>NC_092458.1:7194438-7794438 GCF_047495875.1 Pithys albifrons albifrons | reverse complement strand
TAGTAACTCCGTGGCAACTCCTGGCTTATTTATAAGACCAGAATGAGTACTAATTTCCCAACACATTTTTCTTATTAGCTGCAGCAGCCTGGGGTTTGGCAGTGCGGCTGGGCCAGGCACGGATGCGCGTGGTGGGAGAAAGGGAAGGATGCGCCTGGATAGCTTCGTGCCTCTGCCGTCAAAAAGACACCGATACACCTCATGGAGACCACGGACTACTGGCGATCAAAGGAACAGTGGAGAAGTGCAGTCCTCCAGCAAATCTGTACTTGAAGTAGTAAACCTGTCTGGAAAGCTTTGCCATCTCATTTTTCACTCGCAGTGACAGAACAGGTTTTAAACAAACAGCATCTTCACCTTCTCCTCCCTGTGGTCATCTGAGATAGTAATTTTACCATGTGCTGTAATCACAGAAACAGAATTTCAAGTTAGAGAAGACCTCTAAAATCATGGAGTCCAACTGTTAACCCAGGACTGCCGTGCTCACCACTAAACCATACCCCCAAGTGCCACATCCACACTTGAACACCTCCAGGGATGGTGATTCAAGCGCTCCTGTGGGCAGCCTATCCCAGTGCCTGACCATCCTTTCAAAGAAGTAACATAACAGAAGCAAAAACCAAAGGTTTACAGCACAATATTTTCTCTCTGGGTGTCTGGCTGTTTGGGACTAAAATAAATTTACTTACAGACTATGAGAAATTAATTGAGTAGGCTTAAAATTAGTTGTAAGTTGCTTACAGCTTAGCACGAATGGGCCCTGCTCAAAGCTTGGCATAGGTGAGCTTTATATGAGCTCCCTTTGTCAGCATGACTGGCTCAGCTGGGGAGCAGAGACAGACTGGATACCTGCAGAGAAGTGCTGAGACCCTGGACGCCCCCAAGGCTGCCCCAAGCTGGGAGATAAAGAGCAGTCAATGGGCTGCCCACGGGACAGGGAGGTGTTGGCAGACCCCAGACCGTAAATTGCTGTTGGACCAAGAGGCGCCCATGGGGCACATGGAGATCTTGTGCACAGACCATGGGGGTTCAAAGACCTGGGGATTTCTCTGTTCAGGGTCCCTCTCAGAAGCACCCAGCTGTGATACCCTGACTCTAAATCAGAACCCAAGGTCTGTGACACCAGGGTTTGGTAACTGTAATAAGGATTGTAGTAGCCAGTCTTCCTGAGATCTCTCCAGCGTGAGGATAGCACAGCGCTGTGCAGTCTTCATGTTTGCAGGATTTTAGAGAGAATGTGGATAAATAATTTCACAGGCAAACCTCTTTCTCATTTTGGAGTGCCCGGGGGAAAATAAACCTTTGGATTTCGTCCACAGGTTGCAGGTGTGTATGGGCTTTTTTGACAAAAAAACTAGTACATGAGACTTTTGGAGGAATTATATGGCCACCAGAGATCCTCCTTTTTTCTGACAGCTCTCCTCTTTAGGCAGCAGTAAGGCTTTTTATATGTCAACTCTATTAGTCTTGATCCAGTAATACACCAATTAGCTGATGTAACAGTAGAAAAACCAAAATCTGCATTTAGAAGGTACCCAGAGTGCATATTGAGCCTTCAACCAACAAAATGCAATAGCATTTAAGTTTATGATTCTCTCCAATGAAAATCCTACTTTGTATTTTGTGAATTATAAGAAAGTTCAGTTGAACAGCTGGTATTAAAAACTGAAATGAAAAGTACAGTGCTGGTGAAGCTAAGGGATTATTTGCACAGAAAAGTGTATCTTTCTCAAGAACATTCTTGGGCTTGTAGCAACAAACTTGTAAAAACCCCCATTGCAATGTAATGTGTTCAGAATAATAGATGTATGGTGTGGTGCTTTCTGTAATTGTGAAAATTGTTTAAGTGGTTCAGAAACGTAGATTGGCATTGCTTAGCACAATGCCATTGAGACATAATAGGCCTTTTGTGCCTTCTAGAAGTTATAAAAAATTAGTTTATTATACATCTAAGACATGTCTTCAGGCTTCATTTTTCAGTTTTTATAATTTGGTACTGTTCTAAATTGCTTGCTGAGAGATCTGTATCTTCATCTTGAAACAGTGATAGTCTCTTGCTAGATATTTTACATGATCATAATTAAGAAAATTACATTTTCCCCTTTCCTTAATTCTATTCACTCTTCTTCCAAACAGTATTCTCACTATATGGGCATTTTCCCTAACAAGTTATCATTTATTTTTAGTAGTTTAACTTGGTGCAACTTGTTCAGAGTTTGTATACTTTCTTTGAAGCTGGAAACAAGGAGCACTTTTAAATGAAGAAGCTTCATTTTATAGACTGTGACTGTGTCTTCAGAAACTGTGGTTCAATCTGGTATGCCTGACGCTTCCACCAAGCAACAGTATCTTCAGATCTTGCAAGTCACCTGAGTGAGAATAAACAGGAGATTCATGCTTTGGGATATTTGAACTGTTTCCATACAACCCAAAAATGTTAAATGTTGAATAAAAAAAAAGCTAAGTCGTGCAACACTCTCCTCTTTTTGGAAAAGCAGTCCCGTAACAAGGTTATAAGAAGAGTCACTTTGCCCCCAGAGTTGCCCAGTCAAAGGTCCAGGCCACAAATGAATATTCAGCTTTCATACACCTTTCCATGACCTTCTGCCTTTGCACAGAGCCCAGCCTAACAAAACCCAGCACAATCCGAGAAGTCAACATTTGCTCTAATACAGTAATGTAAAGATGATGCCACAATTTTCTCAGTCAGCACTTTGCACCTGTCAAATCCACTTAGTGCAGAATATTAATTACCACTTCTCCAAAGAAAATAGATGTCCTTGAAACCACCTTTTTTTTTTTTTCATTTTGCAAATCCCTGGGCAGCAGCAGTTGTTTCTCTAGACATAACTGGGCTAATGATAAGTGAGCCCTTCCAATTTTCTTGAGGGTTACAAAATTTTGGTTCAAGGTGTACATTTATACAAAATTTGACTCCTTTTCTCCTGATGCACATAAAGATAGCTACAGCATAGCTTAGCTTCCATTTTTGAAAGAAAACACAGACTAGGACTGGTGCCATAGATGTCATGCTGCAATTTCATTGCTCTCTAACATTTTCAACTATAAAGAGGCTGCCCCCTTTTTATGCAGTGTCAGGGAAAGCCAAGATCTCTTGGGTCAGGTAAATGCCAAGTAAACCAGAAGACATCCAGGTCCATGGGGAACCTGCAGATTTCTGCTGTTCTTCCAAAGTGCAAATCCACCTGCCTGTGCTCTGTCAGTATTTCCTGAGGACTGACCCCAGCACAGTGTCCTGGGCATCCATCACACCTGGTGTGGAGGTGCCCACGAGTCTGTCCCTGTGCACTTGGCACTGACCAGCCTGAGACACGTGCCCCAGGCAGAGCCCACAGCTGGGGCCAGGGGCAGCGTCCTGTACAGGGTTCCCCAAGCAGCACCATCAGAGCAACAGCTGCCTTCCATCACCATGCATCCAAAAGGCCTGAACTCTGTCTCCTAGATGCAAGATTTTTTTTTCTGTATTGTGAACATCAGGCATTAAGGAAAATGTTTTGATGTCCAGGTCCTTTCCTGGCAAGCCACTGTACCAGCCTTCCATGAGATAATGCCATTTGTAGTGTTTAGACTATTCCAAGCAAACATTTTGTTAATGGACTTTTTGGTATTACTGCTGCCAGTGTGCTACCTCATTTATTTTCATTGACAGTGAGCAGGTCTCCAGGTAACCATGCAGATACTGCTGTCATGTAATGAACAGAGAGAGAGTTCTTTTTTTAAAACTATGGAACCAGGCAAAATATGTTTTCATTTTCAAGGTCATTATGTAGAAATTTTACTACAGTTTAAATAAAATGCTGTGAATTGTCCCTAAGAATTATTCTCCCTAATAAACTGCTTGGTTTCGTTCAAAACTCAGATTAAAAATATTAACTGTACAATGGAATCTAAGCAGCAGGGATAATTCTTGAAGAAAAGTTTCATGGATATGAATTAAAAATGCTTTTAAATGCTTTAAAAGTTGACCTGCAGCAGAGCACACCTCTTTTGCAAGGGGGAAACTGGGGTGCCTCAGAGTCACATGAGGTCAGAACATCTTGGCCACCAGATCATTGATGGAACTGGGTTCAGAGATCTGAGGGATTCCTCTTGCTTGTCTCTCAGTGGACAGCGTGAGACCTCCCAAGCTCATTTGGCCTGACAAAGAATGAAGGCAGAGAAAGTGACTGCTGGGTCAAAGGATATGATCCTACCCCAGCTTTGTGCTCAGCCCCACTGTGCTGCACAGGGAAGCACATCACACACAGCCCCTTGCAAGTGAAGGACACAGTGACATCTTGTGTGACGTACAAGGGTAGTCAGAGAGGGATCATCCTCCTCCTTTGCTCTTTGCCTGCCTTGGAGAATGATAATTCTATACATAAGCTCTGCGTGCTCACAAGTACACAGAGCAAAATGTAATCAGCTTCCAAATTGGCTTTGATCCCAAATTCCTAATCTTCTTTACTTTTCAGCACATCCAGCACTCTAATCAAAAGTCCTTGCCTTTGTATTCTGAGTAGTTATGTGGCAAGTTTTCGGGAGCATGGATGATTAAGGAGTGCAAGCTAGCAGTGAAAAAATTATGCAGGTCTCAATAGCTTCCACAAAAACAGAATTTCACTTACAGATGAGTGCTTGCATTTCAAATAATAAAAAAAGCCAAGCCAACAAACCACCAGCAAATACCATAACAAAGAAAATGATTAAAAAACCCCTCAATCTTTCTTGCATCTCTATCAGTGCAGATGGCTCCCACTTTCTGTGTCACGCTAGTTATATGAAGTATAGTCTTTAATCAATTAGTCAGACAGAAAATTACTTAGCTCCAGTTTTCAACACATCTAAAATAATTTACAGTTTATATTTCAGGTTGGAGAAGACAAAGCCAGGTCCCCATCGAGAAGGACCTCCCTTAGACTTGGAAAATTCTGAATGCCCACTGAGATGACTAATATTAGAGAAAACCCCAAGAAAACCTGAGGAAATAGAAAACTTTCAAATTAGGAGGATGGAGTCCTCCTCCAACTGTCTGTGTAATTCTGAACTTTAATACTCAATACTATGTTTTAATACTTAACAATATTAGCCCTCTGTTTCTTCACTGATACAGCATCTTGACATGATGAATATTTTCTCTTTTGCAGTCCCAAACCTAACAGGTTGCTTCTGTTACATCTCTCTCCAATGCAGCAGGCCCTAGGGTGAAAAATAAACATTTACCTGGGGAATAAGAAGCAATTTCAAGAGATCTGGTTTAAAACATTTACATGGACAGAAGATTAAATATTCTTACTGGGCCTGATTAATTTTCCTGTTTTCAGCTTGATGAAAGTATCTTTGACTTCTTTATATGTCATGGCTCAGTGTCTTTATTGCAGTTGTTTTTACATACAGTTTTAATATGAGATTGTCACTTTTAGCCTTTCTCAAACTGTTTCTCACAGAGGAAATATTCAGGATAAGGGCTACCTGAGTTTTCACTTTTATTGCAGTTAGGCAGGCTTTTTCTGTCTACTGATTAATGAAAGCCCAGCAAAGCTGTGCCCAAAGATAATACAGTTGTGCACACATATTGTACAAGCAATGGAGAGGACTAGAATATGTGGTTCATTTTTATTCACATTTAGGTGGTTGTCATATGGCTGTAGTCACAGATACATGAAGATATAGGGATCTCTGAAGCAAAAGCAAAGCTGCCAATGCTGCTTGAAAGCATTTTAAATATCTGTGATCACAACCACGGGTTTTGTGGTCCCGTGGTGTAATGGTGAGAACTCTGGACTTTGGATCACAATGTCGTGAGTTCGAGGCTCAGTGGGGAGCGTCCCCTGGCAGTTCAATGCCTCCCTGCCATCCCATCCCGTCAGATCTCGGATGCTCAGCAGGGTCAGCCCTGGTTAGTACCGGGTGCTGTGACAGTCCCAAGGACTTCACTGTCACTGTCCAAGCTCGCTCGGCCATGGCAGATGGACCTCAGGACTGAAACGGTGGGGCCAGTTCTGTGCACGCTGTGCCTCACCTAAAACATCCACTGCACAGGCTGGAAGGGCACGTGGGGAGAGCCCTGCCCAAATCTTCGTTCACGAAGTTTGGGCATACATACATTACTAGTTGGGACTGTGAGCAAAGGGATCCTGAAGAGGCAAGAACTGCTTTGAAGTGACAAAAAAAAAAATCACCTCTTATTCTGATACTCACTTTTGTAATTGGTACTAATGAAAACTTCCTTTATTTAAGCAAGTATGGAAATTTGTTACAATAAGAATTTTTCAGTTACAGCCACATTTCTTCTTGTTGAGGCAGTCAGAAATTGCAACATTATTAAAAATGAGCATGGTGTATGAAGAAAGAAGTCTACTAGGGTTGAAAATAGGGTCTTTTTTGTTTAAAAGCAAAATCAATAGGTAATTCACATTCATAAACTAGCAGTGTGAAAAGTCATGGGAGAAGCACAGCCAAGGCACCTTGTGAGACAGAGCACATCAGCCTTTCTCAAAACCTCTGGCAACTATTTTCTCTGCTTGCATGATGCCCGTGTTTGTAAGTGTGAGGTTATTAGCACTGAGTCTGATTTTAATACTTGGGCTTGGCTAGGTGAAGTTCTCAGTACTTTTAATGATGTACCTAACACCATGCACCAGTCTACAGCTGGTCCTGAAGGTCTTCTGGTTACACAGTGAGGGAGAGGTGTGATGCCAGACACTTTCTCTTCTCTGCTTGTCAACCTGTACTACATTTATTCTTTGCTAGAGCAGCGTCACATGCTTGAGGCTATTAAAGCTGCTCCCACGTAACACATCACTCCTGTACAGTCAGAAAATGTTATGGCCAGATACATTGTCACTCAAATGCTGTCCCTTCTCAGACATCTATCTGCCAGCATGATAGGAATCATTCCAGAAGAGTTTACAATGCCATAAGCGAGACCTTCAGCCCGTGGTTGTGTCAAATCACATATCTGTCAAAGTTTCACAGAGTTTGTTCCTGCACTTCACAGTGAAAAGCAAGTTAAATAATAACCCACTTCCTTTGTAATCCTAGACACCTAGAAAGCACCAAGCATTCCTGACCTTTTCACAGGAACCAATACATGCTTTGCTAATGGCATTGTAATAGAAACATCTACCTCTTCTTTTGATTTAGAAAATTCCAAATGCCAGTTATCTGAAGAAAAGAGTTGAGCTGATCATAGCAGTAAGACTTCCAGTAGCAGTAGTAAAAGGTAACCCTTTTTGTTACCTGACAGCCTTGTTTTCTCTGCAAGTTTAAATCCAATTGCAAAGCTGTGAATTATTTCAGTATTGTTCTGGACTGTTCTCAGCTATTCAACAACAGAGAAATGGAATATAAGGTTAGTACTTTGTCACACACATGGCATGTAGGACAAACATCAGGCACTCTTTCTCACATCCCTAAATAAAAAGACCAATAAAGCTGCAGATTTCCATATGGCACGTGGGCATTGCTGCAGCATGAAGCCAACTGGAGGAGCATCTTGTTTTCTTTCTATTTGACAAAGGCACAGCAACATCTCAGTGCAGCCCATGAAGTGATGTCAGCCAGAGCCTGCAAAAGGCAATTAGCTTACCTGAGCAGCACCAGCACCTTCAGATGGGCAGAGGTGGTGGGCTGCACCCCTGAGTGGGCAGCCCCCATCCTCTGTGTCACAGGGGTACTAGAGCAGGGAGGTGTCATATTCAGGACAAGAGGACCTTTAAAGCCTTGGATTGCTGCCTCTTTTATATATATATACTCAGGCAGGGAAAGGCTGAGGAAGCATGAGGCCTGAGTCAGGGGACCTGGGAGTGAAAATACCAGTAGGAGAAGTCAGGCTTACCCGAGACTTGCACCCATCTGGAGAGAGTACATTGGTGACATTTGGGAGCTCTGAATCAGCCTTGTTGACATTATTATATCTCAATTAGTCCAAGTCCAATATTGAAGCTTGTAGTTATTGCAGTAACATGAGATCCTTCTTGTGTAAGGAGCTCCCTGAGCACAGGTTACAGAGCTGTATTTGTGAGGTGAGCAGGTTCTTCAGGTTAGAGCCTCAAAAATTTTCTGTTCTCCTGATATCAGTGACACATGCCAGGCACAACTGTGTAATCCCAGCACAAACATCCTGCACCTCCCCTGAGAGACATGCCATTAATGAGGTAGCTTTCTCCAGACAGCATTACTTTTGCTGGAGTCTCAACATTTACATCTTGTTTTGCCCTGCTTTGTGCTTTTATTTCCTAAATAGCTGCATCTGTGCTTCCAGCTGAGCTTAGTAAATTTAGCTCTTTGAATCCAGATTAGCCAAATTATCTAACAGCAGCAATTTCCATGCAGGTGCACCTGCTTTTCTACTTAGGCTGCCTTAGCTGTTGTTCTTTTTGGTGCTTTGTGCTAGGAGAAAGAGGATGGTGCACAGATTGTGTGGCTATGCTTTCTCCTTTGCTTGTGCCCTTCACAATGCAAACCATCCCCAGAAGGGGGTAAGCCCAGGTAATGGGTCATCCTGTAGCAGGGACAGCTGCCCAGCTTCATTTTCACTAGCTCTGAGATAAGCCCAAGAAGTGCTCTCACAAAGTCCCAAACTCTTGGTTGCTGTTATCCGAGAGGTGAGGAGCAGCCTAATGAACCCCTCTGTAGGAGTGTGTTTGCCCTTCAGTGGTGGGGATAAAGCAAATAGGGGAGAATTTGTCCTACTGAGGAATTTGTCCCATAGCAAGTGAAAATGCTGGCTCTGGACTCAGTGAAGTGCATGGATTTTACCAGAGATAGTTTTGAGAACAGATACTTCTTTAATGTTCTGATACTCAAAACTGCTTTGAAGTCTCATTCTTACCTAATTCACTTTACATTCTAATTTCCACGTTTTCTCCTCCAGAAGCAGCCTATTACAAGTTTTAAGATCATACTAAATGATAAATGCCAATTTTGTGTTTCTGTGACTGTCATCACTTACCTACTCCAGTTGCTTTTCCTAGACAAAAAAAAGGAAGATAAGAGAGTGTGAAACTACTTATCCAAGATTGGTCTTGGGACAATTATTCTCATGGATCTAGAGATTTGTCTAGAATTACACTTAATTGTCTTGCTAAAATACAGTAATCACTCCAGTTTGTAGGATAGCAATTCAACAAAATTTATTTGCATCTTAAATGTTTCATCCTACAGTGCTAACACATTTAAAAATGTTATTGAATTCCTAATACTTTAAATAAACATTCAGAGGAGCATTAAGCCATTTTGTTAGTTCAGCTGTTTGCACTCCAGACCCCTACACTGTCCAATGGTGGAACTGCACTGTAAGGGGCGACTCAGCTGCATCTCTGGTTCAGGAGCAGCCTGACTGTGGCAGCACAAGGAAAGCATCTGATCCTGAGGCTGCCAGTGGTTTGCACTCACTACCTGCAAAAGTTTGTCTGCTTGGGATTGGAAATTGTCTTTTAATTTAAAAGAGATAACACCAATGTATCGAGTAGGTCCAATAACCTTCCTTACCCGAGCCAGAAGCAGAGGGGAGGACGGCCCAGGCCATGACCTGGCTGGCACCAGTGCGGTGGGCACAGAGGCTGCTCATCCACCAGCAGCACACCCAGCACTGCAGCTCCCTGTTGGCATTGAAACAGTGGTCTTTGCTTCCTCAGTTGCTCTATTCCAGGCTGGGAAGTGCTGGCACCCCCTCACCTTCATGTCTGATGACCTAGAGAAGTTGGTTCTTTTCCAAAGGCAGGGAATGACTGGAGTGGAGGGGTCACTGCAGAACAGGACGAGGGAAGCAGCTGCAGGAAGCTGGGAGTGAATGGGCTGTGTTGCACACAACCAGCTGCTAATTTCCAAGCCAGCTCAAGAGTCAGCTGAGGCCAAAGGTGCCAAGTGCAATCTAATTTCTGGCTGAAGGGTATTAATAACCAGGGATACAAGTACCCGATGTTTAGTGGGGGAAGAGTTCAGCTCCACCTCTTCTGGCTCTTTTTAACCTAAGGATTGCCATGAACAGAAGTCAGTGCTTGGAGGATCCTCTCCATGCAAAAGCCTATGGGAATTGCTGTTTCCCAGCAGTGCTGCCAACCCCACGTGGTTGAAAAGCCTCCACACTGCAGACCTTGTAAAGTGCTTGTTTTCTGCTTTTAAGCCGAATTCCTGCCTGCCTTTCAAGCAACAGCCCTCCTGCATGAAAAGTATCTTCTCTTTTACCAGCAGAGAGAGAACTTTCCTCATCAGTGCACCTGTGTCCTGTTTCCAGCCCCAGGGTCCTTACTCAGAGAAGCAGCAGACACTGGAGACCTCACACCTCTGCAGAGGCTGCTGACAGGGACGGTGGCAGCACTGCAGGACAGCCTGGGCAGAGGGGAGAGCGTGGCCTGTTCACACGGGAGGCAGCTCCACAAGAACATGAGTGAAACGATCCCATAACTTCTGCAGAGCCTGAATTTCTGAGTGTGTTTCACGTCCCTCTCTCCCTTTGCTTCCCTAGAGCAAATGTCAGTCCTGGCTGTCACAGGGCACGGCACTCATGGACATTTGACACAAAGGGAGCTCACAAAGTTTACAGCACATGGTTGTGTTCGATCCTTTGATCTGTCACCATACAAAATTCATCTGAACCTTTTGCTCATTCACAAGTGAATTAATAAGAAAGTCACAGAAGACAAAATTTAAGTAACAGAACTTAAAAACCACTTTGAATATTTACCATCTTATTTCCATGTAAATAAGCTAAGTGCTATGATCACACATTAAGAAATATTTGCTTCTTTTAGAGTTGAAAGAAGAACAAAGAGAGAACATAAAACTGTTTTCTTAATAACCAAAATATTTTCCGTATCAAGAATTTGGATATTATCATCCAAAGAGATGAGCCTGATATTTCACACCTGACTTCTACACATGAACAGAAGTCTTCCACAAGACCAGTATGTGCATGTTAATGAAAAGTCATTTTACACAACTCTTCAAACAACAATATTTAATCATTTTCACAACAAAATCACTTTGTAGCTCACCAGTGTTTTGTTTTTCTTTAAAAATAAATCCAAACACTTTCAAAAGCAGCAGTTTATATCCACACATTTAATGCATATTTGATATTCTTTAAAAGGGGAAAATCCATGTGTTATGTGAAATACTGTTATTAAAATGAAATGGAGCAAGAAGAGCATGTATTTCTACAAACTCTCCTCTCCCAGAATAATCAACTTGCAAACCAAAGCATGTTCACAAAAACTTATTTAACCATCTTTTTATAAAACATGGTATATTGGACTTCTAACTTGGCTTTATAAAATGGCAAGTTATTATCTCAAGAGGAGAAAAAAAATATAACCTGATATACGGAAACTCTGTTCCAAATTCAGACTTTCATTTGCAAAAAATGGAACATTTCTGAGCTGTCTCATATTTGTGAGGTACAGCTCAGGAATCAATACTTTATTTACCACAGATACAACAGGCAACCTCTTTGTAAGGATGCAATTAGGAATCCAGAGCTGTTAATTTCTGGGTAAATATTGCAAATGTATGACGACAAATCCAAAATTCTCATTCCTTATCCCCTCATTTCCTCCTGTTTTCCTAACTCTGCTACTAACTTCTAACAAAAACCATGGAAGTCATGTAGAAATCTTTATTGCTAGAAAGGTGTGGTGGGACTCTCATTCTTTGTACAAAAATATTTCAATGTAGTTATTTAGAAATGTTACATAAGAGCATTTCAGTGATAAAATATTTTATTAGTGCTTCTGTTTGAGTACATTGAGCAATGTATTGTGACTTTAAAAAAAATTCTCAAGTTTCACTATCTGATTTTTCAGTCTCAGACACCACTGTTACAATAGAAGCAGATGCTCTGAAAGAGAAAATCATTCCAGCACTGAGGTTCTGTATTGCCAGTAGAGACTCATAAAGCAAGAGTTGGGTATGGTGGAATGTGTATTTTATATATCTATGCATATAAAAGAGATTATGGGAACTCTGCCAACCATATGTGCATGTGAACAGCCAACTGCGTGTGATGCTTCACCCAGGTCCTGGCAGGGAAGTGTTGATATAGGATGTGCTGCTGGAGCCAGCTCTGGCATTTGGGGAGATGAGAAATAGATCCTTTGCATGGGGTTTTTTGTCACTCTGAAAGCATCACCAACATCACTCACCCACTCACTTCATGCTATGCAAAAATATCCATTATTTAAACACTATGTATAAACTCAGGAGAGATTGCTGACAAGGTATGATATGAGATACTCCGTGGCTAGTTAAGCACACATGAAACTGCAACCAGAAAAAGGGGAGACCTTATATTGGAAGGACAAAAGTAAACAGAGAAATTGGAAGAAATGAAGTAATCATCTGGTTCAACAAAATATTGAGAAGAAAGTCCTGTTGCAAAAATAAGACTACGAAGTGTATCAGTCCATAAGTGTACAATATAATGGAGCAAACAATGCCACATAAACAGCAAATGAAACAATGTCACACAACAGAGAACCTTGTGCATGAAATAATACAACTTTTTATTCACGTTTTATAGATTACTTTTATTTATTTTTGCTTTAATAATGCATATTCTGTTCACTCTGTGCAAAACTGGGGACAGAGGCGGGTGTTTAAATCGTCTAATGAAAATCAAGCAGAGATGAACATTCAGGCTGAGGGAGAGGCCTATCCAAACCAGGAAAGCTAAAAAGCCACAGCTGCTCAAGACAAAGCTGCTCTCAGCTGTGCCCTTTTGTCCTGCTGTCTTGCACAAGCCCAGCTCTGCTGCCTGAGCAGCTGGACATGCGGAGGGAGCTCCGCGGACACCGGGGACAGGAGGCGTCGTGGTAGCTACATTGGGGAGACCTGGCCTCGACCAGCTCCAGTCAGTGTGTGGCAAAGAAAGGCACAAATCATTGCAAAGACCAGACTTCTGTTGGTTTGTTTCCTTCTTGTAAATACATTACTGTACACAACGCAAGTTTAAGTTGTAGGGGGTTCGGGGACATAAAATTGCATATTTAACAGAACTTAAAACCGTGACAAAAAGTAGGCTGTTCTATCTCGAAGCAAAAATAATCCCTCCAGCCCCAACATTAACATTCATTCCTGGCTATATGCAGTACAAACATTTTAAAATCTGTGACAAAAGACAATTAAAAACCAAAAGTCAAAATCATAAAGCTTGTAAACAGATAATCTGAGATACACTTTATTTATGGAAAAATATCATCAAAATAGTACCACTATGGACTAAACTGCCTGAGTTTTCATTTCACCTAGGATCTTGAAGTAGAGAGCCTTTAGCACAAGAAGATCAATTTCAGTCACAACTAGTGCTGCACAGCACAGCTTTGGGTGGAAATTTTGTCCTCGTTGGTATTTTGTTGTGCTATCAAAAACTGTTGTGCTAATCCTTCAAATAAAGGGATATTGAGGCAATTCTTAAATCATTTGGCACGAAGTTATTTTGGCTGGGGCATAAATTTGAGTCTCAGTCATGAAGAATAATGCAACATTCCACCTATCAAGTATTCACTTTGATTGAAGAGCTTTCTTTATGTCATTAACTTCCATCTGAAAACAAACAGAGAAAAGTATTTGTGATTGAGTTAGATGCTTCAGCAAACTGAGTCACGGTCAGTGTGCTTGAAAAGCACGTTCCATCACGTCCACTGGTGTCAGGTACAAGTTTTATACTACTCTTATTTTCACACATTTCACAAATTGAGGTGTCCTCAGCTGCCTAAGATGACCATTCATGGCTTCCTCCCCTCAGAGCCCGACAAGTACAGTCACTGAGTATATGGCAAGACCTTTCAAATCTCCTTAAATGACAACTTTTACAAGCCACTCAGCTCATTGCCTGGAATTACTTGCAGAATGAGCACTGTGTCCATGTCACACTTAGAGCTGGGACACATAAACTGCACTGCTGACAAGGAGCACTGGTGGCTGAGGAACAAGACTGATCATCTCTCTCCTACAGGGATGGTTCTCGCTGTAGGGATGGTGGTTGTCTTCTGGTTGCCTTCTGCACCCATCAAGCCTGTGCCCAGCCATGGGGTAAAAGGATGTGGCTGAAACCATCAGCCCTGGTTGTGTGCTTGGCCCCTTTGGCAGACACTGAAAACCCGTGGGCAGGGGTATACTGGATTTATTCAAACACACCCACAGTGTTCAATATCAAGGCAGTTTTCTTTAGTGTATGGACTGAGAGCTGTGCCACTTTATGACTATCTGAGCTCTAAAACTAATGTAATTTTTGTTTGTTAACTCTTATGTAACACTAATAATGCCATCTTAGCTAGCATCTGAGCATTTACCAGTATATGCAACACATGAATTGGAGTAAAAGCATTCAACTGTAGGATCATAATTTTAAACCCATCAGTGCAGGTCTCTGTATAAAGTTGTAACATTATCCGTGAAAGTAGAATCAAGACTTCTGAACAGTCTAGCTTGTCAGACTAAATCAATAACAGCTACTAAAAATGTTCCTTGATTTTTATCTGAATAAATTTCAGTTTATCTGATCATGAATTGTGTTTTATTAGAAGACATGTTCTTATGTGGTTGGATGCATAAAGTCCTTTAGGCAGCCCTGGAACATAGACATTGATGACCCCCAGTTCTGCCAGTCTTTGCTGTGTTCCCAAGCACTTTACAGAGTGGGAACAGTCCAGTGAAACTACAGTTTGGTTTTGTATCCCTAGTACAAAGCACAGCTGACCTATACCATAACAATATAAAATATGATCAATACCAAACCACTTATCAAGTGCATATACTGGAATACCATAGTATACCATGGAAAGCATAGAGTGACTTTGGTTGGAAAGGACCTACAATGACCATTTAGTCCAACTGCCTGACCAAGCTAAAGCATGTTGTTAATGGCATTGTCCAAATCATTCCCCCAACCCCCAAAAGCAGCTTCAACATCATTCCACATTGAAGCAGCACAGTTAATGGTTCTAGCAAAGGCCAAGCTCCATGACTCCCACAAGCAGGGCAGTTGCTACCTGGCAAATGACTAAACCAACATAACATTTAGTGCTAAGGTAATGTACAAATTATGGGAGCAGTAACTGGGCTTTTAATCAGAGCACCTACTTTTATATTCTTCAGTATGTTTTAGTAAAGACAACCTGAGTACAGTCTGTGCAGCAGACACAAAAATCCTGCTATAAGAAATAGTATTCCAAGCATATCAACACTGAGACAAGCCTACTACAAAATATGAAGCTTTGGCAGAAAGTAAGTAATGTCAAAAGGCATGATTTCATTTGTGACAAAATCAATTAAAACCCAGATTAAAAAATATCATAGTTTGAATCTTGTATTGTGTTCCATTTTAAAAAAAATTGTTTACGTGTGCTGATAAATATTTAGGTAATTATCAGGCTTTTCAGTAAACCCCCAGTTCTGCAGTATATTTGGCAATGCTATGAAGGGAACAGGTATATCCCTTTCAGAAATGTTAGTAGGTTTTGATTCACTGGAATCTAAGGATCTTAGCTGAGTTTTATCTCCCATATGTGAGGCTAAATCAAACCTGCCAATACATTCCTAACATTATAAATAATATAAGTACCTGCAATCGTAGACGGATCTTCTTTTCTTCATCCAACTCAGAAAGCAACTGTTTAATCTCTTTTCTGTAAAAAGAATGCAAAAGAAGCTTGGAATAAAATAATTAATGTAAAATGCAAAAGATGATCTCTTAGAGACTTATTTTCCCTGTTTCACTGGTTATTTTTTTTCTCTGAACAACTAACTAAAGTCATCATACTCTTGTATACTATAGGCAATACTACAGAGACATAAGACCCTATAAGACAGTATGCCCCACATCCCACATGGCTAATGAATAATAAAGTTCCACCTAACAGCCCTGCATCCACAGGCTTTGCTCTGGACTGGCTGTATCAACACTGTATCAGCACCCAGCTGCCCTTTTTCATACAAAATGTAGATAGATTAACTGTGTGTGTGTTATAGGAACTGGTAACACAAATCCTGCCCATCCTATCATACTTAAGCCACTTAAAAGCTGTTTATGCCAGCAATACAATGTAACCTTCAACTTCATTTATAAGATTTAACCATCCCACATATGGATTTTCTGTCATTCCTCTTTGTTGGGAAGGGGAACAGCCATAAGGAGCAGACACGTTCTCATGTTCCCCTGAGTGAACAGAAAACAGTAAGTGGAAGCTGCCCTTGCAAGAAGGGCTGGGGAGAGCGGAGGAGCCTGGGCTACACACACCTCACAATGGAAGTGAAGGTTTAGCATTAGGTATTCTCAGGAACAGCAAAATTACATGCCAGCCCCAGTTTTTCCTAAGAAATGAGCAACTTAAAGGAAATAAAGATGCCCAAAACTAAAATAGTAAGGTTTAGGGGCATAAACACAAATGTCTTCAAATGTCCTGATCACAATTTGGTTACTACTTTTGTAACATGAGTTTCCTGGGAAAATGTGCTAACAGTCAAACAACAAATTGATCTAATAGTTTTAGGAACTTGTAGTAATTTGTCCTACAACTAGAACAAAACCACCTCTTTTATTATGATCAATGCACATGAGCTCCCAAATAGATATTGGCAAATAAAACAACTAAGAACCCTATTCACTGTTTACGGCTTGTAACTTAACTTTTTTAACACCTTGTAAACATCTACTGATGTCATAAGGAAAAAAAAGCTGTTACAGGTGGATAGTGCTGGTCTTTTTTCATGAGGTTCTCACCCCTGAATATGGTCTGTCAAATGAAAATCACTCACAAACACATAGGAAAACTGTGCAGAGTAAGACACATGGAGGCAAACTCAAGAAGAAACTGCCACCACTATGCACGAGTGGACACATCCCCCCTACAGTTGTGATTTGCAGTACTTACTTCTGCTGGTCTTTCATGGTTTCAATGATGGTTCTTAGCTCCCTAACTTGTGTTCTCAGCTCTTCCAGGGCAGTCTGACCTTGGCTCAAGTGCTCAGTCTTTGGCTTTCCTTCAGTACCAAACAGTGATGGGGAATTGGACCTGTGGCCTGTTGTTCCCATAGCAATTGAGTGAAATCCAGGTGATGGTGAAGGGGATAGTGATGGTGGTATGTTACTGCCACTAGCCAGACCTCCTGGTTTTGGAGGCAAGGAAGTTTTGTTATCAGACACCTGCAGCAAAAAGAATAACATTCAATGTCTGTAGAAAGCTTTATGAAAATCAAACCTCTAACCAATGCTAAGTATTTAGCTGTTCTTCAGTAATGCTGCAAGTCCCACAGTCAAACACAGCCAGTTTTGGCCAAAGCATGATAAATATAACAATTATCTTTGTACATATACATCAGAGGGGGTCTGGTTGGGATGCAGAAGTTCAGACAGCTTCAGTAAGACTTTCCTCAGTTGCTACAACCAGGCAGCAACAGCATTTTCAAGATCTCAGACTTGGCAGTGAAATAAACCTGGGACAGATGCTCAGTGTTTCTCTCAGAAGTTTGAGAGAACATGTCTACATCCATGGATGTCTCCTACATGACCAAGAATGCAGCTGTACTTTTTTGCAAGTTAAATTTGCGATCACCAACTAACCATTGAAGGAATCGTCAATGTTTTTTTCAAAAATTAAAAAATGTATTACATGTTCCCCTTAGCATTATGAAAATAGCAAAATAGTATTTTAAGTTTGGTTGCTGGTGCGATATATATGGAAAAGCAAAATTCCATGGCTGCAAAATGATAATATATTGATAATACATAAATGTAGTGTACTTTCCTCTGTTAACTGAAGCTTCCATGAATCCCCATAACTATCAATAAGTTTTTATTTCACCAGAAACTTAACAGAAAAACACAGCATTAACCTCACAGCCCTGGGCCACATGGTAAGCAAAAAAGGATCCCGTGCTTCTTGAACTGCAATCGAGTGCTCTACGATTGGACAAGTTATAGAAAATCTGAAGTCTGCATACACAGAACAGTGTACAAGTACAGTTATCACAGTGGCAAGGAAGGGGAGTCCTAATTATTTATCACACTGTTATTTGGCAATGCCAGTGTGTGCATCGTGTGACAGCTACGAGGAATATCTGAAAATCTGATTTGGACAAGAGTAAGAGAAAGCACTAGGCATCCCTCCAACTCTATCTTTGGAAAAGAGATATTGAAACTGAATAGTAAATATGGTAAAATATTGAGAATAAATGGCATGGAAATGGAAGGAGACACTATAAGTGAGGACTTGGGGACTGGCAGGGTGGCATTAGGTGAACAAAGTAACTGAGAAAAGTTAGTGGTCAGATGAAAATTAGGAGAAAGTGTAATGGGGAGGGAAGAGCAGGATCCATTGAGTTCTGCAAGCAAGTCTTCCTTATAGAACCATGACTGAGCATAGAACCTGCACTGGGAAAGCACTGAATACAAAAGATGTTCTGCAGAAAATACAAGGCTGAACATAGAAATAAAAATTGTGTTATAATCCCAAGAAAGCTGAATCACTTTAGTGCCTTCACAACTTAATGACCTTAATAATATTCTTTTAACATTTTATAAATTAGTTTGTTTGTTTAGTTTGTTTATCTGGGTCGAAAGGAACCTTAAAGATCACGTAGTTCCAATTCCCCTGCCATAGGTAGGAACATCTTTCACTAGACCAGGTTGCTCAATGCTCCATCCAGCCTGGCCTTAAAGACTTCCCAAGATGGGGCATCCACAATTTCTCTGTTGTGGCACCTGTTCCAGTGCCTTGTCACCCTCACAGTAAAGAATGTTTTACTCATATCTAATCTACTCCTTTTCAGTTTGAAACCATTCTAACATCCTCTTCTGTCACTACATGCTCTTGCAAATAGTCCCTCTCCATCTTTCTTGCAGGCTCTCCTCAGGTACTGGAAGGCCACAAGAAGCCTTCCCTTCTCCAGAATGAACAAAGCCATTTCTCTCAGCCCTCCTTCACAGGAGAGGTGCTTCATCCCTCTCATCATTGTAGTGGCCTCCTCTGGATTCACTTCAACAAGTCCATGTCCTTCCTGTGCTGGGGACCCCAGAGCTGGATGCAGCACTGCAGGTGGGGTCTCACCAGAGTGGAGTAGGGTATGAGTGATGTGTACCTGTGAACAGATCTCTCATGGATACCAACCCCACACAGCAGCAGGTGCAAGTTTCCTTTGGACTGAAAAGAGACATCAGGCTGAGTCCAAATCTGGAGCAGGTGAGCAAGGCACAAGTGGAATCATTGACCTGAACATCTTATTCCAGAGCTTAACTGGCCATCAGCATTAAAGCCTCAAGCAGTTACTTTCTGAAAGGAGTCATCTTGTTTTACAGGAACAACATCTACAACTTTCCCATATAACCTAAGAGAGTATTGGCCCAAGAGTATTCCTTAATACAAGTGCTCCCAGAAGAGGGAGCTACATAGCAAAACATTACCCTTATAACTTGATCACGGAACTGCATGACTTCATCTTTCATATAATTTTGTTATACTCCTAGAATGTTTATATTTGTATTATTAAAGGTATCCTTATGTACTGAAAAACAGCTGTAACCTCTAAAATCTGATCTACACACTCCTGTAATATTTGATTCTGCTATAGTATTCTACCAATATAAAGTAAGAATGGCACAAGCCTATAAAGTGAATGACAATTATACCAGTATAAAAAGGGATTATACTTGTAAATTTAAATCCACATGTTAGTAGAGTGGGTCAAAGAGTTGTATCTTCTCTGCTTACAGACTCTTCTAATGAAAACTTAATTGACATCTGCAAAAGACCAGGTCTTTGTTTCTAAAATTTATTTTCCTAACTTCTCTGATTCTGTGAAATGCATTTACACTAGAGGGAGTTTTTTACACAGAATGGTTATTGGAGACATTTTATCCTTCAATTCACTTTAGACTTGCATTTCAAGCACAGAACAATCTTTAGTAACTGTTATCATTTTAAGCTTCTTTAAAGGGCTAGTACCAGGTGACTGCTGAATAAAACTTTAAATATTTGAGTACTGTTTTAAAAAATGAAGATGCATGTGATAGGGTTAAGCAGAGGCATTCAAATAGCTTACTTGTGATATTGTAACAGTTCTTGATTTCCTTGACACTTCAAGGGTTTTGTGAGTAATGGAAACATGTTCCTCCTTCTCATCTTCAGGACTTGGCGAGTCAAAGAAATCAGGGCTTGAAAGGGATGACTGTGGAGACAAACACACACCACAAAAGAAGAAGAAAAAAGCACAGATATTTTCATTGTTCAAGAATATTTTAGCTATCATTTTCAAAGTAACAATACTTAAAACTGGGACTCTTTTTCCCCCTAGTTCCCCTTTTCTACATCTTGTTTTCAAGGCTGGACTGCTTCCAAAACATTCAAAAATGAAGACATGCTTAAGAGCCGAACACAACATTAATTTACAGCTTCACATTGCATTATATCATAAGATGAAGGTGCCCCTTGTCCACAGGTGGAGCTGGGAGCTGAGCCCCTGCTGTGGGGACACAGCTCTGCCCTGGCCTTGCTCAGTGCAGGTCTCACCTTTGTTCTTCACAGGATCCAGCTGTGCAGGCTGAGGGCATTGCAGGGCTGCCTGGGGCACAGGTGCAAAAAGGGAAGGTTTCCACCCCTTGTTCCTTTCCCCATAGGTATGACAGGGGTAGGAAAACCTTTTTATTGGTCTTTAATGTTTCTACATTTGTGATGACAGTTAATTTTGAAAACTTTCTTTTTTGTGTGTGTGTCCTGTTAGTGTCACAATAATGCTTTCTGCTCCCTCCACTTTGTTTTTCCTCAGCAACATGAACCCAGGTAGCCATCAGTAGTGTCTCTCATTCTGATATTCCAGAATGCAGAAAGCATGGAAACAAACAGCCCTCAAAATCCAAAGAAAAAGACACTGAAAAACTAAGAAGTGGTTCCCAAAGTATAGTTTATGAGACCAACTTGCCTAAAGATACATATTAGAGAGTGAAATTTAAATCACCCTTATATTTACAATTGTAAATTGAGATGAAACACACGATAACTCAAGGAGAGCTGTTGAAAACTGTGTGATCTGTCTGTCCTCAAAATCTGCTAAATGTCTGAGAGAAATGAAGTGAAATGCTTCTTTCAGGAAACACTTTCAAAATCCTTAATACTTAGCACAAATGAGTCTATTCCACAGATTTCTATAAAGGATTTTTCTGGGCTTAGTCATGGCTGGCAAGGAATACTTGGCAGCACCCAAATAAGGGGGTACAACTCTTAGAAGGAAGGGAATGTTTTAAACATCAGTATTCAAAACACTGGCAGCTTTTGACACTAATTTTTCTGAACTGCATCTCTCTGCCTTGTTGTAGGTGTGAAGAAATGGCTGTGAAAAAGTAGTAAAAAC
The DNA here is from genome assembly GCF_047495875.1 of Pithys albifrons albifrons. Taxonomy (NCBI): domain Eukaryota; kingdom Metazoa; phylum Chordata; class Aves; order Passeriformes; family Thamnophilidae; genus Pithys; species Pithys albifrons. Next base: position 7,773,093 of record NC_092458.1, on the reverse strand, counting down.
ACCAGGGAACACAAAGGCGAGGGGGGGAATCAGAAAAAATAGTTCAAAAATATTTTTTAAAGAAAAGGAAAATTGACTTACAGATGTGAGAGACTGGGAGGGTGGTCGCCTGCCAGTAGCTTTTGGTCTGGTTGTAGTTGGATGATTAAGCTTCTCAGCAATTGGAATTACAGAATCAAAACCTTCCAAGTCTTAAAAATAAAATAGAATTGATTTGACTTTCTGGCAATTGTCTTCAAAGGGAAAGAATCACATTTTTTTCTAATTTCAAAGAAATGAAAACCCATTTTCCCCATTGTGTCACAGTGTTCTCTGCACATGTTTAGCCACCGTGATGGCGCTAAAAAAACCTGTAGTCGATGTCAAAGGCAGCTGTAATCCAGTCACCCTTGCCAAGAACAATTACCCTTCCATCTCGAACACAACAAAGCAGAAGGGGAACGTGTAGAGGAGCCTTTGGCTTCGTTTTCAGCATAGTGAAAGCTAAATGACATCATGGGTCCTATGGCATTGAATAAACAGTTTCAAAACCTCCATCTGGCTACTGAAGGCATTAATAATTTTTTTTTCCTGAATAACTGGAGATGCAAGACAGTGCACACATTGTCTCAAGGGCTGTATTGTCAGCACTGCACCTACAGGAATTGCTCAGGGGAGTGCACAATGAGAATGATCAAGCTGGAAGTGATCTGCAGGTTCCCAAACCTGCAGCTGAAGGCACAAGTGTCTCCACTAGCTATAGATGAGAGGACTATCTCCCTCCAGCAGTCCAGAGGTTATGGTAAGTAAATAGTCTCCTAAAGCTGCACAGAGCCCAGGGAGAGCAGGTCTCAAATGCTGGATCAACCACCTTTATGGTCAGAGAAATGCACTGGGCAAGTTTTTACTGAGTCCAGCCACGTGGCAATGTGTTTATGTGAAGGAGTGATGTGAAGGCCCAAGGAATAGCACAGCTCATGATTACATGCCTGAATCAAATGGCTTAATACCATTCATCTATTTTTATGGGTTGTATCAGTTTCACTCACCTTCATTTCAATATGCCCTACTGCATATGTTAAGCAGGAAGGAGTCAGAAAACATACAAGAGGTACTTTAGACAAGATAAATAAAAATTCTTCAAAATTGCTTTCAGATATAAATCAAATACAGAAATGATATTCATTATTCAGAGACTGTTTTTCATTGCATACATGTAGGAAGAAATAGCTTTTAAGTTAATAGTTCTATATACTGGGCACTTCATTTTCAGAACTACTACAGAATAATGAATCTCTGAAGATCCAGACTTGTTGCTACATTACAACAATTGTACAAAATTATACAACAGAAAACCAAATTGATTAATGGGTCTGCGCAACTATAGCACTGAAGGACATTTAAATTCATTCCAAGTACTCATGATTTGGCATTTACAAAGTAAATGGTATCAGACATTCCTTATTCAGCAATACTCTTCCATCTCCAAGAGATAAAAAAAAAGAAAAAAAGGAAAAAATTAAAAAAGAGAGCTCTTTCAATAGCCCTGAAATGGTCCAAGGTTATTCACCTCAAAATGCTACTCTATTTTTGGAGTGACTCTTTCTATATATAACCAGTGACCCCACTGCCCTTTACCATGTATTTTTCTCATTGCTTTTTTATTGACGTGCAAAGGTAGGTCACCTGGTCTGTCAGGGGAAATTTGGCAATCTGAAGCTTCAACTGTACCCAACATACCAGGTGGGGCTATACCACTTTGAAAGTAAAAATGAGCTAACACTAGCAGATTGCAGAAAATCTGTCTGGAGTCCTGCAGAAATTCAGGGTTTCAGGAAAGGAGGAATGGAAGTAAAAATTGATTTTCTGGGGAAAAAAAAAAAAAACCAAAACAAGTGTAAGAGCTGGTTTCCAGCAAGATCCAATTTGAAGCTGACCAATACCTAAATAACTTAAGATCACACAGTAAGTCAGTGCTGTATGTTAATATATTGTCCTAATTTTCACCACTGTATTGCTCTGTTAAATTGCATTGCAAAAATATCTTACCAGCAAAACCACACACTCATCTCTAAACATCTGATGCTCACATACATGAGCAGAAATGGAAGCTGAAGCAATCCCTGCATTTGTCCCAGCCACTCTCTCCCATCTAACTGTTTTTACTATTTTTTTCCCTGAGTTGGCTTTGATCCAGCTCATTTTCCAAGAGCATGTGTCCAGCCAGGCAAATCCTCGTGTGAGGGAAGCATCAGTATCAGTGCCCCAGGACTGATTCAAGCTGCTGAAACTGAGGGGAAGATATGACTCCTGCTCTGGGGGCAGCAAACTGGCTGAAGTTGTCTTGCAACCTCAGAAGGCTCCAGTGCATGACTTCCCTCTCTCTGTGTTTCCACTTCTGTGGTCTGCATAGAAGGAGTATGAAAGGAGGTTGTAGTGAGGGGGGTTGGTCTCTTATCCCAGGTAGTAAGAGACAGGAGAACAGGAAACAGCTTCAAGTCATGCCAGGGAGGTTTAGATTGGATATTAGGAAAAATTTCTTCACTGAAAGGGTGGTCAAGCATTGGAACAGTTTGCCCAGGGAAGTGGTGGAATCACCATCCCTTGAAGTGTTCAGAAAATGTGTAGATGTGATGCTTAGAGACGTGGTTTAGTGGTGGACTTGGCACTGCTGGGTTAATGGTTGGACTCAATGATCTTAGAGGTCTTTTCCAACTTTAATGATTCTATTCTCTAAGTGCCAAAGTCCCTGTCTACAGTAATATGGAAAACAAGGCATGAAATAATATTGATGGCAATTAATTCAATGTGTTTCTTTGGCTTAAATAAACAAAGAATTACCTAGAGTTCTATATTTGATCAGAATTATGAAATATTCATGTTTAAGTTCTAAAGTGCATTGATAAATGGAGAGTGTATGAATTTGCATCCTTGAGACCCATGAGCACTTGCAGACATAATTTGATCCACACATTTTATAAATACCATGAAAGATGAACATTTTTGTGCAAAGCTTCTATTATCAAGAAATACTGGGATTTTTTTCCACTTCTGAATGCATGTCTGATAGCTAGAAAAACAAACTAAAGCAGCTTATACCCACACTGAATTTTAAAGAGAGCAGAAGAGAGGCTATAAAGGCTCCACAGGTAGAATCTGCTGCCAAACTAGTGAAATCACAGCCATTCAGCTGATAATATAAATGAAACTCTATTTAAGTCCAATGGACAATACTTTGTATAACAATAAAATAGTAAATCCACTTTCAGTACTTCCATATGCCCTTTATCTCTCCATTTGTTCTCCTTATTTAGATATGGTTCTTCCTCCCATATCTGCTCTGCATCTAAGGCTGTAACCACCTTCCACCATCATCACCTATGCAGATACTCATGCAAGAAAATTCCCATCTAGTAACTGGTAACTAGTAGAACAAGCAACAGAGCCACCCACAAAACCTCTGCCTTGCTGTCATCTATACTGTGGATTCAGTAATGAATTCACTCATACTGGTTATTTGATTATTCTGTGCTGATGGAAAGCAAGGTTATTTGGGTCTGACTATATTAAACTCACTGAGGTCATTAAAGGCAGAGATTTGATTTTGCTTTGTATTTCTGCAGCTCTCAGAAACTGGGAGCTTAAATTTACATATTAAACAGAATGTATAGACCTCCTGAGGTGGCCCAAATGGAAGGACATTTGAAACTCCATCCAGTCTGCTGCATTCACTGCCACGTTGATTGCCATCAGCATCCAACAGACCTGAACCCTGCACTGGTGCAGCTTTCTCTGTGTCTGGTAATAACAAACAGTAAGGAAGATTCTATTAAACACACAGAACACAGAGGGCACTCATCAATTAACAGTGCCACTCCCTAATTAAAAAATAGTTGATACTTGTTCTACAAATAAACAGATGCATTCATCATTATTACTGTCTCTCTGATCAAACTGGTAATCCATGAAGTAATTAATGAGATGGGAAGAAAGGCATCACAGAAACTCTAATATACTGGTGTAGTACACACAGTGAAATGTCTGGCTTACTGAGCAAACATATTTCATGAATATGAAAAAACTTGGCTCTGCAAGCATTATTCCCTGGTATCCCTCCAAGCCAGTTATGAACAGGGTATTTCTCCCCATTGCTATGCTCATTTGGAAATTTGGTTATTTAAAGCATGATGATGGTATTTAAAAAAAAATAAAATTGCCCAGTTCCAGGAAAACAATTATTGAAAGAAAAAGTTCTAAACTCATTATGCTTGTACTTTCCCAGAAAACAACCTTCAATCCTTTCCCCCAGAAGATCACAGCAGTTAAAAGTTAAATTTTTATGCATCCTTCCTTACCCCTTTTACTCCCTGCATTTACTATTCTAGCGTAAAATGTGGTTAGGCCTTAACTTTATCTTCCATTTAGATTTTTTAGTATTTGGGCAAAGTCATTTATACATAACAAAGACAGAAAGTTTTTTGAATTAATAGAGATTTCACCTTGAGAAAACTGAAATGGAAAGTGATGGTTAAGAGAATCAGCACATTCAGAATGCTAATGGTGAGATTCCACAGAACAGAAATACAGCAGTCTGACAGCAAGGAGGCAGAGGTGGCATTCAATTCATTTGAAGAAGATAATGTCACAAAAGCCACAGAGGTAGATTTCATTTTGTAATCATCTTTGAAAACTTTAAAAGGTTGACAAAAGACCTGTGAAATATATTGTCTTTAAATGCAATAATTCTGAAAGCTATCAAGTGAGACAGAGACTGCAGACAAAATATTCTGCATTAGTGCCCATTCAATCTATAGCATTAATTTTAAAAGTACTCAATAATCTGAATATTAGTGGTGTTTTTCATAGGATTACCAATATTTTAACAACTTCAAGCATCCAGATTGTGTTACTCCCTCCATGCTGAACAGCATCATACCCTTTGAGGAGGACAGCCATACTCCTAGGCAGGGTCTGGGCAGAAGAACTCCCCCATAATGAATCACAGACTGGTTTTTAAGATGTGGGTAATGCACTTTTAGCAGGGGAGCTCTGTGGCTGCAGGGTTACCTTTGTTCAGGAGTGCAAGAGCAATATGACAGGGAGGCTTCTGCCCCCTTGGTTCTTTGCTCTGGAGGGAGGCAGCTTAGCTCACCTGGCTTCCATGGACAGCTGCCTTTCCTGAAGGATCCAATTATCTTTTTCCATTCCAGTCCTGACTTTTGTCACTTTAATAGCTAATGTAGAAAGCTGCCATAATGAGCTTTGCTAACCACTTGCCAGTGCCCTCATAAGGATTTTATTTTTAACGATTCAGAACATGCCAAGAAAGAACTGAAAGGTCAAGAAAACCGAGGAGCTACAAGAAATGGATATGCTGTTTTCAGGCACCTCAACTTGATACACATAAAGCACAATTTAAATTTCTAGTTTACTGCTTTTTCTGGACCCTTCGGGGCAAGAGCCTGAATTAATTTATATAATGGACCACAAACATACCCCTGATTACAATATTTACAGTCCAGAATTATGTTTATGGGTGATTTTGATTCACTGACATAAATATTACAACTTCACCCAGTTGGGTAATTGTTCCTTTGCTGTACCCTCTTAAAATGAGTATGAACAGCAGCATACAAAGAAATAACTGATTTAGGCAGATTTTGGTCTTCATTAGAAGTCATATTTTGTTCTCCAACCCTTATATTTGCTGGTATTTTCTGTTTTTCCAACTTTTATTCTGTGTCTTCAGGCAAAATAATTACAGTATAACAGCCTGTGATTTAAAGAGAAACCTTCTTCATTTAACCACCTTTTAGTGGAAATATTCTCCATCTTTTCCCTAGTGTGGGCCAAATCTTATTAGACCACATTTCCTTCCAGTCAGAGGCACAGCAATCTCTTCTCCTGACAAATACGAGCATGTCACAGCTCCAGAACAACTGCAAACACAGCTCAGGGCAACATGATATATTGAAGGGGGTTTTATTTGTTTGTTTATTAGATATTTTTCAAGAGGGTATTTTTAACTACCTTTTCAGGCAAGTTAGCAGCAGACAGAAAAAGAGAACAGCTAATAATGTGGCTTTGGCCAGTACTCCATGAGCCACCAGCAAACGCTCTGCAGAGTAAAGTCTGAAGAAATGCTGCAAAATGGACTTGCACTAACCAGCTTCCAGAGGAACTCTGAAGAAAATTCATACCATCACTAGAGGTTCCAGCAACAATCAGTGAAGGCACATGTACCTTACATCAGCACTGATGGAGATTATTAACTGCTTTCACAAGCACTAGGCAAGATGTGTGAAGAGCCAGGAAAAAATACTGGAAAGATGTGTCCACTTGGCTCTGTGTGGCTCAGTCTTTCTGCAAAGCGCAGAAACTGCTTCCTGTGGGGATCAACTGAGCAGTCCCACAGCAGATATATTATTTTTAATTCTTTGTGGCTTATTCTTTATATCACTTAGCTTAAATTCATATGATTTTAATTATTAGATGATGCCAAAGCAAGCCTGATTTGGATAGACAAGACTTGTTTCAGGATTCCAGGATTCCAAAGTGCATGTAAATGTACATAAAGTTAAGACTTAGGATTGATCCTGACTTGCAGAAATAACTCACACCACCTTTCTGGAAGCATTAGTTTTTGATCCAGTAACCTATTTTATGTGCTAGATGTTTCTGTCACTGGCCCTCATAGAAAGAATTCTTCATAACATTAAAAAGAAACACATAACCTAAAAGAAGGATAAGTTATGCCACAAGGCATGAATTTAAGCTGTTGACATCAATGTAATTTTACACAAGGACTGCTATTCTATTGGTAGAAAAGGGCTTACTGTCAGTGTAGCTTATGCTGCTTTAGTAGCGTTTTAAACTAAGCTCAAAAAGCCACTGCCAATCCAGAACAGTTGTTGGTACAGATGTACAGATGTACCAACAGATGTAACCACCATGATTTAATCACAGCAATACTGGAGACCACGTCTTGGGTGACCACACACTCTCCACGGAGCACCAGTGAGCACTCCTCAAATTTCTATGTTATGTTTTGATTTTTTTCCCTCTTTCAGACTATGAAATCATCCAAGCATGTTTTTAAATATTTTTACAGAATGAAATATACGCATTAAACTTTGTGATGCCAAAATCTGTCTGCAAGAACAGGTTATGCAACCAGAGAACTGACAAACAGCACATGTAAATTCTCATTTCAATACTACGGTGCAAGATCTGTCACAGTACACTCAATTTCAACTCTTAATTAAAAAAAAATCTGTAATATGCATGTAAACTTTGGTGTTTTACAAAATACTTCTTTTTGTATTTGTTTGTTATGCATAGTGAACTAAAGCAAAGACAGGATAGAAAAGAAATGGGAAAAAAAAAGCCTTACCCTTATAAAATGAAGAAGAGTTAGCCATAGCAATGGAAAAGGAAAAGGAAAAGTTGGATGGAAGAGGTGTGGAAAGGAAAGTAAAGGCATCACTGAAAACAGGGAAAAAGAAAACAAAAGTGAGGAGGAAAGGGGAATGGTTCCTCTTAAATAATATATTCTGAAAGCTGGTTTTCCAATGCTTTTTGGAAGGACTGTGGAAAGAAGCAAAGGCATGGACAACAGTAGGAACATCTGCCAATATCTCCACAGCCAGCAGTGATGTTCCTGAACAGAACCTACTCTTGCCAGTACAGATTGCAAAATTGTAATCAGCACTGTATTATCATCAAGAAATTTACATGTGAAGTCACAACTCTGTGGAACCTGTTAGGGAAACCAAGTCATGTGCTCATATCTACATAAATTTTATCTGTGCAACTCACAGAACACTATGCACAGTATTTCACATCACCTCAGCCTTGCTCAAACATTTGTGATTTTTCCGATTGGTAAAGTGAGGTAAGAATGTTTTTAAAGGCATGGAGTTTTCTGGCTAGACAACACTGATTCACTGGTGGAATATTACTCAGAAAATAAATAGAAACATGCTGTTTCCGAAACATGCAATGTTTAACACACTGATCTAGAATAGGGGACCGAGATGAAATGCAAGTTTTGAAGCTGGATTCCCCAATTCAGCTCTGCATATTCTCAATTGTTCATGACATTATTGATCTTGTTCTTGCTGTTCACTTGTTTCCCTTTTGAGAGATGGCATATGGAAGGACTCTGGATCTTCTCCTCCCCTGTCAGAGAGGTTTTGGTCTTATGGTAAAGAAAAAGAACCAACTCAGAAATTATTAAGAAGCTTTCACAGGAAAAAAGAATGTTCTCCATCCAGCATTAGTATGGTTTGCTTCAACAACCAAAACTGTTTCTCCAGTGCTTTTGTCCATCTCTCTGCTCTGACTGGAAACAAGAGCTTTAGACTGGCTGTTGCACTGAGAAAGGGACAGCCACTCTCCAGCTTAACATCTCTAGTGCAAGAAAGCCAGAAGATGCTGTGGTGTTCATTTTCAGTCTACAATCCACCATCAGTACTTGGCATCAGCATGAAAGAGGGTGAAGGCACTTGTGACTGATGGCTGATTTTTCCTCTGTTCTCCTGGTGAACTCCAAGTGTCCAGGAATGGCACTGGGCTAATGGAAGAATCAAAGAGGAGCCCAGAAACCAGAAGGGTCATGTACCCAAGCTGCTACAAAGGCCACCTAACTTCCATTTGCTTCAAAGGCTACTGCTAAGTCCCAACATGTCTGTCACACAGATTCACTCCAACTTGCTGTGTAAGTTTGGATTACTGAAAGACACCAAACTGTAGATTTAATCAAATCCATTTTGACTGGAAGGATGAGCCTCAGAGAAGCTCAGTTTTTCCTTTCCACAGAGCACATGACAAGGGGGCAACATCAGTAGCACATGTCACAGTCAAATATTATCTGGACTCACACAGCCTGACCCATCTGTGGTTTGGAATACACTGGACAACTCCACTGACACATCCATCCATTTTTCTAATAAGTCATTAGCCACAAGATTTCACCAATCCATTGTTCTCTTCATAAAAAAATTTTTAAAAAAATCTATCACTTATCATAAATCTCTACAATTACACTGTCCTGAACTCCAAAGCTCTCCTCATAGTAAAAGACATTAATCCACTGTGAATTGTTTTAGCTTATTAAGTTTTAATTTATTGCTCTGCCCTCTCTCAAAAGGCTGTTTATTTATTTAACAATATTTTATTTCAGCTGTCAAAAGCTCCTTGAAAATTTGTCACAGCCCTGATCTCTGGATCCCCTTCCAATCCAAAATCATAATTTATTTCTTTTTCTTTTAACAAGTTGTCTAACAGGCCAGGATGACATGACGTGCCCTTGTAAATGCCATTCTGGTTTGACCCTATCAAGTTATACTTATCTAAATATTCACACTATTTTGTCCTTAGGCTCAATAGGTTCTCCTTGTAAGTGGTAACAGGAGGTCATCAGCTAAACCCCTTGCAACATGTTGCGTGTGTGGTTTGATTTATGGACTCTTGCTGGCTCTTATTCTGCATCAAAACCCCAATCCCAGTTCCTCCCTCCCTCCCTGCTCCCTGAAGTTCTGGAAATGAACAAAAATTACTATAAATCAAGTTTCCTACCTAACCTTTATGGGATGGTAAAAACAAAACCAAAGCAAACCCAAGAAAACTGAAAAAATACAAAACACTCTATGCTTTTATCCTTATAGTGATTCCAAGGAAACTAGAGAAGGACTAAATAAGTTTACTCCCATCACACCACTATATGCTACTTTCAGTCATGACTTTCAAGTGAGCAGAGGCTTAAATGGTTTGAAGCAAATTTGTAAACACGGATATGAAACACTAAATGCTAGAATTTGTCTGCAATTCCATATCATTCCTTTATAACAACCTCTACAATATTCCTGTGGTTTATCACAGCTTTCTAGCTTTCCATGTTTATGCTAAATGGAAACCTGGGAAAACATCCTACCTGCCTCTCCAGAAAAATGTCACTATGGTAAACAACAGCAACAGCAGGAGATTTAAAAAGGCAGACATATGTATGCTGGAAAGCTCACAGAAGTATGTGAAATCAATTTAGCATTTTTACAGAAATGTTCTACCAGTGAAGCAGTCTGGGTAGAAACCACTACACCAAAATAACACTTTATGCTACCAGTGCAAGGCAGTAACACACACACGGAGGGTACCCTGGTTCCAAACGCGGGCTCTGGGGGCACAGCTGCGGCTGCGGCACAGCAACAGAGACAGAGCGACGGTGACAGAGCGACAGTGGCAGCTGCACGGCGTGTCCCGAGGGGGAACATGGCTGTCCCAGCTCCCCTGCAGCCCTGGGACAGCACTCAGCACCTTCCCTGCCCAGTGCCACCTCTGCAGCTCCCACCCCAGCAAACATCGCTCCTGCACTGCCAGACGGAGAGGGAAGGAGGGTGAGAGAAGACAGAGGAATAACCTGCTGTTACTCCGTGCCAGGTGACCCCTTGATTAAACAGTTTGTGTGTCAAGAAGACAAATTGTTATTTCCAAAACAAATTTAGACTGCTTTTAACTGGTGTATGCAGTAAAACTTAGTCCAATTGACATGAGTTGGGTTTCTATTCCTTTGTGTTGGAAAGTGTAAAGATTACTAACTGCACCAAAATCACAGTCTTTTCCAGCATTAAAGATATGGCAGCACTAATACTACATCAGTTAAACAAGTATGCCTTATGATTGTTGGCCTTTTCAGTTGTTTCAGACTTTTTTAAAAAAACAAGAGCCTTCCTGTTCAAAATAGCTCACTATTTCATATTTGCTTTATTTTTAACAGAAAACAGCAACAAAACTATTTTAAGTAAAGCACAAATGATCCTTTCATCCTGCAGTTAAAATCTGATATAAATGCACTCACATTCATTGCTAAATCCTCAATCTGCCTTTTGGATCATAACAAAGTCACTAAAAAGCAGAAAGTAACACCATAAATTTCTTAGGCAAACTATAAAAAGTGCTGTAACTTACCGATGTCATTGCTTCTTTCAGAGGAGTCTTTCTCTAGAGTGCCAGATACTGTACTGCCCACTAATTCCACTTTTGGACTATCACTCCTGCATTTGGATCAAGAAGAGGAGATGTTTTATTGGGAGTTTTTGTGTGGGTTACAATAAATTGGTAACTAACTTGCAATTAATAATGAGAGAGCAAAATATTCTTCCTTTGTAGCACCAGAGTAACAGCAATATGCCAGAGAGAGCAATCTCTAGTAAGTGGACATGCTGTATGGATTAACCTTATCTCATTTCTCCTTAACACCTGTCAAAAAAGCCTATTTTAGACACTGTAGTGTCCTGACTAATTCTTCAGATGTTCACAGCATCTCATCATGAAGGAAACCTAAGGCCAAGGGGATATTCTTCAACATCTTAGTTGTAATTTTTCCTAATTACTTGGCTTGCATAAGCTACAGCAATGGACTATCAGGAATGCTGCAGAAAGGAGAACCTCAAGCTATCATTGTACATTTCAGCAGTTCTGAGTATTTACTTACAAATGCAACTCCACCAAGTTTTTGCTTAGGAGATTAAACTCTGACTATTGTTTCCACATTCCAAAGAAACAGATCAGCTACTTTGTCTTGAAATGTCTTTGGAATGGGCAAGTATCAGGAGTTGTGATACTTTATACAGAGGAACTATACTAAAATCAAACATGAGATCAAATGTAAGCAACATAATTAGTCTTCCTTTGTAGAACTTTCCATCTCACAACTACTTAAGTTTACTTAAAGAATCTACCTATTAAAACAATTAATTAAAGAGAGGTCAGTGGTAGGCAAGAAACTTGGCATTGCACTGTCTCACAAACAAATCTCTGTGATATTTATGGTGATAACAACTGTTCAGTTAATGCAATAAATTGTACTGGCCATCATTATCAGGTCACCTAACAAATGTAATAGTTTTTCCACAATGACTGTTCCCAGTGTAAAAATTGTGGTGTCCATAAGGTTCTCAGTTTAGGGAGAAAAATATAGATCAGTCCCTGAAACAATCCAGGCAGATGTGCACTGTATAGTGCACAGCAATAATTAGCCATTGCCAGGAAAATACACAGTGAGCTTCCAAATCTTGTTGATTTTTTTCATTGGTCCCTACTTTTGATGCCATAAGCTGATGACAGATGGCCTGAACCTCAACTCATGGCAGCAGCTTATGAGCTAAACACAAAGTGGCTGGAAAGCCTATCTCAGACTTCAGGATGGCTGTGATAAAGAGCCTGAAAATTTTTATTAAAACCCAGAGCAAGTCACAGATCAAGTGTGTGCATATCCCATTAAACACTGTGATAGGGTGAGAGGTATTCTATGAACAAAAAACCAGACAACCAGATTACAACCTGAAAAGCAAACTATCAATGGGATACACCAGGAAGGAAACAGAAGAAAAAAATTTAACACAAGCATAGAAAAATGTATTCTTCAAATTATCTACCTGAACAATTAATTTTCTTATCTTTTAGACTTATGTATTTGTAAACCTGTAAGAAGCAGCACAGTTTCTTGGCTGGTGGGGCAATGAGCATCTGACTGCATACTATGTTTTGCACACGTGTATTTCCCAGCAGTCTGAGAGCACCATGTGAGCTGGAAGTACTCTAGCAAATGTCCCAGTATGGTTTTGTAGATTCTTAGTGGTGTGATTTAGGGCTGAAAGTCACAACATTTACCATTTGACTACAAAAGATACCAAGATAAATGATGACAGCCCCACAAAAAACCCCAACCCTGTTGTCAGAGGAATCAACAGGTTTATTATGCCAGTCTGCATTCACACTGCTGTGAAAGGAGGGGAGCCCCTCTTGGCCACAGCATATCCCTCTCTCTGCTCGTGCCCATGCAGACAGGCTGTCAGCCTGAAAGGAACCCCACACTAACAGAAGTCCCACTGCAAACTGATTAATTGCCATCTGGAGCAATCCCTGCCCCATATGGATGCACGGCTGCACAAATGCTGGTGCTAACATAGGGGAGGCTGTGGGAATGGGGTGCCAGGAGAAGAAACCTGCCCCTGTTAGCAGCAACACGGACAAAGATTGGTTTAAACCAATTGTAAAGATGCACTTTCTGTAGGTGTTTATGCCCTGCCTACTCCAGAGAACTGAGTTATGTGTAGATTGTATAATCACCGTACATCTAAATAAGCTGTGAAACCTTAGGAGCAAACTGACAGCTATTCAGTCCCACACAGTTTTCTCTCTCCTATTGCCCCTGAAGCCCTACTTTGCCTCCAGTGAAGAAGGATTATATTTAAATGGAAAACCAATCATCACTGCAAAAAGTGAGATGCATAAGATGCAAGCCACTTATTCAAAACAGAAGAAAATCCTCTTTGGCTCAGCAGCTGCCATTGACATTGCATAGGACTCACTTTCTAACTACAGCAATTTTTCCTCTAAGGGTCATGTACTGGTTTTGACTGGGATAGAGTTAATTTTCTTTATAGCAGCTCACGTGGTGCAATGTTTTGGATTTGTGCTGAAAACAGAATAGATAACACAGGAGTGTTCTCACTATTACTGAACAGTGCTGGCACAGAGTCAAGGCCTTTTCTGCTTCTCGTATCGCTCCACCAGTGAGGATGGTGGGGGTGGACAAAGGTTTGGAAGGGGACACAGCTGGGACAGCTGACCCAAGGGATGTCCCACACCATAGGGCATCATGCTCAGCATATAGAGCTGGAGGAAGAAAAAGGAAGGGGGTATGTTTGGACTTATGGCATTTATCCTCTCAAATAACCACCACAGGTGATGAAGCACAGCTTTTTGGGAACGACAGAACACCTGCCTGCCCATGGCAAGTAGTCAACAAATTCCCTGCTTGGCTTTGCTTGCACATGCATCATTTGCTTTACCTGTTAAACTGTCTTTATCTCCATCCACAAGTTTTCTCCCTTTTGCACTTTGGAGTCTCACCCCCATCCCACTGTGGGGGAGTGAGCAAGTGGCTGTGTGGGGCTGAGCTGCCCAGAGGAGTTAAACCACAGCAAAATTCTGCTGCTTCAATTTTTATTCTAATTGCTTTAGGTTTTTCAGATTTTGGAAATGGATTAAAAAATTAATAATTATTATGATGATAATAATAATCGTCTTAAAGTAATTACTATCTTACTGAACTGAACCGATTTAAAAACAAAGCACTGTTATTGAAGTGACTACTTCCATTTGAAGTTTCACATTTCTTAATTATCCAAGTAATTGAAAGTCTATTCCATGGATTATTTAATTTACGTGAACTTTCTGCCCTCTTCCTATAAGACACACCTGCAAGTTAGAGCTTACCAGGCAAAACAGTTATATGAGATACATCCATTAGTTAGAATTAGCTGATAAAGAAATTCATAAGGAAACTGTGATCAACATGCATCATCACCTTAAAAATCACCTTTCACTCTAAGGTTTAACCTAACTGCTGTTACAAGTAAAATACTTTCATATATAATGGTATTAGATAAAAAAAAACAACAATTTTTTTCTGTACTACAAATGGCACAATCTCAACAATTAAGAACATAACAGGTCTGCCTTTTCCCTTTGATAACATGAAAATTGAAATATCGTTAAAAATACTTGGTTTCTTTATACAAGTTTGTACTTAGGGGAAAAAAAATAAAAAAAAAGGAAAACACAAGAGCAACAAACCAGCCCTCCAAGACTGAAAATGCTACACATTTATAGTATGTTCAACATATTTCAGGCAAAGGATGGAATAAAGGAACAGCTACCCCAGTGCATGCCTTGCCAGTGAACTGAACACTGGGGGATATCTTGGTCTTGTCAAGAAGACATCACTTAGCTAAAGATTGTAGCAAAACTTGCATTTCCAAGTATGCCCAAGTGACCAGCATGTATGGACTGTATTTTGGAACAACTGGGCAAGAACATTCAAAGCCAAATCCAAAAGAAGCTGTGGCAGTGGCACTTGGATAGAAGGGTGAGTTCTCAGAGAGGAACAGCCAAGCACTTCAGCAGGATGAAACTGGGAGCACAAGGCAGGTGCTTTTTTCTATTTTCATGTGCCTCGGATTTCAAACTGAGAACATTTGTTAAGTGAACCAAATGTGGAGGAATGAAGGAAATCTGTGTCTAGCATTTCATTTTACTCTAACCTATACTCCATTCTGGTATTTAATTCACCGTTACTATACTTGAACTCCAGTAGTTCAAAGGCAGCTAATTTGCTTAACATTACAATAGTAAACTTACTTCCATGCCTATGTTGTAGTATTTCTGCAAGATGTACAGTTTGCCCATTTTATGCATCTGCTTTGATTCTGGTTTTCACCTGACTCTATTCTATGCATAAAGGAAATCTACAGTGCACAAACCAGGTGCTGAGGACTGAAATGTAGCCATGGAGACTTGGTTAGGATCACAGGTGGAGCCTTTAATTTCTGCAGCCCCTGCTGTAGCAGGGAATAAATGGAAGTTGTGCTGGTAAGGCCAGTTTCTCAGTGCTCCTCAAAGGCTGTAACCACCTCTGATAAACGGCTTCTTGTAGCTATATAGTAACAACCAACATTAAAGCATAAATACTTGACAGCACCATTCTGCAGTGGCACCAGCTAAAAGAGCATTCTATGAAGATATGTATTTTGCTAAAAATTGATCTAAAATGATCAAAAAAATCAGATTGTAATCGAGCTGGCAGTATTTAAATGTGCATTGTCTGCTGCTCTTCCTCAGTACAATCCAAGAGTGTGCCCTCACTTAGTGCCATCACTTAGTGCTACAATAATTTGAGGTAAACTGAGAAAGTCAACATCAGAGCAACATAGTGATGCAGATATTTCCCACATTACTCTGCAGTTATGGCAGTTGCAGTTAACAGTGTGTTCATCAGTAGAAAAAAACTAGTAATGAACAGTCTAAGACTGGTAGTTATGAAGCAGCCAAGAGACTATAAGGACTTTCTTTTTTCTTGTTTTAATTAAAATACTTTTTTCTTGTTTTAATTTAAGCACTGTGAAATAAATTGTGACAAACTGTAAACCTTGAATTCTTTAAATGTGTGTTCTTTCCATTAATCCCAAAAGCACTGGACAGAGGAAAAGCAATACCTTGTATGAGTCACAGGCACAACTGGTCTTTCTGGTCGTCTCGGGGGCAAGGTACCAGGTCTATTCACAGAGTTGGCCTTGGGTGGCCGAGGTTTCTTCGGAGGTATAGCAGGAACTGAAGGCTTCTGCAAGTCTAACTGCTTTTGCTCTCTCTCTGATCTTTCTTTAAATCAATCATTCCCAGAAAAAAGAACACGGGTATTACTAAGTGGAATTCATTTGCATTCACAAGTCTACAATTAAACAAGAACTCTCCAACTGTAGATACATTGTCTACAAAGAAAAAGCTTATTTCCTTTCTACTCCTGCTCTGAATCATTCTTTATTTGAAATAACACATTTACCACAATCAGTTGTTTGCCCTGCCTGACTGTTCTGTCTGTAACTCCTCACGGCCAAAATGTGTGTGCAATGTTTGAATGGGAATAAAATTTTCTTATTTTAGTAACTTACTGGTTTCTGACAGTAATATATCAGAATGGCAAGAAATTACATACCATGCAGAACAATTTCCCATGAGCACAACTGATATTAAATTCTAATATGAAACAATATTAAGTTAGAAGGTCACAGAAGTAATTATGCTAGATATCCTTAACATATCTTGGATAAACAGAGAAATATCATATCTGGGGGGCAAAGTGTGCTTTACAGTTGAGTGAATATAAAATAAAAGCATAAAAATTTAGCTATGTTTAGCAGGATGTAAACCCCTTGGACAAATCAGACCTTTCAGTTATGTTTTTAAGCACAGACCAATATGCTGAATTTTTCAGCTTGCCAATGAAAAACTAGATCATTTGCAGAAGTGATTATGCATAGCTGGGAGTGCCACAACACCAATATCCAGTGCCAAACACGCAATGCCTGTGAATATGTAAAGTACAATACACATGACAAACCCTTGTAAATAATATGCTCTAAATTCCTAATATGAAAAACATGTAAACACATTTGCCACACCAGAGGAAACCTGATTTTTCTTAAAGAAAGGACAAAGCTCTCAAAGGGGCCAAAGTTCTACCCTCTGTATCCTACTATATCAACACCTCAATTCCCTTGACAACCTTGTCTGTATGTCACGAATATCACACCTCTGCATACATGTAAGAGGTATTGGGAATGGCACAGAGAATTGCACAGTAGTTTCTAGGTTTCTGTATGAGGGGATCTTGGAATAAATCAGCAGAAACACCATCCACATTAGATTTGGAATAGTCCAGTTAGCGAGTATTGTTACAGGCACATGCCCTTTTCCAGCACACTCCAGCAGATGCAGTCATTGGGTTCATTGGGTTCTCAGTGACACTGATGCTTTTCCAGCACACTGTGTCATTTTTGCACACTTAATCCTATGACAATTTGTACTGTGTCAGTGTCCAAGGATCTAAATTACACATGAGGGACAGGCCAGGCAATGTGCCAGCACAAAAATGGTCCTGTGCCACCCCTGCTGCCACACCACGCTGAGCAATTCCTGCCACTCCCCAGGATTTCTGAAATGTAGGCACGACCCCTACAACCTCTTTTCAAGCCTAGAAAAGTTAAAGATATTTATAGCCTGAGACAGAAATGTATTTGAACTTCCTCTCCTGTTTTGGCAGTTGACTTTGTAAATCCAAAAATGGAAAGCAAAGGGTTTTATTGCTAAGATAACTGTGAGAAGCAGCACACGCTCCCAAAAGTAAGGACATGTAGAGGAAACTGCTAAAACACCTGTCAGACCACTAAGATGTATATCCAGAAACAGAACTTGGTGAAAAGTCTGAAGGTTCTGGCACTAAATTAAAACTGCATATTATACATTTAGTCATGTGCACACATGTGCCTTTTAAAAGGCTGCAAGTCTGAATACTCAGAAATTAAGAAATCCCATAAGCAAACTTGCCTGTACAATCCAATAGTCCACTTGGACATATGAAACGCAGCACCAACTTCAATTAGAGAATCAATGTAACTATTTTCCTGAAACTATTAGGAATGCACAATGAACACTGTGAAACCATTAAAGGTTTAATTTGCTTGTCCCTGCTCTATGTGGTACTGTGTCCTATTTCTTGCAACGTTCAAACACAGCTTTGAAGACAGAACATTTTCATTTCTTCCCAGCCTTGCCTATGACTTTTGTGACTATGATAATGGGGTGATTCATAAGCATTAATGACTATATCTTCACAAAACCCCTCTGTGATGCAGGAAAACCACAAACTCTGCTTTCAACTATAGAACCAAGGCAGATAGATGTTAACAAAAAAGTACACGCTAATCTGGGGTGATTATTTGATCAAGGACCTGGGTTTTACAGAGCTCTGAGCTCTATACAGCATTTCATGTATTGAGGGCAAATCTCCCCTTGACTTCAGTTGTGGCTGCATGTACTTAACAACTCTGGATTGGTACAATTGAAAATCCTGATTTTAGTCCATAAGCCACAATGAGATCCTTTCCAAAATGCCTATCATTACAATCTATCAGAGTGGGAAACAAACATCCAAACAATAATACATTTAATGGCAACAGAGATTTTGAAATGAGCATGTGCATTGGTTCCCATTCCCTCATCTCTCTGCAGAGGGCAGGCAGGAAAGCACATTTCATACCTTTCTCTTCTGTTCGGTTGGGAAGACATTCTGGCCGTTCAGGTGGTATCTTCTTGATTTCATGCTTTCGATCCGTCGTGGTCCCTGTCAGAGAAAGAAAAAATTGGAATTCTGAACAAGCCAATGAACCAGCATATACAGCCACAGGCTTTTTATATTCCCCAAATTGAAAATGTCTTGCTAAAGTTGAACATGAATCTATTTCAAGTATTTCCTTGCACCATAATGACAAAAGAACAGTTGGATGTTTATGCCTTTATACCCAAGTTCACAGTTTCCAAACTGCATCCCAAAAGAATAGACACTTTCAGACCATTCTGTGAGGAAAAAAATCAGTAACTACAGATTTTTAAATACAGACAGATCCTTTACCATTACAGAAATATTTAAAAGAAAAGCAACTCAACAGTGTGCAGAAACATCAGGAATAAATCGATTAATTGGCTAATGCCAAGAGAATATCTGATAGAGCCAAATATATAGAGCTTATTTTAGAGTAAATTAACCCATCTTCCCCTCTCTTTCACCACTAGTACTAGCTGTTCACTTCCACATATTGGAAGAATGAGGAGAGCAATGCTGGCAGTATCCTGCATGATTATTTTGATTGACAGCTTTTGGCCTGGAGGTGTAAGCCCCTGCCTTCTTCTGCCTCTGTACCAGTGGCCCTGACATACTGTTGCTCCAGGGAATATGGGAACTTGTGGCATCAACAATGGGAAGACTTTGCAAAAATCTCCTGGCAAATGCAAGCTGCAATCTTCTCATCCCCATATTATAAGAAATGCTTTACTGGATATTGGCTTTGCTGCACTGGCTAACCAGTAGGTGCTAATGCCATTTCAACTTCCTAGTGTTGGAAACCACTTTAGGTAACTCTACTAGTACCTCAATAAAAATTACAGCAGAAGAAAAGCAGAGGAGGCAGGGCATGGAACACAGGGCAACTTTTTGCTTCAGTCTGTTCTATTATATGCAGTTCTCTGGTGTATTTACACTTTCTGAATGTGCTGTCACAACTCCTTTCTGTAGCTGGTTCCTAGAAATCAGTGCACACCAGTGGTTATCTCCAGCCATTGCTTCTTTATGTAAGCATGCTGTTGGACAGGAAATACTTGTATCACTTATCATGTCAATAGATAATATTAAATTCTCATTTTATGGTTGGATTTGGTGATCTTAAGGGTCTTCTCCAACCTAAACGATTCTGTGAGAAATACTTCACTGCTGAGAAGCAAAGCTGTTGCTGCAAACCAATTAAAGCCTTTCTACACACAAGTTATGCAAAGCACAAGTCAACTTACTAATAATCTTCCACCCAGTAGTGTGTTCAAGAGAAAAAGACATCCAAGTGTCTAATTACAGTGAGATTAACAGTCATCATTAACACACAGAAGGACATTCTCAAGCCAAGTCTAAAGCAACGAGCCTACAAACACTGAGGAGCTCTGAAGCTCAGGTGTAGTCCCTACTTGGGTTGTGACCCCCAAATGAATCAGCACCCAGGCAGGCACCATGATGCTGCCTTTGCTTCCAGGTGAGGGCCACCTGCAAGGAAGCTCTGGGAGCTCCGTATCAGCTCCCAGATGAACTCAAGAGTATTCCCTCCCTCTGGTCTACACACAGTTGTATTGCTTATCCCAGCTACCCAGGGAAATCCTACTGCTTTTCAGTGACTTTACAGAAGGGACTTGTCCTCCTCAATTTGTCTCTCCAGTTTTCACCTTGCTTTGTAAAGCAGTGCAGCACCCATGGCCCTGGCAGCCTTCTACTGTGGAGAATTTGGAAATATAGCCAAAATTCTCTCTCTGTTATACTAAAAATGAGACACCTCTTTTACACATACACCACTTGTACTACAAAGCCCAATCCTAATTCTCTGCTCTGACTTCACATTCTGTATCAGAAGATACTGATATTTAATTGTTTAGGCTGCAACTGACAATTTTCAATTTATTCATCACATTGAAACTGGTTAAATATGAAGAAAAATTACTGGAAGCTGTTACCTACTATCAGCAGTAAGGCCTGTCATGGAGGTGTGGTAAAATACAGTATAATCTCAGTGAAGTGATAATTTGACGAATACAGGATGTCCAGTTGATAACAGACATAGCACAATTTTCAGCTCTAAATACCTAACAGAAGAAACTCTTGTGCCAGATCAGCCAGCACTTGTCAAAGACTGATTACACAAAGAAAGAACTGCAATACTCTTTGCTTTGACTTAGACTTAGATGGCCTTAATCATCCTCTATGCAACCATTTTTCCTTCTGAAAATGGGCACTTTATTCTGCTTTGGTGACAGCCAATGCATTGCATGCAAACAGGTATATATGAAAAGTGTTATTCTCTAATTATAGGAGTATAAATGGAAAGAAATATAATGTTTTATAGAGCTTTTTCAAAACATGACAACAAAATCGGTTGTCACTAAGACATGGTTAATATACAACCACCACTAGATGGCAAAGTCATACTGCTCTGTCTGGACACTGCTACTGATCTTGGAATCACATTTATGTTTTCGTGAGTCTCAAGACAGAGTGAAGAACAAACCATGGCTGTCAATAAGCAACCCAGATATTTATAGTCATGATTCTATAGTCAAAGAACTGCATGACAAATTCAAACTAGTTAAATTATAGCATATTGATTCACAGTACATTGTACACTGGTGTAACTTCTTCTTCTATTAACAGCTCAAGACTGTAGGAGAGGGAAATCTACTTTTTAAAGCACCAAAAGGTAGGTCAGACCACAGCAACAAGAGAACTATCTGGCTAGATTGGATGAATTTGTTTTGTGTTTTTAACATGTGCTATCAGTGGGGGAAGCACTAGTGCTGATGCAGAATTTTTACAAACTGACTGGACTTAAGGGATTAAAGAATTCCAGCCACAGTTATGTTTCCACCAGAAGTGCAATAAAATGAAAACTCTGACGGCATCCCCTGCCTTGTGATTTTTAATTTTACATGAATGGAACCGGAATTTGGTTTCCAAGTCGTAATTGTCAAGTGTGTAGATACTTTAACTGTTTCTAAGTTTCACGATAAAAATAAATCATGCAGGCACTTTTAGAAAATTAGAAGTGAGAGGTTGTTTTAAAATTACAATTTAAAGTGAGTTCAGCTCTCAGTACCTACACACAATTCATTCTAACATATTACAAAACCAGTTTTGCTGGAACGTGTCTGTTTGAAAAACAGAATCAGCCCCTTAATACATTTGCAACACCATTACCAGATTCAGGATAACTCCTTTTAATTTTATACTTAGGGCTATAAAGTATTGAAACCCAATAACTTAACTGTGGCATAGAACCTGGAGCAGCCAGCCAGCTCCAGCATTCATGCAGATCTGCAACTCAGATGAGTTACAGCATTTTACAGATATGCCAAAAAGCTCTTTGTCTACAGAATAACTCAGATCTGTAGTGAATGCAGTTGCCTCCTCCAGCTATTATCAGACTCCACATGCTGCATCTACACTGCAAAGACATGCACACCATCAACTTCAGTCAAGGAACAGAACCATAGAACATAGAACTGAAATGTCACACTTGCTTCAACTTAACATATTTAAGGGCCAATACAGGTAATTTTAAAATGGTGCAGATGGTTGCCCGCAATAAATTTAAAAAGCACACCACAGAGTTATCAGCCCTGAAAGAGATTCTGATTTACTGGTTGTTGTCTAGGCACCTGCTTATCAATTTTGATACAGATGAACTCTATATAAATTTGAATACACTTAATTTGGATTGAGATGTGCTCACTGACATATCTTACCTGATCCTTGTTTGATGACAGGAGCTGATGGAGGTGGTGGTTTCTTCGGTCTCTAAAATTTAATAACAGGAGAAAACAGATTGCTTCAAAATGCCTGTAAATCTCACTCATATAAAAGTTGGAGTTAATCAGAAAGCGCTTAACATTAATAATTAAAAGTCATGAGACTACAGATCTGTCACGTATTTCTTCTGAAATAACTTCATAAAAGTGAATTCGAAGAGACAAAATAACATTGACAATTATAATGCAATTTTTATACTTCTGCTAATAAAATATCCCATTGAGGGGTAAAAAAAGGTTCATTTAATGTACCTTAAGATTAGAGGAATACATGACCTTTAGCCTACTGAAAAAACATGTATCTTTAAAATTTAATCTTGGGAATATTCCTACCCATTTTGGAAAAAAACAAACACAAAGAAACGCCCAGGTACACGTGGCAAAACCTGACGTGTGTTTTTGCAGACTAAGAAATGATGCAAAAATGCAGAATACAAGAAATGCTGCAAAAGTTACATTTCATTCACTCACTGTGATATATTTAGACTTTCAGCTGTGAAAGACAGTTATCAGAATTTTAGATGTTTGGTGAAATAAAACAAATCCTTCCAAACAATCTACACTTTTTACTTTCACCTTCTCTGTTATAACCATTTTCCTAATAGATCTGTAACAGCGTGACTCAGAAACATGATCAAAAAGCAGTGCCAGAACCATTTCTCTTCAACTGCAGGTAAGGGGAGGGATTGCTTTTCTTCTGTGCTGATATTTGTGAATGTACACACACCACACCGGCATTCAGGGTATGTATGTTGGAATGAGAACAAAACCAAATGGAGCACCATGCTAGATCAAACAACACACTTTAATCTCTCACTTAAAAAAAATGAAAGGAAAAAACCTATAACACACTTTATCTCTCACTTAAAAAAAAGGAAAAAACCTATCAAGATTATGAAGAATAAATGCTAAGCAAAAAAAATTTTTATTTCATATGGCCATTGATTTTCTGAGATGCACCTTATTTCCTTTGCTGCAGGTTGATCACAATCACTGTCACCACACTGCTGTTATCCAGCACTGTGCATTGTCTTGTGGAGCTATGTATGAAATAATACGTTTAGCTTTGCCAAACTTCAGCCATCTCTTTAAGATGATATTTTCTCTCAAATTCTTACTGATCCCTGTCTCCCCCCCCCCCATCCCCTATTAATTTCTATGTATCTGCCAAATCTTTCGAGAAAAGATGAATTGTTTTGTTCACTTGCAGTAATTAGTTCAACCTCTGCCCCAGAATTCTCAGATCTTGGCCTGACTGTTGGCAGGGGCAGGTTTGCTGGGAAGGCTGAGCCCTTGCCACGCACCCTTCAACGGGATCTCTTTCAGATATAGCAAACACATTCATTTCTGGAGTTAAAAAAACCCAGTTTTTGCACAGTCTGGATAAGCCTAACAGGTGGAATCTCAAAAGTTGTCATCCAGCAACTCTCAAGTTTCTCCTATTGCCTTATCCTGACCAGATCACCTCCTGTCATCAACCTGAGAGAGCTGTGGCCAAGAACTCAGGAGATCAGAATGATCTCTAGCCTGGCTGCTGAGGACCTTTGCCCACGAACAGAGTCCCTTACACTCTCAGAGATACTTTTGCAAGAATTTGGGCAACACATTTCAAGGTTTAAATGCAGAAAAGTGAAAAAACAGAATTGGAAAGAAAACAGGAGAGGAACAATGAATGTCTTGTGAAAGCAACTGGGGAGTTTTGTTGATAATGGCTGCAGAGTGAAATAGTTGATGCTGAGGATCCACCAGCACAATATACACATCTGGGGTTTTATTCTGGAGTGGTGTGAGACTGATCCCATTGACTGTCCATACAGCAGTAGTTGATGCACTCCTTTAGCACATGTTTTGGCTTTGTAAGGAGTCTAGGTCATGTCTCCTGAGATGTGTCTCCCAAAGCATAACAAGTGCAGATGGACAAATGACAGATTTACCACAAATCCCACTCCTGATTAAAACTAAAGCAATTATGTAGACAAACACAAAGAAAAAAAGGGTCCTATGGCTCACTAGAAAAAGTGGCTTCAACTGGAAGCTGAAGAGAGAAATTGTTTCAAAAAGGCAGACAAAGATAAGAAAGGGTGTCGTGTGAAGAAGTTACAAGAAAAGTGCTTAAGGAAACATGGGAGGGATTTACAAGTCTCCATGGCTGAGTGATGAGAAAACCGAGGTGGTGATGGAGACAGACCAGAAATTAAGCCAAGAGACAGGAAACCAGGATTGGTTGGACAAGAAAACAACTACAGAGCAGGGACAAAGAGTAAGAGGGGAGAGAAGAAGAAGCTGGATAAAAAATTTGGTTTAGGAATAGAAAGTAAATCCAGATGGTGATTTAGACTCAGGTAGTGATGCCAGGGAAAAATCCTGTAATTGAGACCACCTGAGATGGGGACTAGGCAGTGAATAGCAAAGGCCTGTGACAAATAGCCATGTGTGGAAAAGAATCAGGGTTGGAAAACTGGAGACTGAACAAGGAGATGGGAAAAGATCCCAAGCTTTTGTTCAACAAACAGAAGAACTACTGCAACATATACTTTCAGAGCATAGGATGGAATCCAAGGTTTCTGGATCACATCAGAGAGTATCTGACAAAATCACTGGAAAAGTATTTATCTCATTCTCTTAGCACTGATGAAAGCAAAGACAGACAGTCTCCAGTCCTACCAGTTACTTACTTATATGGCCAGATCTGTGGCATTTTGAAATTAATAAAATTTTATTCTCCACATTGAGAGCAAACCTAGATGCAATTTCTAAGTGTCTGAATATCTAATTTATTCTACAAGTTATATTCAATTGTACTCTGAAAAACACTTTAAAGGCATATAATTTATAAGTTCAAAAAGAGTGAATAATTTCACCACAAAAAATGGATATGAGGGAAGATCTTTTTCTTCTATAATAGGCTTACTATGTCTTTAAGGTTTATGATTTCTGCCTCTTCTGGAAATCACCTTCTTTTATTATTAGGCCTAAAGCCAGGATACCCACTCCACTGTGGAATTGCATTTTCATCTCCCACCTTTTTTGCTGCTCCTCTACCTTCATTTGCAGTAATTATCATGTTAGCCTCTGTGAGTTGTTTAATAGTTGTTTTTTTAAGCTTTCCAAGTTATTTAATTTTTGCCCTCGGCATCCAATTTTTATTGCCAAAGACTGAAGCTGAGTGCCAGTAAGTCTTAGTTTTATCACAGAAGCCTCACACTGTCACGATGAAATACTCATCCAAAGCCTCTCAATATCCCACTGATGACTGAAAAGGTGCCTAAAAATGGAATGGATTTTGGGGGAGGTAATCCATTACTTTATTCCAGGAGACTGCAAGATTTCTAAATACTGTCTAGTAAATAACTATGCCATCTTTTTCAAATAAATAAAAGCTGAAAAAGTTTATGCACAGATTTTATATCTTGCTTTTTAATAATTCTGAGAGGTCAGGAAAAGTGCTACTGAGATACCAAAAGCTCACTGTTTTTCAAATTTCACCATTAAAATTTCACCTTCATTACTCTGGAACAATGGTTGACTGCTGTCCATGAGCATGCAGGTGGGACACCAGCTTCTCATATTTGACCACAAATACAATGGAGAAAAATTAAGAATTATGGATATTGTTGCATCACATGACTCAGTCCTGGGACCTCCAGTTCCTCTCTCTCTCCAACTTGTAGGTCACAGGACAGAGTAGGGGAGTGGAGATGGAGTGATTGGATGGGCAAATCAAACTCCATAATATGACTTTAAGTGCACCACTTTCTCTACATGGCTGCTTTTTAAAACAGACATTTGTTTCATGTTTTTATGCTATTAAGTTAGAAGTAAAACTTTGTCAAAACCACATATCCAAAAGAGTACTTTCAACTGTACTTTCATTCTGTATTCTCGAGTGAAAATGCAAGAATATATTGCTTACCTCTTTTTCAAAATCAGAAGGAAGAAGCTTGACAAAGTTATCTGGAAACACACCTCGTCTGCCATTGAGTTCTCCTTCCCACCAACCCACATCAATGCAATCCTAAAAAATAGCAAAATAAAATGAAAACCACAGTGTGCTGGTGTGCTGGGCAGGTTTGTGAGCTGAA
Source organism: Pithys albifrons albifrons (assembly GCF_047495875.1). Taxonomy (NCBI): domain Eukaryota; kingdom Metazoa; phylum Chordata; class Aves; order Passeriformes; family Thamnophilidae; genus Pithys; species Pithys albifrons. The sequence goes on along the minus strand of NC_092458.1, from coordinate 7,746,517 downwards.
GTTCTCCTTTGCATAATGGCCTGCCTTTTTGCTGGAATGTGACAATGTGCTGGAGTGCCAGGTTAACAGGGGAATCTACCAGATAAAAACTTCAATATTCACCCAGCATTCCATTACCACATGGAGCAGATAGGAAAGAACAATAAATATGCTGTAAGAGCTCAAGACCTTGTCTGTGTCTAAAACATTAGTACACCATTTGATCTATTAAACGAGTCAGCATTTTGAGCACGCATGACACTATGTCTCTCTGACTTCATTTTACAGAAAAGCCAATAACTTAATTCAACATCATACATCCCAGGAGATAAAAAAGCTTCTTTATTTCCTGTACATTCAAAAAAAAGCTTGATGCATTAGAATTATTAAATTCCATCACCCTCCAGTTAAGAAAGCACCCGATCAATATCATTCATCAGCCTTTTCTGCAGCATTTCTGAGCAGCACAATGCAGAGTGTGTAGCAGAAAATAAGGCAATATCAGTGAATCTAAATGATGAAAAAAACAGTACAGCTATTATGGTTATGAATAGTAACAGTAACAGTAGGTACAACAATTTCAGAGGTTAAAATTGTTCCTTAAGACCTCAGTGCTCCATGTTCACTTTTTTCATGTTTGCTACAGAGAACACTTCCTGTTGAGATTTTCCACATTCTTCTTTTCTGAAAGCTGAAGCCGAACTAATTCAGCTGTTTTCCAAAACACAATTGCAGCAAAGGCACCCATTATCTGCTCAGTCTTAAAACAATTTCAGCCAATTTCTGCAGTTGGCTCTAATCAGGCTGACCAACCTTTCATGACTTCCATAAAACCATTTGTTTGAGCTGCTAAATGGATGATAGAACAATGCAAGTTAACCTAATGAGCTGTACTTAATACCATGTCCTAAAAAGATTTTTCACAATCACTGTGCTTTGTTATTTTTCTCTAAATTACAATACACAAACACAGGATGATAATTGAGGGAAAACAGACTAGCATTAAAAAGATGATTGCTTGTATGTTTTGGGGGTGGGTTTTAGTTATTTTTGTATTCTATACGTTTTATTCAGCTTATTTAGTCCACCCTGAGATAGAGTATGTGCTAACTAAATACACCAGCTAAATAGCATCACCGCTGCTTTGGTTGGTTTCCCCCTCCCTCAGATCTCAATATTTGTCTCTGATATAATGCAGGCACTGAAAAATCATTTCATTCTTTTTCTGATCATTTTCTCTCATGCCTAATCTGTGTTGTTCTCCTGCATTCTCCCTTCTCTTTATCAGGGTGGCCTTCACCAAGGACATTTACATTTCCTAGACCTTCCTGGGAGTTATTTAGGAGGCATTTCCCGGTTCTGTTAGACCTTTGTTAGTGAGCAGGGCTGAGTCTTGCCTAGCTGATGTTTTCAAGTATCTGCTGGGAGTGTACAGGGCTGTCAGGGGCTCCATGGCAGACCAAGATAATAAGTTAGTCGTGCATGGCATGGACAGGCACTGTGCGGGGTACTGCTCTTACTGCAGCCCCAGCAGCCCTCAGTCCTGAGCTGAAGGACTCTCCCACTTGGCTCTATCTACTTGCACAGCTGAGTAATCAGTGCACTCAACTGTTCTATCACATGGTGTGTTTTATAACGCTCTCCACTCTCTACGCTGCTAATCTAAAATTGCCAAAACATTTATGACCCAATTTAGATTTTCGAAAATATTAAGAATAATTCAAGCATCCAGAGACGAAAAGCTTGTGCTTCAAGTAATTGCACAGCTTAGTGCCAGCCAATAATCCTAACTGAGCAACACAAGACATCACATATATTCTCTTTAGGTCAGATGGTTTTATGCTCTTAGGAAACACAAATATTACTCCCACTTCTTTCTTTTATTAACACATGTGAATTTTTTATCCGATGCTTTTCTAAAGCTCATTTGTTCTCATGAAGTGCTGTTTGTGTCACACATTTATTAATCCCAAACAGCTGCAGGTTTGTTTATTGTTTTCCTCCCCAGCTTGTCACTCAGTCTCATGCAGCCAATCACCACACCAGATTCTCATACAGTAAGTAAATCTCTCTAGGCGATTTCGCTTTAATTTTCTCATTTACTTTATTTGCAAGAGGAGGCTTATGTGTCACCAAGAAAAGAGATGGAAAGAGATTTCAGAAATTAAAAGCTATAGATGGGATCTGGTGAAGAATCTGTGTGGCAGTGCCCTCCTGCTACCCACGACTGCAGCTTGCTGTGCCTCAGGAACCTGAGGAAGCTGCTCTGAGCACTGGCAGCAGGCAGGGCTTCATCAGGAGACACAGCACCATCCAGGCACACCTGGGTCACAGCTGCACACGCAGCCTCCAGCACTGACAAACGGCAGAGCTCTGAAGCACAGTCAAGGCAACAGGATTAAAACAACGTGTCTGCCTGTGAACGCTGAGCAAAGCACACTCCTCCCAGACCCTCACCCATCATGCAATCTTAACCATATTGTCTTTCTTAAATCTTCATGTATTTAAATTCACGGAAATGGCTGTAATTTCAAGATGTAGATTTTCTAGAAAAGCTGTCAAGCAATCCAATATCAATACTCCAACATTTATTAACAAATCAAGAGGATCTCTGCTTTCTCTACATGTCATCCTGTCCCACTCATACAACAATGTAGGTAAAGAGAAGTCAGACAATATCAAAATATTCCAAAAGTCCTATGAAAAAATGTATTCCAATTACTAAAAATGCACTTCAGTTTCCTTCTATTAAAAAAACCAAAACCAAAACAAAAAAACAGACCCAAAATATTTACAAAACTGAAGAGTAAGACATGGAAAAAAGAAAACATTGAAGAAATTGTGTTTGAGAGATACTGGAGTTCATGCAAGTTGAGTGGTAGGTGGCTCAAAATTTAGCTACTGTAAAAATCACCTCCTAGCAAATCTTAATTTGGAGACTCATTGCAGTGACAGTGCAATCAAAGACCTTACAGAAATCCACTGCTGGCACACACTGCCAAGCCTGCTTTGATTGTTCAGGCAGAGGCAGATTCATGAAACAGAGAAATCAAAAATCTTACAGGGAAATTTTGGCATTTTCTCATTAAAATTACATCTTGGTTTTATCCTCATTTCCAGTGAAGTGAAATAGAACTGTTCAGGTTGAAAATGACCTCTAAGATCACCAAGCTCAACTGCTCATCCAGCACTTCCTGGTCCACCATTAAACCATGTCCCTCAAGTGCCACATATACGCGTCTTTTAAGTGCCTCCCGGTATAGTGACTCCACCACTTCGCTGGACAGCCTGTTGCAGTGTTTGACAACTCTTTTGGTGAAAAAATTTTTCCTAGTACCCAATCTAAACCTCCCCTGGCACAACGGGAGGCATTTCCTCTTGTCCTATCACTTGTAACCTGAGAGAGCCTCTCACCTATTACACTGAGGCACCTGGAAAAGTGGGACAGCCCCAGATGAGACGTGCCTGCTGCTCTGGCCAGGAACTTGCTACCATTGCCCCTATCCCTTCAGGCTCTGTGTTCAGCCAGACAGAGTGTGGATAGGGAATCCTGCACATCATGCACCCTGTCTGCTTGTGGGCCTGCCCCAGGGCAGGCAGTGTGTGATTCCAGCTGCCTGTCTGTCTGTCTCTCTGTCACACTCCCTAATACTCCTTAACCTACACAGCTCCTCCTGGAGTTCTGTCACTAAGCTGAGGAGCTCCTTTACTTGGATGCATCTCCCAGAGGTGTGCTCACTGCTTCTGGCCAGTCCTGGTGTTAGAGCAGGGCACCCACACAGCCCAGCACGTGGGTGGCAGTGTATTCCCACTGGAGCTCTGGCGGGGCAGCTGTGCCAGCTGTGGTGGGAGCAAAGCTTAGAGAGGCCATGGCTTTCTGCTGGGTGGGTACCACTGCTCCCTGGCCAAGCTGATGGACACCACTGCTCCCTGGCCAAGCTGATGGATAAGATAACATTGCTTCCTGGCCAAGCTGATGGGTAACATCGCTCCCAGATCAAGCTGATGGTTACCACTGCTCCCTGGCCAAGCTGATGGACACCACTGCTCCCTGGCCAAGCTAATGGATAAGATAACATTGCTCCCTGGCCAAGTTGATGGGTAACATCGCTCCCAGATCAAGCTGATGGTTACCACTGCTCCCTGGCCAAGCTGATGGATAAGATAACATTGCTCCCTGGCCAAGCTGATGGGTAACATCGCTCCCAGATCAAGCTGATGGTTACCACTGCTCCCTGGCCAAGCTGATGGATAAGATAACTTTGCTCCCTGGCCAAGTTGATGGGTAACATCGCTCCCAGATCAAGCTGATGGTTACCACTGCTCCCTGGCCAAGCTGATGGACACCACTGCTCCCTGGCCAAGCTGATGGATAAGATAACATTGCTTCCTGGCCAAGCTGATGGGTAACATCGCTCCCAGATCAAGCTGATGGTTACCACTGCTCCCTGGCCAAGCTGATGGATAAGATAACATTGCTCCCTGGCCAAGCTGATGGGTAACATCGCTCCCAGATCAAGCTGATGGTTACCACTGCTCCCTGGCCAAGCTGATGGATAAGATAACATTGCTCCCTGGCCAAGCTAATGGATAAGATAACATTGCTCCCTGGCCAAGCTGATGGGTAACATCGCTCCCAGATCAAGCTGATGGTTACCACTGCTCCCTGGCCAAGCTGATGGATAAGATAACATTGCTCCCTGGTCAAGCTAATGGATAAGATAACATTGCTCCCTGGCCAAGCTGATGGGTAACATCGCTCCCAGACCAAGCTCGTGGACACCACTGCTCCTTGGCCAAGCTGATGGATAACATCACTCCCAGGTCAAGCTGATGGGTAACATCACTCCCTGGTGAACCTGGCTGAGCTTAAGTGCCCTTCTTGCATGGGGAGGGCAGGCTTGGCTGCCTTTGCTCCTGGTCCTGTCCTGTAGTTTTGTTTCAAAACCTTGTATCTGACCAACTTAATTTAAATTACGTTCTAAGATAATGAAGGAAAGGGAGAGAGGGGAGACAAAGTGAAATAAAAGCTCTTCCGTGGCAGAATCAATATCCATTCTAATTCCAAGCTCAGTAGTTCCCAAATAAGGGATAAAAAACTCCATATATTGGATTTACTACCTACATTCATTTTGTACTAAATATTAGGGCAAAGAATTGGACAAAATATAAGGAGGGGAAAGAAAGAGAAGTTGAGGATTTTTTTAGAAGGAATATTTAAACTCTATAAGACACAATATTACACAAAATATAAGGTACTAACAGTCAACTTGAGCTGAAACTTTTGCTAAGTCAGAGGGAATGGTAAGTGTGGGAGAAACGACAACTACCAGAAAACCGGAATACAGGCAGCTTTTGGCAAAATGTTGCCAAGAATTTTAAGGGTGTACAAAGGTGAACTAGAGAACATCAGTCCTCTTCTTGATGTGAAGAATAAGAAGGAGACAACTATTCATCATGTAATTAGAAGTAAGACATGTAAGCTGTGAATAAATTTGGAAGAGGGAATCACCTGGAGAAAACAGACTTTTTTTTCAAAGAGGATCATTGAAACAACAGCAAAGAAGAAAACAAAACACAAACCCAAACTAATGGTAAGAATGGTAAGAACACAGCTTCACCCTGAAACTTATGCCTGTGGTGACTGAAAGAGTAGGGACACAGAAGAGGGCAACAGAGAGGTACCTGACTAGAGAGACTAGAGAGACCAAAGTTTCCATTTGGAGCAGCAGAATTATCCTACAGTTACTCAAAATAAGTGAAATATAGGAAGATAAATAAATAGGGTTGACAGCACAAGATCATGGCTTAATCTCTTCCTGGCAACTGCAGTGATCCTGCAGCCACTCTATACACACACAGAGTCCCATATTAACAGTTTTCTTAGCAGCAAAACTGCTGCTCTTGTATCAGAACAAACACCATGCTGTTCCTTCCCTTGGTGCTCTCAATCCAGCAGTAAAAAAGCAGAAGCTGGTGGAGACTGAACAAAAAGCCCCAGCATGCAGTGCCTTATACTGTGTGGCCTTACAAACACTCCAGTCGCTGCACAGACACAGCTGTCCCCACACACACTGACCAGACACCAGCCCATGTCATCTCCCCAGCACAGCACTGCAGCTGGTCATGAGACAAGAACACAAACTTTCCTCCAGTCAGACACCAGGCCTGCTTTTCTCTGGCAGTAAAGGAGGTTGATAAGGCAGAGCTGTCAGTCCCCTGCTACTTTCATGTCTTCTTTGCTAGCTGAAACCACATTCAAGACCATGAAATGAAAAGACTCAAGTTCACACCCGGCAGGTGACACATCTCTCCCGTGCCGAGCTGCGTCCCACCTATGAGCTTGGCAGTGACAGATTGCCCCATTACGCAAACATGACTGAACTCTCCCTCCTGGAAACACTCACAGCTTCACAGGCTTTCCTCTGCTCCAAGGAGGCAGGAGTTTCATGTATCCCAAACACAGAGGGGGTTTATTTCATACAAAGCTCCCTCTCTTAAAAAAAAAAGGCTTGGTTATTACAGATGGATCTATTTCTAGCCCACGCTGCTATTTGCACTCTAAGCATGAGCCAGATGAAAGGAATATGAAGGCAACCAACACTTTTGCTGAAAATGCAAAGCAGCACTTCTAGTTGTGAACATATTTATAATAAAACTCTACTATTTGGATTTTTTTATTATTTTGCTAGGAGTCAATAAACCATGCAAGATTACTATAATTTAAATGTTAGACATGCTCCAGTGTATGTTTTCCTCCAAGTACTATGCATTATTTTAATTTTCTTTTTTTCTTGAAGTCACTTACATGATAGTTACTATGTGCTGTAAGACTCTTCTTAATCACTTAAATAAAACCCTGTAGCTACTTGGCTGTGTGTTTTATTACCATTACAATGTTCCTCTTGCCTGTGCTCAGAATCCCACGGGACTGGTATCTAGATCATCACTGAAGTGAGTGCAAGTGCACTCAAGATTCTCTCAACAGCATCAGTAGCTGTCTGATACTCACTGGGAACCCACCAACAGTGACCAGCTCCTGCAGCTTCACCAAAACACAAGGAAGCCTGAGAGTCCCTGAGCAGGGCTGGCAGGGGCTGCCCACAAAGGCACTCAGTCAAGTACAGCACTGCCACAGCTGGCAGCGCATGAGAGGCACAATAAAGGCTTGCAAGAGACAGAGAAACAGTTTGACAGCCAGGCAGGCACCCACTCCTTCAGCCAGGCTTTCCATTTATTCCATTTCCTGCTTTTTGCCCCACAGCAACCAGGCCTTCAAGGCAGAACCCACTCCCTCGTCCCTTGCTACCTTTGGAAGGACTGACTATTCCAGGGAGTGCCCTGGCCCAGGCTGATCCTTCCCCTCCCTAACCTACCATGCAACCTGCCCCTAGTGAAGAGGAAGGCTTTTGTTGGTAAAAGTAAATGAGAGATTTTTTCTATTCCCCAAGGTCCTAAACCAAGTAATAAGCCATGCATTTATCTTCTCTCCTATCCATGACTTGAACTGCAGCTGTGTAAACTCTTGAAGAAATACATCTGAAAAAGGCCAATCTTCTCAACTGTAAATAGGACTTCTGTTTTTCTGAGGGAGCAGCTCACTGCACAGGCTGGTCCTCTGAATATGATGTTATTTTGTAATGCTGCTAAAATACCAAGCTGTAGTTTTGACATCAACCCATAATTGCTCAATTTTTCAGCTTTTTGATTAAAAGTTTTGACACAAATATTTCATCACACAGATTTCATTATTACAGCTAGGATAGGAACAAACACCAAGGACAAGAACATGCAGGCCCTCAGAGAAGTTTATGTGTACTGAAGTGCTCAGAGAACGAGTTTTCTGCTCATGTCAGCAGATGCACACAGTCATAGTTTACAGAGATCTTCTAAAAAATGACCCATAAGAATTATCTTTTTAATTTAAGATTTATAGATTACAAAGGTTAAAACATACAACTGGCAAACTAAATTTACGATGTAAAAATTCAGCCTAGTAAGAATACTGAGATACACCATAATGCTGCAGGGTTTGAAAAAGTAAAATTTTTCTGGTAGCTACCACATTTTCATGGAAATCTCCATTAGAATACACAGTTCCTTATAAAATTAAAAAAATCAATCCCAGCAGTTAGCAGTTGTTTTCATTAAATATCTGCTTTCCTTCTGCCCTTCTAAGGTTGATTCCCATCAAGAAGAATGTTGAGCTGGTAGAATCACATTATTCAGAGAGCCATGAATACCTCTTACACTTGCACTGAGCACTTCCCTGTGCCAGCTCTGCTATGCTCTGAGCCCCCCAGTGGCAACCCCACTGCGAGCAGCTCGCCAGCACTCTGTCAACAGCTGAGAGCCAACCTCACCATTCAAAGAAAAACAAACCAGCATTAGTGCAAACAATGTGTGTGTTGGACTTTTGAAGACATCACCCATACACACAGAGAAACATGGAACACATAAAGGCTTCTGAATGTGAGGGTTAAAGGCATCATAGAAAGACAAATCTGCAGGACAGGGACTCTGCCATTCAGGGCACCCACTGTGGTGGTGGTGGGGCCAAGAGATGTCCAACTGGAGAAGGCCACAGGACAGGCTCTCTGACTTTCAAACCGTGCCAGGTCCTCATTGATACAACTTGGCATTTGGGAGAAACAAGAAAATCATGTTAAAGCTGAGTGAAAAAAGCAGTTTAATAATATTCAAGTATGTTTCAATAGAATTTCTTACTATATTCAGTGTCATGATGCTGAAAGCAAGGCAGATAATTCTCAAAATCCAATTTTATTTTAAAGGTCAGAAAATGATTGATTTTACAGTGTTCAGAAATTCTCATAAAACTTGGCAAAATACCTATGAATGAAGGAAAGCATCTCTCTAGGGGCTTACATTACACTCACACTGTGCTACCTAGGACTTCTCCAAACAATCAGGCTTTGGTACTTACTAAGCTCAGTTACTGGGACCTTACAGTACAGTGCAAAATTTGTTAAATTCTTTTGAATAAAATGGCTTTGATTTAAAGCACCTGGTCAGTAATCAGGTACTCCTTGGCAGAAACATGATTTTCAAGTCTGGCAATAAGACAGAGTGAATCTCTTAACAACCACCTAAACCAAGACTATTTAGATAAAAGAGACAGTCCAACAGACAATGAAGTTGTCTCCTGAGGCAGTCCTGGAGAACACTCAGTTTTGCTTTACATATTTCTTGCAAATACACACAGATTATGAAATAATGAAAGAAAAGTATGGGAGGAAATGTCTCAGTCTGGCTCTGTTTGGCTCCTAACCCAGGGATTTATCCTGCTCAGAACCTCACCTGTCCCAAAAGCCGCAAACCCTGCATGGATCCTTCCCAGTTCCTGACAGTTCTCATGCCCAAGCCACGAGGAACCTTACACCTGATAATGCCAGCTGCATCTTCTAAAGCTTAAGGAGTCAAACACGTAGATTTTTATTTATCTATAAGCTCCAAGGCTCTACTCAGAAATTCCCATGTCAACATTGCATGGAAGGAAACGGGAGAGATTGCCAGAAATTTTCAGCTGTGGTTACACTGTTCTTTCCAGGCAGTGGTTTTTACTGGAAGGCACAACAAGAAGACACCTCTCCAGAAGACACTGGCCCAAGATATTGAACCCTGACAAAAAGAAACTGGCTGAGAATAATGAATGACCTGCAATACCCAGGATGCTAGAGCAGAGAATCTAGCAGACTGGATGTATTTTTTATTTTAAATCTCTTTCAGGCTAGATCTAACCTTTTGACTTTACATTCTGGGACTATATAGTTTAATCAGTAATGAAGCTAAAAAGCTTTGAGGAAATATTTGTACAAACAGGAAGAATTAAGTTGCTTATTGAACAAAACACTCTCTTCTGGGAATTCACTTCATTTGCAATGTTCAGTCAGCAGAATATTGTGGAGAAGTAAATATGTTCCACATCATAAAACAGTAACACTCCAATACTCAAATTAAAACGAATTTAGCCAACACAAACATGAAAAGTGATGTTAGTAACAGACATAATTTATGCCTCTGATGAGCCAAGATAAAATATTTATGTAATTACATTTTTTGTATTTAGAAAGATGATAAAAATGTAGAACAAAACATTTCAAGGATTATTTAATGCTGTTAATACTTAGATCACAGACATCTTAGGACCAGGGTCTTAATTACAATTACTAATTACTTGGCACTGTATGTGCATTTTTAGTTTCCTTTCAATAGATCTCCCTACACTGAAAAGGTTGGAGTTCAGATAATTCCATCAAACCAGCAGGTGAACCCAATGTTCAGAATAAAAGAAAGAATGAAGCTAAGCAGTGAGTCTAAAGCCCACATTGTGAGCAATAATCACAGTTTTCCAGACGCCTCAGCATTTCAGCAATATCTTTTCTAAGCATGGGGCAGAAAAAAAATTATTTCCTTTTTTATCTCAAAATATGTCACCTTTTTAGATTAGCTTGCCTATATTAAACATCCTTACAAATAAACCTAACACATTTCAAATTATGCAAATCTTGAAGCATGGGCGATCCTGCCACTTCACCAGCATAGCTTGGCATGAACTGCCATTTGTCAAAATTCAAATTTGGGATTTCCCCTGAACAACAGATTCCCTTTTTCTGAAGGCATTGCTGTAGCACCACAATCAGTAATAGGAAGAACAGGAAAAGAGAACTTCAGTGTGTACTTTAAAAAAATAACATTATAAATATATTAACAAGAACAACACTGAAATGCTGGCTGTTCCCTTCTGCCCTGGACTAATCACAGGCTTCACAGTTTCTTTAAGTGCTCAACTCAAACAGTAGTGTTTCAGTAATATTTCTAAAGATACCAGTGAAAAGAAAGCTGCACCTGCTTTTCCATTAAACATATTGTCACACTTTATCTCTACACAGACCTTACTTAATGCCTCATTGCTACTCGCAGCAGCCAAGAAATGCTGCAAGATATGAATAAGTGTTAAAAAATTATTTATAAACATTTAAAAGTCTTGGCCAAGGACGAAGTTCAAGCAAGAGGAATTACTCACAGTCTGTTTCCCCTAACTTACTGATGTAGCAAATAATTTTAGAAAATGTGCAGATTTATTTATTTATTTGATCATCGTATCCCCACAAGTTTTATACCAGTCGTGTGGGGAAACACTCCTGCTTCTATGCAATGACACAAGCTTTGCCCCATGCACTTGCTGCACTCATCAGCAGCACGCCAAATGGGTCTCGTTCTGCAGGACATCCCGCCCTGCATCATGGCTTCAAATCCAGAAAGAATCCAACCTTCTCATTCCTGTTAAATCAAAACCTACAGAGGAAAGTTTCAGGTCAGGGAAAAGTGACCCTACTGCTGTGAGAGCCTCCTGGCAAGCTGCTGGGGCAGTCCCACTCCTCCAGCCAACCTTCCCTGCTCTCCCATGGCCAAGGCTGCCAGATGCAGGCGAAAGGGCAGGAGCAGAACCACCCCTTTCAGCAGCCATTTGCCATCCATCACGTAAAACTGCACCCTCAGCAAGCCCACTGTGTAAAATAATTCCTTGTATGAAACCAATAGCATCGCCACAAGCAGGTTTCTCCCTCAGCTCAGGAGGTGGGATGTCCTGGGGGGAAACTGGTGCCAAGCAAGGCTGTGTAGGAGAGGGGGCAAGAGCACAGAAAGCAGATCAGGCACAGCCAGTGATGTGTTGAGCAATTCATGGTTATCTCAGAAGAGAAAAGGGCATGCACTGAGAGCCTTTATGGTATTGTTCTTTTGAGTGAAATACCTATTTATTTCCAGAAGCAAGCAGTAAATGCCTTTATTGCTTTCATGCTATTCTTTAAACACAGCACATCATAAAAGCTCCCCTAAAGCTATCACAAAAGCCTTCTTAAAGCTGAGCATTGTTTAGTGTTTACTCATTGTATTCCTTTCAGTTTCTGTATAAGATTGCAGCAGAAATTACAAATGCTCAAAATATCTTGTATTAAAACTCCAGTCAGGGGTATTTGCATGACCAAATATTCCATGTCAACAGAAGTCCACTGTGTTGCTCTGACAGAAAGCCACTTTCATATTTTAGAAAACCAGATCAAATTTTCCCCTGAATAACCTAAACTTTTTGCATGGTTATAATAGTAAACTGATTTTTAAAAATGAGTTAAAAGCTTGATTTCAGCTGCCAATCAAGGAAAATCAAAAATAACCTGATTATCATGGATTATGACTAACTTCTTCCCTTCTTTTATAGAAAGAAAGAGACAAACTTTATTTTGAAAGACAAGCTATCGTATTTTTGCTTTGAAAATTTCTGCTTTCTTGCCCAGTTAGATGTCCTTTTCATGACCCAAATATTATCACTCTCCATTTTTTTACCTATAGAGGAGAAAATACCAAAAATTTCATCTTACTAAGAAAGAATTAGTGATCATACATACCTATTAGCTTGCACTTAAAGAAAAACTTAAAAGTCTTCTAATGCCTTCGCATATTTCTATAACCAAGGTTTGTAAAATATGTGTGTGCTGTTTGCAATTAGAAGTGCACAAAAAATCCATCAGTGAACTAAACCCCATAGAAAAGGTTGCTGGCAGCAGAGATTTCTACCCGGCAGACCCCACGACATGTTGAAATGTTCGACTGAGGACCAGCTCCTATCCTCGTCTGTCACACCATCCAGGGTCTGCTCCTTCCCCTGCTCAAGGCCTCAACTCACTGGCAAGAGTCTGGTACAGAGCACTTGCAATTCCATCCCTCCAGGAGCCTCCTGCATCCATCAGAGCAGCTGTTTTCCTTCACAGCCCTACCCAGCTGAGTTCGCCTTGGCGATCGCTCAGCTCAAGAGAGAGCTCTGGACAATTCCCTCCTGCACCAGGATGAGCTCTTAAAGATGTTGTGAGAGAGAAAAGCAGAAGAATTGTTTTGGCAAAAGGGCCATACTCCAGTAACTGTCTGTAAATACAGTCAATGTTAAATTAACTGTCTTGTGACCACCCTCAGCACTGGGTAATAATAAGCATTCACCATAAGGGCAGACTCCGCGCTCTAACACGGACAAACCATTGAGGGAGCTGGGGGTGTTTAGCCTGGAGAAGAGGAGGCTCAGAGGTGACCTCATCACTGTCTATAACTACCTGAAGGGAAGTTCTAGCCAGGTGGGGGCTGGTCTCTTCTCCCAGGCACTCAGCAATAGGACAAGGGGGCACGATGGGCTCAAGCTCTGCCAGGGGAAATTTAAGTTGGAGATCAGAAAAAAATTCTTTACAGAGAGAGTAATCAGGCATTGGAATGGGCTGCCCAGAGAGGTGGTGGAATCCCCATCCCTGGAGATTTTTAAACACAGATTGGACGTGGTGCTGGGTGCCATGATCTAGTAAATGAACTAGAGTTGGACCAAGGGTTGGACTCGATGATCTTGGAGGTCTTTTCCAACCCAATCGATTCTATGATTCTATGATTGCAACAGGGGGAACAGGACATGATGAATGAGATTATCAAGCTGAATCCCATTAAATTGTTTCCTTATACCCTTCTACTCACCTGTATGTACTTGTCTGTCTTATCACTTGACTGCATATGGCTCAGGGCAGGAACTCACAAAACGTACAGCATTTTGAATCATAAAACTTGCAAATCTCACAGTGAAGTAAATTATCAGCAGTAACACCAAGAGCAAATACAAACTTTGCAAAACCTGATTGCCATTATGCTTATTTTGAGAAACTAGGTTTATGGCTCCTTTTAGCCCAACACAGAATTAAGCATTACAAATTAGTCTGCCATTGAATATCTGGATTGCCATTAAATATCTAGACCAGATAAACTGTCACGTAGGTTTTTGACTCGTGACAGGCATTACCCTGTTGTGTCTTTCATGGTACAATGAATTAACTTTCCCAGCACTATTTGAATAGCATCAGCTAAATCATCTTGTAAATTCAGAATCAGCAGAATTGCCACTGATATCAGGACCCTCCATTCCTTCTCTGACCATAAGGGTTCATATGAGGATATCCTCTTATCACTGTCAGCTTTTCAAATTTGCAATGGTTTTTGAAGTAGTTATTTTTATTTATCCACACCATTTTCATTCCTGGGAACAAAGTGGTCTTTACAGCCTAGAGCTCAGGGAGACTGATGCAGTGCAATGAAATCCCCCACACTCATGCAAGTTAAACTGCTTCCAAATGAGAGCACAGCTGCCAGTGTGGGATCCACGTATTTGCTTTGAAATTATTTAGCTATTACTATCGATTCCTCACACAGGTCATTTTCTGTGCAGCAGTGAAACCTTCAGAATCCCATGCATTTTGTCATAATTGATCACAGCTATTAAGAAATGTGTAGTGTTTGCATAAAAACTCTTTATTAAAACTGGAAAGTAGCTTAGAGTAGCTACATCTAAAAGTGCTGAAATGAAAAATCCTGTAAGATTTTCATGACGGCAGTTGAAAATGTCACATGAATCTTCTGTTGCTTAGGAGCAACTCTATTTATTACAAATACAGACTCCAAAATGAGTGTTTGAGCATGATAAAACACCTGTTTGCCACTGTCCTTCAGCTGCACAGTGCAGTCATTAGCAGTGTTCTTGCCCTTATCCAGATGCTGCCAGGAATGTTTTGAAGACACCAAAGGAACAGAAATGTTTGACAATACAGACAAACCCTTCAGGTCAGCCTTGTGGCCATTCATATTTTCAGCTTATAATCAAATTGCACAACAATCACCTTCATTGGACAAGTAAAATTACTGTGTTTTGCTTTTTGTTCTCTGTCTTCCAAAGGTATATTTTAATTAGACTCCTTTATTGCAAAGCAAAGGCATCAGGTCTACTAGTTTATTGCCTTGAAGATGAAGTTTTACCTTCTTTTACAATTCTGAGCAGTATTTTCTGGTCTTTTAGAATACTTTGCATGAAGAAATTAAAGAAATACCTTTTGTCCACTTTTATTTCCACTTATTAATAAATAAAACCTTTTCTATGTACCTACAAGGATATTCACTTCACTGAGGAAAAGGAGGAGAGAAAAACCTTTTCCAGAAATTTCTGGAATACATCTAGTGTCTGCTTTTCTTCAGTCTTTTAGGTAAATTTTAACCTATGAGGAAACAACAAACATATGTTTGGGCTCTACCTCATAGTGTGTATTTTCCAAATAACTGGCAATTATTTTTGGCTATCAGTCTTGCAGAATGCCATCCTTCCCCTTGTATTTCCCAAAATACACACCATTCCGACCTGTATGGGATGAGCCTCTACTGACTCACTTCAGTGCCTAAATAAACCTCAGCAGCACATTCTCCACGTCATTAGGGAGGTCACTGGTGATTCAGCAAATCTGTTCAAAGTATTCCTTGGTATTTCATAAAACCCTCAGATATTCAAATACCCTTATCACAGTGGCCTATAGGAAAGGTCTCATCAGCCTGTGATTCAAGATCCCAACATACATCAAAACAGAGAACCTGAAATAGATTCTGCAAAGGCCATGACAAAAAAATACTGGTTTGTTCTTTGTATTAGGTAGATATTTGGTGATCTTGACAAAGGGACTTCTCTAACTAATTTTACTGAATAGAAGAGAGAAATCTGATGTGCCCTTATCCCTTTTATCTGTGGGACACTGTGAAAACAGTGATTTTGAATTCTGCATTTACTGATTCTACTCCTTTGTAATTCTTTCCATGAAATTAAGTCTTAGCATTTTAAGGTGAAGACCAGACTAACAGGTGCCTGACACACACAGTGTCCCATGTGTGTGCACACAGACACGGGCTCTCCCAGTAACTTCCCTTTTAGCTCATTTAAGTCACCCTTTTCCTCTTAGCACCTATCAAGTGCCATCTCATGCTCATGCTTTTAGAATTATTGTACTGGATTTTACACTATTTTCATGAGTTTTCTCTCCCATTCTCGTATCACTCACTATTTACTTTAGCCACTTCCACACAATCTCACCAATGCTGTTGTTTTCAATTAAATGCAAATTCAGCATGAGTCAAAATTTTGAGTCTTCAACATTCCTATAGGTCTGTGTCTTGGTTTGAGCTGGTAAAATGCCAACACTCCACATACAGGGTCAGAGCCTCCCCCCCAACACGGAGGAAAGGGAGGAAAAGAGAGGGGAAGGAAAAAAACAACTTAAGGCCACGTCTCTGCTAAAACTACATATATTTTACAGACAGAAAGAGAAAGCAGGAGAAAGTACAACTAGGAGAAAGTACAAATACACAAATTAAGAGCTACAAGGAACAGTTCCTTACTTCCTAGTACACACACAAAGTCCACTATTCTAATCCCAAAAGTATCTTAAAAGACTCAGTCCCCAGAAAACCAGACCTTGCAATCTGATGGCAGAGCAAAACTCTGGTAATAGTTTCTGAAGCATTCCATATGTTCCTATTTGATGCCTCTTAGTCAGCATGGCTCACTCACTGGCCATGAAAAGGACTTTCTGAGCACGGTGATTTTAATTCCAGGTAAAAGGCAACTCTCCAGCAGAAGCCATCAGTGGGGAGAAAGGAGAGGCTGACTTTGTTATTGCTAACACAGAAATGACAACAGACACCTGCTTCAAAGATCTGGACTAAAATAAAGTTACTATATTAGGTGCTAGAGCACAAAGGAAACCCCACTGTTCTCAGAACTCTACAGCAAAGACCTGACTCCACACCACTTGAATTTGAATTTTTTAACTATGTGTTAAAAAAGATGAAAAAATCCCTGCAAATCTGACTGCAATGAGGTCTGCAAAGCACAAAAGGAACCTCAAAGTGACTGCTTGTTAAGCACTGTTTCCTCAGTAGCTCCAATCAGTTCAGAGCAGCATCAAAAGGCATCCCCAGAGAAACCCCAAGCTTTTGTGCACCGCCATCCCCCACTCTCCAGAGCCACGAGTTTATGTAATTGCTCACAGACATGTGACATGCCACAGCAAAAGAGCAGAAAATTAAATAAAATGTCTTCAATGGCTCGATACAATCAAGCTGGAGAGTAAAAGGACAGGGCAACATACTAGAAAATAGTACATTTACTGACAAACTTCTCACCACATGCTTGGGAAAACTGATCAATACAGTCAAATCATCAGCTCAGTTATTACAAGAGACAAATGTCCTTCCACTGTGGGGGCAGAGGCAGCAGGAAGAAGAAAATGGGAAAAAGCAAACAAAAGATCTGACAGTGAAACCTCAGTAATTTTCTCTTTATCTGTGCATACTGAAGAACACAGCCCCACCTGGACACCAGCCATCTCAGGGAGTTCCATCAACATGGTCAACAAAGCATAAAGTGGGCAGGAGCAACATCTTAGAAGCCATTGCCATAATCAGAGACACTGCTAAATACTCACATGAGAACATTCTAAATCAGACAAAGTGAAACAGTTTTAGAAACAAGCTAAGCAAAAAAGTCACTGAGGGCAAGTCATTAAAGGATATTTAACATACACAATTTATTTTTAAATTTCCAGTTCCTCTTCCTACCAAATGTCTGATTATTTTTCTTTGGTTACATGCATAATGTTCGGGATAAAAAAGATGCCCTCTAGGATTGAAAATGGCTTAGGATATGGCAAACACTGCCTCATGTACTTCCCAAGGTTTTGGGTTTTCTCCACCAGGTGCCAAAACAGTCAAATAATTTCCTATGAAACTTATCAATTATAGAATTCATTCTTTTACTTTCATGTAAGCACAAACAACAGCAGCACTGTTGTGCACATCATTGCAATTCATCTTGCTCTTACAAAATCCACAGCCTTTTCTAGTTCATATCTTTCTCCCCCAAATATTTATGCCCAGCAATTAAAAACTTTTAAACAAACTGTAAAGGCTTTAAACATGACCAGGAAATTAAGCACGCTTAAACTAAAATTCATTCTTTATAGCATGGTGAACAGCTCTTCTAAAAGAAAACCAGCTGTTTACTCACTATGTCACTCTATGGCTTTTGAAGATGTAGTATAATTCCTGGCACTGGTTTTTCATTTCTAATCTTGAGTAAGTCAAGTAATTTTAAAGACAAAACA
Source organism: Pithys albifrons albifrons (assembly GCF_047495875.1). Lineage (NCBI taxonomy): Eukaryota > Metazoa > Chordata > Aves > Passeriformes > Thamnophilidae > Pithys > Pithys albifrons. The sequence continues at coordinate 7,728,518 of NC_092458.1, read as the reverse complement.
CAGATTTAAAATTGTTTAATTTCTGTTTGATCACCTTTTTTTGCTTTACCATAGTGTTAAGGGTGGGTATATTTTAAGTAAGTGTTTAGTTCACTAATTAAGGCACATTATCTCAATCTAACCCAAAAAAATCTGATTTGTAATTCCTACAAGGAAAAAACCCTCACACATCTAAGAGAGATCTTCAAAGCTGCTGCTTTCTTGCCTCTTCCAATTTATTCTCTAAGCCACTATGTTTGTTACAGGGATCTATTTACAATTTATGCAGACCTGACAGCAGATGGAAATCAAAATTAGTTGTATAAATTTGTAAACTCAAAAGTACAAATCATGTGTTCTTCACTTACCATTATCAAGGTAAAGCTCTAAAGAGGCCTGAAGATGTGGGGCTCTCTGAAGGCTGTGTCATGCTTCACTGTCAAACTATCATTGTTTTGGGGAGAACATTGTCAAAGTCACAAAGTGGCATTGTACAGGAATTAAATGATGCCAATTTTAGAAGCTGTATCCCTGCTTATAAGAGAAAAATATTGCTTTTACCTTACTGATAAGTGTGACGACATCACCTTCTCGGATTGTGAGCTCATCGTCATTCTGTGCTTCATACGGAAATATCACTTTGCAATACTCCTTGTCTGAAAGAAAGAACATCCAATTATCACCTTATAACAACTGTTTATTCAACAGTGAATAAAGTCATCAAATATTCCACTAGTGTCTCTTTGTGCTGCTTTACTTCCTTGCCATCTTTCCCTTTGTATTTTAGACCTTCATAAACAGTATGAAATATTTAAAAACCTGCACTGATGAGCATTCCTGAGCACGTCATCCAGGGAGTCGCCTCTGCAGCCCCTAAACCATTATCTCTACTGAAATGGCTCCAGACAGCAGCTGCCACAAACTATTTCCCTTGGAGTAAGCCTCTATCTGACACTTGCTTCAACAGCTCCACTGGTGTGGCTTTCCACCAGCCACAGAAACTGGGAGCAAAAAGGACTAAGTAGATCGACATAATTTATCTATCCTCTTGTGGGCAAGACAGCAGATATTTCTGAATCTATAAAGATGATAAAACAATAAATAATACGTTTATGTAAATGCATTTAAAACTAAACCTTCTGTACACTTAGCATAAGAGTTCTGAATAATATTCTAAAGTTTCCTTGTCCCTTTTCCCTTTACTGTCTATAAATAAGGGCACCATCTCAACTTTCATCTGGAAAATACAGGAGCCAGCACTCCCACTCCAGAATCATAAAAAGCAGTTGTCATGAAAAGCAGTTACTTACATGTTGCTGTGCAACAGACAAGTATGTCAATGTGCCTTACAAATAAAAAGGGAATATGTATTCCAGCTGTTAAACTAGGTATAAAAATATGTGATACTTTAAGACAGCAGGTTTAAAATGATCAAATAAACTTCCTGACCATCTGCAGAAGAGCATGTGACTGTAGAAATGTTCACCTCACTTTAAATGGACTGGAGTTGGACCAAGGGTTGGACTTGATGATCTTGGAGGTCTTTTCCAACCCAATCGATTCTATGATTCTATGAAATGTTTCAGTTTTGAAGATCTGTACATCTAGTCAGCTCTCATGTCAGATGCAGACAAGTGGGTACTTGCAGGACACAGAAATATAAATTAATTTGAAATAACTTGACTTATTTCTCTGTATTTACTATAAAGAGAGCCTGCATTATCATGCTTGTGGATATTTGAGGCTCCACTGAGGGGGTCCAGTTCAGCTGCCCAGACACAAAGAGCCATTTCAGACACTCAGGGATATGTGAGATACTGGCATAGTTGGCAGGTATGATGCACAGCCTATGGGAGAGCCAGGTCCCCCTGGCCTGACAGCTGGAGACAAGTCAAAACAAAACACGCTGGGGGCATCTCACACAGCTCCAGATGCAGGTTCTGATTTCAGCCCCCAGGCTGCCAGAAACCAGCATGGTCGTTGCCAAGGCTTGCACGATAGTCAGTGGATGTCCAGTCACTAATACAAGAGACACCTTGACAGTGACTCCTCACTCGAAGAGCAAACACCTGTATTTGATTGGCTGAATCACTCCTTGAACTCTCTGGACAGCAGTGACAAATCTCCAGTGGGACGCGCCGCAGTCCAGATACCACACTCATGGCTATAACCCAAACTTAGGGCTCTGAGAGAAAAGCCACATCCCAGCTTCTAAAGTTTAGTGAGAGGAACATTAGCCTTAAAGAAGCAGCCAACACACATGCATGTGAAGGGTTGCTGTGTGTAAGCACCATCAGCCTGAGAAATTATACAGTGTTAATGGGGAAGAAGAAAGCTCTTCTCCAGTTCACACACTGCCACTCAGAAACAGCATGAATTTTATGTGGCACTGGTTCAAGTAAATAAGAACTTCTCAGGCTTCACAGATTTATTTTTCTGAACAGAAACATTTCAATTTATCCATGAGCATTACAGTTAATTTTCTGGCCCTGCCCTGTGCTAGGTCTGGCTGAAATGGAGCTGTTTTCTTCACAGCAGCCTGCATGGTGCTGTATTTTGGATTTGCACTGGTAACACACAGCAGTACCTGCACAGCTTTCTCTTTTTCCTTATTCCATCCCCCAGACAAGTAGGCCAGGGTTGGGCAAGAAGTTGGGAGGGGACATAGCCGCTGACTCAAGCTGAATAAAGGGGTATTCTGTGCCACATGGCCTCCTGCTCAGCAATAAAAGAGGGTGGGCTTTGGGGGTTTTGGTGTAGGAAGTTGCCATTGCTTGGACACTGGCTGGATTGAGGTACTTGTAGTAGGTGGTGAATGATTGCATTTGTGTTGCCTATTTTTTCCCTCTTTCATTCACTTTTTGAATTTTCTTTATTCATGAGTTTTGTTATTTTTGCTCCCCCTGTTCTGTGGGGAGCAAGTGGCTGGATGGAGCAAAGCTGCTGGCTGTGGTCAACCCACTACACTCAGAAGAAACAAGAGCCAGATGAAGAGAAGGAACACAATCTTTGGGGAAAAAATATGAGTAAGGGAAAAATAAATGCCTTTCCCTGGTTGTGAAAGCAGAGAACACTGTCAAAGAAACATTTGCTGATTTTCCAAACGACGGGGCATGTGAGAACCACCAGGTCACAACTGAAATTTCAGAGGATGAAAGGGGTGTGTAACTGCTGCTTTATTGCATTCTGGAGGAAGGGTTGGGATCTTTGTGGACTCATCTGTTATGTTTCACCTTCTCACTGTCTTGTGTTCAAGACAGAATGTTTTATGTTAAAGCTGGTGGAAAGCTGACACTTATATACTCAGGTCGATGCAAAGCAGCATATAGATAAATATGAGATTCAGCACATTTCACACTTCAGTGGTATGCTACCTTAAATAACCATGGTGGGTTTTTTCCTATTCTGTGAATATCCACATCCAGAAAAGCAGCTGTGCTAAATAATAGAGTCAGTGAATTAGTGCAGAGTGGATGTAGATGTAATACTGCACTAAAGAAGTTGAGTGCTGCACACTCAGGCGAGTCTCTGGTTACTGAAAACAGGCTTAGTGTTTCTTTTTTGGGATACTGAACAGAAGCAAGGCTGGGGATTCTCGGAGGTAAACACTTTCAGAAGGATCATTCCTGAATGTCCATGCTCAAAAACATACATTGTTCCTCCATTCAGTAGCAATTCCCAAGATTAAGAGGGAAGCCAAGTGCAGTGTACAGCTAAACACCTGCCAACAGCCACTATACCCTTGGAATGGCACTGCTCTGAAAGGAGAAGGCAGTGCAGCCTCTGCTCCAGGGGTGGATGAGCCCCATGTCCTTCAGGTTAAAGAATGCTCAGAACAGCAAGTGTCCAGGGGGCTCGTGTATCCTGAATCCTGTAACAGGTAACCTCCCTCAGATCTCTTGCTATTTGTATCAAGAGTGCAGAAAGGGCTGTAGTTTCAGCATCTGAAAAATCAGTTGATAATCAGGAAGTAAGTGTTCTCTAGTAAATGGCTACACATCTCCACCTTCTAGTTTTGATGTCAAGAACTCTACTGTCCATTAACCTGCCTGCTCTCCCTAGCAAGCTCTTGAATTTTTTCTTTCTTAAAAAGATTCAAATCTCAGTGAAACAAGAAATTAAACTACAGAAAAATGTAAAAAATCAGCCAAATGCTGATGTGTTTCATAAAGAGCCAGGAGACAATCTCTGAGAGGGAGCTGGGAGAGGCTCATGGCCACCCCATGCTCTGAATGTTGGCACAAGAACACAGAGTTAAGGCACAGTCATGGGAAAAATTTATGGTTTATATACAGTGGAAGTCTGGACATACAGTAAATCAATACATTTCTCTGCCTAACAAGGACTCAGTGGGTTGTGTTGCAGCAGAGCTAGGTCTCAGGGACATGGCTGGGAACTGGGTAAGTGATGGACAAAGTCACCTTTCAAACCTCTCCTGAGGGAATGGCAGACCAACATGATTTAATCAAGCAAAAGCAAAGCCAACAGGACTCAAAATAATAAGAACCTTTAAAATCAGATTAATAAAAGCAGGGGAAAATCTAATAGGTTATGTCACTTTGGTACTAAAATTGTCCTTACTCAGCAGAGCACCAGACCGCAAGAGGATGTAGAAGCACTTAATGTCTACAGTTATGTTTAGATAGGAAGGAAGAAAAGATAAAAGGAAAAACTAATTTCAGACACAGCATTGTAGAGACCACACTGGAAGTTGCTGAATTTGGGGTTTTTCAAATGAAAAAAAAAAAATAAAAAATCCAGAAAACTCTAAAGGTCAAAACAATATATCCTATTACAAGCCTGGTAAATAAAGTTAAGCCAAATTAAAGCTTCAAACTAGGATACTGATACTGATACTAAGCAGCCCTCAGCTGTAGGTGATAAATCTTGTTTTTACATTTGACATCCAAGGCTGGGTTTATACATCCCAGATGGTTCTTTCAGAAGCCTCTCTTTTTCCCTCTGACCTGAAGACATCTTAAAAATATATCTGCTAATAAACCCCCAACAGCAGATTATCTTGGAAACAGTAAGGGAGGAATAAAAATGATACTCATGAGCTTTTCAGTTCTCATTTATTAATTTAGCAATACTTTATCAGACCACAGGCCCCCACTGCAAACTCACAGCTCCTCCCAGTCAAAGGAGAACCATCTGCCATATGCAATGGGCATTGCTCAGGGAACTGTGTGAGTGGACAAACCTTGCAGCACATCTGACAAACCAAACAAGGTGGATATCATGTAGGATGTTCAGCTTCTGAACACATAATGAACTGAGAGAGCTTGAGCTCAGAGTAATCCCATTTGAAAATATGTACCCTTAGCTACATCCCGTGATTTTTGAACTGTATTGTTCCAACTAGACTAGGTACAATGACGAAACAACAACAAACATCTTCACTGCCCATGTCATTCCTCATCCTGCCATTGAAAGAACAGAGTCACTCTTACCTTCTTTGAATGACCCCAAGGGGACACAGGGTAACACACAATTCCCTCTCCTAGCACCATCCTTGTAGCTCAGAAGTTGGAAGAAAAAGAAGCAGCAAAGACCTAGATATTTATCATAAGTGGTCTGTCACTGCCTACACTTCACTGAGGAAAATGTCACAGGACCATCCTAAAAACTATAAAGGTGCTATCTAAAAAGGACTAGATGTTTTATGAGGGTAGTTATCGTGGATCTCTGTGCAGTACCTGATGTCCCACAGTCTGTCCCAAATTGAATATGTGGCTTATTTGACACAGTCTCAAGCTTACCAGGGGCAGTCCCGTGGTGTAAAGGAGAGCACTCTGGACTCTGAATCCCAAGGTCCTGAGTTTGAGTCTCAGTGGGACTGTCCCCTGGCAGTTCAATGCCTCCCTGCCATCCCATCCCGTCAGATCTCGGATGCTCAGCAGGGTCAGCCCCGGTTAGTGCCGAGTGCTGTGACAGTCCCGAGGACTTCCCTGTCACTGTCCAAGCTTGCTCGGCCGTGGCAGATGGACCTCAGGACTGAAACGGTGGGGCCAGTTCTGTGCACGCTGTGCCTCACCTAAAAAATCCACTGCACAGGCTGGAAGGGCACGTGGGGAGAGCCCTGCCCAAATCTGCGTTTGTGAAGTCTGGCCACACACATATTCAAACTTACCAAAAAATCATTGGCTCAAGAGGGAGAACAATGGCAAGAGACAGCCTTCCTGCAGAACACAGCTGCTTCATGACCCAGGCCATTGCAGGGGCTGTATGTCACTCACAGAATTCAGTGGCTCACAGTGGCTCAGTACATATTTGCACCTGCAGTGTAAAGCACTGATGCCAACCTACAGATCCTGACTCGGGCTCCTGCAGTAGTACAGCAGGTGAATTCATTTGCTTGTATTTTGAGAGGCCAGTTATACATTATAATGTTCAAACCAGAGATGAGCACACTCCATTTAGTGTACCAGTGAGCCCTGTTTCACTTTAAAAGCCTCTTTTTACTCTCCTGCCACACTGTTGGGATGAGCTGAGACGTTCAAGACAGGAGTCCACAGACCAACACACCTTCAAGCTGAGATTTTGCAGGGGACAGCAACTCTGGAATTTGATTTTTCTCTTAGGCCAGGATGACACAATGTTTTCCTCTTACCTCTGTGGTTGCTTCCTTGTGTAGTTAATTTTTGAGGCTTAAATATTTTCTCATCAGTGAAGTCTAAATCATATAGCAATCAATGTGGACATAAAGAGTTATACTAAGTTAGAAAACAAGCAGCACTAAACTACTATTCCTCGAGCTTAAATTTCCTCTCTTTGATTCTGACTCATAATATATTTCTGAAATGGAATAAAATATACAAAGTCTAGTGAAAAATTACATCACCATTACCAAAACCACAAACCAGATGAAAAAAATGTAAACCCTATTCTCAGCAGAATCAATTAATTGCTACACTCAAGACTCATAAATAGACTGCACTAATAAATATTTTCACAGAACTTCATGAGATGCAAACTGTCAAAACACCACCTCATTAAACAGAAAATAGAAACAGAACTAATTATGGTCCTACTAATGCATATTCAGCTATTCCTTATGTCTTCTACATCATGCAAAAACATTAGTTGCTTGCTGTGATTTTGGTATTCCTATGCAATAGCTTAACACAAATTGTAAATAGTGAGTGGAGTAATTAAATTAAGTGCTGTGGTCAATGTACTCTGTGACTTACTGACTTTGCTATTTTGTTGTCTGCTTACTTATACTCCACTTCTGCAGTTTCAGGAAACTGCAATAACTCTCTCAGACATTCTGGATGTTTTTGCTTTGCTGATTTTTAGAATCCAACAGAGCTACTTCAAAATGTATACACATTTTCTACAAAATATCCTTTTACCCATGAGCCACTTATGCTAAAAGCAAGCCACATCATAGAAAAAACAACACATTTCACCCAGAAATAGGATCAAAACACTCATGCTTGAATATGCTATCCTATCTACATGAGAGATGGAAATACAACAGAATATCCCTCTAAATATAGGAACCCACAAATCTAAACCAGACAGCTCTCCCCTCTTCTCTTCAAAGATGTGTTCTCTCATTCCAGAAAGGTTGGTGATGTTTCGATGTTTTCCAAGGACCACGCAAGCTCTACAAAGATTTGTGCTTTCACTGTGCCCTTCCTCTCAGCAAAGTGCTCTTTGGCCCTGAAGAGTCATCTGTCTGTCCCCCAAAATCTTAAGCCCATTTTTAGGGAGATTTACATAGGGAGATGCACCTTGGAGAACACACTCCTCTGTCTTTTGCTCTGACCAACTTTTCCTGTTGCAGAACCTGGGCCATCTTGCATGTACCAAGGCAGACAGTAAACACAGCCAAGTGCCCATCTGTCAATCATCACCACATCAGAAAGGCTACAGGAAAACAGCAGGCTCGAAGCAGGATGTGAGAAGAGTCAGAAACCAACACTCCATGCTGAAGCCCCCGTGGGCAGAGGGGGAAGATGCTGCTGCTCCGTTTGCCTCTCTCAGCAGGCTCTCTCACAATGCAACTGAGGTTTTTTTATCCAGCTGGGACTATGGAATAACAGCATCAGCCATGGAAAGAAACAGGTGGAAAATGAAAAACTGTATTATTCCTCTACCAACACAACCTGTGTCTTGCTTGCAGCACTCATCTCCAGCAGTAATCCCAAGGGTGTCTGAATCACATATCCAAAAGCCCCTTCTTCATACTGAGCTTAATCTGTGAGTCTTCTGTTTCTTGCTACTTCCTTGGAGAATGGCAGTCAGTTTTGTTCAGCAATTAAAGACTGCAAGAAAGACTGGGACACCACCATCCCAGGAAAAAGTGGAAGCAACTGAGGTACATAGTGGAATGATACTTTTATGTTGAACAGTGCAATTGGAACATTCACCAGTTTTCCGAGACTGAAACTCCCACAGATTGAATGCTTTTTCAAGCTTGTTTGCAGTAAAAAAAGTAAAAATTCCATTTTGGAGAAATGACAAATACTAGACACATCATAGTCCTGTGCCAGAGTCTGATTATTCTCTTCACGTCTGACCATCATACATTAACTTTATTATGAAAAGATGATTCCTCTGCCTATATTAAAAACCAAACCAGACTGAAGTATGTTTCATTTTCACTGAAAGGTTTTTGAATTTAAGTGAAGGACAACTTCAACTGATTGAAATACATCTTCGGTGATGTCATTTGAGGCTAAGATAATTATTCATAATTACATTACATCAGACCTTCCTATACATGCGCTTCTCTTTCCCAAGCACTAACAGAGATGCCAAGAATGCTACTCAGGCCCCAGAGATTCCAGGAAAGATAAAATGTTCTAAATAATAAAGGTAAGACAAAATTCATAGCACAAGGCATACATATATACAAATTAGGAGCCCATGCTACTCATCAGCTCTAGCAAAAAGGATGTGGAATGAAGATGGTCACAAGAAGAAGGATTTTTCTGGCCAAAAAGGCATTCCAAGGCAAATAACAAAGTGCTGAAAGAAGAACCAACCAGAGCCCAAAAGTGTTCATGGAAAAGTGTGACTGTCAGCCAGAGCTCAATGGATCACTGTAGAAGTTACAGTTCTCTAACCATTTGTTCAGAAGATTTCCACCCTCATTTACAAGTGGTGAAAGTTTGATCCACCCATACCCTGGGATGGGATTTAGTGATCAGCTTCAGCTGTCAGAAGTATGAGCTGATATGGAAAGCAGCAGATGTCTCACACACCAGGGTTAGTTCTGCAAGTGGCAAAGCCCATGGGACTAACCCCTCCTGGTGGCACCTGCACTCAGATCAGCTGCAGGCTGGGAAAGGGAATTCTGAAACACATTCAACAGCCCTGCTCTACATCGCCAGTTCACACATTTTCCAGTATTTCAAGTTCTCACTTCCCCAGGGCAACTGAGTTCTTGCAGTACTTCCCATTATAGCCTGATGGCACAGGGGAACAAGATGTGAGGATGTAGCAGGTCAATTAGTGTGGTGGAGCTAATGGACAATAACAGGCTAAAAGCTGCTTTAAGCTGCTGTTGCAACTCTGAGCTGAAAACTTGTGCAAACCAGGTTTTAACCATACACTTCCCTCAGACAGACCTTGTTCTGCTGATCTAGATGCTATCCTTCCTGTGTCTGTATGTGTTTCTGTTCTGACACAAAATGTTAACTGCTAACTATCTAAAAGGATAAACATGTCAGGGAAGCAAAAGGACTGTTAATACTTTAAAAATTTCAGCTCTTTCTATTATACTCAGCTTCTTGTATAATATGGCTATGTTCTCTTCCCTCTTTCCCACCAGAATCTGTAACATTTAGTTGTACCTTTATATAAATAAAATCAGAAGATGGGGAATATATTATTTGGTAAGCTAGTTACATATGGCTCCTTAGAGCAGCATGGGGATATACCTAAAAGATTTAATCATTACTTTTTGATTACTCAGCACTGAAAAAAGAACTGAAATTCAGAGAATCAGAGAACGGTTTGGGTTGGAAGGAACATGTAATATCATCTAGTTTCAACAATTCCCCCTGCCATGGTCAAGGACACCTTCCACAAAACTAGGTCACTCAAAGCCCCGGCCAACCTGGCCTTGAACATTTCCAGGGATGTGGAATTTCTTCCTAGTATCTAACATAAACCTAAGTTTGAAGCCATTGCCCTGCTTCTGTCACTACATGGCCATGTGTAAAGTCCCTCTCCAGCTTTGTTGCAGGCCCCCTTCAGGTACATGGAGGCTGCTGGGTGGTCTCCCTGGAGCCTTCTCTTCTGATTTCCTATACAAACTATACCATCCACACAGACTACTTCTGGTACATAAAGAAATTAGAAAAAAGGAGAGGAAAAAAAGCAAGGGCACTCAGAATGAAATTTTTCTATGACCTACCCACAAGTTACAGCCTGAATTTGGATCTTATTCAACTCTGATTAATTCCAAAGTACCCTCAAGGCTGAAAGTTTATCACATAATTTAATTTGATTTTTCGTGGCAGAAAACTTCAGGTAGGATTACCAGAGCAAAAATAATTCAGAGTATTCTGTGAAACAAAGCATTCTGTCTGTGTACTGCCTACTCAAAGTTTATCCTAACTATATCTATGCATCCTTGCTTTTCATATACACAGGGCACTCTTAGCCAAAACCAGAGAAATGTGTTCAGCTTGCCTTTAATAGCACAAAGTGCAAAAAAGAAAAACCTATGAAACCTACTTTTTGTTCTGCTGTCCACTTCTATTTTTGTTGGCTCCTGAGTTGCTGTGGCTGGAGGTAATTTCTTCCCAACACTCTGAAAAAAAATAATGATTCTCCTTTAAAATGTGCAGGTTCAGTTATAAGTTGGACAACATAAAAAATTGTAATGGAAATACAAAATATAGGAGTAGAAAAAAGGAAAGTAAAGAAACAGAGGCAAATGAAACTATACTTAGGTTTGTTGCTGGGGGTTAATTTTTTAAAAATTATAAAGAATTCATAAAAATGGATCTTCAAATTTCCCTTTAAAATGTTTACTAACTTTTAAAAACAATAATCCCTTAACGTAGTTTCAGGGAAGACTCATGGAAGTTTAATTGGTGGATTGAATATGTGATGAAATTGCTTAAGGAAAGGTGCTATTCAGTACCAAAATTAAAACTGCCAGAAGAGGGGAGGAACCCCCTTAATGACTGTCCATACAAGGAGTATTCACTCCAGTCATTCTAGATTTAGTGTGATTTTTATATTAACATCTCTTTAAAAGATTCCCATTTTTACTTATTTTGAGCAAATAATTAATTTCCAGAGGAGTACTACAATAAGCAATAACCAGGCTCAGTCAGATAAGTTGAAACAGAAAACAAATGCTACCTGCCCACACCAAAATGAAATAAAATTGGTATTCATCTTTATATCTTTGCCTGATACTATATGCACGTTATCCACCCTCAGCTTTTCTCCCTATGAAGAAAGTTTCCTAGTTTTAAAATCCCAGCAATGTGCAGTGGAAGAAATGAGTGTAATTATTCCTTGCTTATATAGATGTGAGTACTGAAAAGCTCTAGCTGTCATTTAACACCTTTCCTGGCAAGGTGTGCATAAACACCACAAAACCACCTCCACGCTCCCACGACCTTCTGAGCAAAAGCTGAGACAAGAGAGCTCAGGTTTAGTCTTGGAGGCACCGAGTACCTCTTAGGGACCATAAGGAAAACACTGGTCAATATGAGAAGCAAGAGGAGACCAGCACTTCAAGTGGCTTAAACATTCTGCCATGTATAAGAAACATTAAGAGCTCCACATCAGTGATTTTGTACCCTAATGGGTCAAAGCATATCTGTGGAAAGGACTAAAATACACACAGGGATTTCAGGCTGGTAAAAAGAACACCCGGGGAAAAGAGAGGTAGTTTTGGGAGGTGCACCAAACAGCCGTCACATCTGTGTTGAGAGTAAGACAAACTATGAACTGCAATACCCAAAAGCATCTGTTGCAACTGCACTTGCAGGTGGCAGCAGAAACAGTTGACCTTCTGTTGAGCTAATGACACTACTTACAATGCAGAATTTGTGAACTGCTGAGAAAGAAAGATCAACAACAAAACTGTACAGAACCTTCTAAATTCTTTGCTGAGGTGGGAATGAGCGATAAGAAGCATTAACTGAGGCAGTGACTGTGGAGATAACAGAAAAACAGGACGTGACAAATTCCTGCAAAACAGGAGAGGACAAAACCAAGAGAAGTGCATGACCCTGCTGTGCTGGAGAAGTTTAAAGGCAAGAAGGATGGTGATAAGAGCGGCTGGAGATCTAGCTGGAAAACAGTGAAAATTGTACTCAAAGAGATATAATGAAAAATTTGAAACTACTGGGCATTTACACAGACAAAAGCACAGAATGCCTGCAAGATGAAAGCAAGACTGGAAAGACAGCTTTTGGTTCAGAGGCAAACAAGGCAGTTCAAGATAGCTGCACAACTCAGTATATGCCCATTCATGATCAAACCTTTATTCACGGTTCTGCTTCACAAAGAGGTTTGGAAAATGAGGAGAGCATGTTCTCTAAAGTGCACTGCTATTTAACTCAGAAAGATGTGCTTGCTAGAGGAAAAGCCAAACCCTTTAATTTAGGGGTGTTTTTCTTTCTTTTTATTTAAAGATGAAATTGTTATGCAAGAACAATTAATTAAAGGAAATAATTTGGTAATTGCTTTACCGTATACGAGTCATTAATTCTATGCCATGAAACCAAAACCCAGACAAAGCCACAAGGTAAAATTTAACAAGCTACAAATCACAGTAAAGGAATCATGGGCATAAAGCAAGATACTGGTGTATCCCAGGGGGAAAGGCATGCTGCAAAGTAATTTCTTAATTTATAGAAGCAGATGCAAGGGCAATGCTTGAAAACATTTATTCATCTGTTCATTCAGAATGAATGTCTGTGCAGGTGATAAATCAGCACTGGGAACCGACTGATTCCTTGTGAACAGAAAAGACAATACAACCCAAACAAGGCTGCTCTCTCTTGGGAGCTAGGAGGCATAATTCAAATAATTGTAATGAGGGTTGCACAGAACCCACTCCACTGAGGAGTGGCATGGGAATTTGTTGTGGGACACGAAGAGGATGAGACAAGTGGAACTGGTATCCCTTAATTGTAAGGGGACTGCACCCTGGGACTTCTATAGGTGACAAAAGCACTACTGAGAGGAAAAGACAACAAAAATTGCTAAGCCAACCAAATCTGGTTTCAGGTGGCCCTGCACTGACCTCCACAATGTTTTACTCTTCCTGTCAAAAGGTACCAAAGGAGACATACTTTTCAATTGTGATTTATGTTCCCAAATGGTCTGTACTGATCCATACATGGAACATCTGCATGAAACTTTTTCTGTGAAACTTAAGATAATACTCATTTCATTTAAGAAACACCTAAGATAAGATTTCCTTACTCCAGAAGACACTGAAATCTCTATGACTTGTTAAGTCTGACGGTTCCACTTTAACATGATAAAACCTCAAATATAGCAAATACAGCAAAATATTGATATACAGCTCCAACTTTCATGTTAGTCTTCTACCTGATTCATTCCTATATATCAGGCTCTACAGAAACAAGCCAATCTTACTCCTCTGGGATTAAGGCAAAAAACAAGATTTAGAACTTGAAGGACTTTCTGGGAATTTAGACACTCCAAATCCAAGAGTAGGGTCCTCAACCCTGCCAGCATTCCCTGACATCCCTGAGCATAAACTGCCTTTCTCCATTTACCTAACTCTATCCTGTTGTCAATAATGTTAGCAATAAAAAGTCACATGCAGCACGAACCAGAATGCCCATAATGGCCCCTCCCATCCGTGTCCTTATGGCCAGGCTGCAGACACAAAGGAAGTTTGGCATTTTCTCCCTAGTGCTGTATATCTGGAATTCCTGGCTGCAGAATGGTTTTGGCACCAGCAAGAAGAGGAGAGTATCATCCTGTGCTTGTGTACCTCCAGCCTGGTGGTACAGAGACACTCCTAAACAGCAATATTTCAGCTTCCCTCTGCCTCCTCCAAAACGCTGATTAGCATCAGTCTCTTTTCTGGAGGGTGGCAGAGAGCCTTGTTCCACTTACATTACTCTGGAGACACCACTGACTTGCTCGGTCCTGTCACACCAGAAACACATGGTGGAAACACAGTTTGCATTTTCTGACTCCAAGCCTATGTTGACTCCCAATACACAACAGAACATTGCCAACAAAACAGGCAGAATCTTGATTCTACTATTTCTGCAAGGGGAGCATTATTAGATTGTTTAGCTGTCAGACACAAATTCCACGAATCACCTGATAAGCAAATCCTAAAGATGAAAGGGGATGAAGTGCCCTCTTGCTGCAGAAACAGCTGATAAAAGTGTGAATAATGACCATGATCTGGTGTTCAGATATGCAGAGGGATGAGACAGATTAGCAGCAACCTGCCAGTATTAGTGCTTGGTTTTATGAAGCCAACAGGACAGTCTAGCACTAAACAACAGGTTTTGTTGGCAAAACTGGCCTTGATGACACTTTGGTACACTGCAAATCTGAATCACTGCAGACCAGTGTCCTCTGATACTGAATTAATACTGATTAGAAGAGTGGTTGAGTTTGGCACACAAAGTCACATGACTGAGGTCATGGTACAATCTAAACAGTCTCATTTTCTTTCATTTATAGCTTTTGTCTCAACTGCAATCCCTAGAACAGCAGAGAACAACACAAAAGAAGCAGAGCACATAATGGGCAGTGTGCAACTCAGTTTTCCTCAATTAAAGGTACTACAGCCCTTCCCCACAAATACTGAGCCCCAACCAGAGGAGGAAAAGCAGACCTGTGGCCAAGTTTCTTCCTTCAGGATATTTTAGAATTGCATTTCAGGTTTTTCTGTTGTTGATAAAAACTGACTCGTCTATTTACTTTTGTTATTCAGAGATAGTGTCTCTAGAAGGTTTCATCTGAAAATTCAAATTGAATTCTCACTCGTGCACAGGTAGGTCCATACACAAGGTTCTGTTACACTTATTTGCACTAAAGGAACAGACCTATCCACTGAGGTTTCTTTAACAATTTAAGCTTCTTGAAGCAACAGCTTATTTACTCAGGAATAAGGAAAACCATATTTACACATCATCAGTATTTATTCCAGAAAGTGTCTTGAAGTCTTTACCTTAGATAAAACATTTTGGAACTGCTATTTGGAATATAACTCCATGAAGGTACTCTTAAGGGATATACCAGACACCAAAGAATTCATAAAAAGGGGCTGTATGAGCTGGAAACACTAACGTTTTTAAGCTTGTCAGTTTGAGTAGTGAAAATAAACCAACATGCACTGATCCTTTATACAAAGCAGGAAAAGGCAGTTACGTATCTTGTGATCTTTTAGAATTTCAGAAAACATCTGTGACTAGGTCAGGGGAAAAGAAGTGCCATGTTTCTCTGACCACAATACTTCCTCTCAACATTCAACTAATCTGTTTAGAAGCTCTTCACATGCATGATAATTATCTAATAGACAGGTTTAGATGCAAATCTAAGGCCACTATTAATGACAGCAAAAAATCTGTATCCTTTGATGTATTTTTGACTGTCCATTTTGTAACTGAGAACATTTTTTCACGAAAGAGCAGAAATGGTCATTAGATTCTTTCAGCTCTGGATGAACAGGAGCATAAATAATTTTTTCACTATGTATAATGCTGGTTTATGAGGGGGCAGCCAAATAATTTCTATTTTTCCTAATATGCTTCAAGTGCTTCAGGAATGTTATCCAGTCCTCTATCCATCCTACCTATCATACCTTAAAAAAGAAAAAAAGAGCCAAAATATAAAAACCCCAAAGACTTTAACATGTCAAAATGCCCTCACTCTGTCAGAGACAAAAGAAGAGAAATGTCCAGGATTTCAGTCTTTCCCATGATACCAACATTCAGGTCCACAAAAAGTAGTTTGTGTGACAGCACACTCAAGTATTGCTATCCTAAGGTTTCCCAGAAGGACAGAGCTAACTCTCCCAAAGGGTCACCACATACCACTTCAAAGAAGGTAATAAAAATTTTAAGAAAACTTTATAAAGAAAACAAAAAATCTTTAGAGAAAGTGCAACTAAGCACCCATCTGCACATTTGATTGTTTCAGTCACCTAAAATAGCTTCTTCCTCTGTAACTTCTTTCTACCCAGCTTTGATTTGGTAGAAATAATATCCATACTCTCCTGAACTACAATTATTTATCTTTTTAATAGCAACTAGATGGGTGTATCTGCACTCCCAGCTAACACGGAGAGCCCCAACTGCCAAGCTGCACACATTTCTACTGACATCATCTCTGAGGACATTCCCACCACAAAGCAGGGTGACTTCCTTAAAACCAGGAATGGGAATCAGTGGGAGAGAAAACAAGTGTTTGTCAGGTCCTCAATTACAAGCAGGCCGTCACAAACACAGGCAAGAAAAACCCTTTTTATTCTTCTGCTCATAATTTACACTGAGTATGAGATGAGAGACGAGATGCCTCATAGTTTGTGTCTCACAGGTGTCCTAATTCACTTGCTGTGAGCAAGAGAGTGGGAAGTCCCTGAGCCCACCCACCAAAGGTGGGCACGCCCCCAGGGAGCCACCCTTGGGTGCCACTCCTCCCCTCTGCCCTGACACTGCACATCTGCAAGGGCAGAGGAGGAGACCGACCCATGTTCCTAAGTGTTGCAGAAGGGAAGGAAGGAAAAAAGCAGTTTTAATGTTATCTGCTTCACTAAACAGCTGCACAAACATTTGGGTGAGACTGAGGCAGGAAAATTCCTGGTCATAGGGGTAAGGGGCAACTCTCAGTCACAGCACTTATTCATACCAGCTTAGGTTCATCTGGAAAGCATGGTGAGCATCTCCCAGTTTGACCAAGGAAGGGTTGCATAAGTGCTTGTTGGGAATTAAAATAAATTCAGTTACAGAATAAGAAAAATTATTTGTGTAGGTTTCATTTTAATTATGACTTGCTTACAGCTTAGCACGAATGGGCCTTGCTCAAGCTTGGCATAGGTGAGCTTTAAATGAGCTCCCTTTGTCAGCATGACTGGCTCAGCTGGGGAGCAGAGACAGACTGGATACCTGCAGAGAAAGGCTGAGATCCTGGATGCCCCCAGGGCTGCCCCAAGCTGGGAGATAAAGAGCAGTCAATGGGCTGCCCACGGGACAGGGAGGTGCTGGCAGACCCCAGACCATAAATCGCTGTTGGACCAAGAGGTGCCCATGGGGCACGTGGAGATCTTGTGCACAGACCATGGGGGTTCAAAGGCCTGGGGATTTCTCTGTTCAGGGTCCTTCTCAGAAGCACCCAGCTGTGATACCCTGACTCTGACTCAGAACCCAAGGTCTGAACTCTTCTTCAGTGATGCTTGACTTTGCATCATTCAAAAGCTGAAACGTGAACAACACTCAGCTCTACATAGCAGATGATGCTTCCATGGAAAATGGGTGCCCTGACCACAGGATCAGATGTAGCACACACCCACAGAGCTTTTTAGTGGGATGCTTGGCAAATGTTTCACAGAATGCAGACAATAAAGCAATAAAGTATTTTAAATTATAGATAATAGTTCCTCTGCACATAGTCAAGCTATATTATATTCTAGTGGACAATCTGAAAATGACACATTTTTACACTTATTCCATATTCCAGCAGAATAATGCACAGTTTTTCCAACTGATGTCTATATTAGAAGACTTTTGGACTAGGCCTTCTGAATTAAAGCATATCTTTGTAAAGAAATAAATCCTTTTTTCTTTTGAAACAGATTTTTCCTGTGAAAGGCTTTACCCTTCCACAGCAAGATTGCAAAATCCTGCATTTAGATGCTGTGAAAGGCAAACTGCTGGCATCTTAATTCTCTCTGTCTAGACAAAATCAACAGACCTCTAAATAAAAGAGATGTTCCTTGTAATAAACATCCTGGTGTTAAAAAGCAAAAGATCAAAGCCTTCATCCCAGTGGGGCTCCTTGAAAATTAAGCCTGATATTTACTACAATTAACACATTTGGACAAAGGAGATAAGTTGCCCAAAGTCAAGGGTGAAGAGGTGGGGGCCCTTTGGCTGCCCATGAACATCAGTCCTCTGGGAACTGCTGTGAGAGACAGTCAGCACTGCCTTAGAGGAAAGCAACAACCCAACAGCCAGCAAGTATAAGCTGTTTGAATGCTAAAGGCTTTTGGAATTAGCATGCATATGCAGAAAAAACAAGGGTATCAGGGGAAGAACATTTTCTGGTATTCACACAGAAACTGATACATTTCTGCCAAATGCAAAGTTACTTCTTAAATGTGAAAGGAAAAAAAAGGGTGTGTGTGTGGAAGAATAGTATGTCAGTCTAAATTCTACTACAATATTCTAACTCTAATTCCAGAGAGTGGTAAACAGGTTGTGATTATGTTACACCACAGTCAGTTCACTGGGTGCCCTAGAAATACAGCACTGATTGTCAGAGCATCTCACAATTACTGCACCTGTCACCCACTGTCATGGCTCTGGCATCCAAGCAGACAAGCAAGCAAGCAAGTAAGCAAAGCAAACAGCACAGAGGGCTCCAGACTAGGGAAATTTCAGAACACCCCACGACTTTGCTGGGGCTTTGTTTTCTGATTCATCACTGATGATTATTCTTCTGGTATAATTCTTTATTACAGTTGAAAAGAAGAAGCAAAACTACCCCTTCTCATCAGCTAAATGCTAAACTACATCAAGGTTAAGAATAAATGCTTTGAATATTTAAGGAATAATCACATTTGCTTTGATTTTATTTTTCAAAATGACTGCAAATTCTGAAATACTTAATAAAATAAATTACTGAAGCTTTACTTAATTACATCAAAAAGTATTTGAAAATCATGTAAGGCAAAGTCCCAGAAAATCGCTTGCTGGGACAGACCAGGAATTATTTATGAGATTCTGAATGTTCATGGCAAAATAAAGACAAAATGACAAGCCTGTACTACCTTTGGCATACCACTGGGAAGGATTCCATGTGGAAGAAGAGAAAGGGAGGCCACAATGATTTAATCAATGTATGTTCCCAGTCCTTGATGGCTCAGAATCTGTTACTCCACAATCAAAGATGAAAGTAGAAAGTTCCTTTGTAGATTCTCCAAGTATGAATTTTCTTTAGGAAAAAGCACAGGGTCGTGCAATTAAACTCATTTTATGGTATTGTTTTTATCTTGGATTAATCAAATTTTATCTATTGAGTATGTCATTCAAAATTATTCATTATTTTAGTGATCATCTAGCATCATTTCTTACTTAGCCACTGAAAAACTAAGAAATCTGAAAATCTGGGGTTTCATACTGGCCCCTGCTCCTGCTGTATTGTGACTACATGAGCCTCACGTTTCACGTGTAATCTGGTTATACTTCTCACTGTGATGGTGTTCATCTGGTTTTGCCACTGAGCTGTAAAAATACAAGATACTGGTGTTCTGAAATAGTTCATCAAGATGGGGTTGATTTCATTTAAACATCAGCCATGAGCCAGATGTGCACATCTGGGCCAGTCACTGCAGGCTTCCCTCTGTCACTGGAGGTAAAACAGCCCTTTTAGCATGTAGTTCATCTGGACTTCTCCTCTGGGATAAAGAAAGCTCATATCTTAATAATGCCTTTTAGTCCACAGACTGTGAAGAAAGCTTGAGCACTAGCAACATCACAGACACATAAATTCCATCAGCAGAATCCCATGATAGTTGCTATTTCTAAATATTTCAGTTGTGTAGCCCATGCACGTTACCTGCCAGGAGAGCAGCCAGCCAATCTGTCTAAAGCTCTGTCCTCATTTATCTATCTGGATCTATGTATCTGTAGATCATCAGTAAATCTATAAATCCAGCCACCTAATCAATAAATAGTGATGTTCAATACCTCAATGTTGTCTTCATACAAGTCCAGTGTCATCTTTCCTATTTTGCATAGTCAATTCACAGCAATTTTCATTAAATTACACAAATAAAAACAGTGCTGGTCCTGGCTCCTGAAGAAGATTGAAATTGTGACCTCAGTGCACGCTCAAAACTAAAACTGAGATTCAGAAGAGTTTACTGTTCATCCCATTTTAAGAAACATTAACTTGGATAAGTAATTGATTAAAAGACAGGAAACAAAAGATCATGGGGATCAGTGGGGTTGTTCAGGGATCCAGATCAAGGCTCTTGTTTTCCACTTCTTCCTAGATGGTCTAGCAGAGGGGAAGGACAGAAACTTATTTCAGATGGAAGTAAAATGACACATTTAGAGGAAAAATGCTGTCTTTAGACAGAAATGACAGGCTTTGAAACCCATAGCTGTTAATACTTTGGAAAGCAATAAAGAGCAACATAAAGTGCTTTCAAAACACTGTATAAATCCAACACCTAAGTCATTGTGTGTGGTTCTCACCTCCTTTCACCCTCACACACAAACCACAGTTCCTAAAGGAACTGAAAAAGACAGAAAGTCACCAAGAATGATCAAACATGTGGAATGGATTCCTTATTCTGGGGAAAAAACATACACAGAGGTGACACAAGTCTGTAAACATCAGGAGAGACAATTGAGAGGTAGTTAGAGAGGACTCACTCATTATCTCTTCCAGTAATAAAAATTATGGACTCACTCATCTCTTCCAGTAATAAAAACTAAGGGCTATCAGATGAAATTAGCAGGTACCACATTCAAAACAAACAAAGGGAGGTGACTCCTTCCCACAAAGTGTGGCCCAGCTGACTGGAACTCTTTCATAGGAATTAGAGATGCTAACACGTTAAATGCAATGAAAATGTGTCTACTCGATTTGATGAGGACCAAAATCCTTTATGTTTATGAAACACAAAGTTCAAAATAACTGGAGGCCGTTAAGACTCACTGCAGGAATTTCTTTGTATGTGCAACCTGTTCTCACACTCTGCTGTTTGGAGGCATAACATGAGCCCAGGCACAATTCTGATCTGAACTACAGATGTCTCAGGATCTTCCAATTTCCTGGAAATACTATTCTTTAACATATGGAAATGAAATATTGAGTACAGAACTCTTCAGAAAGTAAACTTAAACAAAGGAAGGTAACATAAAACCAAAGTGATAACTCAAGGGAAACTTCAAAGTACTATTCAAACTCCTGTCTCCCCCCAAATGTTATCAAATGCATTAAGGTCTTGAGTTAAAAAGAAAATAAAACCATAGGGAGAACAAGATATATGGAGAAAATAATTAGAAAAGTCTTCAAAATTATTAAGCAGTAACTTTTAAAGGTTAATTTAAATCTCTGTTTTGCAGGACAATAAAGAAATATTCAGTGAAAAAATTTCAAAACTAAAAAATGCTTTATGGTATCTGCTGGTCTGCTTTGCTGGGCCTTCTTTTGCAGTTCCCACAGAAGCAGAGAAACCCTCTGCAAATCTTAAAGATTACAAAACTCAATTACTGACGTGACAGTCAGCTATTGCAATGAAAAAGACAAGTCCACAGTACAGAAATGTATAGTTACATTTCCTATTTAGCCATCTGCAGCTTGTAATGACCTCTAAAGTGGATTATATCTATCACAACACTATCAAGTGAAGCACTTGCAGCAACTCACCAACCTCCCGAACAAATTCCGACTGTCAACCTGCCTGGAAAGGTCTGACTGTGCCACCTTTCTCTGAGAAACTGCTGTAGATCTAAGATGCCTTCAGACGCACAGTATTTCAGCAGATGAATACAATCTGCTCCCTCAGCAATGATACCAATGTTTACACTGAATGTAACTGGTTCTATCATCCACATTCATGTAATTTATACTTCTGCATTTAAAGGACAGTCTCAAACCTTCACAGTGGGGAAGACTTCTAATTAGAGAGACTGTTTCACAAATTCCTAACTTCCCATTTGCAATGGCAAAACATCTCTTCAGCGATTTCAGAACTGCTTAAATGGAAAATTGCTTTTTTCTTGTTTCCAGCTGTTGAGCTCCCTTTAGAAATGACCTGAGCCAGCACCACGTGTCTCACCCAGCTACCCAGGCACTGGAACTAGCAGGTGTTTAGCAGACCACCATCAGTCTGCAAACCACAGATGAAGAACATCTTCCTGGGTTACACAACCCACCAGAGAAATCTGTGCTATCTTAAACAACATTCGAAGACATAAGTAGGTAAAATATTCACTGCAAAATTTCTGGTTTAACCTCTTGGATGGAAAAAGGGATAGAAACAAAACCATTATCAGTGAAACATTGTTATCATTAAAACTCTGGGTAGCTTGGAGAGCCAAGAGTGCAAATTTTGCTTTGTAGAATCTTCACCGTTAAACTTGTCCTACCAGCAACTGAGTTCAGATTCTAAATTTGTTGTAACTTCATCTGTTGACAAGTTCTTAAAATTTGGACTTATGGCCACGGAGGGGACTGGAGACACTTTTTTCTACCAATATTCTTGAAGTGCTGGAGAGCAGAGAAACCTGTGTGTCCAAACTTGCACGCTTTATAACATTAATATTTCTGTAAAATTTGGAATCCTGACATTCGATGCTGTCAGGCTGTCAGTCTCAAACCATTAATGAACTAAAAGCCTGCCTTCCTAAAAGGTTAATAGTGAGACAGTGAATGTAAGAGTTTAGGTTAGATAGATGCTGCTGAAACAAATGGAGCGAGACACATTAGAATCACTGATGAGGAAAAAGACTTCAGAAAATGCACTAAAAGGCAGACACATAATGAAACCCACACAGCGTGCTCCCAGCTGCCTCATCTCAAAGCACTGGAAGCATGCACATCCAAATTGGCCCTATGAACAAGCTCGTTTTCTTTCCTCCTCAAGCTGCAGATCTGCAATGCCAGAAGGTGCTTTTGTAACAAAAGTATTTTTTGAGCAGAAAGTCTTAATTCCTCCCTGCTTTATTTTTCATTCCCCTCTTTTACTGACTGTGGCTCACATAAATGTAAAGAAAACATGTCCCCTTGCACCCCTGGCCATGAATCTTACCATCTGCAGTTGCCACTCACAATTAATTTCTGTCTCCTCTAGGAAAAATACTTCAGTCAGTCTGCACTGAGTGAATGAAATTCCTTCCTGCCCTCCCAGGAGAACTGTGCCTGTCTACACTGCAGTTGGTAACTGGCATGATCCAGACTGTACCATCCAGCTTAGAAACTTCTGTTATGAAACCTCCCTCTTTTACAAAAGTTAATGAACCCTACAAGTGCCACATGGATCTCCACTTCCTTTTGCAGCAGTAAGGGAACAGTGCAGATACTTTCATCTCTCACCACCACCAAAAAATCTAGGAAAACAAAAAACTCTTTAAAGTGGCATCAATATTCTCTGCTCTTTTGTGAAAGTCATGATCCTGTCAACAAACTGACAAATAGCTGTTCAATTGTATTTTTCAAAGTCAATGATTACTTAAAAAAGAGTAAGTCCATATTGTCAAGAAGATTATCCCCGATTTAGGGCTGACAGCAAATATTTATTCCATTTTGGTATTATATTTCTTCTTTTCTCCTGAAGATTAACATTCAGTTTTGGGGGGGTTTCCCCCCACAGTTTTCATCACTGAAATCGGAAGCTACTGAGCAAAACCAGAGAGATATTTTTATTTGAAACTCTTACAGGGAAAACTGCAGAGCAACAAGTGACTCGGAACACAAATGGAAAATGACCAACCCCATGTGTTTCAGCTTTGCTTTTCAGCTTTTCAGGTACAGCGCCTGCTGCAGAGGGACGTCACTCTCCCTGGGTGGCCGGAGCGTCGCAGTGAGCCCAGTGCCCACAGAAGGGCAGCACAGCAGCCCACACTTGGCTACCAATCCCTCTTGCACCAGGACTCCTTCCCAGGAGCTCCGTTCCCTCCCTTCTCCTTGCCTTTTATTGGAAGTTTTTATGAAGCACTTTGTCAGCTCACTGCAATAATACCAACTCGTGTCCTTAGCGTTTAACAGCTATTTCAGAGACACAGAATGCCACCAACCTCCCACAGAAACACACACAAAGCATTAAAAAGGCATCTTAGAAATGGCCTACAGATTTTTTATCCTACCAAGTGTCTGGCTGGTCTATGATCCTTTCACACTCTTCCTTCCCTCCTTCCTCTTTTCTTTATTTAAAGCAGAAGAAGAGAAAGACACATGGCACATTTTAAGAGAAAAAGCAACTCAGAAAACTTGTGGCTTCATTTCTGCACTCAGCTTACTGACTTTAGCTGAGAAAAGCCAAAATTGAGGGAAATTTACATTTTTGTACTAAGAGCTCTCAAAGTATCTGCAAACCATTAAACAATTTACTTGATATCTCTCCATTCAGCTTTCTATAAAATTTTACAGGCAAAAGTTGCTTTTTCTTGCGTGGGAGGGATAGGGAGAGGAAAGAAAAAAATCATAATTTAGATTCAGATTTTATTATCCCAAAACTCATTCACGTCAATTTTTCTCGCTTGTACAAATGTCACCTCACCAAGAAGAGGAATTAGTAAAGCTCCTCTTCTTTTTTCTGCCAAGAAATACAGTTGTATTAGTGCATTTAGGAAGGAAGAAATAGGGGTGGGGGTGGTGAATTTTTGTTTAGTAAGCAAACATATGAAACAGTAACACATCCAAGAGACTGTGCAACTTGTCTTGCTTAACTATAAAGTTGCATTATTCTTTAGAGCAAGAAAATTGAAACCACATCATATAGAAATAGAAAACATCTGTGCAAGTTTAATGGCCAAACAGGCTTCAAGGAGAAAAACTTAAGCTAAACAGAGTCAGGACAGGATATATTTTCATACAAAAGTAACCCCCTATTCTAATATATTCCTCTATAGCAGAAATGGACTTCAGGATCCTCAGCACTCCTTTTCCTTCTTTTCTTTTTACCTACCCAGCACCTACACGGTGTGCAGAAGAACCAAAGAACCCTGAGGTTGAAACCAGCAGAACATATATTGCGATACAGTTTTAAACAGACACAGAACAAAACCCCAACTAATTGTAAAATAAATACCTCCTCTCCCATTGTGAAGCCAAGCTGCCTTTCAGCAGCTTGCAGTGTCCAAGGAGAGGCCTGGAGTCCTGCCCCTTCCTCGCATGAGCTCAGCCCAGCGAGCGGGAGCCCAGCCCTGACACTGACTCACTGGGCCATGCAAGGAAACAAAACTTCTACTTGTTTATTGCACAGGAAATCTGGAGCTTTTCCTACCTCTGCTCACTCACAGCAAGAAGTTTCCTCTCCTTTCCCAAGCCAGCTTAGACTCTCCTGGCTTTGTGAGAGCAAAGCTAGGAAAGGCAAGGATGTGACTGACAACTGACAGACCTTTTCTGAACAGCTCAAAAGTTTTGCAAATTACAGGCAAATGAGCTTATGGCAAATTCTGAATGTATTGGTCTCTCTGGGGGCAAAAAAGGGTTGAAATTTCATGTAATTTATGTCTTTGTTTCAGCCTTTGTTTTTAAAGAAAGATGATCAAGAAACTGAAATATCATTAAGATGATGCTCCGTTCCATTAAAATCTTATAAATTCTTAATACTGCCTCCCTATAAACATTCAGCTTTAAAATGACTGAATAAGGTCAGGAGAGGGAAAGACAATTTGGAAGAAATTAAAGATTTATACTTAAGCAAACCACGAGATACAATACACTCTCACTCCAATTTGACTCTACAACTACTGAGCAAGTATTTACACACAAACAGATCTACTATGGACATATTTAGGCATGTTCAGTGAATTCCCTACAGACACACAGCCCATTCTCTAAGAGCCATTCTTTCTGCAGTGCCAACACAACTACGGGACAAGAAAAAAGCCTCCAAATTTACACATTAAAAAGCAAAAAAATTGGTTCTCTTTAGCTTTAAGAAACTGTGTAAGGAAAGATGTGACAAACTTAAGACAATATACAGACTGCAAAAGGGATGAGATCAAATCTTTCAAAATGGTTCCTATAAAAAATAAAACAAAACCCAAAACCAAAACAAAACCACCACCAACCAAACAGACAACCCACCACTGTGGAGAGGAAGAAAGATTTTTGAGTTGAGAAAAAGGGTTTTTAGAACTGCAGACAGGTTCTAAGTCCTGCTGGCAGGTGCAAGTTTAGTTCTGTGAGAAAGAGACCAATAACTAGCAAAAACAAAGGAGATAAGAAAGCTTTGAGTTATTCTACTCATGGGAATGGATTGTTGGGAGATAATGTGGTCATAGCAATGGTGAACATTTGTCTAAAATTGTCTTCCAGTTAAAGCTGTGATGAGTTTTATAGACACTGTAATTCAACCTATAGGATGAAGCTATGGGTGGGAAAAGGTAAGGAAATTCTGTAATTGGGAGTTAGAGCTTAGCTTTTACCTGTTCTTTTCTCTCTCCATGGAGCTATTTTAATAAAATGTCTTTGAGTGTGACACCTGTAAACCGTGGCCTAATTAGTCTCTTCTCGCTGTCAAGACTTGCAGCCGAACTCACACATTCGAACTATTACACACCACCACCACCAACCACCCCAAGGAAAGGAACAAACAAAACACCACCACCCTCAACAACCAATAACAAAAACAACCTCAAGAAAAAGGTTATTTTGCTGAGTCACACCACTACAATATATTTTCTGCTACAACAATAAATATGAGGATAGACAGTTTCCTTTGTCAGATGCTTTTTTAAAATCCAGCAATCCCTTAGGCATTATTTACAGATACTAGTCCAGTTGAGGGGTTTGGGTTGGATGATCTCTGAGATCCCCTTTGGCCTTAGACTGAAAGCAAAGGGAAACTGGTCCGAGTAGGACTGTCACTGCAAGTACAAATAGCCAGAAAAAAATGCCAGGATATTTCAAAGAATGGAAATGAACAGAAGATCATGGCTCACAGCATCTCTTGCAGCAACGCTCCCTGTGCCTGCACGGTGCTGCACAACAGGGTCAGGAGTAACTCAGACCAAAGTCTGAAGTCCTACTGAGCCTGCAATCTTCTTCCTGAAGATTTCTATTTTCCAAGCAAAAAATTATCTTGCAGCTATAATACACCATAAATTTAATTTCCAGAAAACACACAATTACTGGCATTTGCTTTAAGAAAAAAAGAATAATCTGTAACACATTTATACTTCATGCAGCTTATATAAAAGTGTAAGTACTACAATCAGGCATGACTTCTAAAAAGCAATCCTCAGCTAGGGAAAATATAAACAAAGAAAACATTTCAGAAAAATTTCAGAAGCTAGTAATGTTAAATAGGCAAGAAAAGATGACTGCATAGATTTCACTTTACAGGTTATATTCAGTTTGGTTTATACTCGTCAGCCTTTTTATTTATGTAATTTTCAAAGTCAGGGTTTTTTGCATACTGTGTATCTCATTTAATTTTCAAAGGTCATGTGTGCTAAGAATATAAGAAGTTATTTCATTTTAATTTTTTTATAATCTTGTCAAAGTTATAAAACTTAACAACTCAGAGGTAGCAATTAAAAATTGTCTAATGAAATCCAAGCGGGACAAGAAAGAAAAAATCATTTTACTTAGAAACATTTCATCACAGTTTATTAAGCTGTTTATTCCTAACATCTTGATTACACTAATTCAAATCTTTTATATCAATTTATATAAATTCATTTTATTTAGATAGAATTCATTGATATTATTAGAGGTATTATACCATACTGATTGAGGAACCAATTCTCTTGAAGCTCATCAGACAGCAAGAAAAGCTTGTTTGCACATCACTACTGTTACTTGCTGCAGCATTTTCTCTGTAATCAAGTTGAAACACAAGACAAACTTTTCTGGAAATTCAGTTTTGTCTCCATCAGGTATCTCTGGGATCCAGGAAATCAGCTTTATTTTAAGCTATTTAAGCACAGCATTTTGAGGTTTTTAAGGATTCCTCTTTTAAAATGCCTGCTGGGGTAAAAGGCCTGACAATGGTAGAGAGTCAGCTGAAATTCAGAGATTTACAGTGACTGTCAAGCTAATGATCACCAGCTGGATCCAGAGAAACTTACAACATATATATTTTTATTGTCATCCTATTATAAAATAAAATTGCATTAGCTTAAACCTACACATCCTGTTTTTCTGACTGGAGCATCCTAAGATTTCCTAATCAAAACCATGACTGAAATAACAGGAGTATTCCCTCCCAGAGAGCACTCCTCCAGAAGAACTCATTCTGGCAGCAGCCCAGTGCTGTGCCCCAGGAGAACAGACCAGATTTTCCACGTTGCTTTTAGGAATAACTTCTAGTACTATCAGTACTTCTTACACTACTCTGCTTCTATTTTAAGATGTTCTTCAAGTAGTTCAAGGAACATATTTTCATGCATATGCTTGATGTGTTTCTTTTCTGAATAAAGTCCAACTGTATACATGCAAAGCCTTGTGGCATGGACAACAACTAACTTGCATTTATTTAGACTCCCGAGACTGCTTTTAAAAAGCAAAAGCCAAATGAAACATCACAAGCAGCACAAACCTGTGTGGGGGTAACCTCCTCTGCCCAAAACTGCGAGTACAGACTGATGTGTAAGCTGAACCATATCACCAATGCCTCCAAACTCTGTTCGGACAGCTGGAATATTTCAGACACCAAACTGAGAGAACATGAAAGCAGAGATATCTAATGGGATAGCAGGGATGGGCAGGAAGTATTCAGGAAATTAGCAGTCACTCTTCACTCATGTTGCACAGTTCAGTGACTCAGCAGAGTCACTGACAGCCAAGGTTATTAAGTTTGTTCCTCTCTTCTTTAAACTTAATTTTTCATTTCCCATTCTATTCCTTTGGTGCCAGGTCCTGCTTGGAGTTAGCCTCCCCACAATGGGACAAGCTGCTTTTTGACTGTCCTTTGTTTCACCTTATTTCCCCTACCCTTCTTTCTCATTCCCCCAGAATAGGGTAGTAAGTCTTCTAAGGTGTTTACTTACAATGTCCACACAGCCTCATGAACATCTGCTACCACTTGCAAACTTGTACTACTTTTTCACAAAGTGAAAGAAATTCATTAAACCTTTTTCCACAGAGCTCAAGGAATGGACAGTGACACCAGACCTCAGTGCGGGCAGCCTTGCTCTCAGGACAACTGCAGAAGGGGCCAGGGTCCTTCCCCTGGAGCTTTTCTCACAAGGTGGCACTGAAATAAATGGGTAGGACAGGGATGCCCGACTGCAGCCGACAGAAACTTCAAAGAAAAACATGAACGTTGCTTGAAGAGATGAGTGTTGCCTGTGTTCCTACACAGAATTTGACAGACTGCTGCTGCTTGGCACGACCGCTGCTGCCATCACCGATGGCTGCCTGAATAAAGGAATGCCAGAAACCTCTGCTTTCAAGTGCAAAGTGCTACACACACCCGGGGCTCCCACTGTGCTCTCTGCCTCAGCAGGGCTTTTTAACAGCGTTTGTGCTCAGTACCAGGTGGCTTAGCTTGCGTACAACCTTTTGTCATCTCAGGATTTGAAAAACTGGCTGCAACATTTCTGTGAGGGGAGCGAGCAGCTCCACAGGCATCGGAGGGGCAAAGGGAGCAGCAGCAAAAGGCAAGTGCAGACAGTCAGGGCTGGCCACGGTCCTCGGGGGATGCTGGGCAGGAAGGGCCACACTCCTCGGGGGATGCTGGGCAGGGCTGGCACAGCTACTCAGGGGATGCCGGGCAGGGCTGGCACAGCTCCTGGGGGGATGCTGGGCAGGACAGGCACAGCTACTCGGGGGATGCTGGGCAGGGCTGGCGCAGCTCCTGGGGGGATGTTGGGCAGGACAGGCACAGCTCCTCGGGGGATGCTGGGCAGGACAGGCACAGCTACTCGGGGGATGCTGGGCAGGGCTGGCGCAGCTCCTCAGGGGATGCTGGGCAGGGCTGGCACTGCTCCTGGGGGGATGGCTGGGCAGGGCTGGCACAGCTCCTTGGGGTATGCTGGGCAGGGATAGCCACGCTGCTCGGGGGATGCTGGGCAGGGATGGCCATGGTCCTGGGGGATGCTGGGCAGGGCTGGCACAGCCCGGGCACATCGGCAGCCGGTGCAGAAACACCAGGAGAAGCCTCCAGCTTGTGTCTCTCAAAGGTTCTCTTTAACCAACTGAAAATTTAGGGGTAAAAATGTTTCCCAAAAGGAAGCAGGCAGGAGCTGACAGAACAGGTGTGGCAAGGACAGGCTGTCAGCACAAAGCCCTCACCACAGTTCCTGCATCCCCAGCTTGAAATAGAAACTCAGACCCTGCAGGCACTCAGTCTCAGGAGTTTACAAATTTCTATCTTATTACAAAGGACAGGTAGACTTAATAATTGACAGGAGCTTCCAGCCCTTACAGCCCATGTGTCTACTTCAATTATTTCTTCTCCATTTCTCCTCTTCCAAACATACTGAATACAGACAAAAGTAAAAATGCCTGTATAAATTCAGTGTTTTGCAGTAAGGACCCCTAAACACCAGTTAACTATATCTTACAAGCTGCTGAATCTAGAGCCATAGCAGCCTCCCCCTTTATATGAAATAATTACTGTGGCTTCAATATTCCTCAGTTTGATGGCTAAATATATATTTTACATTAAGTTTTGGCAAACAGTACTGTGACCTCATCAAAGGCTGCTCATGAAATCCAGCTCTGGTCAAAGTCACCACTAGAAAACCCATGCCTGAAAAAAGTTACAAATGCACCTCAAATGGAAAATGTAAAAAATATCTTCTAAAGTAAGGGCAGTTTTCAGAAAGATAAAATTAGTTTTTTTAAGACTTTTTATTTTATATTCACCTATTAGCATTTTCAAGCTGAAACCTCAACTCATGAACCAACCCGATACAGTTAATTCAGACTTTGGAATGTACCATTGGTTGAATTAATTTTCCTGTGCTTGTAGAGATTTATTCTTAGATACAGAAGAAGGAAAAGTAATAGCTTGTTAGAACAATGGAAGCACATACAGATCATATTGGAAGGAAGTCCAACCTAGAAACAGAAGTTTTAGATAAGCTACTGAAAAATTAAAATGGAAAAAAAGAAATAAGCATAAGCATTTGTTTAAATATCTTGAAGTTCCATGAGCAGAAGGAAGGCATGTGAAACAGGCACTTCTATTTGACCATAATCCTTGTACTACTTTAAAAGTGTTACACTGACTTTTCTCAGGAGACACAACATATCTATATACTTACTGTATTTCTTCTAAAAATTCATCTGTAGACAAGCTACATTTTGAATCATATGCAGCACTGTAAAACAGCTCACTCACATCTATCATTAATGGAAATTTGAGAGAGCCAAGCCTCAGGAATTTGGTTCTAGTTATACATGCTCAGTGGTCAAGTCATCAGCACTAACAGGGAATGAAATGGACTACAAAGCATAAGTAGTTGATTTTTCTCTTTTTCTAAAATAGCAAAGGTCTGATGGCACTGCTCAAATTAAACTCTTACAACTGCATCATTAATTTTCCTGGGATAATCTCTTCTGTGATTTTGAGAACAAAGAACAGCTAAGCAATAAATGCTGCAAACCAATAAAACCAATGGGGTTTCATGCAATTCCTCAGTTTTCCTTCTATTGAGAGTTTATTGATCACCTTAAAAGACAAGGCCACTCTATCCTGTGCAGTTACCACTGGGCAAACACTTGAACTACATCAAACTGCCTGATGATTTACAGGAGAGACTGAAGGCATCTGCTTCTGCTCAACTGGCAGCAGACCTTTCTGCCCTCATATTCCTGCCAATATTTCTGTAAAAGCCTTCTTAACACCCCAGTAATTCTGTGTGAAATAGGGTCGAAATTTACGATTCATAAAATTGAAAACATATTAGAATATGAAGCGATAATACCAACAAAATAAGACCCTGTTGATTCTTCTATAAATGGGACTGACATTTTCCATAGGAATTACCATGTTATAAATAATCCCACATTATAAAATCCTCACAGTAATTTATTGATGCTTTTAAAGAAACGAACTGTTGGGAAATATTTAAAACCAAAAAGGTAACAGTATCATTTCAGTAATATTTCACTGACAACTGTATCCAGAGGAAGCAACAGAAAGTGTCAGGGTCTCCAAACTCCTGAAAGAACTAAAAACACAGAAAAAAGGAATTGAGGAAAGCACTGTTTCTACTTCTTCCAAGGATTACAAGTTATTGAAAAACTCAGCCCACTTGTAAATGAGCAAGGAGCATACCAGGGCAAAGATCCCTTTAAAAACTGCATTTCTTGAGAAAAATATGTACCAATTTGGCACACACCATGATGCACTGTAACACTTTTGAACCAGCATGCAGAGCTCTCAAGCTGAACATGACCTTGCGTGGAATGGGAAACTCAAAGCAGCATCTCCTCGTGGAGAGCATTCCACAGACAAGAACATGGCAATAACTAGGGAGGAATTTCTCGCAGCCAGGAGAGAAGTGTTTGGGGTCTGCAGTCCTAACTGGATGTTGTGTCACTGACTCATGTTTTGATGTTCTCAGTAACCAAAAGCCACAATGCTGAAGCCTCTGAATGGCAGCTCTCTAAGGTTAACCTAACCCTAGACAGGATAAAGCAACAACAGCAAAGAAGTTTTGGTG
This sequence comes from Pithys albifrons albifrons, assembly GCF_047495875.1. Classification (NCBI taxonomy): domain Eukaryota; kingdom Metazoa; phylum Chordata; class Aves; order Passeriformes; family Thamnophilidae; genus Pithys; species Pithys albifrons. Next base: position 7,696,029 of record NC_092458.1, on the reverse strand, counting down.
TTACTTATCTACACATTTGAAACACAAATAATGGATTGTGTTTACAAAATGAAGCCATTATTTTTTTATAACCATGCCAACTGTAGGAGAAACCTGAAGGCACAGGAAGGAAGTTCTGTGGGTGGGATGAAAATTTTTTGTTTGCTGAAAATTCTGTATTCACTTTTTGGCTGGGTAACAAACCTACTTGTTGGTTGTGAAAAACAAAAGTAAGACTTCCCATTATTAGAAAATGGAGTAAGACATTCCTTGAAGAAATGAAGATCCCTTCACAAACACTTTGCAAACACTTCACATTAAAACAGGGGATTCCAGAGTTCAGGGGATATGTAATTTATTTTAATCAGTTCCCATTTACAATCAGTACTGTAGAGAACTACAACTATGGTAAATAAGAAATCCTTCACGTAGCATTAGCAGGGCCTTATAATGTGTAATTCTAACATGCCTACATCAGACTTAGAAGAACTGAATTTTGTGCAATGTTTGAATTATGGTCAATGCCTATGTCACACACCATTATAAATACTATTATAATGTAAATTGTAATAGTATGTTTTATATAAGGTGAATTTCCTCCTGCACTGTATATTTTGTATCTATTCCTACATGTGGGGAATTAATCATATAAAACTGCTCACCTCTTGTAGAACAGCATTATCAAAATACACATTTGCTGCAGCTACAGGACCTTTTAATGTCCCAAGGGAAAAAAATAATGGCTCAAGCAGCCATGCATGAATTTAAGTCTGCCTGCTATGAGGTGCTTCCTATGTACAAAGCAATTTTCCTTACACAGGACTTGTAAGGAAATACTTGTCATCATAAGTACAGTATCACAAGCTGTCACCAAATTAAAAAAAAATATCTTCCAAAATGGGTCAAAAATAGTAACAAGAAACCTTTTATTAACTAAGTTCATGTCCTAGTAAAATTCCTTTTTCAGCACACTTGCAAGTTGTCATAAAGCCCAATCACACCTTAAACACTGAGGTTTGCAGTGTCACAAGCAAACCACACTGCAGAAAGACATCCTGATGGCTCCACCAAAAGCTGATTCACTGCTCTCTACCCCACTGCCCCAGCCTGGCAGGAGGGAGGTTCATTGGCTACACTCAGTGAACACCACCAGGTCTGACCTGTCCCTATCACATATTTCAGGGGGACCTCTTTGATGAGGTGCCATAAGAACACAGCTCAGCTGCTCCCTGCACATCAACAAAGCCAAACCCAGAAGTTTCCACTCAGAAACAGAAGGCAGACAGGACACAATGCAGGCTTTGAAGAAGTCACCAATGGTCAAGGAGTAATACAGTTTAGGTTTTCCCTTTATTTAGATTATCCCAGCTCTTCACTACCCTCCTTATACAGACTGAAAAATGGTCTCTTGCAAAAGTATTAACAACATCTCCCTCAGCATAAGTAACTTACAAGGTTTCTGCCATGGCTCTGCAGGACCTCCCCTTCTCTTGTACTACTACAACCCAGGGTGCATATGCAGGTAGATGTTGTGCTATAAATCAGATCACTGAAATGATCTAGGTTGAAAAAACCCCAAAGCCTGCAGGCTGAAAAAGGCAGTTCCTGCAGTGCCTGATTCTACACACAACTAGACAAGCATGACTCAAAAGGGGAGAAGTTGCCACAGCAGAGACCAAGACCTTAGACTGATCAATTTCTAATTTTAATTTTTTACTTTGGTAGACAGCTAATCTCACCGGAATTCACTTTTTGTTGTGAGGCAAAAGGAAAAATAAAAAGTAGAGTCTTGTCTACAGAGGGATTAGGAAATAATGACCATAAAGCTTCAAATTTTGGCCAGTGACAGAATTTAGAACTTTCAGATGAAAACTTCTTTAAACCAACACCAAGAGAGAATTAAGAAATGAGACGTACCTTATCTACTGGGAGAAAGTCATTTTCAACTTCTATTGACCTTGGTCGTAGCTTTATGGGTTTGTCTTTGAAGATATCTCCAAAGCCAACACCTTTGACCTTCTTGGGTTGGATTGTCGTGCCTCCATTGGCTCCTTCCGACTTTGTACTGCAAGAGTCCCCACCATCACTCTCAGAACCTGTAGCATCTTTTAGGCCTGTGAAATGGAGAGATGAAAGAAGGAATCTTAGGTGTGAAGCTCACTATTATCATACTGTGACTGGAAAATGATCCCTCCTACCATTCTATTGAGGAAAATGAAACCACAAGAAACAGGTAGAGAAGATGCTCTCTGTGCCATGCACTCGTTTTTGAGTTTTAAAAATCACTTCATTTCACCATATTGGTGCACCAGGTAAGAATTACACCAATCCACAGAACATGCATACTCCAACATCAGAAGTTCAGGAATGATGACCATCATTCCTCGAGTACCAGGAAAATCATTCTTCAGAAAAAAATTATTTGGAAGAGAACTCAGTAAAAGAAAGAGTTAATTCAGTTGTAGGGCACCTATTGTACAAAGCCACTTGAAGCTACAAGCAGTCGGACCAGGCATGTTGCACCTTAGATCTGTGTGACTCAAGCCAATTATGCAATTAGGATCTAAAGCTACATTACCTAACTGGGAAATATAAAGCTGAAAGCTGTTCAAACAAATTTGCAATCAAATAAGCTGCATAATACGTTCCCTGCTGAAAATTAAACCTATCTGCAGCATAGACAGCCTCATAAGGAAAGCACCCATGCACAGTATCCTCTAGGAATATAACAAATCAAAACTGACATTCTGATTTGCATTACTTGTCTCAGTGAACAAGAAAATTTATCTGCACTTATCTGAAAATATCTGGTGCTTGTATAGCAGAGGCCACAGATGCAATACGGTGATGTCTCAGGCACTTCACAGGCCAAACAGGCACAGGCAGCAAAAGACCCACTGAAGTTTCCTCCCCCAGACCACTTAAATCTGCCTCCCTACAATACAGATTGAGTTAACTGTGTTTCCAGGAAAAACACAGCAATTGCTGCTACTACAGCACTGATTCTACCTAATAATAAGAAATTTAAATCCTCACATTCCTCTCACCAACCATTCATGGTGTCACAGAAGTGGATTTTACAAGTCAAAGAGAGAAGAATTTCAAATAAGTTTATCTTCTTAATTATTTTTATCAAGATCCACAAAACAATCACAACAGATTTTCATCACAAAGGCTGCCAGTACAGATGTAGCACAGAATTCAGTGCAAGTCCTAAGGGCTAGAGTACAGCTTCATGATCCAGGACACAAGAGGTTCATATGTTAAATGGATTTCAACACAAGGGTGCTGCTAGGAAAGGAAATCAGTAATTCTGTGTCAGACCAGGACTTTTAGCTAAAAGCAGAAAAATCATCATATGCTGCCCGGAGATTTTCTATATTTGAAACATGAAAGGACTATAAATGCAGAATCAAGAAAAGTTCCCAATTATAAACAAACAGAAGAACTATAGACTAAGCAAAATGTTTTGGCCCTGTGGCCTCCCGAGTGGCTGCCACACCTACCTGTTGAACATCAGTAGCATTGCTGTGTCTTCAGCCATTCAATTTACATACCACTGAACAAGTTATTTGTTCCATAAGTCGTGCAGGATTGGAATTTAAATGAATACCAAATAATTATATTATAATTCTTTTCTTAAATATGCACAAGTCTTGATATCCTCACTTGGACCTTTCTATTTTTTGAAGAAGAGTAGGGGAGAAAACTTCAAATCTGGTTTCACTCCTTTATTATGGTAGTTAGAATGGCTGCCATCAATAAAGTAAATTCAGTGCACTCCTCCTCTTCCAGACCTCAGGAAAACAGGAACCAGGGAATTCAAGCATTTACTGCGATCCTGCCCTACGTTGTGCTTGGCAGGAGGGGTGTGATTATCCACAGCAGAGCCATTCCACAACGTTTCCAGCAAAAGCACTCAGAGGTACAAGGGGAAATGAGGCCAGAGAGGTATAAATCTCTTTGGGCAGTGTTGCAAAGTCACTGCCCTTTTCTTATTCCCTCACCTTGCTGTGAATTGGGTAGTAACTGAAGAAGTTGTACATTGTACAGGCTGGACCTTCCTCAGCTTTGCAAAGTACTCGTGAGTAGGGCTCTGACAGGGGCTAGAACCAGCTTTATTTACGACTTCTAAAGTCAAAGACAATGGTCAGCAATTGGAGTTACAAGTTATTTTTTCCACGTATAACACATCTACAACTAAAAAAAACTCAGAAAAATTGCAGTGATCTTCATCTTTTTGCTGAACAAAAGATCTTGATACAGAATAGCAAAATCACCCTCTGGCAAAGGTTTCTTCTGTCATCCTTCCTAAAATCTCCTTGAACTACTCTGTGATGGAGGGAAGGAGCAGTGCAAAGACCTTTCTCCACAAGTAACTGAAAGAATCCATAACTGTTCTTAGCCACTTCCTGAAATGAACAGAAAAGCTATATTTAAAATAGGTAATTATAATGGGATTTCTGCATCCCTAATTGTGGGAGAAGAGGATCTGGACCTTGGCCACTGGGTGGAATTAAAATATGGAAGTGGTTAGGAGAATTACTCAACAGGTCTCACATGGACTTCCAGATCTTTGAAGTCTGCATGAAAGAAAGATCCAAAACCTCAAGGGACTCTAATAAGAATAAAGCTTTTGTTTCTTTCTGGGTCATCCCTTGTTTTTCATTATGGCATCTTCAGCTTTTAAGACCATTCTTCTGTGATGAGACATCACACCTTGGATCTGAAGCCTCACCTCAGGCTTAAAACAGATTTCCCAAGCATCACTCAACTGTGCTTGATGATAATCCAAGAGTCATGTCATTTTCTATGCTGCCACAGAGCTCTGTCTCAGTACAAAGTCTTCATAATGAAAGTAATATAGGAAATAACAACGTTTTTCTTCTTTTTTCTTTTCTTTAATGAGGACAGAATGGGCTGAATTGAGGCCTGTCCAAACTAAACTGCATATGAGTGGTCAGATACAAAGCTCCTTCCAAGTTAAAAGAGTTCTGCCTGATAACTAAGAAAATGACCTGGTTTATTATTTTTTGACTGACACAGACTGAGGAATACTCTGGATAAATAACTCAGTAAGAATAAAAGCCCTGGCTTTTACAAGAACTAATCTACTCTTGCTCTTATTCCAACATGGCTGAGATCTAGAGGCAAAGGTGAAAGAAAAGGAGGATTATATGCAGTGGAAAATGAGAACAAACCAGATAAAGATCTGATTAAAATAAAGACATGCTAATGAGGATCTCTTACCTTCCTCACAAACACATGACATATATGCTGATTTGCACAGAAAAAGAACTTGCAGGAAAGGATTTGCAACACTGTGTTCACCCCTGCCTGAAACATTCTCTCCTCATTTATATTTTTCCTTGGGTTGTTCCCTTATATATGTATGTGTATATATAGAGAAAGAGACAGATAGACAGGAAGAGAAAGAGCTCAGCACACATGTCATCAGTTCTGTCTGTGCAGTTTTGCCAAGTGCAGCTGCACAGCCCTCTCCAGCCCCACCTGTGCAAGGAAGAGGTTGCTGATAGCCCAGGTATTCTCTCCTCTTGAGAACAGAAAAATGTCCCTCTTCCAGTCACACTCTTTCTTTTTGTTCAGCTTTTCCCTGCCTTCTTTGCCACTGCTGCAAACAGCTTAGTAGGAGAACACAGCTGGATGGACAGCTTCTCTGAAAGCCAAGTGTAGCCCACGGCTACAGCTGGGATCTCTAAGCAGGGACCTGCGTGACACAGACTGTCAGACTATGAATCTGAAATACAAACTTTTCTTGGTGAAGAGCCACAGCTAGCAGGAAGGTGGTGGGGTTGCTAAATGAGCATTACAAACCTGAGAGCATTCCAGCTGTGGCACTCATGCCCTGCTGCTGCTGCCCAGCACACCCACACGGGCAGCCTCAGGCAGCTGTGGTTGCCACAGGGACGGACCTGAGCACCAGGGCAGGGCCAGCAGCTCAGCAACAGGAACACTGTGCTGGCTTTTCTTTAAAGTCCAGTTATTAAATACTTCAAATATAGCCAGTAGAGCTTAAAAGCTACAGTAGTCCAGCCTCTCGCTATTTTTTGTTACTTTCTTTTTTTTTTTTTTTTAACAGCAGGTTGTCTAGAATCCATCACCTCTCTGTCAGCATTTGGAGGGCTGATAAGCCAGGAATGTAACATTGGTAAGATGCTCACTAAGGTGCCTACTATCCTGTCAGCTTTAACAGCAGGAAAATTTTTCAGATCTTTAATATTTCTCAGGATATAAATGTTTTGGGGCTATCACTTCCCATTTCTGGGTCTGTAAGCAAAGGCACTGCTCTTGTACCTAGATTTACTGCTGCTGCATCATCTGTAGCACCACAAGGTAGAGCTCAAATCTCTGTGCTGGGTGCACTTTTCTAGCAAGGTCCCCAAAGCCTGAATGAGGACAGCATCATCAGCAAAATGTTAAAATTCCCAGGGGCCAACTGTTCCCAACTTTTGCCTGGAATAAGATAAGGGACTACTGACATAGAGCTATTTAAAAATGCTCAGAGCTCCGATTCTTTGTTGATTCATGCTTCTTACAAATGCAAGCTAATTTAGTATTCATGAAAATTAAATTCTCTCAACACTGTCTGGAGGAATTTCGCACTTCACACACATTTTTTCCTCTATGGCTATATAAGAGAGATTAGTTTTCTCAAGACATTTCAAACACACCATGCTCCTGCTATAGCAGTTACAGGTCTTTTGAGAGCAACATTCTGAAATGTACCAAAACAGATTAGCTCAAAGAGGGATTAAAAAGAGACCACAACATCAGACTTAATTCGCCAATGGCCTCTCAGAGCTGTACTGGCATCAAACCAAGATTCTAAATCAGAAAGTTAGGGATGGTAAGGGTTGTGTAAACTAAAGCTGTTAAAACAAAAATAAACATCTGCGATAAAATTAACTCCATTCAAAGCAGGAAACAAATTGTTTCTGAATAGCTTAAAATGGCAGGGAAAGAAAGGGGAATCCATTGTAAGTTTACAGAGCTTTCTATTTTGAGCTATTATTTGGCAATTTAATTTTTGTTCTTTATTCTGGATTGTTCTCTCCACCAACAGTTTATGGCCCTGGGCAAATGAGCAGGATGGACTACTCTGACAAAGTATAAGCCAACAATGCTCTGTCCTCTCAGCTCATCTCAGGCTTGCTCTGTGAAGCGATGGAAAGGTCAGCTGTTCAGAGGCACACACCTGAGACAGTGCAAAGGAGCTCCTGATTTGGTCTGGCAGCCAGAGAGAAACACTGTCAACTGTGTTTAACAGAACAAAGAACTTTGTAAATGAAGCTTATTGGAGTTTTTGCCTTTTATGGAAAGGAAGGAAGGCAAGGGGAAATATGTCCTTTCCTTCTATTTAGAGAATGACAGCATGGAACACCCTGGTGACCGATCTGAATGACAAAGGTGGTGAAGTTATGCATGGCAATTGCAGTAGATGAGACAGGAACTGTCCTTCCTTTTCCACACATACTGGCAAAGGCAGAACAAGTACCCACAGCCTATAAGGTATTTATCTAGAGCTTGCTTTCTGTCAAAGTTCTGTACTTCACTGAAGCCATCCCCAACAACATTCCAGTGTCACTCAAAAGTCAAAACCAGAAAATGAAATTGGATTTTAAACATTACTGTAGAAGAAGGACACATTGATTCTTTGAGGTTTAAAGGTTAATAAATTCATGCTTTCAAAAAGGAAATGTATGCTTCTTTACCAAAAGTGGTTATACCTGTACAACTGTCTGAGGCAAACTTCCTCAGTGTTAGTGATTATTTGTTATTCTCAGTCACAACCCTTGAAAAAACGTAACTATGTCAGGTAAGCAATTTGTCATTTGCTTTCAGCATGTTCATTTTCCTTTGCACAACAGCTCTTGCCACATAAGAAACAGCCCCAAGACTTTTGTGCTTGCACAGGTGATCATGCAGGGAAAGGGGAGTGGTGTCCAGCACTCCAGCAGCAGCATGCACTGAGGCAGCGTGGCACAAGCATCTCTGCAGCCTGAGCACAGAGCCATCAGAAGGGAGCTGTGGCTGCACCTCAGCCCAGCCAATCCCCCAGGACTGCCAGAGCAAACAGACACAGCCACTCCTGCAGGAGCTCTACAACTGTACCATTGTCTTCTTCATTTCGGAACTGCTTTTCCCACCACCCTCAATAAGTTATTACATGTGGAAGGACAGGTAAGTCACCACAGCCCATAGGATTCTTTACCTGCCACTCACCAAACACCGGCCTTTTGTGACACTCATGGAAAATCGCTTGATAGTGGGAGTCTGAATCAACAGAAGGATTTAATGTGTTTCACTCCAGTCAACACAATTCTTCGACACACCACCCCCAACCCCTCACCATCTGTACATTCGTTCTCTAGAAAACAGGATGGTTATTTTAATCACGAAGGTTTCCCTCACTCAATTTTATCATTGTTCTTTCTCAGATGTTATTTTTCATTGTAGTAGCTGTGTATTTGATATATGCTCTTCTTTCCATGTAAGTTGTAAGAAGCTGAGGTGGAACACAAAATTGTAGTTGTCCTCTTTTCAGAACTGTTAAAATCCACATTTGGGTTTCTCATTTAACTTTGCTCACCTCCAGACACTCTTAAATTGGGTTTATAACATCATAAATACGTCGACCATATTGATCTATCAGAAGTCTGACCAGCCATATTTCTGCAAGGATTAAGGGGAGGGTAAACAAAAAAATGGAAAAAAAACGTGGTGAAGTGAAAGAAAACACAAAACACAATTGAGGTTACTCACGAATATTTCTGTTTCAACGCTCCTGTCTCATCTTCTTCCATTATATCTAATATCTATTACTGACAGCATTGTGGATCCACATATAAGGAAAGAGAGGCAATTATTTGTCAAATCAAGCATTTTATCTGCACTGTTCGTCAGATATTCCATCTTTGAAGAAAAAGAAAGCGAAGCAAGAAACTAAATCAGTAAAAATAAAATAAGTTAGAAATCCAAGAAGCGTTTTCTGTGGAAGTGCAAGAAAAGTTGCAGGATGAGAGAAAAGAGGGCTGTGACCAACAAAAAGACAAGTAAGTAACTTTCTGTTGCTGCGTGTCTCTCTTCACCCAGCAAATGCAGTAGCAAAGATTATCTGACAGCAGGCTGATGAGCAGAATGCCAAAGGAGCTGGAATTGTTGCTGAGCAGAGCCTGCTATACCTAATGACCAAAAAAGCCATGTTAGCATATGATGGCCAGGCCAGGTGTTTATGCAGCAAACAATCTTCAGCAGCATATTTCAGTGGAAGGTGTCTCTAGGAGCAGCTACACACTAGTTCAACAGCTATTACAGCCCTTGGTTAAGTAAGAAAATGTCTCTTAAACAGAGCGGTTGGAAAACAGCATTCAAAATAAACAGACTGAGCACTGAGCATGTTTTGTAAAGGAAAAGCTCTGAGCTTGAGTCGAAAGTTGAGCAATGCTTCATGCAGTGGGGTACACGCAAATTCAAGCACCCTGTAGGCATAACTCAAGTTATGAATTGACTTGAGCTTAACTTAGGAAGAAATCAGAAAGCTGAAGTTGGAGCAGCTATGGGTTGTTTCAGACATCCCTAAATGTAGAGCACCTCCAAATGGTTTTCAGTGGAGATGAAAGCACATGGATATTTGCCTGAAGTACAGACCACAGATCAGATCCGAAATGGAAGGACCTGGCCACACCATCAGCCAGCCTGGTCAGGAAGCACACAGTGAGTCTGCAGGAAGTGAGCTGTCAGAGACAGAGCAGGAAGGATAAGAAACGTTTCTTTTCTATGTTGGTTTAGGAGAGGACATCTCTGATAGCAACAACAGTGCCAGCCTTTGTTTTGTCTAACACTTCCCCAGATGACCTGATTTTGTGTATGGGCCACTCCTCAGTCCCAGCTCCAACCCTGTAAGCAACAAACAGGCCACAAGTGTAGCTGAGGATCTGCCCTTCTGAGATGCACTTATATGGAGACAGCAACACACCTGTGCAGCATGGAAAAACATGCCAGTCTCAACCAAACGCCAGGAGAGGTAGTATTCAATGAGACATCTTTCATCAGCTTTAAAAACAAAGTTTAGGCGGGTGTGTGCCCAGAGCAATGTGAGACAATGCAGGTCAAGCTGTCTTCTTGCAGCTGGCTATCAAGTATTCCTGCAGACACCTATCCAATCCTGCACTCTGAAATCAATTTGATGGAATTTATTTTCTATGACGTGGCACAACCACGGCCTGGTATGACTTACAAGAACTAAATGCAGAGCTCTAGTACAACTGGAAAGATGACTAACTTCTTCCTGACCTCTCACTTAGGCTCATCTGAACTGACCTGAGAAAAGGGGAGGGGCAATTTGACTCAATTAAAAATAGGCTGGGCATAGAGAGCATGTTTCTGGATAATGTTAAAACATAGTGCCCAGGAAGATTATGAAATTAAAAGCTCCAAAGCTTCTTATTTGAAACTGGATCCTAAAGTCAGAAGTCAAGCATATTAGAGATTCACTTCCTAAATCCTTATACTCATCAGATAGGTGGATTACAGGACATAATGGTCTAAGAACTCTGCAAGAAGCATGAAATTTGAGTGATTCATAAGCAGTCATGAAGACTATAATGTGAACAACAGCAGAAACATTTGAAGACGATCAGCCACATGGTCTGCTCCAGTCAGAGCAAGAGCCTGATTGGAAGCTTGAGAAGAGCTGCAAAATGAATTCTGGTAGACAGGGAAAAAAATCTTTATGAGGAATAATCAGAGCTGCACACATTCACAAAGATTTTTGTTCAAAAAACTAAAAGATCAGGTTTTGTAAAAAAAAAAATTAAAAGAAAGTTGTAAGTGCAAATATCAGAATTGAATAATACCACTTTAACTGCCTCATCCTTTGCTGTCAACATGCATAAGACCTCAGAGGCAGGAGAATGAACACTCCCACCCAGAAAGGATGAAGAAGGGTAGCACAGCTTGGATCTTCTCAAGGGAAAGCTCTCTGGGACAAAAGCAGATGCCACAGCCAGCACAGCATCCTGCTCACTGGAAGACAGGACTGAACACTCTGTACTTATCACACCGAATGTGACTCAGTAGGATCTCTTCCTGCTAGATTTCTTGATGGAAGCAGGTGGAAGGACAGATTTCTGTCTTCCTTGTTTCCTCTGTCTTGCATCTGATGTAACCATCCTCTCTTTTTCTGTATGAACAGAGCAGTAAAAGCACACAAAAAAGAGCATGTGCGCTTCTAAAACGCAGAAGGCAAAAACCTGAACATGAAATGAAAATAATCTTTTGCTCTAACTGGCAGAAAAAAATATATCAGCCAAAATGCTGTGAGTAATAACTGTCAAAGACAGAATGCCAAATGAAGAGCATGCAGTAAATTAAAAATTAAAAAAAAACAACAGAAAACCCACTAAACCCCAAACAAACCAAACCCCACAATGTCCTTTAAGAAAAGCAAAGCATATTTTATATGAATTCAGCAATCACAATGGGAACTTTATTTTTAGAGCAGAAGGAATTTTAATTCAAAGATCGGTGGTTTTTACCAACAGTTTTCTTGTTTCAGGTGGCAAAAATGTTGGGACTAAATAGTCTTAATTTTAATCCATAGCTGAGATCCAAACACCCAGCGTAACTCAGGATTTACTGTGGGCTGACACACAGACACTGTACAGACACAGAACACACACATGCACGGAGGGGACGGTGCATTCTCATCGCATTAAGGCAGTTCATCAGCAGCAAACTGACTTTAGCTCACAGACAGATATATGCATGTGGAATAGCCATAAGTGAGTAGCAGTGGCACAGTTTACAAGTGTAGATAAATCAAACGAGTACAGAGGACTAAAGCTATTGCTTGTTGATTTTGAAACACACTCACTGTTGTAACGTCTGTAGCTGTCAATCTTTGCCGGTGCCACTCTGTACAGAATTGTCCCTTCAAAGGCAGATTTTCCTGACAGCAGGCAAGAGAAGGAAAGACGAAAAACAAGGAGAAGGGGGAGGGTGGGGGTAAAGAGATCGAATGGTGGCAAAAAGAAGGGAAAGGAAGACGTTTTAATCTGCATTTTGAGTCACTAGCATTTTTAAAGCCTCATTAGCAAAACAACGAGAATATTAACTGAAGTATCTGATTGTACATGAAGTTAAAATATTCTCACTGCGGGTATGTCAGATAAAAGAATCTCATGATTTTGCTGAAGCTGTAATTTCCAATGTCCAACAGAATGCATTTTCCTCAGGTTTTGTCTGTTGTCCATCAAGTTGTGAGACTTGCAAATAAAATAATGTCTGTTTTATGCAGTCTCCTCAATGAGCACAGGGCAATCCTGAAAAGGTATTATTACTGCAGTGATGTTCTCACAGTGGCTCAACATTCCTGATGCAGATGTAGTGCACTGAAACAAGCCCAGCCAACACCCAAACAGGGCAATGACAGACTCACTTTTCTCTAATGTACCAGGATCCTGTGAGCATCAGAAATACCACATCTTTCCAAGATGACTTATTAGAAATATATTGTACATGGGAGAACTTTTTTTGTACATGGTCTTAAGCAATGCTTAGTGGAAGGGATAGAACACTAAAACCTGAATAAATCAGTTTTTCAGCCAACACCTTAATCAGGTGTTTGACTTGGCACACATTAACAAAACCAAAATACTAAAATTAAAAGAGAAAACAGCAAAACAACAAAAATCAAATCCCACTTCCCATCTTAATACTTAAGACAACATTTTTATAACAAAACTCAATTTCTTGGAGGGTTTTTGGTTTTTTGTTATTTTTCATTGCTATTGAGATAACTCATGGTCTGATATTTAGGATATGAAATTCAAGTGAAGGTAAAGGAATGAGCAGCTGAGATGTTTCGTCAGGTGTTTTTAAAACCCAAGGTACCCAGGCAGGCCCAAGAATGTATCAATGCCAGCTTGTTGTCAATCTCCCCTAGGTACACCATCACAAAAATCAATGCATTCAGTAAAGTTTTACAGCAAAATAGCCAGTATATGGGAATTGTCCCAACACAGAATCACACCCATTGTAGTATCAAAATGTGTATTTTTTTCTCCTGTATATCATTCTGTTGGACTTTCAGAAAATTAAAAGTTATATTCATGTTTGTATTATAAAAAGCTGTTTCTTTGTTTTGTTCTTGCAGTTTTACTAATAACAAAAGTTTTCCATTTTCACATGATGGTGAAGCAGAAAAGCTACAAATCCTTCTTTCCACTTTGGTTTTACAAGAGACCATTAAAACAATATTAATTATTAAAACAGTCAAACAACAACCAATCCATTGCTAAGAGAAAGGTATGTTAAGTTTCATGACAGTTCGGAAAGCCAGAGAGACAATAATAGGAATCTAAAGTTTTAAGAACTCAGGGCAGAGCAGGTTATCTGAGTGAACCACCACCTGATGAGTTTATCATCAGTTCTCACTCCAGCAGACATGACTTCTCCGTGGCCATCTCCAGCAGGTTCTAAGATTAGCTGATACATACCATGAGGCTATACCTGAACAAACGCATATGAGAGACAACAAGATACAACTGCAGGCATGAATTGCTGTGAACATGCTAAATGCTTTCTGAAATAACCTTCTTATATTAATCACAATATTAAATTGTGATTATCTCATACAGAATTTATTTCACTACATTTCAATTTTTACTTCTCGACAGGCTGTAGTCACAAGAAGTGGTATTGAAAATAGTCTTAAAATTAATACTAGATCTGTGAGAAATCTAGCAAATAATCTTATAACTTATGTCTATTTAATATAATAATAAATTATAATGCATATACTTCCTGTTCATACTGTATCAATTAGTCAAAGAAAAGCAATGTTTTAATTTAAGAGGATGTTTCAGAAAACAAGGAACTCCTGTTTACTCTAAGAGCACCTGATCCTGTCTGTACTTACATCCTAAATGTGAAGAAAAAAAAATCCGGCAGTCACTTTACAACTGGGATACTTTAAAATCAAACAAACCAACCCCCAAGATACTGTTACTGATACTGTTACTGTATCTTGTAACAACAGTCTTGCTTTCCAGTCTGCTGAGCACCCACCATCTCAGGGAAGGCACAGGTTCCAACCCTTCCAAGGTAAGGGGAAAGTTAAGTTCCACTGTCAGGATTCAGAAAACACTTGGGCACTTCCAAAAGTAGCCCCAGGCATTTTCAAAATGGGAAATTTTTGCTCTGAAGAAACTTCTGAAGTTACTCTACGGCAAAGCATGAAAAGAAACCAAAATAATTCCTTCTGGCCATTTACTCTGTCACAAAATTTACATAGACACAAAACCCCAGTAAAATAAGACAACATTCTCCCCATTTGGCCTGGTGCAGATTGTAACAGAAGGACAGAGAAATAAGTGTTTTTATTAACCTTATTCCTAAAATGCCAAGTTATATATTTTTTATCTTCCATATTTCTTCCACTTTCAGTTCACAAAAATTGCATTTGCCCTTCCAAAGTGCTCTTTAGAGATGGCCAGTGAAATGTGATTTAAAGATCAAGTTTAACTAAATTTAACCAAATAAATAAATTTAACTATTAACTTAAAATACTCCTGTGTTAGTACAGTGCCCATTCTCCACATATCCCATGCTGTTTTCCCAGGTCTCACAGTAAATCTGCCAAGTATCACCTTACCCATTTTACAAGCTGGGCTGAGGAGTTCCAGAGCCAAACCCCAACCCTTTCTAGGCTGCTGTAAAAGGTGTGCAGAACCTCAGTGACTGCACAGGGCTCTAGTTCAATGTGCTGGTACAGCCCCTCACACCTGAGGGACAACTTCATAATCCAGAATTTATATTCAAGGTTTCCACCTTACAAAGTCCTGGGATACAGATCAATTCAAACCAAGTTTCTAGAGGAACAAAAAGGAGTTATTGCAGATTTGAAGTGTTGTCATGTCTTGTGATCCATGGAGGAAGAGCTGATCTAGAGACATGAATATACACCCTGTGGAGATGTTTCCCAGAGCATTTCAACAGTAATACTTAACCTGATGCTCAAATCTTCCAGGGTGTACTTGCTCATTTTTTATTTTACTGTGTTTTCAGAATAAGCACAGATACTTGGAATGAGCCTATCACTCCTAGTCAGTTGTATAAACTTCCTGAAAATTTTGCAATTTCATTATGGAGATTTTCAAATCCAGATTGTGGGTGTACCTGAACTGAGCCTCATGAAGCACCATGAATTGGAGAGCAACACCTGTATCCATCACATAAACCTGTATCAATCAGCAAGAACTGAGTTGATGCATATTTCCCATAATTCTCCTAAGGGAATGCAATTCTTAAATCAGTGGGTTTACTTGAAGAAAAATAAGTAAAAAAGCATTAAAATCCCCATAATAATCTCAATATTCCTAGAGTCTCAATCTCTCTCTCAGGAGGTTTACTGTGTTCTTCTCTTTTATGGGTATATCCAATAGCTCCTCATAACACATCGTTAGCCATAAAGCACCTCTGGAGAATTAAATTAAATACAAGAAATAGGAAAACCCATCTCTCAACTATAGTTACCTTCAATTTAAAGAGACAAAAACAATACCTGTGTTATGGCTAACAGGTTTGGGTTCCACTGACAGTCAGAACCAGCACACAAAACTGAGTTTGAATAAAGCACGTGCCATAATGGACAACAAGAGCTAGTGCTTTGTGGCTGCTTTGGCACACTCCAATGTATGTTTTGTCAAAGCCACTTTAGGATGCTTATTATAAAGCAAATATTACTTTATCATGGAACATTTACTCATTCATATGGATAAAATTGTGATATTCCTTCCTAAACAGCATCACCTACCTTGTTCATTTACACAGCACCAAGCACTACAGACTCCAGAGCTGGAACTACATTTACACAATTAGTTTTTTCTAAGACTCACTGTATTCATAACGAACAGAATTCATGATAGCATATGCAGGTTATAGAAAACAGTTTGCAATCTCACAGAAATGTGCACCTTCACTTAATGTCCTTTTTCCCTGTCTATCACATTAAAATCAACTTAAAAACATTTTCATTGCAGTCTGAAGGAAAGTTACACGTAAATATCTCCAGTGGCACTGACCACAGGACTGGGTCACCAGTGCCCATTTACACATGAACAGGTACTCTGTTAAAAACATGGTATGAAAAATTTTCATCATTGCAAAAGTCAGGGGTTTTTAGGATCATATTTCTGTGGGATGGAATAAAGATGATACACTTGCCTTAAATGGAAAAATGAGGAAAAAAGAAGTATTATTATTTTCTATCTCTTACGGACAGAGTGAAGTATAAAGGCTTTGGTAAATTTCAGCTGAAATGAGGTTACAAAGATGTTGATAGTTCTTTGACTTTTGCTTGTTCAGAGATCTCAGAAGAGCACTACATAGCAATGGATATCTGCAGTGCTGGAAACAGAAAGACCTTGGCAAGTATTGTGTAATTAACCTCAAGTATGCAGATACAATTGACTTTTTTCTTTTTCACTAAAGGCTCAGAACTGAGCACCAAATGAGGAAACAAAAAGAATATCTGCTCAAAGAACATAAAACCATGAAGACCAGCAACTTGCTATTTTATATCACAGCACACTTTTGGCTCAGGTTATTCTCCAAGGGAATTATAAGCAGGACAACCCACTACCATGCTTATACTGTTGCAAACTTAGTTACCAAACATGCTTTTCACCTGCAGCAGGACTGGCCCACTGTAAATGAGAGAACAAAGTCCATGTCCCCGTTCTGGCCTTTTCCCCCTTGGCTGCCGGGGCAGTGGGTGTCCGAGGTGAGAGTAACATGCTCAGCACCTGGAGGGAAAAAGTGCCGCATGTCCCACACCAATCATTACGAATCCTTAAACCTACTGGAGCTGTTACAGAAGGCTTGGCACTTCAGTCCTTTGTTTAAATAAGCACAGCCACTTTGAAAAAAATCACTTGTAATGAGTTTTTGAAATACAAACACAAGATTCATCATTGCCTTCTCTCCTTTTGGTCTGCTGTGGCTCAGCAAGTCTTAACACAGCTCAGGGAGCATTGGGAATACTGCAACTCAGGTAGCACTGCAGGTACACCTCATCATCATCTGATCCTTTCAGCATAAATTAAGAACATGGCACTCAAAACCACTTCCAAGCAAGAGATAAGAATATGCTATCCTATCAATGTGTTACAGGGTAAAGACACAGACATACATACAGAGCATCAATAATAATTTTTTTCTTACTTGACTTTACTTGCTCTTCCTGTGCTATTCCAACATCATCAGAATCAGACAGTTCCTTTATGAAGTTGGAAGGAAACATGCCAGTCTTTCCATTGAGTATTCCTTCCCACCAGCCCTCTTCCACCTGCACCAAGACAAAAATAAAAAACAAAAGGGGTTTTAACACAGGCAACACTTTGCTGAATTATTTATATACATCCAATAATGGCAGTAATGACTCTGAACAGCATATATTAGTTCCAGGTATAAGGAGCACATGGCACAGGCTCCAAGCCAGAATATCTCTTTTTTTTTTTCACAAGTGAAAACAAGGAAGATGCATGAACCCATCTGTAAATGTCTGCAGTGCTGACAGCACTCAGGAGCATGGATGAACATTAAATGAAAGGATAAAGGAACTAGAGAGCACACAATGTCTCTACATTTCAATTTTTATGGCTGTCCATTCAATCACTAAATTTTCTGTGCACACTGTATGACTATTCAAGACCACCTTAGTAGATGTGATTTGCAAATTCTGAGTTTGAATTCCCTAAGTAAGCAAACGTGAAAGATAAATACCTACAAAGAGCTACTCAGAGAATCTAAATTAGGTATCTTAATATAAATAATGTGAATATTCCTGCCTTGCTGGAGAACTCTGTCTGTGTGAATTAGGACATCGTGACACCTTCCCCATCAAAATCTGAAACTATGTATTTTAAAAATTAAGAATATTGCCTCTTCATTTATGTGCTAATGTAAGAAATCTATGGAGAACAAAGAACAGTACTAATGCATATTTGACTCCAGATTTACAGAGGTCCTGAAATACCTAATAATGATGGTGTCAGAAGGAGGAGGGACACCACCTAGCCAAATCCCAAGAGAAAATACCACTTTAAAATTACAAACTCCCTCCTGTATAACCCATTTAGGATTGAATGGTGGTGTCAGGCAGTGAAATGACAGCCATTAGAAACCAGATGCCTTTAGGTTATAATGGCCAGCAAGCAATTACTTATTATATGCATCAGCTAAACACACTCATGATAGATAAGTATTTTTCATCTGTCAGACACTGTCCTTTCACCAAAAAAAAATGACAGGGGAGGACAGTGTCAATCTGTGACACATCAATCTCCAGTGAGGTCTGACACACCTTCCTGCCTGCCCTGCCCCCCACAATGATGAAAACAGAACATTAATTTCATAGGCTGTTCACATTTATTGCTAAAAAAACAACCACACATTTTAAAGGAAATTAGTTAATTATTTTAGAAAAAAGTCTGTTTCCTGTCACTTATCTGTGAAAAACTGGAGTTCTTAGAAAACAAGTCTCTTAATACAGCCAAATATTTCCCCCCAAAACAGAGGAATGAATGCATTTTTTTCAACTTAGTTACACACACAATTTTACTACAAAAAACCCTACATTTCTGGTTCTCTTGAGCTGAATTTTTGTGCTTAATTTGCAAGGAGTTCAGATCAGGCTTTCATTTAATCTCAGTACCTGTCCACAACAAAATTTGCCCCCCCTCCAATAAATTGGTAATATTGGTGAGCTCCATCACAGCTCTGGGAATTATCTTGGTCTTGTTATTAATTTGCTGTTAATTTGGAAGATATAATATATATGTATCACTCAATTGCTTCAGTGAGGGGGAGGTTTATCACATTATAATTTCAAAGTCTCTAAAAAGTAATATTTCCTTTCTCTTATCCAGACTAATAAAAGGCAATAGGGAAAACAAACTGCATGACACACAACATTTAGTAGACTCTACAAATTATCTCTCTAAATACAATATGATAAAAATATTATATATCTATAAAAATATGATATATTGTTATATAGAAAATATACAATATGGCCAAGACTCTTTGAGCAATAAAATAGTTCAGGTTTCTAATGCAGTATTCCCAGATGGCTACACTGATTAGAGGTAAACATTAAACCATAACTGCATTAGCCAACTGACCCAAAGATTAATCAGAGGATTTACACAGTTCTTAAGATCCCTGCTTTGCAAGATGCTGAGATTACTTGACCACAAATATAATTGTTTCATCTTTTCCTCAAGTAATTTTCACCTGCTTACATCTTCCAGGGTAGCAGGTCACAGTTTTCTCACAGTTAACATTAGCACTCTCCATGTGGCACGTTGCTGTACGGATCCCTATGGATGTGCATGGAAGTGTACATACACACAAAGATCTTTAGACAGGTAAATCAAAACTGGAGGTGAATAAACACACATTAGCTTATTGTAAGTTTTCTGCTGACTGGAAAACTAATTGTCTAATAATACCTGCATTCAATAATACTACAAATTCAGAAAAAAATCTACGGCAAACCCCAGAGTTTTTTCCCTTAAAAACACAGAATCATGTTAACAAGAAATCAGAGGTTCAGGTCAGATGCCTCTGAGGTTCAGGTGCCTCCCAAAGATTTATTAGGAAATTTTCATCAAAAGCATCTAAAACTTCAAGTATTTTTGAACACTATTGCTACCTGCTACATACCTTTAAGCCTCAAAACACAGAAGCTAGAGATAAATCCATGCAATAGAAAACACTAACATACCTCCAGGATTTAGTTATCCTGAACTAGGGCAGTCACTACCATATGGTTTGAAAAGTTGCAGTAATTCACAGCCAGTAAAACCTTACAAATGAAAATCCATTATTCATGGGGGTAATCCGTGTCTGGAGGCACGAGCTCAATAAAATTTGTTGCCGTGCTGTTATAACAAAGTGCTTTCAGATTTATACATCCAGGTCGTGATTTATGCCCAACATTCACGTGCTGAACCACACAACCTACAAAGAGAAGGATTTCATTCAGCAGGCCATGTCCCTGTGCTGGCAGAGAAGGTCTACCATTCATGATCTACACGCCAACTGCCCTGAAAATAAAGGGGTTTTTAAGTTAGAGGAAGGATCTTTCCAAACTGCCAAATGCAAGCGGATGTAGCCAGAGATATTTTTCAGGTGTGTTTTCCGTGTGTTTTATCTGTTCCCTGCCTTTGGAGAACCATGGCACATCCTCATCCTGCCAAGCCCCCAGGCTGCCAGCACTGCTGTCACACCACATTTTGAACAGCAACAACACACAGGAAAGTGACTGAAGATACTTCATTACTCCATATATTTAGGAGGTAACAACAAATTGTACTCTTCTGCAACTCAGTCAACACCGTGTGTGGGGCAGGGACAGATAAAATGTGCAGTCTGACACTGGAAGTGATTGATGAGACACAAATGAGCCATGTCCCCAGAGAATAGTTCATTACCTCTAGAGAAATTTATCCCATTAAGAACCTTGGCCTTTGGGATTTAATCTATATAATAATTATGCAACATTCAAACATCTTTTAGTATCATTGGGCTTTGGGTTTTTTTAATTTTCAGTGAAGAAAGAATATTTCTGCTTTGGTTGTCATTGCATTACTCAACCAGTAGAGCCTATTTTTAATGTATATGAGGGGTTTGTAAACTATAAAACAAATACAGATGAAAATAATTCAAAATATGCTATTTTACTTTGTTAGAAAGTGAGTGTTTAATCAAATTGTGAGATCCCATTACAGAAAAACAATTCAGACTAGAAAGACAGTAAGAGGTTGTAATTGTTAATTTTTCCTACAAGTAATAATATAAATAAGAAATACTAAGTGAAGTACTCAAAATAGATACAATGGAAATGGACAGACAGAAAATAACAGAGAATTATATGAATGAAACATTCAGGCACACAAACATGAAGAAGTCCTTTTAATGGTATACAGATGCTAGGACATTAAGCTGCTTAGAAGGCAACAAAAATTGATTGAAATCAGAATAGATCCATGTTTAAATTTAAAAGAAAAATTAGGAGAGCAATTCAAGCCTTCAGGCAAACATACAAACATAATAGTTCTACTTCAGACCATGAATACAGTTTTATCCTGTAACTGTAAAGCAACCAAAGAAAACAAAGTCTCTTTAGTAGGTCAGTAGGACTACAAGATTAAAATAATCCAAAAGCGAGGACATGTTACATTTTACATTCTTTAGGTTTTCTCTTCACTGCCAATACAACCTGCAACATCCTCTTCAAAGAAAGAAAGGTCAGAGGGAGCATCAGCCTGACCTGCAGTGCAGCAAACCTCGCTGCTGCAAGCCTAGAAGCATCCTCTCTTGAGAGAACTGGGATCCATCCCTGGAATTCCAGGATGGGATAACCAAAACCAGCAGGAAATGCTGAGGCAAACTCCCAGAATATCCAGGACTGGTTTGCTGCTTGCTTACACCTTGATATATAATTAATAGGCTAAAGTTCTTAAAATTATGAAAATGTTGAGCTCTTTGGAATCATTGACCTAAAGTGTATTTCCAATAAATTCCAGCATTGGCCCATTCCACAAGATTTTCCACAGTCTGCAGCTTTGTCTCTTGTGGTGACAGACAGCTCACAGCTCAGCTAGGGCAGATGAAGGAGGCTCTGAGTCAGGAAAGCTTTCAGATGGACAAAAGTCTCCCTGGATCGTAACAGAGTCAGTCTGGGCTGTAAAAACTAAACACACAGTCCCAGGAACAAAAGCAATGCCAGAGGCAAGCAACAGGAAGCAGAGAAGCCCAAGGTCAACAAATTTTCTTTTGCTTTGAGAGAACTAGAGCACGGAAAGCAAAGGAAAAAAACTCCCTTAGTTTATGAATTCTAATGGGAAATCTTGAGCTCAAAGGACAAAAGCAATCATATGTTGAAAGGAAATTAAAAACATAGATTCCCAAGAGGCAAAATAAATCACATTCACTGCCAATGGGAAAATAAACTTTGGAAACAAGACCTCAACAGAAGATGGTGTCTACAGTGCCACTTGATGGCTCATTCTGGGAGTGCATTCAGAGAGAGCTGTACCCATGGGGTACCAACCACGCCTGGGCATTCTGCTACAGCACACCTGGAAACTGCTTGGTAACTCAGGTGCAGAAGGTAAGAATTAAAAACTGCACAAGTAACTTATATTAGGGAATATTTTCAGCTTCAGAGTTCTTTATTTTACAATGTCAAAATGCACTTGGGGAATTTTTGTTTGTTTGTTTTTGTCATTTGGGGGTTTGTTAGGTTTTTTAACATCCTCTTCTAAACAAGAAACTGAGGACAGTGACAGCAATGACAGCAAACTGGGATGGCCCTATATAGACTCAGTGGTATTTGCACCCTTATTTAATAAAAAGGGCCTCCTATGGCAGGAACTAACCAAATAAGAAGCAGTCATAGAAGTCCTTGTGAACAACCTGTTAGAAGAGGATCCAGAAAAACACTACCACAGCATTCCAGAGAAAAGTAACTGAGGGATGTGAAACCCCAGCATTCATTCCCAGCTGTTTTCTCCCATATTATACAGTTCTGTATTTGTGGCACAGACCAACCCCTCTCTACAGTTAAATATTCATTCCCCTTTCAACTCTATAGCTGCCAAAATAAGTCACGCTAAGAAAAGTCCAGCTCAATTCCCAGTTTATCCTGTTCTTGGATGTGGGTTGCACCACTTTATCTCATAATAAGAACCAAAAAAAAAAGTACCCACCAATCTTCCCCACGGAAGCAACCAATTTGTAAAAATTCACTCTGCATTTTTATAATTTCAAATGAGCTACTGATAGGATTTGATCACATAATATATGGCAATGTTACCTAAAAGTCAAAGAATAAGTGCAGTGGTATTACAGAATGTCTCAGTCAAACACTTGTGAGCTTAACTCCATGCACTACACACTGCCAAAAGCTGATTTCTCAGCAGGATGAGGCCAAAAGCCACATAGCAGCACAATGACAGACTAATCCCAAATGGAAGCAGGCTCAGCACTGTTGAATGACATGCCAAATGGCCTCACTCTGATGATACAGGTTAATTATCTGGCATCCCATTAAAATCTAAGGGTGAAACATAATTGGAATTCAGATATCTGCAGTTAATAAGACAATTAGTTACAGTTGTATTTTGGGACAACTGTAATTAGAGTTATAGCTAATGAGGTAGGAAAATGACAAGCAAAAAGCCATCATTCACATAATAAACGTGAATGTAAACAATGACAAAAATGGTTCTCTTGTTAGTTATAAATGTACTTTTAATTTAAGTCTGTTAATGACTCTCATGGGTATCAGTGCCTCTGCAGTTATGGAAACCTCTGTTTTAACAACAAGCATTTTATCTACTGTGTTGAATGTTTGATCTTAATATAATTAATTTCTAACCATGTAGGACAAATAGGAAGGAACTATGAATTCTGTACATATACAGCCTCCAAGGACATCCATCTGGCAACAAGCCTTGTCTCTCAAAATTCACACTTGCTGTTGTTCCAATCCACTGTACAACACCAAAGCACTTCTGTCACAAGAGGAATTTCCAATTTTATCTACCACTACTGCAGACATAAAAACCCTTTCAAAAGTACCTTATCCAATCTGATGGCATGAAGAAGGAGGCTCTGGGTAGCTTTAGATGCTACTACACCTCCACACTCAAGCAGAGGCGGGAGAAGGACGGACATCCTCATGCTCAGCACATCACCATGTGGTGTCAGTATAACCTGCTTTCTCTGGGAGTCTGGGGAAACACACCTGGACACCCATGGAGTCAACTTGTATTCCTTCTGTCAGCCCTGTGCTGGGGGCAGCGACCTTGAACAGGTCTGAGGAGGAGCAGAACACGTTTCTTTAGGGTTGAAGCCCAATTAGCTTTTCTTTGCAATAGCAAAAGTTTAATGAATTGTCAACCACAAGCGACATTTTAACACATTTTTTTGCTCAATATCCACATAAAGATACATAGAGAGTATTTTGACCTTAACAATACCAGGTTCAGTTTGTGGTAAGTCAGTTAAGAACCAATTCATTTTCAACTAAACAGAAATCCACAAAGATTTGAAAATATTAATCTAAGTCAATTTAAACTAATTAACTGATGCAACTTTCTTAGGAGGAGACAATAAAATATGATCTGTGGGAATCTGAGACCTTCTACACAAGAATAAAAACACAGGGTGATGGAATGGAGCAACTGGAAATAGAAAGTAAATTGCCATTAATATTCCAGTTTCACACTGAACTGCTGTAAAAAATGCTGAAGATGCCATCCAGGTTTTAATTTTGAGTAATGACAAACAAAACTGGTATTTTACAAGAATTGTTGCCTATGTGTGAGGGCTTTTTGCTGTTGTTTTGGGATTTTTTTGTACAATAACACAGCATGATTTTGGACCTTGCAAAAAACCCCCCCAAAAAAACCAAAACTCAATTCTTGCAACTGAGGAAGCCTCATTTTTAATGTCTAATTACATAAACACTGTGAATCATATTTCAATGACTCTTTATGCAGCATAACCTGAAAGCAGAAGGGTAAACAGTGAAATCAGCACGTTGGCTGGTGCAACTTCTTGCATCAAAGTTCCTGTTTCAAAATAAAGATTCTGCCCTACTTTTTCGAGGAATTAACATGACCATGATAAGAGCAGAAGAGGAAGTAGTAACCACAAGTATTCAACATCAGCTGCTTGGTACTAATCATGGTGGAGAATAAAGGTCCCACAATATCCCTTCCTGAGGCACTGAGAATTCTTTCTCCAGATTCCTGTTTTCCCTATTCCACCAGCTGATTCTTATTTTCCCTCTTCCACCAGCTGATCCAGTTTCACCCAGCAGAGGCAGCCAATGCTCTGAATTGCCTGAATGCACCAGGTGAAGCCTGAAGCTGCCCTTCTGTTTGAGCAGCTGACAGAACAGGGTATTTCACAAGGTCACAGTGGGCACAGCCCCACCTGTGTCAGCTGAGCTTCAGCATTTACTGATGGCCAACAGCTCAAGCCATCCATGAGCAATCCTGTTCCACACTGCAGGAAAACTAATTCCATCATGACATTATATGTACCAATCCAAAAAGCAGCCCTAGACAATAAATTTTCTTACACCTTAAAATAAGAAAGTTGACAATGTTTTCTTCAACAATAGCAACTTAGGGTACAAATTTAAGACTAGAAGTCTGTAATCAGCAATCCAAGTGGGTTTCAAAAATGTGCCCTTAACTTTAAGTACACAGATGGGAGAACGTGGAATGTTTCACTCTTACTATTTCAATTTTAACGCAAACATTTTTCAGTCTCACTTGGATATAAATAAATCTGCTATTTATAATTATGTTGTTCAAATTTATACAAGGGATGCATTTCTTAGGAGAAGCCAAGTGTCTCATCTAAATTATTTAATTATTCAGAAATTATTTATTCATTAGGTAGGGTTAATTTGCTGGCTGGATACTGGGAAAGGGTTTTATAACACCAATTTACTCTTGAAAGACACAGACTTGGAGGTTTTAAGTAATATTTGTGTGGCCATGTGAGGTCAAATGTACTTCAAATTGCCCAACGAAAACAGCTCATACGATGCCTTGAAAATCATTATCACATCAGGTTTACATTGTATTCAAAATATGCTCTTAAATATCTTAGAACCTTGAATTCCCCCATCACAAAGCTGCTTCCAGACAGAATAAGGTTAGTCAAGTGGCACATCATGTCTGATTCCAGGAATGATGTGCAGAGCTGGTGTGCACAGCTAGGTTAAAGCAAAGCCAGTGATCACTAAGCTTCTTACATTCAGAAGTGAGAATTTAATCTGTCCTAAGAAATGCTGGATGTCATGTAGATTGTAATAGAATTCATATTCTCTGAAACACACCTTGTATTGGCTACTCGAGCAGGCTACGGTCTGAGATATTTTTAAAGCTAAGTAAACAAAGAATAAATGAGTCTGAATGTGTTCTAGTTAAAGAATTCATGTTATCATTTTGACTTTCCTCGTGCTATTAAACTCAAGGAGATACTTGTAAAATCTCTAATGGAACACTGAGGGTTTGGGGAGCGAACAGCATTCCTTGATCCTGCAACCAGATTCACTCACACAAAGACAATTTCTGTATCTCCGTCTAAGCTTTCATAATTTGTTTCCAGCCCTTCTAAGGGATGTGCATTCATTTTCCACATCCAGTTCCACCTTCAAAATAAGTGCATCTTGAGTCTCAAATGTATTGCTGGTGTGTTTGTTTGTTTGTTTGTTTGTTTGTTTGAACTGCTTGGACTAAAATGAAATTCTTAAATTTTTCTGGCAATGATGACAAAAGGTGAACTCCAGTGGAGAGTCCAGTAAATTTCTTACATGTGTTTAACTTTGCAAAGGTAATTTTCCCTGTGGCTGGCTTAGTAAAACTGTGAAAAGCTTCTTCTGTTATAACCTTTAGTTCTTCAGAAACATGAACTCAAGAGCTCTGTAGTACAAACTTAGAGCTCTTTCCCTGAACAGAATTCTGAAGCATCAACTGATGGAATAAAACCAGAAGAGCTACGGAGAAAAATGTCACAAAATCTGTAAGAAAACAACAACATCCCGTCACCCCCAGCAGTAACCCACACCAGGCCAGTGTACCAGAGAAAGAAAATGTCTGCTTTATGTCCTAAAACACACAGTATTGAAGAGCTCAGCATGCACCAGAGATGCCAGTCCTTCATGTGTGTATGTTCAATTAAAGATGTGCTCACCTCTCCCACAACTTCAATGATGTCGCCAACTTTTAATTCCAGTTCATCTTCATTTTGAGGCATGTAACTGAAAGCCACCTGGCATCTTCTTCTTCTGTTTCTCTCTCCTGATGGAAATGAAGGAAACAGGGAAATTGTAAAATGAAAACTAAATTCCATGCCAAACAGGAGCCAGGGGAAATTATGAAAGATGAAATATGGTTCTTTGAACACCATTATGAGAATCTGAATGTTTGCAATGCTTAGTCTCTCTGCTTAGAATTAACTTACAAAAAGAGGGTGGAGAAAAGATTTCTGGTGCATATTAGTTCTTTACACTATTTCTATAATTCAATGCAATTAATAAATGAAAATAAATTGTGGAGATTTTTTCCTTTCCATACTATTATTCAAGAGCCAAAATTTAACTAACTGTGCTTCCTACTGACAGGATGGACAGACTTTACCCAAAGGATCTTTCCAAGTGTATTTCCCACAATTTCTCTTCTAGGGTAATGCTCTATACACATGGTGTAGTCAAATCCAGAAATTGGAGGGATAGGGAAGGGATCCAAAGCCTTGTGGCTTTTGGTCATAAGGAAATAAGCTCTCAGCTGTATCTTTTTGTCCACAAACCTTTCACAGCTGTACAAATGTCTTACCAATTTTTATACATTTTTTTTTCATAGAATCATTTAGGTTGGAAAAGACCTTTAAGATTGTTGAGTCCCACTGTTAACACAGCTGTGCCAAGTCCATCCCTAAACCATATCCCTAAATTCCACGTGTATGTCTTTTAAATACGTCCAGGGAATATGACTCCACCACTTTCCTAGGCAACCTGTTTCAATGCTTGTCAACCCTAACTGTGAAGAAATTTTTCCTAATATCCAAGCTAAGCCTCCCCTGGCACAACTTGAGGCTATTTCCTCTCATCCTATTGCTTGTTACCTGGGAGAAGAGACCGATCCCCATCTGGATACAAACTCCCTTCAGGTGGTTCTGAGAGCATCCAGGTCCCCCCTCAATCCCCTTTAAACAACCCCAGATCTTTCATATGTGTTCATATGGCTTTTGCTCCAGACCCTTCACCAACTCTGTTGCCCTTCTCTGGACAGGATCCAGCACCTCAATGTCTTGTAGTGAGGAGCCCAAAACTGAACACAGGATTTGAGGTGTGGCCTCACCAGTGTTGAGTACAACCATTAGCCTTGGGTGGATCCCAGCTGGTCCCACAGACTTGTGTGTGTTTAAGTGGTGCAGCAGGTCACTGGCCCTTTTCCCTTGGATTACAGGAGCTTCACTGTGGTCCCCATCCCCATCTTCCAACTCTGAGGGACGGGTACATGAAGTACAACTGGGCTTTCTATTTAAGACTGAGACAAAGAAGACATGAAGTAGCTGCCTTTTCTTCATCCTTTGTCATTGTTTCCCCCCATATCCAACAAAGGATGGAGAATCTCCTTAGTCCTTTTTTTGCTAATGCATTTACAGAAACATTTTTATTGTTTTTTACAGCAGTGGATAGATTGAATTCTAGTTGGATTTTGCTCCTTCTGATTTTCTCCCTGCATAACCTCATGACATCCTTGCAGTCCTCTCAGGTATCCTGTCTCTCCTTCCAAGAGTCACAAACTCTCATTTTTTTCCCCTGAGTTCCAGCCAAAGCTCTCTGTTCAGTCAGGCCAGTCGTTTTCCCCGCTGGCTCATCTTTTAGCACATGGGGATGGTCTGGTCCTGCACCATTAACATTTCCCTCTTGAAGAAGAATGTTCAGTCTTTCTGATCTCATTTGTCCATCAAGACTGCCTTCCAAGAGACTCTGTCAACAGTCCCCTAAACAGGCCAAAGTCTGCCCTTCAGAAGGTGACAGTTCTGCTGAACCCTCTCCTCCAAAAATTGAATGCTTTTATTATTTTGTGATCACTTTGCCCAAGACACCCTCGCACCAACCCTTTTCTGTTCACATAAAACAGATCCAGAGGGGCACCTTCCCTAATTGACTCTCCCACCAGCTATATCAGGAGCTCATTTTCCACACACTTCCTGGAACCTCCTGGACTTTTCCCTCTCTGCTGTGTTGTATTTCCAGCAGACATATGGTAAGTTGAAGTCCCTGATGAGAATAAGGGCCAGTGATTATGAGACTTCTCCTAGCTCCTTATGGAATATTTTGTTTGCCTCTTCATCCTGGTTGGGGGTGGTCCATAACAGACTCCCATGAGGATATTTGCCTGTTGGCCTTCCTCTTGACTCTTACCCATAAACACTTAAGCCTATTGTCACCATCATTAAGCTCTAGACAATCAAAACATTCCCTAATGTAACACAGATACCCCACTGCCTCTCCTTGCCTATCCCTTCTGAAGGGTTTAAAGTCATCCCCTGCAGCACTTTGGGTGTGAGAGTCATCCCCCCATGTTTCTGATGGCAGCTGTGTCACCGTTTTCCTGCTGTGCAAGGGCTTCCAGCCTCTCCTGTTGGATGCCCTCACTGCAAGAGCTGGTGTGGATGTACTTTAATTGTGCTATGGATCCTAACAACTTTTTGAGAGGAGAGCCCTAAATCCTATAGGACTGTTCTCAGGTGCTTCTGTGGTTTCTAATATGACAGTAACCCTTGCCTTGTGTCTGTGCTGCACGGCTCTTCATCCCCCCCACCACCAACAGCAGGCCAAAGGACCTCGCCTGCACACTATCCCTCAAACTTATCTCTAGTGATCCTGATTTTATCCTTTTCTGTGCTCATATGTAGTTTAAAGCTCTTCCAATGCTCCCTGCTAACTCCTGTGCAAAGGTTCCTTTCCCCCTTTGAGACAGGTGCACCCTGCCTGTTGCCAGCAGACCTGCTGTCGTGTAAACTGAGACAGGGGGGAACACTCAAAATTCTGTGGGTGACACGAGGCTGGGAGTCCCCTAATGATCTGTTGGCTCCTGTGTCATCTTCTTCCCTTCTTATTCCCTGTGATTGGAAGAACAGACAAGCAGTTGTCCCAAGACCTTAAAGAATCAACCTCCTGATTGCCCTCCGACTTCCAGCTGCAACTTTATTGCTCCCTACCTGAAAAAGCAATAATGGATAATAATCTGATGGCTGTACCAGGGCAGGAACTTTTCTTTACACACCTCCAACCCAGGTCCCAGGGAGGCTGCAGAGCCCCACACCTCCTGTGCCAAGGCACCTGTGGAGGTGGAGCATTCACAGAGGAGAGCACCTGCTGGTCCACAGAAGAACTTCCATAATACACACATACAGATATGTATGTATGTAGATGTGTGTATACACAGGTATGTGTATGGTGCATATTTATGCACTAATATTACAGAAAATGGAAGGAAAATCATTGCCATTTGGTTACTGTGGTTAAGACAGGCTGAGTTTTCAAACTGGAAATGATGTTACCAGCCATCTTTCTCCTCCAGCTTGGATGTCCAGGCTTCCATGAGAAGCTGGTGTTTGGATTCATCTTTGGATGCACAATTGAAGAGTTTTGAATAAGAGTAAGACTCCTTACTTGATTGTTGTACCATCACAGTTTTCAGAGAGATGAGTGAAAATACTCTGTTCCAATATCTGCCAGATCTGTTGGCTTACAAGTAATTATAGTAGTATGAGATGAGAGAACTTCCCTAAATTAAGTTGCTGAAGTTGGCTGCTTAGCCTTTGTTAGCTGAAGGATAACTTTCTGATGTGAATCATGTCTAAGCTGGAGAAAAATTATTCAAAACACAGGATTCCCTGACTATTCTCTCTTCTCTAGAAGCTGTGCAATGTATAAACCATGCTGCTTTGTATAACTTCTATACATGTATCCACACAAACATATACACACACACTCTACACAAGTAAATGTACTTTCTCTCATGCTATTTCTCTTAACTGTTAACTCAATACACACCAAAATGGGTTGGGTAAACACTTTCCAAGTATTGCTTTAATCTGAAATTAAATTTCAGAAATAGATCTTATGGTGAGTCTATTTTTTGTTCTGCAACATTTCTTGATAATCCTGCTCTAGGGCAAACAGTGATAAAAAAGTTACAGATTTTTTTTTTCTAATCTATTAATTGAAACTTGAAAAAGGAGGGAAAGGGAATCCACTGATTTTGGCTTTTTGACAATATTTTTCACATCCACTGCAATCCTGCATGAGTGGCAGCTTTTTGAATGTTAAAATTATTATCTTAATGCAGTGTAACAGAACTCAGTCAAATTGGCTATTTTTCCACCTACAAATGACTGCTCATTCTTCACCATCTAAACCAAAATGGCCCTAAACTGTCAACTTTACACAGCTGCATTCAAAATAAATATAATAAACACCTTCCATACTGAATGCTTCTCTCACTGGGCAAGAGAAGCTGGCTGTTTTCCCTAAAAATAACATTCCAACTATGATTTCTAATATCAAGTAGCAACTGATGTGCTGATGTTGCCTGATATGAAAGGTGGCAGTTGCCATCCTATTAAATAATAAATATTGTTGACTCTTTGAATATTTTTGACATTGCTAAGAGAGTAAGAAATAAACACAATTCTGGACGTGAATAATACAACTGTATGAATCTTTTCCCCTCTCAGTCCATGAAGTTATTTTATTACTGCACAGAACACCTAGTGAAAGTCTGCATTTATCTCCATTAGTTTCATGGTTGTCTCACTGCTCTCCCTCTCCTTCTGAATCTTTCTCTAAGGAAATACCCAAGTGAGAAGGAGCAAGCCAGCAAGAGACATAAATTCTATGTACCAATTAGTTCCTCTCTGTGATCTAATGCAAGCCAAGAGATCCAGCAGTGAATACCTTTGGTTTTAAGGAGAAGGT
The DNA here is from genome assembly GCF_047495875.1 of Pithys albifrons albifrons. NCBI lineage: Eukaryota > Metazoa > Chordata > Aves > Passeriformes > Thamnophilidae > Pithys > Pithys albifrons. The sequence goes on along the minus strand of NC_092458.1, from coordinate 7,664,438 downwards.
GTTGATGGATCTCTCCATGCTAATGCTTGGTGCACTTAGGAAGAACACAAGTTCTGTGAAGAGCTCTTCAGCCAAGAGGATTCCTTGCTCTTCAGCAAGGAATATTTGGTTTTACTTACACTAAAGCAATTTGGATAATACAGTAGTATGAGTTTTCTAAAGAAACAGATCTGATAGGGAAAGAAGTCAGAGTAACCCAGACACATGTATATAAAAACTGTAAGTAAAGCTTACAGTAAAGGAAAGCTCTGGTTCTGCAAATGCAATATTCACACTCCACACCACTGATTTTTTTGGTCTGTTTCTTAACTAGCACAAAGTCTCCAGAGACAGCACTGTCAGGAACCAGAAGACACACTGGCACAACTAACAAGCAGTTTAGATAATACCACTGAAGTCTTGGTCTTCTCTCACCATTTCCCCCTTTGCTAATATTGCCACTTATTGCAGAATATTATTATAATCTGTGTGTTAATTACTAGGTATCTGAGTTCTACTGGCACATGCATGTAAAGTTAATTTCAAACTATATACAGCAGCAATGCTGCAGTGAAGACTGAAGTTATTTTCTAATCTAATCCATTTCTTTTTTACTGTAAATTGATGAGGAAAATGTTTTGTAGGAGGAGGTTTTGGTGCATTTTTCTTCACACTTAAGCATGAACTGAGTTACTTTCAAGGAAAAAGTTACTGTGTGGTGCAAATGCAGGTAGTAAAGTGAGCACTAAAATCAGAAAAGGTGTGCTGCAAAGTCCTCACTGTGTTTTGAAAGGCTTAAAAGAAGTGAAAAAAAGAAAGGATGACTGAACTCTTACTGGCCTACGTATAGTAACTTGTATCAAGTAAGTTGCTGCAAGCAGCACCACACTGGACTGGGCTGGTGGCAGTTCCAGGCTTTGTCGTCTCCTGTAACTGCAGCACAACATCAGAAATGTTCTCAAGGCAAAACACCTATGAGCTGTACGTTGGCAACTTACCAAGCTATGCCGTATTCAGAACAGCTACCTATTATACAGGAAAATACGTCACTCACCCTTGTAAATAAACTACAGTGGCTCCTGTTTACATCATTATAATCAAATACACCAAATGAAAAAGACCATGTTTGTGCAGGCAGTCCTTAACCCAGGCAGCTGCAGAGCATTTGCTGTGTCTGTATGAGGGGTGTAACTCACACAGCACTGTAAAACACTTTGCATCTGAAGCAAAGGCTCAGGACCTGGGCTGGGCCACAGAGAATGCCTCACTCTGCCCTGCTCCTTCTAAGGGCTGTGTCGCAGGCACCGAACTCTTACAGTGTCTGCAGGTCTGGCAAAGGAGAAGAGAAAATGCACCTTGTCTGCTCTGAGAGAGGTGTCATTGTGGCCTTAAGAGCAATGCTGACTCCTCCTTATCTGCAGCTGTTGGCTGCCAGCTCCTGCTCACCCACCTGAGGCTCCCTCCCCTCTCCCCTGAGAGCTGAGCCACTTCTCCAGTCATTCCCTGAAGATTCACTCACAGCAAAACTCGGTAGCTCAGCAGCATAAACACAGGCTTTGCTAAACCATCTCCTTTTAGTCTTTATCCTAAAATTCACCTGTCTCACTACAGGTGTACCTGAGCTGAATGACTAAAGCTGAGCCCATCACTCAGGAGTGGAGAGAACCCCAGCCCTACATCCAGAGGGTTTTAGTGTCACTGTAAAACAGAGAACTGAAACACATCAGATGAATGACTCTCCAAAGGTGCCTTTTTCTACTGGTGTAGCTATAAAAGACCATAACACCTGACTTTAAAAGGTCTAAAGTTAGGTTCAATGGAAAAAAGGAATGAATTTGTATTTAGAAATTTGAAACAAACAAAAAAATAAGCATTTCAGGGCACAAATCTAATTTTTTCAAAATGGCATTTGATCAGATTCCAAAAGTGGTGCAGTTGCCTCTGACAGCAGGAGACCACAAGGAGATTTTCTCCAGTTGTACACATGCAAGAAAGAGCATTATATCTGTACATTTATGCACTCCTCTTTCATTACCAATGTAGATAAAAAAAGAGGCAATGACAACACACTGGCATTCAGCGCTTATCTTTGTAAGGGGCACTAAAAGCTGATGCAACACCACACAACAATCCCACTGGCACTTACACGTTACCATCAGACCCAGGAAAGGTCACACACTGACAACTTCTAATTCAATGAAAAGTGTGGCAGCAGCAGAACAGATAGGAAGTAAACTATTTAAAAGTTAACTGAAATTTTCAAATCCAAACTAATTATTTTTTTAACTTAGAACCTCTGTCATGAAACAGATGTTCATATAAATGTGTGCATGTGTGAGTGAGTTACATGGTGGTTTCTGTAGAGACTACTTTTCTCTGATGCCAATGTCATTGTACCCTGTGCTGTCAGTGAAAGCCACGTGGTTGGTTAACTTCAACAGAAGGTCTGTCAGTTCTACAGACTAATCCACTTTTTACCCATCACAAGAGAACAAGTAGAGTAATCCATTTTGTAACACAGTACAACTATTCTACAAAGTCAAAAAACTATTCAATAAAATCCTTCAGAGAACAGAACTACGGATCAATTGTCTGTTCCTCTTCCTGCTGACTAATGGTACACCTAAATGGCTGACAACCCCTTCAAAAACTTGGCCCCACTGCTCAGTGATTGGATCTGGTTTATATCATGTTTATCATTTATACCTGTATCAACATCTTTGCAGCTCCAATAAACAACCCAAGCCAACTGATCCTGGATTCACTCTATTACTGTTTTTTAATACAGGAGCATTGCTATGGTAATTGCATGGGTTAGGATGGGGTCTAAGTAAAGGTTTGAAGCATGAGGAGTGTGAAGACATTTCTCCCACAACTAAAAAATTTCAAACACACTAAAGCACATAACAGCTCCTTCAGACCCATGGACTTTCTTCTACTATGGACTTCCTGGGCAGGCTCAGGTGAACCACTAAAGGAAAATGAGATCCATTGGGACACCCTTCAAGGAGATGCAGAGTGACTGAACTCAGTGAAATCATTCAGAAAAGCAGCCCCTTTCAGGCAAGTCTATTGGGAGGAAAATGACAAGTTGGAGGAAAAGTTCCCTGCCTTGTATTTCAGATTTTCCTGCACACGGCATCGTCTGCCCATCAGCCTCCAGCTGCACTTCCCATTCTTCCAGCTTTCAAAGCTATATCTGTAGCTGGGGGGAAGTGGCTCAGTGCAGTGTCTCCTGGCTAGACAAGCTGGGCTGTGATATGATTCAGCTAGAAACCAGTTCTAAATTTAATGTGCAAAAAGACAAAAGGCAACTACTGCATAACTAAGAGATGATGTATATGGATCTAGGGTGCATGTTACTGATTGTAATGGTACTGATGGAGATCTGGTACAGCTGTTTTGGACAGCCAGCCTGAAGGGTTACTGCATCACCTTTTTGTTGTCATAAATCATTGAATTGTGTGTATCAAAATGCACATGTTAAGAAAAAAGCTGGTACAACACACTTACTCCTGAGAAAAATTCTTCTTAAAACCACTACACTCAGAGAAAAATGCCTAAGAGCAAACAGATAATTAGCATTTAAAATGTTACTTTTAAAATTGCTTTAAGTGTACTGAAGATAGTGTTACAAGACTTCAGACAAAGTCTTGGTCATACTCAATTCTAATGTGGATTCTCTTACTGTCTTCCACAACACAAGGACTCCATCCTCTCATGTCCCCCCCTCCAAGAAGAAATAAAATTCTGATGTTAAAAGGTACCAGAACTGTCATGTACCAATTTCCAACTCTCTCATCACCCACAAGCTGTTAAAAGGTGAATGGTTTTGGATGGATGACAAAAAAGGCCTGCTGAGCTCTCTTCCTCATCTAGCAGAAAACAAAAGTAAGCTGGGTGGGAAAGAGGGAACAGAGAAATATGTATTGGGGGTCAATGTGTGTTTGTGGGAGGTTTTGTTTTGTTTGGGTTTTTTGATCTGGTTTGAATCTGTGACATTATTATATTAGAGAAGAGAAATATGAACTGCAAGGAGAGGTGAGATGGACTATCTGAACTGCAAGGAGAGGTGAGATGGACTATCTGAGATGCTTCCAGTACTCTATCAAAAGGGTTATGTCAAGCTGCTGCGTATTTCTACAAGCAGTTCAAGTGGGGCGTGCCCTGCTTTGACACGTGCAGCTGAATCACAGACTGCAGGACTCCATTAAGCACAATTAAGCCACAATGGAGTACGGCATCACTGCTAGTAATGCATTACTCGGAGTGTGTTCATGTTCTGTTACTGAGGAGTGTTTTCTCTTGCTAGACTCCACAGCAACACTTCCAAGTTTCAGCCATCTGGCTGCTGCTCTGAATTGTGTGGCCAAGATTTGTCTGTGAGGAACCTGAAAGCCTAGAAGACACCTTTTTTTTAGCACCATCACATTTTAACACATAGGCACTGTCAGAAAAACAGCAAACTTTGTATTAGTCAATTAATTAATTCTTTTGTTTAAACATGCAGCGATATTCAGGCCTTTTATTGTGTATGAGTCTTTTGCATAAGAGCATTAATTAACTGAAGCAACTTACAGCAACAAGGTAGTACCAGTGGTCAAATGCTTTTAGGAGAAAAGCATAAATTAACTGAGAAGTGGAACACTTGCATATGTCACAGCTGGAGCCAGTGACAGAACAGCAATACTAGTGAGGCTGAGATCATTACTTAAGCCTAACCCGAAGAAGAAAGAAACACTAGAAAAGTAACTGTAAATAATCTCAAAAGACACTTCCAGAGTTTAAACCATACACCACCAGAATTTTTTTCTTTCTGAACCTGAAAGTTCTAAATTGCACATAAACCAAGTAGAAACTTCATCAAGAATACAGCAAATTAGACAAAGCAAGTCCAAACTCTAAGAGAAACCCTTGGACTTGCCACAGAGGCTGCATATTTTATACTCTTTTAGAGGGAAAGTGTAAAGAACATTTTTAAACTACACATTAACCACATGCAGAACTGCAAATGTGCATGTTCATCAAAGCTGCTAGTTCCACTACCTGTTACTTTTAAACTTTATTGTGTAAATTACTGGTGAAACGCTCCACCACAAGACAAAAACTGGAACTTGCTGACAGGGTGTTTCAAATGGCTTTTAAAGCTCTACTTTAAAAGCAGTTACACAATCCTGGTAAAGACTGGACAAGCACACTTAGCTTCCCACCTGTTTACAAGATGCAAAAGTATTTCACAGCAGCAAGAGTTCCTTTTACAACAGCTTTTCCCAAAGGACACATTCTCCTGCCTCTTTGTAGCAATAGCAATTTGTTGCTCTGTCTGCTGCCTTTCACAAGCAGGACATTCCAAGGAACAGCAAATGTCTCTGCCCTTAGTGCAATGATGAGCAAGCTAAGGGATATTTCAACAGGGTGGCCTGCCCTGCTCATCTAACCTTGGGAATTCCTTCACTGCCACATGCACCAAATCCCACTGCCTGGGACTGGGGTTTCCTACCATCCCTCATGTGGTGAGCACCTGCTGACATCACGAGACCCATTACCCAACACAAGATCTTGCACTTGTCCCTACATTTTGTTTCTTTGCTCATATTCAGAAGGCATCTTGCAAGGAGGAGTCTGTTACACTGCCTGGTGTACAATCTATAGGAAACCACTGTAAAAGGAGCTTTAAGGAAAACTGCAGGCAACAGATACCTGTAGTAATAAATTAACATTTCTAAAGAACAAGAAAGGATGTACCAACTTGAAATACTCTTTCTTAGGTGACAGATCAAGGTTCAAAATGCAAGAACAGAAACACAACAAGATTTGCAAATGGGCCAAAAAGACTCTCCATTGTCATTGCATACATCTCCTGTTATCATGGGATAATCCCAAAATATTACTCTCTAAGTTAGGTTTTGAGATAGTGGTCAACTACTTGGCACTTTGATGCTTTTTGGTATCGATCTCTGGAAAAAACCATTTGAATAAATCAAAACCAAATATGAGTTACCATTGCATCTTTCCCACTTCTCTTACGTTCCATCACATAATTCACACGGCTTAAATTGCCTACGCACCGCAGCACTTCACATTTACTTTACGTACAGTAAATGAAAGCAAATAGCTCTAATTGGTGAAGCCACTGTGCATATTCAGTTTATGTTGTGTTCTCCTCTCTATAAATAAAGGCATTTAGATTAAAACACATGGATTCCTACACAGTAATCTCCAAAAGTATTTTTATACTAGCAGCTTGCTGCCTTGAAGCTGGCTTCTGCCAACTTAACTAAAAAACAAAATCCACAAACAGCATTAAAAACTGTTTAATTAAAAACAATTGTGCTACTTCATTTGTTGATACCAGAGTATCCGTGCTTTTTGACAGGTTTTCAAACTCTGTAATGACATTTAAAGGTCCTACTTTGACCTCTGCTAGATCAGAGTTCAATAAGCCTTTCTTACCAGGGAAAAAACCCCACCATTGTCAACATTTATTTTCACTCCAACAGGTAGAAACATATATTAAATAAATGCCTCAAGAAACGTTAAAAAGATGCTAAAAACAGAGCAACCAATTTTCTGCTTGCTGCACTCATGAGAGCTATTACACAATGAACACATGCAGTAAATCAACACTTAACAAAAACCCAAACTCACTTTTCTACTGGGTGCTCAGAACGTCAGTCAGCTTTTGAACCTAGAATCTTATTTTCCTCTATACAATTTATACATTCATTTTGTCATAAAAGGCAATACAATTACAAAAAATATTAATATAAGCACAAAGCAGACACTTCACTTTCTGGGTCAGCAGTGCTCCTAAAATCTAGGAAATGACATTTCATTTGCCTTGAATCCCAAGCCCAGACAAAGCCTAAACTCTATGAAGCTAATGCTGGGATTGCAGGAGATGCCCTGGTAAACTGGGAAATGACTCACCCACTCTGGTGTTAAGGCTCTGACTCTGCAACACACACCCTGAGACAAGCAGTCACTCGGGCAAAAGCACTCAGGCATGTGTCTCCCATGGCAATTAAGCCAAGCCATTTCAAACCCTTGGAGAGAACAGATCTTTGGCAGGGCCCCTCACTGGGCTGCTGACAGACACCAGCTCAGCGTGTGAGGTTATACAAGCGCCTGTCCTTCAGCTCTGGGAAAAGGGAAATACAATGGCAAGCCCCTCAATTGCACTCCTCCTGTTAAGATCTGTTATTATTTCTCAGCTACCATCAGGAAAATGCTATAACCCAAAATAACCTGTCGTCTTAATGGGCATGTTATGCTATACTTTGGTGTTTGAGGGTTGCACAAGAGCACAGGAATACATGTTCAGAAGACTAATAAATAAATATGACAAATTGAAATAAATCAATTATTCTTGCTGGCCCTCTAACACCCCAGGCACCATTAGCTCTAGGATGGCATATCTCAGTACTGAAAGTGAAAATTAACATACACTGTTCCACAGCTTCTTCAAAAATGAACATTGCCACAGCATCCACACAGAATAATATTTCTGTACAAATATTTCTGTATCAGGCAGATCAGATGTGTGCCATTATCCTCCAAAGCTGAGCAACAAATGGGAAAAAAGAAACAAACCAAAAGGCTGTTTTGGCAAGTCATCAGCAAAAGTCACATCATGCAAGGATGGAGAAAAAAAAGCACCTGTCCATCTAGACAGCTCGGCAGCATCTTTAGCTTTTGGTCTTGAGAAGCTCTGAATACCACAGAAATTTTCACATATTTTCTTAGTCATTCTCACCAGTTAAACAAGCCCCTGTGACATTTATAAGCATTCATTTTTACTAAATTAAACTGATGAAATATTAAGATGGCTCATGGTAAGAAGGCTGACAGCAAGTTAAGTTTTTTAATATAGTATCATTTCCAAAAGATGTCACACACAAATCCTGTTCTTATGGTCTTCTTCCTTTTACTTTATTCAAAAGATCCTAACACACTCAAAAAAACTGTAGTTTATCATGAGGGTATTTAATAAAAATGTCAAAAGGTATAATGTTAATTTCTGTCATTACTGCCTTGCAGCTTTAGTTCTCATGGAAAGGAGGCTTTACACCTGAAAACCCTCTGCTACTAAGCATAGTCAGAGGTTTATAGCCCTGAGTGTAAGGGATTTGCTTGACTGCAATCATTAATGCTGACCCAGCAACATGGTCAAGCATAAATGGAAAACCAAAAGCATGCAGCATCTTTCATCCTCAAGAAAAGAGGCTGGTCCAAAGCAGCACAATAACTGGCCCATATGTGCTCAACCCACATACTCACAACTATACAACACTCTGCTTCCCCAGGTTTTTTCTCACTGCACCCTTAATTATTCGGTTTCCTTGACTGACCAGAAAAGCCCCTTAAATCCTGCAGAGATTCATTTTTGTCTTTACAATAATGAAATAAAGCAATTTAAAACAAGGAAGCTTGGATGTGTTTTGCAGATACACTCTGAGGGCAGAAAATTATCGGACTGAGACCGAGTGTATCAATCATGCTGCTTAAAAATGTCAATACAAGAAAACATTCTCCTGTTACTTCTCCATAACTAAAAGGAATCATTATTAAGTATGAAAAAATACATGTACACAATTTTTCATAATATACCCCTCCTGCCTTATTACCTACAAGACCTACAACAACTAAGTAATTTTCCAGTAACGTATTCCCAGTTCTGTACTCCTATATGTATTCCATATATAGACTGGGATAGTAGGATAACACAGTCATAGGTCTAACCCTTTATTCCAGCTGCATGGATGGTCACAGATACACACAACCAGTCTACAATTCCATTCCATCAGTCTGAAAGAGCACACAAAAATGCTTCTCATTTAAGCACTACACACTCATAAGCTTTTCTAAAAAACATGACTTTAAAGACTTTCATATCTATTACAGAAAACGCAATAGTGAACCTTTATAATTGCTCAATCAGTCACTGGAAGCATGGCTGTGCCTCAGTATGGTATCCACACTTGTTTGGAGAGGCCCAAGTACATCCTCCAGTGCCACCACACACCTCTTCAAATGCTGAAGCTACAATACTAGAAGTTGTCTTACTCAAGGGAGCTTCTTGACAAAAGTAGGCAGGGAGACAGGAGAGCCCCTGACCACACAAGCGACTGAAACAAGCCAGGGAACACGTCTGTCCGTGATTGCTCACAGGGAACACGTCTGTCCGTGATTGCTCACAGGGAACACAAATGTCCGTGAGTGCTCACAGGGAACACGTCTGTCCGTGAGTGCTCACAGGGAACACAAATGTCCGTGAGTGCTCACAGGGAACACGTCTGTCCGTGAGTGCTCACAGGGAACACATCTGTCTGTGATTGCTCACAGGGAACACAAATGTCCGTGAGTGCTCACAGGGAACACGTCTGTCCATGAGTGCTCACAGGGAACACGTCTGTCCATGAGTGCTCACAGGGAACACGTCTGTCCCTGAGTGCTCACAGGGAACATGGCTGTCTGTGATTGCTCACAGGGAACACGGCTGGCCCTGCAGTGCTCCCAGGGAACACGGCTGTCCCTGAGTGCTCACAGGGAACACGGCTGTCCCTGAGTGCTCCCAGGGAACACATCTGTCTGTGACTGCTCACAGGGAACACGGGTGGCCCTTCAGTGTTCACAGGGAACACGGCTGTCCGTGAGTGCTCACAGGGAACACGGCTGTCCGTGAGTGCTCACAGGGAGCACGTCTGTCCGTGAGTGCTCACAGGGAACACGGCTGTCCGTGAGTGCTCACAGGGAACATGTCTGTCTGTGATTGCTCCCAGGGAACACAAATGTCCGTGAGTGCTCACAGGGAACACGGCTGGCCCTGCAGTGCTCCCAGGGAACACGGCTGTCCCTCAGTGCTCACAGGGAACACGGCTGTCCATGAGTGCTCCCAGGGAACACGTCTGTCCCTCAGTGCTCACAGGGAACACGGCTGTCCGTAACTGCTCACAGGGAACATGTCTGGCCCTGCAGTGTTCACAGGGAACACGGCTGTCCGTGAGTGCTCACAGGGAACACGGCTGTCCCTCAGTGCTCTCAGGGAACACGGCTGTCCCTGAATGCTCACAGGGAACACGGCTGTCCCTGAGTGCTCCCAGGGAACACGGCTGTCCGTCAGTGCTCACAGGGAACATGGCTGTCCGTCAGTGCTCACAGGGAACACGTCTGGCCCTGCAGTGTTCACAGGGAACACGGCTGTCCCTCAGTGCTCCCAGGGAACACGGCTGTCCGGGAGTCTCGCGGTACTGTGGGTTTAACACTTATTGAAGCCCTTTCATCATGTGCTGTTCCTCACTATGCCAGGTACAAATATCCCCAAAAATCTTGCTTTAAATGCAGCTTTTTCTGATTGCTCTGTGATGCTGCCTGGGGAAGGAGAATAAGTGAAGTGTGTAGCTCCATACGCAGCATGACCAAGGAATTTCAACCGGCTTTTCCCAGCCACCTCCTGGTCCTGCCTCGTGTTCACCCATGTTCCCACAGCACAGCTGCAGCCACAGGCAACTTCCACTTCCAGGCTAGTGCTCATGTTTAACCTCAGGGCTAGTATGTTATGAATAGCAGCAGCATGTTTGCTTACAGAGCTACTATGAGCTACACTGTACCCTGATAGTCATCTGTAAATATTAAACCATCTACCAATATCAGTCTAAGTATCTCCACAAAAAAGCAGCACCAGGGAACTAATACGACTCCTGGCTGTTCTCATAAAGTGGGAGCTGCTTGCACTGTTGACATTCAGAGAGAAAGGAAATGCAGGGATATAGAAAGCTTTATTTAAGAATAGAAGAAATCTCTAGCAACACCTAAGATGAAAAAATAACAAAAGCAAACCTAGGACTCCAGATAAAATTTTAAATCAAGCATGTCACAAAAGATACTTGATATCTCTTGATAGCTTTATGCTGCAAAGAATATTGATATAAATCTATGTAAAGTTTTCCCTAATTCTCTATCTTTTTTGCCTGTGAAGATAGATGGTGAGGCATGCAAAACATCTGATAGCTTAGTTGCCTTTAAGGTAAATAATACTGTTTTATTTACAGAAATACCTCTGTAAGTAACTTATTTCTTAAGTCAGTCTTTTTTTTTAGTTAATTACATGTCTTTTTCTGCTCTTAGATCACTTACCTTGTTTTATTATTTTGTTCCCAGATGTTCAGTATCTTACAACTCACTAAGAGAACCGAAGGAGCAATTTTAACAACCTTTTCTAAAGACAGAGAAGAAAACAGTCCACTAAGGTAGGCTGATGACTCTGTAGCAATAGGCAAAAGCAAACACAGCACTGTTTCCTCTCCCTTTTCAACAGCTGACGTTTAACCCAAGTTGGGATGACAACAAACTTGATGACCATTTGGCCTTCACTTTGAGGGCAAACATGCCCCTGCAAATCAATTTTCAATGGATATGTGTGCATGCAGAAGATCTCTGAACTCCACACAGCATAGTGGACACAGCCAAATTTGTATGTTGGCAACAGAGGAGGACAGAGGCACAGAGTGTCTAACTGAAGCTCCAGTCCCGAACACAGCACTTCGTGGTGACACGTCTGCTCTCAGACAAACAGCGACTGTGCACATGTGGCCCCTTGGTACTTTTACAGCACAGAGTATTGACAGCTGCTTCTCAACTGTCAGTCCTTCAGTTTTCACTTCAGTTAGCACAGAGATCCACATGAATGATAAAATATTCACCAATGTATCTCACCTTTTTCTTAAAGTCAGAGTGAATAAATAACCCCTTTCTGAGTCAGAAGAATTACTCCACATCTTATTCAGTTTCTGGTATTTTAAAAGCAGCACGTTTTCAATGTAGAAACCCACAAAGAATACACTGTTACGTTTGTTCTGGGGTTTAAAACTTTTGTTGTAACAAGTCTCAGTATTCTGAAAGTATTCTTTGGCATCTTCAATACAGATCTGAGTGGTGGGACTTTGAGACCCCTGAACTGATTAGCATATTACAGCAAAAACCTCCCCTAGTGAATAGTGACTGCAGAGAAATGGCCTCCTACTGAATCTGAAAATACAGGCTACTCTGAATTAACCTTGAAAGATTTCTTACTGTTAAAGACAAGTGTCCTCTGAAAATCATTCTCACCAATGATCACAAAGTTCTGTGAAAAGACTTTGGTATTTCTCATAAAGCACAACAGACAATCTGTCTTCACATTTCCCCAGGCCCAGCTGACTTGCCTATAACCAGAGGCTGGGTCACAATGAACAAAACAGACTACAGTTCAAATACAGAAGAACCACTTCTCCCTGAAAGCCTCATTGAACCAAAATGTTTGTGAGCAAAGTCATTCCTTAATATAAGAGCTTTTCTAGATTTTTAGATCCAGGAGTTTGATAAAATATGAGAAGCAAAATATTTAGACTATCAGAATACTGGCTTTGCTGCCTATTGTCTTGCATTATTTTCCTGTGAATTCATACTCTTTAAGACATCTGTTAAACTGCCAAAGAAAAGAATCTCAAGGAGGAAGCAAGCAAATGAATCATTTATCATCTGCCTTCTCTCCCCCTGACTGATTCTCTGCCGATTTCAAATGATACAGGAACAGCTTCTTTATAAAAGGCACCATTGATATCTTCTAAAGTAAACAAGCTTATGAAGTTTATAGTGAAGACATTTTATTTCACACAGCACACGGTTTATATAGAGTTAGAGGTACATCTTATTGGCTAAAAGGGTCTCACCCCAACACCCTAGAACTTCTAATTGGTTAAAAGCCTATCTCTCACAAGTCCAGTGTTTGTATTATCTCATCCCGACATTTTGAGGTCCATGTCCAGAGATCAGAAAGGCAGTTGAGACGTTCTCATGAAAACACTTGCAAGGAGTGACCGTCGCCTACCGGACAAACAGCAGGTGTGTGTCCTTGCAGGCTGAAGTATCAGCATGATTCTCATGGAGCTGAAGCAGTTTGGATTGCTCAGAAATTAACTTTTTGCAAGCAATCTCACAACAATCTTCCAGTTTTGAACACACATTAACTGATTTTTTTCTTCTAGCCATGCCACCTGCCCTGATTTCCAGGACTGTATTTACCTCTTAGTCACCCTGCACACATTCAGATTCGTCATCATCTTAGTCTTTGGTCTACACATATATATCCTTTGTTTTCAATGCCTACTGTGCTGTCAAAGTGAGAAATAAAGGACCGATAGCACAATCACCCAAATGAATTTTTCAAGACAGGCAACTGAAAACTAAATTGTTTCATTGCTGTCCAGCATGGGAGCTATGTGGTGTTAAAAGAAATACATACACACCCCTAAAAGCTTCTCTGTTTACTCATGTTTACTTTTTCACCTGTTGTCACTCCATCCACAATACATTCCCCTCAGCCTTTCCTGATTTCCTCTCCTCTTGTCCACATTTACCTTTGTCTTCCAAGTACAATGACACTTTATAGATCACTCCCCTTCAAAGAGACTTTTAGTAAAACAGAGTAGCAAGTTTGCATTTTAAGAAACTAGCATGGGACATGGTGTGGCTGCAGCCTGCAATAACTTACAACTTGTGCCCAGGGCACCCAAGACTACAAGCTGCTGTCTGTACAACACCTTGCTATTTGCCCAGCAGCCAGCAAAGTAGGAGAGTGGGGATTTCACTGGACTCAGACCGAACCAGAATCTTTAGTCATTGGAATATAGCTAACATTTTTCTTACCTTTTTCTTTTTTTTTTTTTGACAGTGAGGGTGATCAAACACTGGCACAGGTTGCCCAAAGAGGTTGTGGAGCCTAGCCTTGGAGATACTCAAAACTCATGGACATGATCTGGAGAAACCAGCTCCAGCTGACTCTGCTTGAGCAGGGGTTTGCCCCAGGCCACCTCCAGAGGTGCCTTCCAACCTCAGCTATGGCATCACCATCTTTTAAAGCTACCTTTTAGAGCCCCTATGGCCCATGATTCTGTGTTGTTTCTCTGTTATTTATCTCCTTTGTCTGCATCTTGACTGTTAAAATCCAACCAAGCAGCTCTGAGGCACTCTCCTTTCTATGAGTCAGCCTCTGACAGGTGAAGGAGCTGAGAGCAGAGTACATTACTGCAACTAGGTGTGAGCTGTCAGCCAGCCCACAGAAACTTGATTCCTTGTGTTTGATGCCTTTTCTTGTTTACAAACCACATGTTAGTGCAGCCCATCCTTCAGCTTTCCAGGCTGAGCCAAACTCCCCTAGGATCTCATCTGCAGTAAATGCCACTTGGGATCAGAAAGCAAATACTACAACTGTAGACTGTGAGGATTGGCATTTCACTAGGGAGCTGCAGACAGCTTTTCTTTGGCACTTTTCATTCCTCTCTTTCTTACTAACTGATAAGACTTCCATTAAGGTAGGTGAAATACAAGGGGAAATGAAGCCTTCAGCATTGTACCAAAATACTCCAGAACTAATGTTTATCCTCAAAAAGAAATCAGGAAGATTAAATTCCACATTTTTGCTCCTCATTGTATTTTGACAAAGTTGACATAAGGTGAGGGAAAAAAAGAACTGTTTTGTCTGCTTAGAAACATGTGAAACTTCTACATATATCAGCATATTATTAATTTATTTCATCTTTGTATGAAGAACAGGGCCTCCAAAAGCACCTCATAGTTCTTCCATGAGCAGCAGAATTAATGAAGCTTGGAGAGCCAGGGATCTGCACCCCGTGTCTTCTCACCACCTCAGCCTCAACCCACTCCGCACCTCCTGCCCCAGTTCTCACTCGTATCCCACACACCCAGATGGGAAAGTGAGGGCAGATGCTGGGCCAGCTCCAGAGCAGCACAGGCACTGCCTGCCTGCCCAGCCCACCTGTGGGGCTTGGCCACTGCCTGCTGCCTCTCAGAACTGAGGGTTTCATTCAGTTGGAAGCACTAATTTGTGTCACATTCCTCTATTCCACAGTCAATTTAAAAGACTTATTATGTTCCTATAAATGTATTAAAGACCTCTACTCTTTTCTCAACTCTAGCTGGTATCATGCAGAGAGTTCAAAAAAGGGAAGGGGAAGACATCAAATAAACAGATTCTCTCAAACAAGATTTGTTCCATTATGAAATCAGAGTAAAACTCCTAGTAGCAAAGGCATTCAGATTGTCACAGGATGTCACACTCTTTGCTATTATGATTTCAATTACTCTCTTTCCTCATGCGCAAACCAGTATTGGAGTATTCAGAAAATTACACCAAAGCCTTCACATTGTGAAATGAGTTTTGTAATACATTTCCTATAGAATCTTAACAACTAAATCTTCATGAAAATATATGGCACTTATGAAGAATCTCTTTATGACAAATCTGTCTTTTCCTCTTCAAAAACTCAGTTAAACTTCTATTTGAAAAGTAGCTCTATCTACCACGCTACATTTTGCAGTTGAACAATTAGATGAGAAGAGTAAGGAAGAAAATAAAATCCTCATTTTCTCTGTACTGTGTGCAAATCAGTTGTCTGCTTATTGAAAACAATACTCTTCAGTTCAGTAGTTAGGTCCAGTATTCACACTGAAAAGCTGGAAATCTACAGCACTGTTTAATACCTTACACAATGAGATAGCTATTAAAGAGCTGTCTCCTTTATACCACAGACCACAAATGCCACAAAGCGTCCAGTCCCACATTAAATATATATTAAATATACTTGTGTACCCACTTTTTTTGGCACAGAACTTCCCACAACCTGACTGCAGAACATATGCTGGATGGGGTTTGTGTCTTTATACTAAAAGCTTGTCTGCCTTTTAATTCCTGTAATTCTCAGAAAAGCAAGTGCTGAACAAACTAAACATTCTGTCTCCTATTTGAGGGAACTGTTGGCAACCACCCTTCCAACGATGCTCACTTACCTTGTATTTTCAGTGAGTTTTAAATTAGACACTGAAAGGTTTCTGTACAGGAATAACCCAGTCTTACTGCACTGTCCCAACTGCCAGCTCCTAAGCTGTACCAAACTCCATGCTTAGCTTGCTGCAAGTCTGTCCCACAGTAACTCACTCAGATTTCCCCACCCCATGCTGGATGTGGGCATCTCATCCTTGCATGACGTCTCACCCAAACACCCTCCGGCTCTGCCTCCAGGGTCACAGCCACTTCCACTGCTGACAACACACTGTGAGCAGGGATGACTTCATGCCAATTCTGCTCTGTGGAAGGATGAAACTTCCTGACAAATTAACTAATTCCTGGAATCCAGTTGCACAGCTCCCCTAACTCGATCCAAGGATGACACTGCATGCGAGATCCCCTGCTGAGCGTGTCACTAAACCCTTCCTTGATCCTTGCCTTTTTTCTCCCTGCAACAGCATTCACACAAACTATTTCTATCTCTGTGTCTAAGCACTTGGCCACCTCCACAAACTTTCACCAGAACTCTGCCTAAGACTCCTTAACATCATGTTAATCAAAGTACCAAAGCTCTCCATGTTGAACCATCAATTTCCTCCAGTTTACTGGAACTTCGTTTAATTGTTCTGTTTTCTTTAGACAGGATTTTCCCAGGCTTCTGATGCCAGGCAAAGCAGGCAGGCTGGTTTCACACCTTGGCACCTTGGTAGCCTTTTTAATGGCACCTGTACACCCCTCACTACCTGCCTGCTTACCCTTTCCTGAATCATACAATCTCTTACAAAACTATTGTCAGCTGTTACACTGATGCATTTATTCAATAATAGTACTTTTATTTGTGAAAATAAAAGTAATAAAAAGGGTCTAAAATGTACTTTGTGCATTTGAAAGCACTCTATCAAGCCTAGTTGGCATTATTGATTTCCACTTTTTTAGTAGGTTTTTGATGCAGTGCATATAAGAATACCAATCTGCATAGAAATAAAAATGTATGTGGAGGATTACCCAACCCGACAGGGCAATTCAGATACACATTAAAAGGAACTTCTTTGCTTTAAAATAATTAGGAGGAAAAAACCCACAACTGTCTAGGTTTCAAATTTGTAATGTCTCAAAAACTTTTTTAGTTTTGCTGGGATAAACACTATCTTTTCCTAAAAATAACTGTCAAGTTCCTCTTGTCTTTTCCATTACACTTGCTACATGAATGAGAAGTTACTTCCTCAAAGTTAAAAGCTGTGAATAAATAGGCCTCTGGCTCAAGTCAGCTGTGTCAGTAAGGAAATCCATCTCAAAGCAGTTCTGTGGTTACAAGATGAAGAGAGGGAAGGAGAACAGGGTTCTATATAAGAAGGAATCTGTTTTTTGGACACTGACCAATCCACATACCTTCCCAACACAAAAGCAAAGTGAAGAGCAACATTGCCCATGTACCCTGATAAGAAAGCATGTCTGTTTTCTTTAGCAGTAGATTTCATTGAATGACCATGAACCACCTCTGAAAAAGTTTGACAAAACATCACTCTTTCATACAACTTCTCAAACTATTTTCATCTGCAAACACATAAGAGGCACTGCTGATCCCTCTGCTTCTCCAGGTTCTGCAATATTCCCTGCCATCCTGTCAGATCAAGTGCTCATGGTCCAGTGCCAGGAGGCAGACGGGGAACTCACCTGCTATAAAAAAAACCTCTGCATTTTTCTTGCCAGTTTAATGTTAACTTTGTTCATTCTCCTCATCTGGCCCACCATGCAACCAAACATCAATACCGACCACAGAAAGAAAAAAAAACAGGAAAGAAACCTCCTTATTTGGTGGCAACCCCAGCTAGCTTAACATCTTTCTGAAACTACAGCCTCAGGCTAACCTTTCAGCGTTTGCTGCTTTTGTTTTCCACTGCTCTGTTTGCTCAATAGCTGCCAGGCATGTGACTGAACCTTCTGGTTTTCCTGAAGTCACTGGAGCTTTTTTTATTTAAATAATTTCCTGGACACTTCCTGACCTCTTATGAATTCCCAGAAGTAACTGTGACCCATGTAATTTAGCATAACACTATGCTGAGTAAGTAGTCTGACAGAATTCTCAGGCCTGAAAAATACCAAGTCTTAGGGTTGTAGTTGCAAATAATGGCTGACATTGCAGCTTTTGCAGAGCCTGATACCAGACCGTGCAGATCAGAGACATCTGAAATCTAGCAGGAGTCTAACAGAAGCCAACACAAGGTACACATGGTACTAAATGCATAGGAGTGAAACATGTTAATATCAGACAAGACAACCTGCTTGGAAGTACAAAGAATATGTCTGAAATCCTTAAAGAGGACTTAACGATGCATGAGACTTGGACATATTGTTAATAAATCATTATTATAATATAATGAAAAAGATATTATCAAATTCTGTTTTAAATAACAGTATTAAGATGAACAAAGTTTACTAAAAATCAAAATAATGTGGTATTAATCTATGAATTGCCATAGTAGCATATTTTCAGTGCCAGGCTGAGCACCGTATGGGTACAAAGCGGATGAATTCTGGTCCCTACAGAAAACTATCAGAAAGACATTCTGGAGCAGCCAAGTATTCCTGGGAGGGAAGCAGATGTATCCTGGGCTGTCACAGGTCCTTGTGGTGCCAGTGCCCTCTGGAAGGTTCTGTGGAGTAGAGTGGCAGATTTATCAATATGCAACCACACAGACACAACAGTAAAGCTAAAATCATGAGGACCTTCACTGAAGGATGCACCCCAGGCAGAGACCAGTGGCACTGCAGCCCTGCAGACTTCAACACTCCCTGCTAATCTGGGCATCTGCAAGGAGCTACTTCTTCCCAAGAGGAACTCTGCCCAGCCCCCACTTCAGTTTCTAAATAAAGTCGGCGCCAAAGTTAGGAAATAACAGCTCTTGCTGGGTGACAGATAATAATAATAATCTTTCATATCGCAATCCTGTGCTTGGGGCCAAGAATCAGCCATCAGCCACTTGTCAGCACTGCCACGTTTCACTCCCTTGTCGAGCACAACCACCCTCCAATCAGCTTGGAAATCAACAATCAGCAGCAACGTGCTTTGAATTCTTAAAGAGGATGATTCCACAAATTAACAGCAGCCAAGAAACAGGCACAAACATGTATTTATAATTGAAAAGGGAATGCAGAAAGATACAGAATAAGAACTAATGCAAACTACTGGTGCATCTTAAATGTGAAATAACATTAGAAAGCAGTGAGAAAACCATAAAAAAATATGGTAAACAGCACCACGCATCACAACACGCCATTAACAACAGCATAACTTTCCATGCTGTGAGCACCTTGCTAATGGTAGAGCAGAATGTAAAGGAGAAAATGCTGAAATAAGATAAAACATGCATGAAGTATTCAATGAATAAAATTTAGGAAACTTCATGTCAGTGGAAACAAGAAATATACCTTTGCAGGCAAAGTATCTTGTTATTCAAGTTACTGCACCAACATAATACATAGCCTGAAAACTGAAAGCCTACATAGCTAATAATGCCATCCTGCTCAGAATAATCCAAATTGCCAACACTATCTGATACCTCCATGTGTTTTTCAAATCTAGGTATATCAAAGCAAGCTCCCCTAACTTCAGGGGCTTTCAGCCAGATGAATTGAAGCACTTCACATAGTGTATGAAAAGTAATTAAAATGAATGCAGTGACAAGTTTATTCCAGGCATGTCACTTTATCAGAAGAATGTTTTTAAAGCCTGTATCAATTCCTGGAAGTAAAACATTTCATAGACTCTCTCACACACCATAAAACAGCACAAATGTGCCTTATGAAGAATAATTTCATACAGTTTATCGTCACTTGCAGCCAACAGCAAAACTTTGCTTAAAGCACTCTAGATGTTGCATGTGTGCATAAGGGGAAGGAAGCAGAGCAAAAGAATAGGTGAAAAATGAAGTGCATTTGGAGTCAATCCCCCTGCCCAGACACACTCCTAAACAAACCCCAGCAAGCAGCTGGTTCACAGAACCAGCATGTCTAAGCAGAACTCTGCTCAGCTCTCCTAACCCACCAAGGCAGTGATGTCCTTCCCTACCAGTAGCCACAGTTCATTCTTGCTACTTTCTGCAGAAGTTTATCCCAACTTGGGTTTATAAATACCATTCCATCAAAAGAGGATGCTCTTGAATAATGACTGCAGTTTCCTTTTTGGTCCAAGTAGACAGAAGTCAAAAAGTTTCCTGCACTGAAGTGATTCAACAGCAGCAGAACAAGTCACTCAATGCCAACGCAGAGAGCACAACTATGGAATTGTTTTGTTTTTTTAATAAAATCATAGAAAAAAGCACAAATGCATATGTTTACATTAAACCTTCACCTAAATCCAAAAATCTCTTTTACAGAGGGGTGCTTACTGGGTTAGAAACCAAATTCTTATAACCAGCCACTTATACAAATTACTTAGTTCTTCAACTCATGTCACAAGACACTGCAATTTGGAGGAGACCCAGGGGAGCTGTAGACACGCCCTGCTTCTCATCTACAAACCAAGAAATCATTCAAATGATTTTCTGGTCATCAAAGGAGCCAGAAACCTTCAATGACCTCAGGACACTGATTAGTGCTGTAACTTACCATAGCATGGCTTATCCTTATCACTACCCACAGGCCATGCAGGAAAGATGCAAGAGCTGCACAGCCCTGATTCCAGCCCAGCAGGGAGGGCTGACACCAGTTCCTTGTCTCCTTCAAAGCAACCCAGCACCACTCCAGCTACCATCCAAGCAAGCAAAGGTAAAGAAGCACTGAACTAAGGATCTACCTGTCCCTGTGAGCATACACTTAGAGAGGCATATTACAGTTATATTTGTAATTAGCAGTTACAAATTCATCAAGATTAACTGAAGGAACAACAAGACAAGCGTTATTGACCAACTTTAAAGGACACGTGCAAAGTTTCAGAGCTCATGGAAAATATATTAACTTGCATAGTTAAAGTATATTTTCTGCAAATTTTCAGTCCAGATAGGGTTGTGTTCTATATCTCACAACAGTATCCTTGCATTTTTCCTCTGCTTTCATTGTGTCTACCACAGAATACGGGAGAGTTCTACTCTCCCATCACAGCTGTCAGATACGTAGATACACCAAGTCTGGCACTGGGAAATACACAGAGACCCCAAAGTCTTGCCCCAAGGCTCGGCATCAGGTGGGCCACTTGTTTGTCTTCTGCCATTCCTTAATCACAGGGACAAGGGACAGGGGAGAAAGGTTGGTCTTCTAATTTATAAATCAAGTTAGCCATGCTGTCCTCGAAAATCCCACACCACCCAGAAGAAAGGCTAAAGCAGACAGACACAGACAGCTCAGTCTGGAGACAAAAGGTCAGGGGCAGACCTCAAAGGGATCAAAGCCTTGCTAGGTGCCAAGTGACTTTCCAACAACAGTAGGAAGGATGGAACTGCTGGCAGCAGGGAGACACTTCTCTGAAGAATCTTGTGGAAGAGTAAACAGACTCTTTTGTGATGAGGAAACTTGGTTTTTAGACAAGAGGAAGTTTCAAACTCATCACTGTTGTTACATTTAACAACCAGTATTTATCACTATTTTATTAGTTTTGGCATGTGTTAAAGGGATCTTAATATAACTTCTAGTAGGAAAACTTTGCACCCGAGTTTGAGAAGACATTTGCTCTTGACTAGTACCTTTTGGTCAATTACCATACAATGTGATAAAAGTGAACAAGTAAATGCTCATACAATTGTTAGATTATATATCTGACTTCGTTTTGTACTTTAGGCATGTAAAATGTATTGCAAAGCTTTTAGAAATGAAAAGTATCCTCTAAATGATTAAACAAAAATCTGTAAGTGTTCATGAAAGAGAAGCTGCCACTCTGTAAACTGTTCCTCAAATGCAGCATTTTTTGGATACGTGAATAAATTTCTTGTAAATAGACCACCTTCTCCTTGTTTTTCAACTGTCCCTGTAGCCCTATTCCACCACACCACCTGTTCCCTCTCACTCTCTACCTCAGAAGTTCACTTGTCTCTGCTTTGTCATTGATATAATTCTGGATCTACCTTTAAAAAAACAACCAACAAACCTAACTCATGTCTCTATAACTACCTCCCTGTTTCATCCTCAAGCTGCTCAGAATGCTGACCAGTCACTGCTTTCCCACATCTCTTCAGAGTCCACATGAAAAGGTCATCCTCTGCCTCTTCTCTGGCCTGTGGGTCAGCAACCAACAGGATAAAATTAAATTCTAAACCGAACACTGTCCCAGTTTTCTACATACTGACCTCCCAATTTCCAAATGCAGATCCAGATTTAAATATTTTATTTAAAAAGTGTCCTCTGTCTGCAAGAAACTTGAAAACAGCCTGCTGGCAACCATCCAAATAATGCATTTTCTCTTGTACTTTTTTTTCAATCGTTACCTTGTTCTATACATAATACACACTTATACAGTGGTGTATATACAGCAATGGCTGTATTTTTGTTCAGTATTTTACAGCACAGTCCACAGAAGAGATTCGTAGAGCTGACCATATGACTCCCAAGAAGACAGCCACAATTCAAACCAAGAGGGATTTCAACAACTGGCTTCTACAGGCCACTCCTGCACAGATCCTCAAGATGCTCACCAGGATTCCACACCAGTGGTTGGATCCAACTACATAAAATTGCTACATCAGGGCTCAGCATTTGTGCATTTCGAAGACTACAAGGAATGAGCAATTGCAAAGAAAGGGTAGGCACTTTGGATAAAGAGGAGATGAGGGGCAATTCCACAGTAAATGACAAGGAAAGAAATTATCTCCCCAAACAAGCCATTGGAATCTGGATAGATTATGAAACCTGACCTGAACACCAGGGCAGCAAATGACCATAACACAGGGAAAGAAGTTTATATTTTATATATATTTTATATATCTCAAGTCCTTATTTAAATAGAAGTCATAAACAAGATCTACTTGAAAAGAATGAATGGGCACCCATTCCATTCTTGCCAAGAAGACAGCATTGAAATATTTCTTTCGTATTAAAAAAATAAAAAATGGCAATGACACAACCACATGTCCAGCACAGAGCAGTGTCTTTTCCTGTCTCTCTGAACTGAAAGCATTGCCTTCCAGTGCACTGGAAACACCTAAATACTGGGATAATTTTCACCCTTATTTTCAAGAAACACTACTTTTAAAGGAAATGTATATTATCTCAGACACTACTTATGCATATGCAGATTTGGTATTTAAACTCAAAGTATAAATATTTTGCCACATTCGAGTTTCCTCTGCCATTAATTTCATATGTCTCATTTTGGGTTTGTGTCTTATGTTGGATGAGTATTTTAACATTAATAGGCTGAGAAGTATGTTCTTGTGTAAACTGTATACTGATTATACACCAATTAGCTGACTGTAAAAATGAAAAGGATTTTTTTTTATGCCAGCTATACTTTCTCTGAAGTTGGCAGTTTTTGCAAGGGAACACCAAAGCCTGTCTGTGGAGAAAGCCTGAGTGTATAAACAGAAGAAAGATAACCCAACCAAAGACAGATGAATGCCTTCAAACTCACTATGTTCAAAAGGAAAACCAAAGCAGAGCATACTGAGGGTCAGACACCTCATTAAACACCATGGTGGCAGTCTCTTGCACTGTTTGGTAATAAAATATTTTATGGAGGAAAGTTTGAGGTTTTCCTTTCTGTTGAAAAACATGACCAGAATCATAGCTTACATACATTATTTAACATAAAACTCAAGAGTCACTACAATCATTGAGTCACCAACATCTTGTCTTTCTAATAAACGGGGTGTTTTTTGTATCCAAATAATAAAAAGATATTGAACAAAATGATGAAGCATTTTTCTTGTGAAATACTTTTCCCATTTCTCTAATTTACAAAAATGGACTTAAATTTCAGTTTTGTATACAACAGACTTTTTATTCCTAAATTAAACTTATATCATCAAATATGATTTCACAAAACTTCCCTTTTAACATAGGACACAAATCCCCTTTATTATTTAAATGTAGGCCAGAAGGTAAAATAAATAATTCTCAAGAGAACTAGAAAAAAACATTTTCTTGCTTTCAGTGTTAGGCTTTAAGAACATGTAACACGTGATGAGCTGCTCCAGATTTGCTGGCTTGAATAAGCTGAATGCAGACTGCAATTACAGTTTATAGAAAACAAGTGTACCTGACAAGGCAATATATCTTTGCCTCAAATGTGTTTACTCACATAACAATTGTTGTTAGTTTACTTACAAAATACAACCTATCAGCTCCAGTTCTGCAACCTGGCCTAAGCAAGTGGGCTCTTTTTCCCAGATACACAAAATACCACAATGACTGACACTTAAAAATAGAATAATCAAAAATCAGAACAAAACTAGTCTCAAATAAGCTATAGCCATTTAACAGTTAAGCTCATTGCATGCAAGTTTCCATTATGTCCCTTTATACCTGAACAAAGATCATACTTAATTCCTGTCAGATCTGAAACAGTTGCACAACTTTGGATCTGTTTTAGGATTTTGAAAGTTAACTTACAAGAGATAGAATTTCACCACGTTGGAAAATCATAAGGAAGAAAAAAAGAAGAGATCTTCAGTGTTTTACTGTTCCAAGACCTGGTTGTAATTTTCTTACCTTATTAAATAATTGTAACAATAGCAATAATCTTGCTTTTTTCGAACAATCTGAAAATGTTCTCAGGGAAGAAAATGCTTTCTCAGCTTGTGATTACCAGTGACCAACAATGCCAATTCTAAACAAAGAAAAGGAACTTTTTTTTTTAAGTCGACTTTATGGAAGTTTTAGAAGAATAGTTCTCTGTGCCAACCAATAAATCCAGAGCAGTGAAAAGATATACCTAAAGACCCACACCTGGCAAAGAAAGGATTTTCTTGGCATATGAAGTGTAGGAAGAAGCAAAAGGATGATCCCTGCCAGGTTCTGGCAATGGATATGCAAACCAACCCCAGCTGACACTGATGCGGCTTTAGGCACTCCTTCAGTGCCACAGCCTGTTCCCCAGAGAGGGGCTGACAGTGCAGCACCTGAAGCACCCCCAAAACCAGCCCCAAGGCGCTGCAGCCCCGGGAACTGCCAGGGAAAGCACAAGCCATTGTGCTTCCCCAACCCCCACCCTACACTCAAGCAAATGATCCTTTCTTGAGCCTTCCACAGATGAAGAAGGAGCTCCCTGGAGTGTGATATTAAAATGCCCACTTTCCTGGTTGTTCACTGCCATCACTGCTGTGCTGCTACAGATCTCAACATCTCAGTGACTCAGGTATAAACCCAGGGTTTGCCAACAGGCAGCCTGAGGCAGAGACATCTGAAATACGTGAAAGTTACTCATAAAATCTGGATATGCTCCTGCAATAGATCAGAAAAAAAGCTCCTCTGCCTATCTGAAAAAATCAACCTATATTAAGATACTTGATCTTGGGAGACAAGTGTGGTAATTTGGCCAACAGTCTAATTTAGCAAAAGTCTAATTTAGCAAAAGTTCTATAGCAGCCCTGTGGCAGATCTAGAAAATAACTACGTAATTTCTTAAATACAGCTTTAACTTCTAGATTGTACTTACAACCCCTGTAAAGAGAGGAAATATCTACACAAATACATCAAGACCAAGTGTAACAGAGTTTCCTACATTATGTTCAGCACAGTAGTCATCACTACTGTTTGTTTCCATTAGGTCAGTAGTATCTGTGGTCAACAAGAAACATTAAAGGATGAGAAATGTTCTGGTTGTACTGCCCACAGTGAAAAGCAGACAAAGTCAAATCTCTCCACCTTCTCTCAGTGTTTATAACTAAAACCTGAACGATTCACTGATGGTGAGCTACAACTAATAACACCACAAACAGCTGCCACCCTCACTTTGCAATGAAAGTCCTAACCCATGTAGGCTACTACTGGTGGAGTTACATCACCCTGAAACTGTTCCTAGATTACATGTGTAATCCAAAGTAGAAACACCCATTACTGTCGTGGTTTAACCCCAGTCAGCAAATAAGGATCATGCAGCCATTCAGTTACTTGATGAAATAAGTCTTTACAGGATGTTTTTCCATTTACACTGACCGTATTACAAGAACTCCTCATTTCAATACAGTGCTTAGAAATAATTAGCACAAATAAACAAGATAAAAGGTTTTATCCTAAATACCTTTTCAGCTCAGAAATACAGTCTTTTCCTCTTAGCTACATAGATGCTCATTACAAATAACTTAGCTATTTTCATTGAGTACAACTGTTGGACACTTGTCAATATTCCTCAAGGAAAAACTCTCTAGAAGCCAGAAGCCCAAGAGGCCAAGATTTTTCTGCTCAAAATGTAAATGCCTGCTAAAGTGCTGACACTTAAATTAGGCCAACCAAGCTAAGTAATAAAAGTATGCAATGTAACACCACCGCAGTAGAAAAGCACTTATCATTATCTTGGTAAGAACCAATGCAGCAGCACAAAATCCTCCCACATCACTGGACTGCTCAGAAGTTCCATGCAGCAAGATTACACTGCCCAAGCAAATAAATGCTACTGCCTACTATTTTCACTGCTGATCAGTGGCTCAAGACCTTCATGCATCCCTCTCCTCACTTTCTAACAAGGAAGAAAAAACCCAAACCAAACAACACCAAAAACAAAAGCAAAAACAAAAACACAAAAACCCCCAAACAAAACAAAAACAAACAAAAAACCAAAAAACCCCCCCACACACACACACAAAAAAACAAAAACCAAAAAACTCACCCAAAAACACACCACCATCCCCCAAACCAACCAACCAAAAAACAAAACAAAAACCAAAAACAAACAAAAACCCACCAACCCCCCCACACCAGTAAACAGACTGAGTTAAGGTTTAATAAAAAGCCCGGGACAAGAACTCTAAGAAATAATGCCAATGGTATTTAGGGCTCCCTCCTCACTAAAATACATTTTCCGTAAGGTTTGCCACATAGATCTTAGAAAACTCTTATGAACTCAACAGTAAGGACTTGCCCAGCTGTCCCCACTGACACAGGGCTACTGTGGCACTGTGCTCAAACTGACCCAGGAAGGATGGGGTGAAGCTGTGCAGGCCTTGGTGTCTCTGTGCATCCTCAGCTCTGCTGCTGGAGCTGCATCCTGCAGCCGCCTGCTCTGCAGCAATGGGAACAGCTGTGTAGAAGCAGCCAAAATGCAGAGTGCACCAACCCTGACATGATGCAGAGTGGCCATGAGAAGTGCCATCCCCACCAACAAAAAACAATGCAGTAACATTCTAATATGAAATCTGCTACTTCCAGACCTAACCCCTTCCTCAACCTCAGATCTTCATGTCAGCCTTTGCTTTCTTGCTTTCAGTAAGTATGAGGGGAGTTGTATTTTCCAGCTAGAGCTAAAAAATAGAACTTCTTTATCTCCTGAATCCTTGAAAGCTCCTGAGCCAGAGGGAAGAAAGAGGAGGAGAAAGCCTGTGTTCTAAGTATCATATTTGGAGTGTTATCCCCTTGTGACTGAACTGAATCTGCATCTGCCACAGCTATTAGCCTTCTCCAAATAGCAGCTGAAGCAATATGGAACAAACTTGGTCCCCAGATAATTTCTCAACTACTCATATGGTTCTGTATAGCAGCCATGAAAAAGAATAATTCTTGGTAATTTAATTCTGCTGTTGCTTGAAAAACCTATGACCCAAAGAAGAAATGTTGGACATGTCTCCAGATTCCTGATGACATTGTAAGCTCAAAACATAAAGCTTTCTGAGATTTATTTCCAATTTTTTCTTCCAGGGGACATCAATCCTTGCAAAAGAGGTGGAGATTACTCCCCCTCACATTTTAAAGAAAGTCATACATTTTGCAGAAATAATTAAATCTTCACTTGCAGTTGTAAACCCTAAGACCTCTACTCAAACTGCAGCTCAAATACAGTATTTGCTGATAATACAGAAGAAATTTCCACATGCAGAGCCCTAACTGTATAAAAGACACGCCAAAATGAAAATTACATTACAGCAATGATTAATGACAGCAGATTATTCTGTATGTGACAGCAAGCAAGAAACTGTCCAATGAATTCTCCAGGAAAAATTACAGCATGTCTCTTGCACAGAGCCAATTGTCCTCCCACAAACAAAAAGGAGCATAAACATAATCTAAAGAAAAATCCAGCTTTTCTTTTGCCAATTTTTTGTTTTGTTCTGGTATTTCTGAGAGCAGGGCTAGGAGTTGGGGCATGAGACAGAAGATTGGGAGGCTTTCCTTTTAGCAACCCCAAACCCTACCTAGGAATCTACACTGGGAATCAAGCCAGACATGAAGAGCACACATTCCAGCCTGAAACAAGACAGTGAAAGACACTTCTCAGAAAC
Source organism: Pithys albifrons albifrons (assembly GCF_047495875.1). Classification (NCBI taxonomy): domain Eukaryota; kingdom Metazoa; phylum Chordata; class Aves; order Passeriformes; family Thamnophilidae; genus Pithys; species Pithys albifrons. The sequence continues at coordinate 7,636,256 of NC_092458.1, read as the reverse complement.
TAATGCATTAAGTTTTTTTTCTTTTTCTAGAAGTTCTCTGTCCCACATAGAGCACGAATACGTGAATGTGGACTGACATCACTGTGCCAAAACCTCCACATATGCAAGCTGTCAGTTCCCTACTTTAATAAGCTTTAGTAATCTCCTCATGCAGCTCTCCTTAATTAAATGTATCGAGGAAGGATTTCTTTAAGAAGAAAGGGATGCCTGTGCAAATTAATGTGGAAATATTAGACATAATACATGCATCCATACAGCAGTCTAAGAGGGAAAATTTTTTATTATTATTACTATTAGTAGTAGTATCGTTTCTGCTATGCCTTTTCAGTTAAAAGACTCCACCTTTACTTCTAGAAACAGGAAGGTTTACATTTTATACTTTGAAATGTCTGAATTTAATCTGCATTTAAGCATTCATATACCTTTTTTGTTGGTTCTAATAATTGTCTCAGACAACAGTAAAGGGCTTCCATTGGAAACTTCATTTATAGGCTTCTCTGGTGGTTTGTTGGCAGTATTTTCTTTCTTCATGTCCTTCTTTATTTCCTGCAGAAGGCAGAGAGGGAAAAGAAAGAGAAGAAAGTGTTAAAAAAATACATTACAGAATATTCTAAATCTCAAGCTCCCAAAATTGCTTAAAATGTCTGTGTATACACCCCTGCATACTCAAAGACTCTTATAAAATGCCACAAAAAGAAAGCAATATTGAGTAACCTTTTCCAATGGACACTATAGTTTTTGCTTTTAAAACAATTCCTTATTCATGTGCGAAAGTTGTAGTACAGGTTTACAAATATCTTAGTAAAGATCACCAAAGCTGAAAGGTGTGAGGGGAAAAATAAAAAGACTTCTCCATTTCTCCAGCAATTAGGTGTACATTTGACACCCAGGGCAGACCCGGTACTGCGCTCCTGATGTCAAGGCAGCTCAGTCTGCTCCCGCTCTGTTGAGAAGCCCACAGAAACAACCACCATAGCAGGAAGAAAGTATTAACTAGGCAAATATGACAAATATGGCAAATATGACAAATATGCTATAATTGGCAGAAGCATAGAGAGAGTCCACTGTGAGAGCCGTTGTTAACACTGACACACTTTGCACCTTTTAAGGTGATCAACTTTGGCAGCACACGGAGGAAATACATATGGTGGAGTTCCATGAAGGTAAATCCACAGCAAACAGCTCCCCAAGACTTCACAGTTAGTACTTGAAAAGGTGTACAATACCTCTTTATCAACTTCTTGGGCAGACTTTAAAGGTGTAACTGTGTTGCTATCTATACCCACTCTGGTAAAGCATCCAAAATATCATCACCTTACAAATATCTTATCTTGAACCACCACTGAAACAGAAACTATTACATCCACCCCATAGACAGGTAACTGACACACTACAGAGGCTAAACCATCTGTTTATAACCATGTCCCAAAAAATAAGGAAAAAATAAGTTAGGTTTTGGTTCCACTTTTTCCTAGAGCTATAGAACCACTCAGGATGGAAGGGACCTCACTGTTCCAATGTCCAGCTCAAAGCAGGCTCACCTGTGGGGTCAGACCAGGCTGTTTAAAGCTGTTTGCCCAGCTGGGTCTTGAAAACCTCCAAGGACAGGCACCACACAAGCCCACTGCTTGACTGACCTTATAGTGACAAAAATTTTCCTTATACCCAGCCTGAAACTCTCCTTTCAGGTCCTACCTGCTCTGTCCTGTCCTCCCCACCAGGCACCACTGAAGGGCCTGGATAACATCCATGTGTGTATCTGAAGGTCTCCCCAAAACCTCTTCTTCAGGCTGAACAAGCCCACACCTTCCTCAACATCTTCTCAAGGGACAGGTGCTCCAAATTCCACAGACACAGAACTTTCTTCAGGTTACCAATGTCTTTACATAAAACCGTCATCCCATCCACACAAGGGGATGCTTTATTCTGGATGCAGACTAATGAGTATCAGATAAAGGAGGATTACCACTTCCCTCCATCTGCAGGCTATTAATGCAGCCCAGGATGCTGTTCACAGGCTTGCTGCCCACCAGGACCCACGGGTCCTTTCCAACAGAGTTGTTCCCAAACCTATCAGGTCCCACTCTGCATATCTGATAGCAACTCCTCTTTCCCAGGGAAGAACTGGTATTTGCCCTTGCTGGATTTCATATTGTGCCTGTCTGGGGCCCTCTGAGCAGCAGCCCTGCCTTCAAGCATGGCAATTGCTCATCTGCAAATCTGATGAGATCACCTATATTGAGCAGGCATCAAGGACAGGTGATGGCTTAGGACAAACTGATTCCCATACAAAACCTCTACATCTTCTCCTCCCTCTCAACTCTCTTATGCTCACTTCCCTCTTCTACATCCCAGTGCATTACCCACCTCCACCTTCCCACAGCACTGCACCATGTGCAGGAAATACTGTAGATCTTATTTAGGTTTTCAGCATATCAGACATGAGCACGAAACCATAGAAAGCACATTTCTATTTGAAGTTTCTGAAGATGCCAACCGTGAACAGCAACCGGCAAAGGAAGAATTTCCAAGTTATTCTCTGTAAGATGCATCTTAAACTTGCATTTCATAATTGTTTTTTTAATGTTTTATTTCCCCAGTCCAACTGGTATTTCAAAGTTGAACTATCAGCCTCACAACATTCATACAGTCTTCTGTATCTGCACAAAGCATTTTCTGTGTATCAGTATTCCATTAGGAGAGATAAAAAATTTATAAACTGATGCCCATTGAGGGTACAATAAAACTTTTATCTAGTGCCTTCACAAAGGTAAAATAGTATCTAAAATCCAACTCAGCACAACAATAATAACTGAAATAACAAATGTGAATATATGCATGAAAGTTGTGTGATATCTGTGTGACAGATGCTGCTGTTGTTAAAAGAAATATTGCACATAGTTCTTGTAGAAAACAGAACCACATGAGAATTTAAGAACACTGTGTGCATTGAGAATAATCCCTTTCTTAAAAAAAAGTACTAGACTTAACACGTACATTATTCCACAAGCTTTTTTCATAGCCTTAAAAAATAAAATGTGTAATAAATGAGATCACCCAAAGCTTGTCAAATTGAAGCTTTACATTTATTTTGCAACTAGGTTACAAACTCACCATGTATTAAAATATTATCTACAGTTTAAACAGAATCTGTGAGTCAAACAGCACTCTCATGTGAACAAGACCACAAGAAAACATCCTACGGAAGACCCCATGTTGCCAGAACCTGCTTCCTGTGTGTCACTACTGTGTTATTTTTCATTCTTTTTGTCAGAATGTAATTAAATCCTCAACTCACAAATTCTGAGACAACAGTACACGTTTTTTCATTTTAAAAATCCTTTTGCAACTTCAGAACTGACAGAAAAAATTGTCTGCTGTAGCAGAAAACAGTGCTGTGCCCTTTAGTCTCAAGATGAATGACAGTGGTGCCTTTGCTGCTGCTGACAGCTTCTTGAGGAAGCCTTGTCTGGCTCCTGAAAAAAGCAACAAGAATACAAGGCAACTCCCAAACACTGGCATTTATTTGTAGAGTGGGAACTCTCACACTTCCTTTCTCTTCCACTATTCATGGAAAGAAGAAAGTCATTCAAGCTGAGTGCCCACTAACCCAAAATTCATACAGCAGATATGTCACCTTACAGTCACCAAAATCATATAAGAACTGGGGGGGTTTCTGCCTTTCTAGTACTTGTTTGAGCTACTTTTCATTGCTGTCTCTTCTGATGATCATGAGAAGAGCAGTAGTTTTTCACAGCTACTGCCCAGAGTACCATGACGTGATCAGCCCCAGCAGCGTGAAATGACAGATCCAGAAGGGAATCGAAAGGAGAAGTGACCAAATAGTGAAACAGAAAGCAAGCTAAAGTCAATCCAGTCCTACTAAACCTAAAATCTTATCAGAAACTTACTCATGCCTAGCAACATCCTAGGGAAGTCCATACCTTAGCACACACTCTGCAGTAAGTTATGTCAGCTTTAAGACCCTTGCACACCTTTTCAATCCCGTCTTAGTCCACAGCACAAGACTTAACAAACCCAAACAAATGCCCTGCCTGCAGCAGCTTCACCGCTGCAGTCTGCAGCAAGCACTGGTGTGTTGCTCTCACTGTGTGTCTCCTCCCTCTGGTGTATTGCTCCTGCCTTATTGCTGTCTTCTCTTCTATCCTGCTCACTCTTGGGGAATTTAGGATTTTGGGACTTCTCTTCAGTTGTGAGCCAGGCACCCTTATCCCCAGGACAAAGAAAGGGACCCCAGTGCTGTTAAACTCAGAAATATTGACATAGCTCTTTGTATCTATCCCCAGTCTTACTTGCTGTAAAAAACAGAAGTGAAAATAAACACGAACTACTCTGGCCAAATAGATATACCAAGTCAGCTCACTTCACTGCAAAAAATTACACTGACTGTGACTACCTTGCATGTTTGGTAAATTATGCAACTGTAATGGCCCTAAAGCTTGGTTCTGCATCAGTCATGGTTATGGAAGTCTCACTCCATAACCCACTAGTTCCAGATCTACAAAGCCTCAGGGCCCACCACACAAGGAAAGAGCAGGCAAATGATCTTGCAAACCCACATATATCAAAGGAGGCTTGTGGGAACTTTCTCCAGTGTATGACAAAATCTGTTGCTGGTTCTGATTTCAAGTTGGAGTTTCCAGATATTATTTCTTTTAAAGAAGAAATTCCATGTACACAAATAAGTAGAAAGCAAACTTTCAGTTAGGATGGAAGTCCTCGATCTGCCGTAAGTAGCTCAAGAACAGCTGAATTTAAACACCAAAGGAGAGTGAGCAGAAACTAATCAATCTATAATAAGCTGTCTGCCCAGCAAAGACCAGAGCACCTCCTGACCAGGATTTTTGCACTGGTTTCTGGTGGTATTTTGACTACAGCAAATATATCCACACCCTAATCAGATACAACCACCACTCACTGTGGCCAATCTGCCCTGGAGGAGCACAAGGACTGGTACTGCAGGACACCTGAGCTGTGCTGAGTGTCCTCAGAAGGACACACTGGGCACCTTCACTAAGAATTCCTGTGGTGACACTATCAGATCAGACTCAGCCACCTCTAGAGCCCTTCACAGAACCAAGTTCACAAGACAAATGTCTATAGACAGCCCCACACAGAGCCTCAGGAGAAGGAGCTCAGCAATCCTGAATGCAGCACTTGGCTTTTTACCTCCCCCTCCCCCCAGCACTGAGATGTTTCTGCAGAACAAGCAGCTGTCCCACTCACACACCTACCTGCAAAGAGGTTTCACAGTGCTAACACCTGCAAAAATATCTCTAAACCTCAGCTTTGGTACTGTTTGATACTTGACTTGGGGACAATGCCCAGTATAAATTTCAAAGATCAAAATGTTGCATCTTTTTCCCAGCCCACCCAAAGATAACTGCAGGTTATTTAGCAGATTATTTTCAAGAGGCTATGCCTCAGGAACCCCTGAAGGGAATCCCAGCCGTAAGTAAATAACCTCACATTTTAACCACTAAATCTAAACCAGTCCCTGTTGACACCAGAAATTTTAAGGCAGCTTCCACCTCCTGTGTATGTGGATTTCAGTGTGATTCCAATACAATAAGCAGTCCTGACTCAGGAAAGGCATCCTCAATCTGAGAAATAATGGAAAAAAGTGAAAATAAACTAAGCTTGATTTCATGAAATATTACAGTTTTGAAGATATTATGGGGGCATAGAGTACTCTGAAGGCTTAAAACTTGTACATCCCTTTAATACCTAAAAAAGTATGTTTTCTTGTAACTAAGATTCAACCACACTCCATAGATACCAACGGCCAAGTCACTGCGAAAAGATTATTTTCTTCTAGCAAACTTCAAAATATAGTTTCTCCAAAGAAACACAAAATCCTAGACAATCCTTGAGCTGTTTTTATTTGGATCTTTTCTAATCCAGTCCTCCATCAATATAAGCCACAGGAAATTTTTAAGGCGTTTTCTGTAAGCCTCTGAACTTTACAATGTGACAAAATGTTAAATAACAACAAATTATGCAGTTTGATGGAAGTCCATCACACAAGAAAACTCAACATATGCAAGTGTACCTGTAGCCTATTAAATGGCTATTTCAGCCTGTAAGATCTAGAAACTAAGCACCTTATTTTTGTACCTCAAAACCTGTTACTCATTGACATGACACATTCCTTGTCAAGCTGGAAAGAGAAAAAAGAGCAGTTAACAGCTTTCAAAGAGAAAATATGTCATTTCTCCACTGTTGTTTGCAAGACTGAGCTTTGTTTTCAGAATTTCATCATTTATTACCTTTCAAGGAAAAAGTCTATTCTATTTGTGTGACTACATGCTGAAGTTCCTGCTCATTTATCTAAAAGTTTCCATGAAGTTATAACTAATGCTTGAATTAGGTCAGCCACAAAAGTTACAGTTAGGAAAGTACAAGAACTTCTGCCATTTTCACTACACCAAAGTTTCTTTTTTTTTTTAACTCTAGCAGTTCTGACCTTTACAGGAAACTCAACTGAAAACATTTGAGGAAATTGCTGCAACCTTTTCCACAACTGTAAATGAAACAAAATGCTATTTTGTGCTTCTGCAGGTACAAAATTCTAAGGCCAACACTTCATTCCTCAAAGCTGCTGGGAACCATGACAAGTTACGAGAAAAATCAGACTGTAGGGTGATTTATCTGTGGCTTCCTTGCAAAGGGAAAAACAGTTCTTGACCCCTCTGAGATAAAGAATGCTTTTCCTTCAATCTCTTTTCTCAAAAATATACTTTACATTTCAAGAGACATCTGCCCCATGATTTCCTGCAATCAAGATGTGTAACTTCAAACAATAAATGAATTCAATTATCCACTTATATTGACATCTCAAACTCTCCTGCAGAGTACATCACTGCAAGATTTAGTCCTCCCAAGTAATTTTCCCTGAAACTAGTTAAGAGTTATTGAATAATTATAAATGTGCTTAGTTACAAATGCAACTCCAGTGTTGTCAAGAATCTTGTTGTTCTAATATGAATAAACAACGTATCCTGCAGCGAGGTTGAAACAAACCTTCCCATCAACTGAGCTACCATCAATATGAAAATTATTTCCAACCAGAAAGATGGTGGCAGCACTAAAATCCAGTATATTTTCATAGCATGAGCTTTACATTCTGTAAAAAGCAAAATGACAGCATTTCAGGGATAATTAAGAAACTAGCTTTTATCTTCCTGGCTTCTGCATCACTAGTCTTTGGCTACTCCTTTCTAGGGCAAGACCAGGTCCAGGACACAGAGGCAGAACGTGATACCTTCAAGCACCACGATCAAGACTGTGATCTCTCAATGAGCTGGTCATGACAGGAGACACCTGCCAGTGGCTGTGTCAGCAAGCAGAGTGGGAAGGACATCTTGGAAATTGTGCTCCCCCAGCAGTGACCCCCAGCTTCCAACAGCTGCACAGATCCCACACAGCTCCTGCACACATCATCTGAGCTCATGGCTAAAGCTGTGCTCTTGTTTCACAGCTGCAAGATTCCACATCCTCTCTCCTTTTTCACTATCACTGTATCCCAAGTTCATAGGAAACATGTACCCAGCTGTCTGCCAGGCATGTGACATTATAAAAAAAAAGAAAAAGAGACAGGGTTACAGTTCATGAGCCTCCTGGTTTGTGCTAGTTTTGCCTGGTTCTGGGGCTATTTCTAAACCACAGCCCCATAAACCTCTCTCAAAGAGTTCTCTGGATTCTGTATCTAGCCTTCAAAATCAAGTCTATTTCTGTGGCTCCTATGACTTCTGTCTGATTTAAAGCTTGATCATGAAAAGCATTTTTCACCAAGTTCTGCATTCTAAACAGTGTATTCCAGCAGTAACACCAGCAGTTAAGGCAGAATGAGGCACCTCAAAGATAAGGACTCTAACACATTACCCACCTTTCTTCTTGTGGTGTTACATAACAAAAGATGCACAGGTTTGCTCTCTCCCAGCACAACCAAAGCCTTGAATGCCATCCATGGACAGATCAAAGCACTTGACATGGCTGCTCAGGTGAGCCCACAGTGCTGTCCTGGCTGCCCAGCTGAGCCCTCAGTGCTGTCCTGGCTGCTCAGGTGAGCCCACAGTGCTGCCCTGGCTGCCCAGTTGAGCCCTCAGTGCTGTCCTGGCTGCTCAGCTGAGCCCACAGTGCTGTCCTGGCTGCTCAGCTGAGCCCTCAGTGCTGTCCTGGCTGCTCAGGTGAGCCCACAGTGCTGCCCTGGCTGCTCAGGTGAGCCCACAGTGCTGTCCTGGCTGCTCAGCTGAGCCCTCAGTGTTGTCCTGGCTGCTCAGGTGAGCCCTCAGTGCTGTCCTGGCTGCTCAGGTGAGCCCACAGTGCTGTCCTGGCTGCTCAGCTGAGCCCACAGTGCTGTCCTGGCTGCCCAGCTGAGCCCTCAGTGCTGTCCTGGCTGCTCAGGTGAGCCCACAGTGCTGCCCTGGCTGCTCAGCTGAGCCCTCAGTGCTGTCCTGGCTGCTCAGGTGAGTCCACAGTGCTGTCCTGGCTGCCCAGGTGAGCCCACAGTGCTGCCCTGGCTGCTCAGTGGAAGGGCCTCATGAACACTCCAATGCTTCCTGTCAGAACACTGCTCTGCTATTCACCGCACACCCAGAGCCCAGCCTGCACAATCATAAATTCATTACACAGACAGGAGTGAAGACTTCAGCAGCCCATCTGTCATGTGCACTGTTCTTAGAGCATTTAAATATTCAGTTTATTACTAATTTTATTTATAAACTTGACTTAATACAAAGGTGATACTCATACATTTGGGACAATAGTGGGGCAGGTGAAAACATCCATATAAAAAATTAATAGTTCAGATTTAGTGCAAAAGACTCACAACAAACAAATTTACTGTGAAATTACAAACTAACAGTTGTTATGAAAAACGCTGTTAACTCCTACATCCAGTGTATCCTACATTAAGCACAAAAATATTGTGCTACTGAAGGCACAGTCCAACCTGCTCCTGCTTAAACTGCTGGTAAATTCTCTGTGATATCCATGTCTGACCCTTCCCTGTTTATTCCAGCCCAAGATGCCCAGGCTTACAGTGCCCTCTGGACCACAGCTCAAGCTCCCACAGCTCTAAGGAGGCTGCACTGTGCCACACCTGAATGCCTCTGTTCCTCTCCTACACACCAATGCCCAGCATGCCACAGCAAATTCCCTCTTTTAAAGAATCTCCACATTCTTCCTGTTTTGATACAGCTTTGGTACATCTTTTGTACATGTATCTGTTAATAAAAGGCCTCCTGGATAGGATATACACTCTTACACACGCAGAAAGCCTTGTACTTCTAGAGAGATCAGTGTATGCCTTATAATAAATTTAACAAAACTCTCAGATTTGTTGAGTCTTATGCAATCTTTCAGCTCTGCTTTTCTGTGAACATAAGTGTGTGTTTCTGTGTCCCTTCACGTAAAGAAAATTTTCTTGTTCCAGGCCCTTAGTCTCAAGACTCTGTTCTTCAGTTCAGAAGGAGACAGCTCATATTCACCTATACCACTTTGTTTGTTGGAAGTTTTTTATATTACCAAAAAAGAAAATATTAAAAGAAATGTGTACGTGTTTATGTTTAAGGAGATGGAGGCTACGAGAAGTAGCAAGGAATACAACAGTAAGAAAAGTGGAAAGCACATTTTAAAAAATGTGAAAAAAAATCACATAACACCACTTGTCTCAGAGAAGGTCAGGAAGAAAAAGAATACACCCTCTGCTCATTGTGGTTTGGGTTTTGGGGATGTGTTTGGCTACAGCAGTGATTACCTTCACTACCAACAGAAAAAGCAACTTATTTCAACTTAATGGACTTAACTGGCCAAGGCTGAAAATTATAATTAGAGCAATAAAAAAAGGCAAATAGGAAAGAGATGCAGTGCTGCGCCCTGGATGCCATTCCAAGCCACTCGATTCATCCTGACCCCACTCTAAAAAACAACAGTATCTCTCTCTGAGATCTCACAATCTAGGTGTAAGCAAAAGCATAACAGATTAACAGACACAGCAGATGGCAGGAAGCAGGAAGAAGCAGAAGTGATTGGCACAGGCCAGGTGCATAAGCACTTTAGCATTTTGTAAGCACTGTGACAAGGAAGACTTTGAAAAACAGCAAGTACATTTGTGGATCTTTATATGCAGGTTCCCTAAGGTAGGTGAGAAGTACAAAAGTAGAAGTTTGTTACTTATTGAAGAGATGAGGAACACCAAACTCTTGTCCCCAGAACAGAGGGACACAGTCTCACCACCCATGTCTGAGGCACTTGAGAGATGATGACCCAAAGACTCCAAGATTTAGAGTGAACATGTTGCAGAGCTGACATGGACTTTGCACTTCTGAAATCTCGCAGAGAACCACACCGTACTACTGCAGCAGCTCTCACACCCTGCAGATGAACTGGAAGCAACATCTTGATTTCACACTGCCATCGAGTTGTCTACTCACACCTGCCCATGAACCCCTGCAGTGCACTCTCCTCCCCAGCTTTAATCTGGGGCTGAGAATTTGGTTTGCTGTACATATTTAGCAACAAATGTGAGTAGTGGGGTAAAGGGCAAAAGGCACTGCTGCAGCAGGGATTGCCATGGGGAAGATACTGGACAACCTGCCTCTAACTGGTCGCCTCATCCTCCTCCTCTGCCACCTCCATAACCTTTATGACAATGGAGGGCCAGCCAGCCTTTCATAAGCTGAGCCTTCTGCCTTTCACCTGTGTTTGGCCCCAGCACAGTCTGTATGTGTTTCTGCTGCCCAGTGGTCTCAACACATGTACACACACACAAACACGATTAGCTCAGTTGGTTAAAACTTGGTTGTAATACCACCAAGGTCATGGGTTCAATCCCATGTATGGGCCACTGACTTAGGAGTTGGACTTGATGATTCTTGTGGGTTCCTTCCAACTCAGAACAGTCTGTGATTCTGTGATTCTGTGATCTGCACAGGTGCTTAAAAACACGTGTGTGCTCCTCCCGCATCCATGAATGCTGTGGCAAGACACTGTGAGAAGGCACAAAAGGTGCTTCTCAGCCAGCTTCCCCTCAGTCCAGCTCCAGCAGAGTGGAATTATTAATGCAGCATCAAATAGAATTAAATTTCATCTCACAAAGCTTCCATTTTAACCCAGCTATTAGAAGCATTGTTATTTTGCTTGAAAGCTCAATGTCATTCCTCACGTCTTTGAGCAGAGAGTGGGATATGCCAGAATTTTAGCATGCTAATAGTTTCCCCCGCTGGCACCTGGCCATAGTAAAAAAGCCTGCTGTAACAAGTACAGCTTTGGAGGGTGATAAATGGATATTTTATGTAGTAAAAATATTTCTGCTGTCAGTATGAAAAGCCCTGTGCATATTACCACATAAAGCTAAGTTGATAATATACACAAGAAACTACTTGAATCCATTAATTTCCAGGGTTGTATTTATGTTCCTTCTCATAACCACACAATTTGAAGAGATAACTAATACAGGGTAAAAAGAGACAACATAGATTCTCAAGAAAAAAAAGGTGATGGGAGACAGTATTACAGATTGTAATGTGTTAGATAAGCAGATAAGCTATCTCTATGACACAGACAGGTTTAGAGAGAGACACAGTAACAAATCCTTTAGGCAGAATCCTATCACAAACCAGATGATCCTTAACAGCAGGATTTTCTAATGAGAACATTAACTGACTCATCCAGTGTCTTGCATTCTCTGTTTAAAGTCATAGAGAAGGATTTTTTAATGAAAGGATTTATCTTTTCTACGTGATGCTGTACACTAAAAAACCAAAAAAAAAAATAAACCCACAAACTGAAAGGAAGTCACTGTGCTACACAAAACATACAAAATACAATGCCATAGATTTTCAAAATTTTCATTTCAACCACACTTAAAAAAACCCTGGTGATGGTCCAAACAGTCATTTTTCTGTCCAATTAACAAATCATGAAAAATAATGCAAATTCCTATAGAAGTCTTTAATCACACGATTCTGCATTACAGAATGAAGAACTGTGCCATAAAAAGGTTAGGGCAAATTACAGGCATTCTTATTGTTCTTTGATAGACCCATCTTCAAATACCCCATTAAGCCAACACAACTACTGAGCCCTCTGCAGCACCAGCTACAAAGGTTATGCAGACAAGTCCACTGAACCTACACAAGGAGGGCAAGGGTTGGGAGATTCTACTGCATGGAAAATTAAAACTGAGATCCTTGAAGATATATCAGTATTTTAAGAGAGGACCCTTAGACAAGCTGAGACTTTTTTCAAGACAAAAAAAAAGGGGACATGAAAATATTTAGCTGGAAAGATAGTCAGTGTTACAGGATTTTTAGGGCTTTGCTTGTTTGTGTAACCAGTTGTATGAAAGCTTGTGGGAATTAATCAAATAAGATCCTGGATTAAATCAGGGTTAATGAGATCAGGAATGGGCACATCATTATTCAAATCACACCCCATGTGAACAGTATGCGCTGCCAGACTTGTAAATCAGAGATTAGAATTTAACACTCTTCCTTCTGCAGTCTGACAGTTTAGGGTTAGAGGTCTCCTTATAGATATTATTGCTGGTATCCACCTGCCCCGGCTTCCCAAGAAAATGTATCATTATTCCAGTTTTTCCTGGTAGTAGGCACCAAAAACATCAAGAGGGAACTGATGGCAGAAGCAGTCCCTCAGAACTTCTGACAACCACGTTCCTCAAATCTTACAACCCTTGCAGCTGTCAAGCAAATTCTGTTAATTAATTATTTTCCACCTTAATTAGACCTTTTTTTCCTGCAAACGTTACGGCAGATACAGGTTAATTCATGTGAGTTTGGAAGGGGGATGTACACCTTGTGGATTCCTTTTTGTCTGGCACAGCTTTCTGAGTTCCAGCATGCTGTTGATACGCTCATATCCAGAGATAATTTTTAGGGGAGGAAAAGGTATGAAACCAAAAAGATTTGGAAAAACAATTTTAATAATCCCCATTAAGAGATATCCTGGGACTGTGGAAATCCTTTTATAAAATGTAGGTCACATGTTTCTTTGGAGGTATTAGACTTAATTCTGAAGAGTTGATATTTAGGAAAGATAGCCCTATTCATAAAGTCTTAATAGCTGGGAAAATTGTTTAAGGAAAAACCTTAAAACAATGGGTCTCAGAAATTCCCTGGCTGACACAGAAATGCAGCAGCTGTCCTCTACACTTGAAACTGCTTTTTCTTAGTGGAGTGGAAGTTTCTGTACAAAGGTTTTCACAATGGAACTTTCTGGGCTCTTCCTATGTCCTGTCTGGTCTTTCACAGCCATGAAAGGAGAACAAAGAGGTAAAAGGAGATTTTAGATCAATCTATTCTAGCAAAACAACCTTCTATATTTTGGTCTTATCCAAGAGAAAGGAGGTACAAAGAATGCAAACAGAAGAAAGAACCATGCTCAGCACTGATCCAGAACAGCAAAGAGTGTTTCTCAAGACTAAAAAATGTTCCATGAGTGCTACAACCGCCTGAGAGGGTTTGATACGCCACTGGTATTTGTAGGAGAGGTGCAGCTCAGCATCACAGATGGGAGATTTGGTGACCACAATCCTCACCTCAAATTACTCAATCTCCTAATTACTCAATGTTTGCAAAAGAGATTGGCATGTTACCTTTGAAGTAATGCATCATACTGAAACTACCTCTGCAGTTTCTCAACCTACTGTTTATTCAGACTGCATGAAACTTTAAACAAACCTTCATGGATATCAGAGCCACACAGACTTAATGGCTGGTATTAAAAGAAGAAAACAAAAACAGTAGAGGATATATTATGGTCAAGTCCACATGAGAAAAAATGATGTGTATCTGCTTAGCACACACAGCAGGATTCCTGTTCACAGATGAGCTGTATGGGAAGGTATGATCTTTGTTTGGGTAAGTCTCCTTCCAAGGAGTCATTTTATGGTTTCTCCTGACACACCATGTGGTACCAGTGGGCTATACCAGTCCACTGTTATTCTAAATAAGATAGAGGCAAAAGAAAAGTACTAATCATGCAATTCTGCTGAGGTGGAAGAAAGTTTGAAGAGTTAAAGCAAGCAAGCAAGCAAGCAGAGAGCAAGTGCACAGGAGTCATCAAGGATGAAGAAACGGTGCAGTCTGACCATAAATGAAGATACATTGGAACTCCAGGACTGACTCCTCTGAATCTGCTCAGCATGATGCAGACTGACTCAGAGAGCAGAAACAAGATTTCAGCAGCTACAAAACCTTGTGGAAATTGCATTTAGAACTTTTTAATTTAAAAACTTTTTAAATAAGTTTTCATTTTTACATTTAAACAAGAATCAAGTGGGAAAAGTTGCATATGCTATATGCAGGAGGAAGTCCTATTTTTCTATCTAAGCCTTATTTGTTTAAAATTTACCAAGAAAGGAACAATTCATTTGAGAACATTTAATACACTCCTGGTTTGACAGTGCTGTAGGCTGAGGAAAGACACAATGTTACTCCTCAGTGTTGAAGAGGACTCACCTATATTTCAAGTAGACTTGTTGAAAACTTAACTATGAAACTGCTATGTCTCCAACTATGCAGATCTGGGCCTTGAAATTCCAAATACTGACTTACACACCTCACAGAAAGAAAGGAAAAATAACAATATATGACCTAGCTTTTGTACCCCTAGAAAGTAACTCTCTGCTCTAAAAGATAAATATGTGTATGCACAATGCAAAACAGAGACAATTAAGCCATTCACTGGATAATTAATTTAAAAACAAGCATCACTTGAAAAAAGAAGGCAGAAATCTCATGTAGTAGAAGGGAGCATCCTTCTATTTGTGAAAAAAATTGAACTCAAGAAGTTGCAGAGAAAGCAGAGTAGTCTGCCAGGTAATTCAGAGGAGCACCGTCTCTCCATTCTGTCCCTGGACTGTATTTTTTACTGGTAAGGCAAAAAACCAACACTTCTCCCAGATACTCTGACAGCTTCTAGAAATTACAGGATATCCCAGATGTATTTAAACTCCTTCACCACCAAATGCTTCCAGTTCAGGTGTAGAGTTTTTCCACCTTTACAATATGAAGTTTGACAGCGCAGAGCATAAACCACTTGGTTCCTGTTTTCGTTGGGTGCCCTTCTCAACACATTTACTTCAGGCCAAGGAATACACTTCACAAACAGGTAGTCCTACTGATTTTAACAGGCCTCATCATGAAGTCAAATTTTTAGGGCCAATCCTCGAGAAAAACAAGACCAGAAACCTGCCAGTTGTTCTCACATGTGCATGCACCGTTCCTCTTCCTCTGTGATCCCCTGCATGGGGGAATATTGAAAAATATAAAAGTTATCTAGGAAAACCCACACAGCACACAGAGAAATACCCAAAACACAGGTGTGCTCTGCTTCCTTAACACTATCTTATAATCCCAAATAAACTAACAGACCCTGGAAAGTCATTAACCACTCTAGACAAGGCTTGTGATGGACACAGCCCAGAATTCAGGGGAGAGGTGGATTGGGAGCAGATACCTCTGAAAAGGAAACAGATAAACACACATTGTCCTACCTTGAAAAGCATAAAAGGCAAAGCTACCCCTTTTAATCCCATTGTAATATTGGAGAAGAAACAATGCTCATTGAGGATGTTCTCCTAGAGAAAGAGGGACATGAATGCTGCAGAGCATTCACACATTTTTTGTCCCTCCACCATGTAAGTGTTGCACAGCCAGTGACTACTTCATTGAATTTGTAAGTATTTACAGGTATTCTCAGACCTAGGCATTTTCAACACATATTTCATTATCTCCCATCAATGCTACCACTACATTTAAATTGGCACAGACTACAGGGCACAGGGAAAGAGTTTGTTTGCTTTGGGCTTTGTTTTTTCTGGAGTACTGAACAGGGTGTGAACAGTGACAAGAGTCACATGAGTGCCCTGAAAGCTGAAGTGCTGTGCAAAGAGCCTTCACTGATAAAGGGGGGAGAGAAGGAACTGGTATGATCAAACATGTTTGGTAATTACTAGTTAATCTGCTAAAGCCAGATATTCTACCAGCTACATGAAGCTCCTAAACCAACAATTTTAACACAGTGA
Source organism: Pithys albifrons albifrons (assembly GCF_047495875.1). NCBI lineage: Eukaryota > Metazoa > Chordata > Aves > Passeriformes > Thamnophilidae > Pithys > Pithys albifrons. The sequence continues at coordinate 7,620,184 of NC_092458.1, read as the reverse complement.
ACTCTTAAAAATAATGTTTATTATTATTATTTTATATGTCTTCCTCATCTAAATAAACTTTATCTCACATCCACTGTGGCCAAGCCCAGACAAATAAACATTCAATAACTGGAAAAAGTCACGAAAAAAAAGCAAAAAGGAAGCTTGAGTATAATAAGGGCTATCTTAGCCAAGTACTGGGCAATTCCATGTTTCCTGCATTCTTAGATATTTATTAAATACACACACAGGTTAAAATAAATGGTCTGCTCTCCATTTATTTACACAGTTACACAAACCCTTAAACAGAACCAAGCACCCCTTAACAGCGACACCATTGACAGTTTAATGGGAAGTCATTTGTCATTTGGAAAACAAAGGCTGAAACATGGGTATCAAAATAAGTATTTTGGCTTCTCCCTCTTTATCCCATGGCACAGTTTTTTTGTTCTCACTTTCTCCTGTACCTCATAACGTTGTCTTCAATATGACAGCGATGAAAAATAAAACCCTTTGGTTTTCAATAACATGAAATTCCCTCTCACACTTCCAAATTTTGTTTTATTCAAATGTATTTACAAGGTACATACATGCAATTCTCGGGGAAATCCTATGTACCTACTTATTTGTCTTAGTTTATCTCTGAAGTTCTTCCTACTCAGAATTTAAATTTCAAAAAAAGCCATTTGCTATACAAAGATGTCTCTAAGGCCAGAAAATAAGACTTTCATTTATTTACTCAGGATTCCTGGTAGATCAGAGGCACTTCCAATTATTTACCCAGATTTTTGAAATGGACAAGAAAACCTGGAAAAGCATACTATTTCCCTTTCACAGAATCCTAACTTTGTCCTTGTCTTTGGATATGTATTTTCACACACTCAAAATTTGTGGCAGTTAGCCACAAATTACACTCTTCAACTAAGTATTATAAAAACATCACTAAACCTGAATTCAGTAAGAATCTTTGGCCAAGTACTTTTACCAGCTCTTCAAAGTTTATAGCATATTTTTAAAACACAGGAGAAAATTTTATTAAATTGCAAGAATTATCACAACTGTTTGTCTTGCATTTTTAATTGACACACACACATGCATCTCATACACAATAAGCTTAACTGAATAAAACCACAGAAAATTAGAATCTTCCCAGTGCATTTCTAAGCATCAGCAATTTTTAAAGTACCCTCTGGAGGACAGAGCTAAATTTTACTTCCAATCTCTTCTCACATCACATATTTAAGCTTCTTTCCTTATTTTAACAACATGGGATGTCCCAAAGCAAAGGTGCCCTGAAGACTATTTTGATCCCAAACTACTTTCCACACTCCACTGTTCTCTAGTGAATAGTGTCTCAGGACATTATTTTCTATAAATGAAACCCAGAACTGTTTAGTGTATTTAATAACAAAGCAAAACAAACCAAAAATAAACAAACAATCTAAATTGCTCTAGTACATGTAAAATCCTTTTAAGAATGTGTAAGGCAAGACAGGAGCCAACTGACATTTACACTCTGATTCATTTTGTAGGCTTTATTTCATAAATTTAATATTTTCCAATTAAGCAGATGCTTTAATGTAATTATTTAAAATAGAGCACTCCAATTCTTATGCCTGGTCCCCAGTCACTGCTTGAACAAGTATCTGTTGGATACATCAGAAAATGATCATCATCACCAGTAGGAATTCTGATCCAATGGATTGTAAGACAAAGGTGGGAAATCCAGCTGCTTCATGACACTTGTGAAGGTTTTTTTACATCTTTTTCTTGAAAAAAGCCATCCCATTTAAATGTTGTAGTTTTATAAAACATGGAAGCTACTGTTTATTTAAGTTTTAACATGTTGAACTCCATTCCATGCTTGTGTGATCCAGCCTGAAACAGAAGCAGCAACACTGGCACCATGAGCATGACCTGGAACCCCACCCAGGCAGTTCCAGCCAGCTCCAGGCTAAAGGGCATGGGAACTCTTCACATTTTGGGGGCAGAGAGCAATGATTCAACTGGGTTTAACATGACAAGAAAAACTTTGTGGTAGCTCTCGCCCCGTCACTTTAAATTTGAGAAGCTGCTTTATATGTGTACAGACTTTCATAGCAGAAAAGCATATTAGACCTGCCTTTTTTTAATTCAGAGGAAGGGACCTCAGAGTTGCACTATTTGGATGTCAAACAACAAAACCAAACCCAGCATCTATATCTGACCACAGCCACAGGGCACTTTTGCCTGTTGCAGTGATGCCACCTTTACCACTGTAATATTCTCAAATCATTATCTTTTATAACCTTTTATGCTGCATGTGTATCCTGCTGAAACACTGAGTCTCAGGAAAGGCAAGCAGTAAAATCACCATGACACTTTACTACTACACCATTTTGTACAGACTGTCAAAAACAATAACCCTCAAGCTGAAATATGGTTGAAGATGAAGGTTTTATTTACCATACAACTGTATCAAGCTGATGATCATTTCTAAAGCAGGTTTTTGCTACAAACAGCTGAAAATTAAAAATTCAAAGGCATTAGAACCAGCCCCAAAGCTTGGACATGATCAAACTTTACTTTCTTTCTATCCCATTTGCTTGGGGACGGAAGAAGAGTCCATTGGGCAACTCTCAGTGCCAGATGCCCTAAAGGGAGTGAAATCAGCTCTGCTAACTGGACAGCCATCAGAGTATAGAAGTTTTTTGTTAAGATGCAAAAAAGCAAAGGAATCCTCAAAATGGGGGTGGGATAGGGTGGAGGAATGAAGAGAAATGGGGAGAAAAGGAAACTTAGCAACATGCAGTGCAGCTAAAGAACCCTTCAACATAAACATATTTTGCCTTCCCACCCCACACTCGGCCTTCCACCCTCACAAACTATAGAGGCCACCTGGTAAGAAAACAAAAACAATGCTGTTTGTTTTTAAAAGGAAACACGTATGTTGAATTAGAGCCAAAACCTACTGAAAATGTCTGAGAGTGGGAAGAAAGACTCTAAATGCTGTAACATTTGTACAAGGTAGTATTCACCTTTTATCCAAAGAAGCCCACTCAGTTTTTTCCCTGGTGTGCTGAGGAATGCTTTTGTAAATTCATACGTGGAATAACCATGTAATGAAGCTTCCAGAGAAGCTGGCAATTGGGACTGGCTGCAAAACAGCCTTTCCGAATTTCCTGAGACTGCAGCAGAGTCCTGTGAACACCCTTATAACAGCCCCTTTACAGTCGGTAATATGCACCGCAGCAAGAGGAGGCTGTGCTGTTGAAAGGAAATACAAATGCTACAATTATAGGTGTACACAATAACAGGTCTTGCTAGGGAATTTCACCTATTGCATGTGGTACTTGAGAAGGGTTTGTCACCAAAACTCAGTGCTCCTATAACAACCAAGACTGAAGAGGAAAGAAAGTGGGGAACTTAAGCAATGAGAAATTAACTGGACACTTTGAACCAGGGATTAACCATCCATTGGGTTGGGCATCAGCTCCAATCAAAGATCGGGCTGTGGAAAGGGAAACACTCTCCCTTGAAAATCAAGTCAGCCCACAGATTATGTTGCTAAATACAAAACATGTCCTAACAGAGCCAGAAGTCTGGCAAACCAGACACTGGATCTTTGTATGGCCAAACTTCGCGAACAAAGATTTGGGAAGGGCTCTCCCCACGTGCCCTTCCAGCCGGTGCAGTGGATTTTTAGGTGGCCCCACCGTTTAAGTCCTGAGGTCCATCTGCCCCGGCCGAGCGAGCTTGGACAGTGACAGGGAAGTCCTCGGGACTGTCACAGCACCCGGTACTGACCGGAGCTGACCCTGCTGAGCATCCAAGATCTGACGGGATGGGATGGCAGGGAGGCATTTACTGCCAGGGGTTGGTCCCCACTGAGACTGGAACTCAGGACCTTGGGATTCAGAGTCCAGAGTGCTCTCCTTTACACCACGGGACCGCCCCTGCACTGGATCTAGAACAGCAGGAACATGCAAATCCATGGACACTGGTCGTCTCATCTAAAACACAGTCTATTATTTACAATTGTTTGATGAACTCAAGGAAGAAAGGAGGGAACTGGCAAATTATTTTTTCCTTAATATACAGAGGTAAACATATATAAAAACCACATATAAAAGACAAATTGCTTGCTAAGTACAAACTATAAACTGTTCCACATTCACCTTTGCCTAGTCACTCTCCTGAGATACTGGTTCCCTGCTCCTCAAGGACAGCATTACAGCACTGCATGACAGCAGCAAGTTAAAGTTATACCTGTATTTTCTTGTGAAAAATAATTACCACCTGCAACTTTGTACATATGGATTCTGAGTGGTGAACACTGGAAAGCTTAACTCCATTACAGCACAGTACTGCAATGAGCAGGAGAAGCAAATTCACAGCATTTCTCTCCTAGGGTTACACACAGAGTATCCTCAATCTGAAATACAGATAATTTCTGTAAGTTTTTACTTGTGAAAACAACGGCACAGGGAGTTAAGAAGTACAGCAAGCAGCATAGATTACTTCCAACCAGGCCAAATAGGCTTACTTTCATTTTTTTATTTTAATCTGTACATTTTTCTATCAGCATACGTTGCACACTTAGCCACAAATAGTTATCTGCCTTGGGAAAACTAATACTAACATATTATGGCTTTTTAAAATGCATCAGTAATGCAATTTGTTCCTTTCTACAGCACTTTTCCCCTTCAATAACAGAAATGCAGCTCTTCTGAGTAGAATTCTAAAATAGTATCTACAAACTCATACACATGTAACTTGCTTGGGTTTTGCTCTCTCTCATAGCTCAGAAAAACAATTACAGATTGGAATTTTACAGATCCATATTACAGATTTTAGAACTTTATGGGCAACATCAACTCAGTGATTCACTCATGATGTGACCAAAAGGCAGGTATGATGCTACCCTCTCCTTTTCCTGCACCACGGGAGTGTAACCACCCTACAGTTTTGGTCTAACCTACAGTTTTTCAAGGTAAGAAAACTAAATGCTATTCAGCCATCTCCTCTGTCACAGTTAAATTATAAGTGACAGCTTAGCTGGAAGAGCTAATTTAACAAAGAAAACAGGCAATTTAAATAAGGCAGATGATGCTGGACTTTCTTTTCTCAAAAATTCACAATTATTCCTGAGCAAAAGAGATCAAGCAAAGAGTCAGCGAGATTAGATCACAAGCCAATTTTCACACAAATAAATGAAATAAATGACATGTATCTACTCAAACAATGCAAATACAGCTATAATAATGAGCAAGGTGGACACTGGTAGTAGATATTCTAAGTATTTCTTCAATATTCAAGGCATCAAGCCCAGAACTGGCAGGTTATATAAAGCGTCATATAGAAAATGCTGCGAGTTTTACACTCCAATTTTGAGATGTAACAAAGAACTCCAGTGATGGATTAATTCAGATGAGTCTACTGCCTGTTGCCCTCAACTACCCATTACTGCTGAGTTCTGGAAAAAGGGCACTGGACAAGACACACCAGTGCTACAGCAAGTCCTTAATTTTGAAGTAACCTATTGTCCCCACACAGGGTGATGGTACTTCCACTGCCGTGCCCTGATTTGAAGGAAGCAGCCTGTGCTGGCTCTGGTTACCTGTGGAACACTAAGTTGGTGGCATTGTAGTCCTCTTGCATTACCTTGCTAATGTAAGTTTTACGGAAAAATGCAATTGTTATCCGAGTATTTTCAGTCCTTTTGCCAGAGCAGCCCTTTGCTTTGCAAAATGAACTTGAAAGAAGTGAGATCTGAGATCACTTCGCTAAACGGAAGAGATACAATCCCTTCTATTACACACAGAAGGGAACTTTGATTGGCACAAGGAAGGAAAACAAGCACGTATTTTTAACCAAAGGTTTTGCATTTAGATTTAATAGCTGTTGCCTTCTCCAGCTGCTTAAGCAACACAACAGATGAAATGCAAGCCGTAAACCAGGACACACATTTTTAAGCTTCCTTTCAAATTCTGCAGACTGATTTCTTGTTCCATCATGCCAAAGCTCTCAAAGCATATGTGCAGAAGTCAAAGCATGAGCCCTGCTCTTGTCTCTCCAAAAGCTACTAACTGGAACGTTCCTCTAGGCTCAAACATAGTCATGGCTGTGAGGTAGGAGTGTCCACACTGTACTGGCTGTAATATGGAGGAAGCAAAACTCTGAAGGTTCCTCTGTTGGTCTTCAAGGTATTCATAACCCACAACTACTCATTCAACAAGTTTTGGGCTAGGTTTAGTCCACTCTGCAGTTTTGGGAGTGTTGTTTTAAAGTCTTCGTAACTAGGTATGAAGGTTCAGCCTCCACAAAGAAAAAATTTCTAAATCCAGCAGGAAATGCACTCTAAGCTGTCCTACTGCACTAGGAATGGAACTGCAGAGACAATCAAACTGCTAACACAGACTCAGGAACCAATCCCACAGCTTAAAAAATGTGCTGAATGGGTGAAAGGCTGCCAGACACCCCGGATCACTGTGAGCTGCCATGGTTACTCACTGGGTTTAACTCTGCAGACTCTAAACACTACCATGTATACAACCAGCTCCAGAGTTAATTAGTTACAGAGAAAGGAAAACCTTGTAGTGTGGCAGAGGGGGAACTTCACATGGACAGTCATCTGCAGCTTAACTATATGAACTTTCCAGAACACTCCCAAAATAAGCACAGAAGAAATCAAGGTTATGGCCCAGCCTTTCAGGCTGTTCTTAAGATATATTTCAGGATATTATATCAGGTTTCTCCACCCCACCCCATTACTCCAAACAACCTCCAAGCCACAACAAGGGACATCTCACTGACCCCGTTTCACAATTCTGACAGCATTTAGCCATCTAACAAATGTTTCCATAAAATACAACAGGAGGGGAGAAGGAGAGCTAAAACTAAAAATGGGTGAAGGTGGAATGAAACAAAGTGAAGTAAGATACTGGCATCCTATTTTCAAGGAAGGCTCATTTAAAAATAACACTAGAAGAAATATCAAATAATTTAAAAGGTCAATCAACAGCAAATGCATTTCATAACTTATGTTCTTCACTATTAACTCATCACAACTTTGACAGATCCTGCTAAGATACATCACTTCTGAGACCTTTGCAGTTAACATTAGGTGGCTTCAGGTGGGCCTCCTCCTCCTCCTCTTCCTCCTCCTCCTTTTAAATTATTTTCAGAAATACCATGCTGTATGCCTAAAAGGTGAATCACAGATTTTTCTATCCTGTCTCAAAGACAAGCAAATAATTTTCTTCAGAGTAATGAATCTTAGTTAACAGACAACTCAAAATTTTTAGAAATAGGTAATTTTTATAAAAATTATGAAAATTCTTCTCTTAAGACTGGGCAAGATACCCATAGGAATGTTTCATTACTATAAAGTTTTTTTATTCAGGAATAGAGCAACATTTTCCTCAAACTTTCAAACAAATGTCCTCTTTTTAATGTGATATGAATGTGTTACATTGTCCTAGACTACAAAAAATTAAGGAAAAGTTATGCAGCTTGAATAACTTATCTTTTCCCTGCTACACACCCTGCACTGTCACAACCTCCACACCACCATGGCCACAAGTTCTACCTTCATTCAAAATCTGGCAGAACAAAACCACACACACACCCCCCACATGCTAGCACGCCTCAACCACTTTGATATGCCCAGCACAGAAATCTCCATGAGTGGCACAGTTTTCCCGTGTCCCATCAGCCCCAGAACGCACCCTGATGTTCGGAGAAGGTCTCCCACGCTGTCTGGGCACTGTGGCTGCCACCTGGGGAGCTGCGGCAGCAGGAATGGGAATGTGAGCGCAGGGCAGAGCTCATTTTGTGCAACACTGATCCCACAGAGATAGCAGCCTCCCAGTGAGCCTGCTAACAAACTGGTTTCTGGACAAATAAACTACTTCTGGCTTTTACACAGACATCCCTTCCCAAATAAGTGAGAGTAAAAACGAAGTTTTAAGAAAGGTGATGTGTGTGTGTAGCTCACACATTAGCAACTTATTCATTCATATTAACTTTGGTTTTGCCACGTGAATCTGAACGTATTCAGAAAAAAAAAAAGTAAAGCCTCATCTGCCCTTCCACGGGACATAGGATGAGAAACAAAGGTTCCTTTTGGGCACAGAGTACATTTTAATTCTTTTGATTACACATCCACAATGTATGTATGGCCAGACTTCGTGAACACAGATTTGGGAAGGGCTCTCCCCACGTGCCCTTCCAGCCTATGCAGTGGATTTTTTAGGTGAGGCACAGCGTGCACAGAACTGGCCCCACCGTTTCAGTCCTGAGGTCCATCTGCCATGGCCGAGCAAGCTTGGACAGTGACAGGGAAGCCCTCGGGACTGCCACAGCACCTGGTACTGACCAGGGCTGACCCTGCTGTGCATCCGAGATCTGATGGGATGGGATGGCAGGGAGGCATTGAACTGCCAGGGGATGGTCCCCACTGAGACTGGAACTCAGGACCTTGGGATTCAGAGTGCTCTCCTTTACACCACGGGACTGCCCTCATCCACAATGTAATACCACTTGATATTGCTATTTTACAACTTATATAGGTTACAGGTTGTTTTATTCTTAAATACACTTGTAAATGTCACTGTAACCACTTGGTCAAAGCATCAGTCTATTTGACTTACAAAAGTACTGCTTACAGTTATCTGGGGTTTAGGGTTTTTTTCCAATTAATCTGGTAAGGTGAGATTCCATGCAGACTCAAAGTACTTTTGCTTTCCCTCTCTGTAATTACTGAGATGCTTCATCAGATAACACCTCAGTTCTCAGCTGGGCTACAGGGAGAATAACTCCTCCCCCTCCCAGACCCAGTCCCTCCACTCCCTACGCTGGGATTTTACACACCCTGGATTAAATGGCAAAAAATGGTGACAGCAGCCATTGCAGAAGTCCTAAGGAGGTTTTAGTTCCTCTTTTCCCTCAGAACTAAATAAAAACAAGAAAACAGTTTGGGAGATGACAAATGCACTCCCAGACTCCTGAGAAATTGTAAGAACATGGAAACAACAATAATGTCTATTTTCATGAGCAGTAAGAGTGCAACCGCAGATTGTGAAATAACCCTGAGGCACTTTATTATGGTGATTCAGACCCATTCCCCATCTCAAGGGAAAATCAAGTCTCCCATCACCATCAGCAAAAAGCCAGTCAGCTCCCACCTCCTCACCCCAAACAGTTTGCACCATTTTGTTCCAATAACATGCAGAGGCTTTCATAGGGAGCTCGTTCCAAGTCCAACTGAGGGATCCACCAGTAAAATTGTGATTGAATGAACACACCATTCAGGGCCTTGCTCTTGCCAGGTCAGACAGCATGTCAGCTGGAGTGGAAAAGAAAATTAAAATTAAAAATATCCCTTCAATTCCCAAAGGGGAAGCCCTCATAAAGAAAAGGCTTAGGGTGATCCTTAAGTCCCCTCTCCACAGCAGTCCCTGTGAGGTGCTCAGACAAACAGTTGAATCCCCACATTACACTCCATGCTGATGAGAAACAGAAAATGATTCCCAACACCAGAAGAAATATTTCACATGTGCAACCAAGCATGTTTACTTTTTTGATTACCTTTAATATGAACAAAATAATTTGAAATTAAAAATATTTAGTTTCATGATACAGAAGAATTACCAATGCATACAAAAGCTCTTAATATTATCTTTCATTGCTTTTCTATTCATAACATCTTTAAGCTGTGTGCAGAAAGCAGTAAATCCAAGCAGGATATTTGTAATGCAATTACTTCCCTCATAATAGTTATGTTTCTAAATCTATTTAGAGAGTTCTGGAACATTACAAATGTTGTAAGGGTGGCTCAGTCCCATTTCTGCCAAGCAGGGAGTAGATATTACATGTTTCATTCAATACTGTAACTATTTGTGCCTCAGGAGACTTTTTTTTATGTGTGTGTGTGGCATATAAGGAAATACATTTTGCTGTTCTGTGATGCTGGGGGTTTTTTTCCAGAAAAAACTGTAAATGGTCATTAATAACATTTGTGTTTCAAGCTGGAGCCTGAGCATTCAGGAGCCAACAGTTTAACACACACCTGAGGCTGCACAAACAGACATTGGACTCTTCAGCACGTGGACACAGATCACACACAGAGGTACCTATGCCTGTCACTAGTAACAAGTTTTATACCAGATAAATAAAATTTTCAACCACAAATCCAATTGCCTTTAATTTTTTGTTGATATTTTGAATTTCAAACCCATTCTTTTTTCTTTCTTTTTATTTATGTCAAGCATCAGGGATGAAAACAAGGCTATAAAATTTGGCTGACATAGATAGCAGTTAAAATTTTATAGCTTTTTAACAGACAGAATTGAAAACCGGGAAACATTTCTTTTGTACAAAAACTTACTTTCTTTGATTTTTATTTGTCTAAAGCTATGCTTTAAGTTACAAGTTCAATAACAAAACGGACTCAATTTTGTCCCTTTGAAAATGTAACTTGTATTTCACAAACTTCATATGATCCCAGTAGTACTCTCCATTATTGCAAATTATTTCCCATTATAAAAACTGTATTTATCTAGGTATTCTCTTTACAAATTTTTAAATAACCTACAGAACAAAAGGTTTGATACTTAAAAAGAGAAATGGCGAAGTTTTCCTTTTTTATTTCCAACAAGAACGTATTTCTAGGGAAAAAAAGGCCTAGTAGAAAGTTTTAATTATGCTAAGATCCTAAACCTTTGAATAACACACAATTAGAGGCATGTTTTAATATGTCATGCCTTTACATATTACCTATAAATATTTCTACAAGGAATATGTTTTATGGTACCCACACAAAAATCTCACAAAGATAGCAAAAAAAACTTGAAAATTAAAATAAAAAGGACATAACTGACAAATTTAGTAATAGTTGAGAGGATCTCCACAGCCCCCACTCATTCACGGTGCCACCCATGCTGGGACTCCTGCAGGGATTGCTGCAAGGCTGGAGGAGGAGGGCAGAGCTCCCCTGTCACCACAGTCTCAGCTGTGCCACTGCAGGACTGGCACCAGGACTCAGCCTGTGCTTCCAGCGGCTCCTGGGCTGCCACAGCAGCAGCAAATCCTCACACAGCAAGTGGGAGGAGCAAAAGCACAAAGGGAGGAAAAGCATTTATACTGAAATAAAGGTCTGGATCAACACTTGGGGAAGGAAACAAGGGTGTAGCAGAGCAAATTCAGGGTGATGACCTGAGATGCAAAGAAGGGAGAGGGAACACAGCCAGGAGAAGGAGCAGGAGACTTGGCACAGCTGGAAAAATGACAAGCTAAAGAAGCCCTAGACGTGGGATCGAGGAAGGAGCAGCCATACCTGGCAAGGACAGGAACACCAGGGAAGGGCTGAAGCTTAGGAGTAGAAAGAGGCAGGAGGAAGGAAGGAAAGCAGCTGAAACAAGGAACCTGAATGAATAAAAGAAAGGAAAGGCTGGAGGACAGCAGGAACCTTGCAGGAAAATAGCCTGTTACCATGTAAATAACTATGCATTCATATTATTTATGTACATTATTTATATAATATTATTTATGTAAATAAATGGCCTTTCCTGCAGCACACAATTCTGCAGTGAAGGACTAATGGACTTATGGAGGCAAAGCAAAGGGGTGGATCGATCAGGGGAAAGGACACTTGAAACGGGAAATCAAAAGAGCTTGGCCTGTTTGATAGATTGAAAATATGTATGATTATTTTCTAAAAATACATCAGAGGGGAAGGAATAGTAAAACAACAGGAAGAGGAGGAACTATTTATTCAGAAATATAACTCATGAGAATTAATGAGCCAAGATCTCCCAGGAATAATTTTATGCTAAACAAGCGAGGAAGTTATTTGTAGTTGGGTTTTTTTGGTGATTGGGTTTTTGCTTAGTTGGAGTTTGTCCTGTTTTGTTTTGGTTTTAAATCAAATGAGTAATATCTTCAATAACACCTAAAAAGAAGAAAAATAATGTATTTTTTTAAAATGCACAAAACCCACAAAGCCCTGTCAAGCTAACAAGCCCAAACCTTCTGTTATGGGTTTGTAAAAAATCCCTCAAACACCACCTTCAAATCTTTCAGAGCAGAGCTTGCTGTGCTGATAAGATGAGCTCTCAGGTGTGCATGAGCAGCAGAACACTCACCTGGAGGCCCTGCCCAACAGGGTCTTAAGCTGGGCCTGCCTTTCTTCTCCCCCACAAACAGCTCCTGAGCCAGTAACATGCTCCAGTCCAAAGCCACACGTGGTTCTCCTCTCTGCCAGCTTTGCTTTTAGCCTCTTAATTTCCAATGGCTACAGCCAAAAGCAGGGAGCCAGCAAAACATGGTTTACCGAGCCCAGCACACAAAGACAGCATTTTGGTTTGGTTTGTTTTTAAGCTCTGTGCTCTGCCTGACTTTGAAACGCCTGTAATGCTCTTCTGACATCTGTGTACAACTCCTCCACAGCTGAAGGAAAGCAGCATTAGCTACATTATTTTTGTAATATAGAATTATATTCTACTGAAAGACCTTTAAACTGAAATAACAAGAGTTCTGGATCTATTCTGGGACACAGTGTAAGTCAAAAGTAACACACACGCACATTATCTACTTTGACAAGAGGCTTTGTTCTGTTTTTAACTGCATTTAATCATCATCCTACTCACATTTAGAGGAGATATATTTAAGGGTGAAGTCCTGTTTCCATTAAATTAAAAGGGAATAACAGTATTGAGTGGAGACCAGAATTTTACTCCAGACAAAACATTTACCTTGGAACTCCAGAATGCAGTAGTTACAATTGTTTAATCTTTCCATTCAGGAGAAACAAATGGTACAGTACACCACAACTTAAAACATTTCATTTTAACTTGACCAAAGTGGTTCCAAAACAACCAAACTTCCCTTTAAGCAAAATTATCTAGAAATTAACCACAAGTAATTCATCATTTGTTGGCTATGAGGAAAAAGACACACTGGCCCCACAACAGAGGACTCCACAAAACAACTGGTTAATTGTATGTTTTATTCAGTACTTCCTGGGCACATTTTTAGTGAAAAAAAGCACAAAGCCATTTCACTGTTAAGTCATTTTGTGGGTAGTATAGTAATGAATACTTCTAGTTTGCATAATTATTTTCAAAAGGTCTTCTTTAAAGAACCTCTAATAAATATTTAACACCGAGGAAAAACTCCAGCTAATCCATCTTCCAACACAGGCAGACTTCAGCCCACCCACATATCTATAATCCTTTTTGCCCTAATTCTTGCCACCCAGGACATTTTATAGTATTTATGTATAAAATAAAAATACTTTCTGTTAAAGTCACATTGTTCACAGATGTCCTGCAACATCAAAACAAAGGGCTTCAGCTCTGGTCATATCCACACCTCAGAGATTTTGTTCAAAACTGATTATTCCTTTCTCTCTCCTGCAAAGAGAATTGTGAAAGCATGATCTTATCTTCACTAGTTGTTTTGTTCACCTGCATACAGAGACACCCAGAGGCTGGCAGAGGCTGACAGAGGCTACTCCAGACTCAGGTATGTCTTTGCCACAGGTTAGCACTTCCACTGGTCTCAAAACCTTTCCCATCCATCACACTTCCCATATTTCCACAAAGACTGAGCGTGGGAGAAGGATACCCAAGACCAGTCGCACACAGAAAGATACCCTTCTTCACAGGGCAGCTTCCACCTCTTGTGTGAGCACTGACACCAGATCAGTAAGAACAAGGGAAGTTACTGAACAAGAACAGCAGATCACAGTGAATGGACTATTTGAGTCCTCCATACATTCCAAATGAGATTAAAACCTTTAAAATGCACCACAAAATCCTATGCTCTAGCAAGAATGCTTTGACATCTGCTGTCTGTTTCTCTGTCCTCACTCTCTTAAAAATATTCCTACACTAAAGACAAGGCTGACTAAAATCATCCTGTTTTGGGTTGTTGGCTTCCTCCACACCCTTTTTCCTTTTTTTATAATCAGTATTTCTCAGGTGCTGCAGCACACCACAGACCAGGTTAGAGTATAGATTCTTCTCTCCAAAATTGGGGGGGAAGAAAAAAATAAGACAAAAAAGATACAGAATTCAGATGTTCAAATATTCCAAAAGGCCCTTTTTATGCAGTAAATGCTGAGAAATATGCACACTCAAGCTTGTTAGTAAGACATATTTCCCAGTAACAATGGAATTACTTTGAGTTTTCATGATATGACAAAAAAAATATAGAAAATACACCCTTCTAAAAAGCACAGTTCAATTTAAAACACAGCTGAAAGTTTCAAATCTAAATGTAGATTAATGCCTGTCTGCATTACCATTACCTCTTACCTGCTGCACTGCTTCTTAGGAAAACTATATATCATGTAGGCAAATTAATAATAATAAAATAAATACAGTATATTACATTCACAGTCTGTGGGAACCAGTGTTCCCTCTTACACAGGTATTTGATCTAGCACAAAGTAACATTCAGCATTCCATCTTTCCTGTGATAAACATAAGGCTGTAATTTTGTTTTCTGCACATAAGTTTTATTCAAACTGCTCTGCCTTTCCCATTGACTGGCAGCCCACACTGAGCACAACTGAGCTGAGGTAACCACTCCCAGTGGGTTACAAACAGTTGCTCAATGGAGTGGTTTCTCCCGAGCAGAAGAGAGGGAGGAGGAGGAGGAAGTGAGAAGGGGAAGAAGCAAAGAGAAGGAACTCTCAGTGGTAGTAAGAGTAGAGATAACGCTCTCGGGGGGTTTGTACAAACTTCAGAACCAGCCTTTAGAAACTTTAGCACAACAAGAAGCACCGTGTGGGAGGTCAAGTAAACATGGCAGTCAGTGCTCACCACCACCCCACAAGGGTCACCATAAAGCAAGATCCATCAGGCCTCGGTCAGGACTTCAAGGAATGCAACAGGAGGACAAGAACATTCCAGGGACACTTATTCCCTGCCTACCACCACAGCTGCAGCACTGTATCCTGAGGAACACTGCCCTGGACACAGAGGTGCAGGCAGCACCTACAGCTGGCAGCATCCAATACTGAAGTCCAAGTTAGATTCCCTGTGGCAACACTCAGACAAAGTCTGAGCTTCCTGGAACCCCTCAGACCTTCAAATCACCTCACAGCAACTAGATCCCTACCCTGTCAATCCAAAATGCATATTATTTCCCCATATGCAAGGGAGAAAAGGTATTCCTCCTGAAGGAACTGCATTCATTAGCTGTAAATTACAGTGGTTACAAAAGGCTGGCCAAGGAGTCTCATTCCTACCAACCACACATGGCACAAGTGATCACTTTAAAAAGATGCTTGTACAGCTTAAATTGTTGTGTTTACTACAGCAGCAGTAAAATCAGGCAAAGACATTTCTTACTGTAAATTCTACCCCCAAAGACCAGCTGTCACAAGTATGGTTGTATAATAGTTAGAGAAGTCAGATTCTGTAAGGATTTCTTGAGACATCTACAGATTACCTTTCTCTTTCCTCTTGCTTTCACCATGGCAGACAATGGACAGAACCTGCATTCATAGCCAGCCAACAGGCAAAACCGTGTTTATTTCTACTTTTATCTTCCATGTGTTTGTCATTTGTTTGAATCTTTAGTATCTCTTTATTCACCTACATGTTGAAATATTTGTAATTAGTTTAATTTGCCTTTAGAGAAAAAACAGTGAGTAATACAAAGAAATCTCTTGGGTTCCTCCACACCAAAGGATGAGGTCATAGGGCTGTTGACAATTATTTTAAAACAATCAACCTTTCATTGAGTGATGTGATCATGCACATTTGCACAGCTTGATGAAATACAGGCTTGCTCCTTTCTGGAGCCTCAGGATTCCAGACATGATATCAAATAATAGTTTTCCAGGACTGGAAACACTTTTGTAACAATTTCACAGAGCAAAAAGAGATACTATCTTTCTTAGTACTTAATCCCCAAACTTGGACCATTATTTCCTAGCTCCTTCCATGCTCTAAAAATGTGGCTTTTAACAGACAATGCATTAAAAATACAGCTTTTGCTAGACCATTTTCATTGATGGCAAGCTTCAATACAGCAAGTATTCTAACAGACAGCTTCTCCCATTGCTCCCCCTGAGTGCCAGGAGCTCAGCCATCAGCCACAGTAACTTTCTTAAGCACTGCAGAAGGAGGAGGAAGGAGGATGACTCATCTGTGTCTCGTCCAGGATCTCTGAAGAGTATCTTCAGCTTGAACATGAACAAGAGAACAGCCATTTTAAAAATATGAAATGTACAAATCTGATTGCCTCAGCTGCTATTCAGGAGTCAAAGACAAACAAAATAACTACCTGAACACAGATTAAAGCAGCCAGACTGGAGGAGAAATTGTACCAAAATTGCTTGAGGTGTCCAAGGTCCCAAAAAGGCAAAGCCTACCTGAGTGTAGTTAATAACACACCTCACACCCAGGTTTTGGCACAGTCTCTGGAACACCCTGTCAGAGGAAGGTTTATCAGTAGCTGAAGGCTTGCACATGTTTACCACTTCTGTGCAACCCAAAGAACTCAAAAGAAGGAAGAGGCAAACAGGTGGCTTCCAGGGTTCATGAAGTTTCTTAGTAAGGGCAAATTCATAAACCGTAGAAGTAACACAAAATCTCCCAAACTGTGCATTTCAAGATGCTTTCTCCACAGCAGGCTTTAAGGAGTTTCAGAACAAGGAAAAGTAAATCCACAACACTACATACTAATTATTAGTAGCTTTACATACTCTGTCAGATCAGAAGGGAGAGCACACGTTGTTGTTACAGTAAAATCAAAAGTGAGCAATTCAGATCTATAGAAAAACCCTGTGAGACTGAGCTATCAGCCAGAAGCAGCAAGGAGCTCAGCTGCTGCTGGCTGGTAGGGAGGTGGTTTACTCCCCAAGAATTCACATAGTAGGAATTCACAGGACTCTGCAGGGGCACGAAAACAGCCAGGATGAAATAATATAAACATGGGACTTGTGAGAGATAGGCTTTAACCAACTGAAGTATCTGGCGTGGTGGTGTGTAACTCTTTTAGCCAATAAGCTGTAGTCCTAACCCTATATAAACTGTGTGCTTTGTGTAATAAAAAGTCTTCACTATAAACTTCATAAGCTTGTTGGTGAAGTCCTTTCCACCAAAAATTGTTTACTTTATTACTTTACTTCACTGATCCCTTCTAATGAGTGTATTAAGATCCACAGGCTCCTCTACCATTATCTCATCCTCCCCTTTGTCCCAGGGACAGGAAACCTTATATATACATGGTTTCTAATATGTTCAAGTTGGCATCAGAGGCATGACCTGAAACTACCGCTTCCAGTTTTAGGAGAGTAACATTGTGCACAAGTACACAATTTTATTTTATAATTCAGCTTGCATTTTTGGGAAATGTAAACTTTTGGGAAAATTGAATGCCAGCAACCACCTCCCAGTCCTGACAAAGCAGTGCCCATCACAGAATCTGTTCCTCCAGCCTCAGTGGTGTTCAGCTTCCTCTGAGGACAGATGCAGAAAAGCACCTGCAGCTGCACACAGAAGGAGCCCTGTGAAGGCTTGCACAGGCTCCCAGGGAGCCAGACATGGCCCTGTGGCCAGAGCTCACCAGGGTGCTCAGGAACAGCACTGCAAGGGAAGCTGCTGTGCCTGCTTTTGCAGCAAACTCCCTGGCATTCTCTGAAGACCTGAAAACATTCAGATCCAAGAAAGTGCAACGGTGCTATTTTGCAATGGGGATAAATTTCATAAAAACTGATGTTTTTAGAATAACTAAAAAAACTCGGGTTCACTCTTAAAAAACAACACAAACCCACATTCCTGCTCTGTACCCGTGCTGTGTTCCTGCTAATACAGACACAGTTACTTCCTCTGAAAACAAACAACTGCTTTGGTACCTGAGAAGGATTTTGTTCAAGAAATGTAGTAAATCCCTAATGTCTCTGCAAAGATTCAAAAACCCTTTCCAAAAAGTGCAAAACCAAAAAGAGTATAGAGATGATGAGCCATCACTATATGCTTAAAAATTCTAACATAATTTCAGGAATAATGAAAAAAGTTTCCCTAACACTTCCACTCATTTCTTTAACATTGGTAAAAAAAATCCATGTTGCATAAGACAGTATAAATCCATTGAGACAAACATTCCCTGAGGTACATACTGCATAATAGCTGTAGTGGAAGCTATGCCAGTAACTAATTAAACTTATGCCTCAGGCTTTAGTGATGTCAATTCATCTATTCCAGATTTATTCTCTTTTTAAAGTGCAAGTAGATAATTTTCTCTATGAACTCTGTAATTTAAAAAAAAATCATTACTTAACTAAAGATCTTCTAAAGTAGAACCACACTGTGGAGGAAATTTATTTGGTAAGACAACCTATCATATTTGAATAAACGTGGTCAAGTTTCATGCTCCTTTGAGTCAGCAAGTCACCCCATCTAAGCAGGCAGAAACTCTTTTCTTCCTTACCAGTAATGAATGAGACAGAAAAGAGCTTTGCTCTTGACAAAAGGTAGCTTCTAAAAATTTCTATAGAAAACAAGGTGCTCATCTCAGATGATCATTGTCGCACTATATTATGAATCTTATCACCTCAACATTTACCAGTTTTCAGTGCATTATGCTGCTTTTTTGAGCTGTAATCTCTTAAGGCTGGGTTATTGGTGACAGTAAACTACAGCAAGAGTTACTCTTCCCATTTCAGCAGAATGGCCATACAACTATGTAGAAACAGCCTCTGTAATAAACTGTTGCACCTTGAGTTCACCCTTGTGGCTTCTATCATCATCTTCTCATGAAAAGAGGGCAGTCATGTTTCCTTCCATAGAACTTGTTATAAGATTTGCAAGAAGGAAGCAAAATTATGCCAGTACCTCTTCTTTTTAGTTGCACCACAATTCAGTAGGACAGTCTCCTCTCTTAGCTGTTGGCCATTACAATTGTTGCAATTACAATTTAAAGGGCAAAGTAACTTTTACATTAAGTAACACTTCATATTTCAGCAGAAGTTCTAGTTCATCTTCAAGCTCCATAAGCTAACAAAGTCCTCTGATCACACTACTTACACAATCATTTTAGGGACAATGCATTTATACAAACAAGTTTTTATTCAAATCAGTCATGTATTACAAAAAAAAAAAATCTGAAGCTCAGATCAGAAACATGTTGTCATTAACTGGCTTTGCTTTGGCATGTTGCTCTGAAAACAGACAACTACAAGTTCTTTCTCCTTGCATCAGATCGCGCTTGAATTTCTGCAAACACTGTGCAAGCCTTCCAGCCCCACAAAGAATGAAACTGCTGTTTGCCATCTGCACGGGTGGTGTTGTACTGCACAACATTAGGCTTTATTTAGCATGTTTTATGCTCAAAGTGTCACCAAACAGTGTTAACCAGCCTGGTGAAAAGCTGGTGTCAGAGGAGCCACTGCAGCAGCCAGTAAAGAGCTTGCACAAGCTCAGAGTGCATGTCCTGCTTGAATGTGCAGACTTTCTTACTGCAAGCAAATAATCAGATGTATCACTAAGTGCTTTAGAGGCAGAGTCTCACAAATGCATGAACAATATAAATATTAATAATTTCAAATAATGTGGTCATTAATTAGATATGAACCAGGTATTCAAGAGAAAGGTTCATGCAGGTGTTCAGTGTGTAACATGCCGAGCACTTGCAGCCCTGAGGCCTGAAGGATTTATAATGAGCTGTAGAGCAAAGACATGCTGAGTTGCTCAAGCAGAGAGATTCATCAGCCTGAACAAGAATTGATCCCAGTATTTTCCAAAGGGACTCTCTGCAGTATCCCAAACAGTAGTCACAACTGACTCTGATCTTTAGAGGCAACACAGGAAGATGATCTAAATACCACTTGTGCCACAAAGAGGAAAAGAGAGTTCAGAATGACACTCACTCTGCAAAGGTAGCAGACACAAGGGCGACCTTCTGCTACCCCACCTTAATACAACAAAAGAGATTTTACAGATTCACCTTTAAAGATTTTGTCCCCAGACAACGGGAATTAACTCTTATTAACATCTCAAACAGTGAAGAAAAAAAAAGATAAAAATTTCCCTAGGTATGTCATTTAAATCACAAAATTGGTACATGCAGTTCACAGTGTTTTCTGTTCCTCCTTAGACAATGCAAAAAACTCCAGATTATGGTTTGGAGATCAATAAAAGACACACACATGTACAGAGCCAAATATTAAAAAGTTCAAGCAAAAGCATAAATTAAAGAAAATGTATCTTATGATTAGCAATAGGCAGTGCAATCCAAAGGGATTCCAATCCAATAGACTACATGAGCTTTGGATCAAATCCATGAAGCTAATACTGCAAACCACCAATAATAAAAGATTACACAAAACAAAGCTATGCCAAGTAACTGTTGTTGAGTACCTGTCAAAAGTGAAATCTCAAAAACAAAATCAGAGGAACTGATTCTGATTACACAGTTTACTGCAGTTTTAAAGGAGGTTAATTGGAGGAAATCAATATAAGGTCACTGTGGCATATTTAAAAACACCACAGGACAAAAATCTTACAAACACAGCTGTCTGTCTTTAGCAGTAGACATTGTCACAGGACTTTTTAATCCAAGATCTCTTCACTGCTTGCATTAAATCTTGGTATTTTCAGTACAAATAGACTGAGGGCCCTATTGGGTGTGTCCTAAGAGCCCCTCAGCACCACCTCAGTGCTCCAGTTCTTAACTTCCTGCGCATTCACTCAACTCTCACTCACCTTGCCCCTCTGTCCTTACACCAAATCTCAGTCAAACAGGTGGTGTACAGATGGTTTACAGCCACTGTTTATGGTTTGCAGACAAAGCCACAGGGACATGCTTATTAACGGGGGTGATAACTGAGGAAGAAGATGCAAGAAATAACACCCCAAAAAAAGCCCCTCAAAAAAACCCAAAAGGAAGCACCACAGAGCTGTTATGCTGCATTTGAACATTACTCTGCATTTCTTCCAGTCCTCCTTTGTCTCAGTGTTGTTTGGGTTTTTTTTTAAACTACACTTACAGTTTTCAGCATATTACCCTGGGCTACAGTGCCCTACTCAAGTCTTTAAACCCCAGCCCACAGCTCCAATCCCTTTCAATCACCTTCTTAAATTCAGCCCTTGTTAGCAATTCAACAGATTTTGGTTTTATTTCTGTTTTAACAGTGGTCACCAGTTTTAACTCTTCAGAACAGCGAGCATGCCCCAGCCAACACAATATTGTCCCTTAACTCCTCCATCAGAGTTTCAGGGTTCCTCTATTTTCCTAACTAAAATCTAATAAGAATATCTCACAAGTTTGTCCCAGGTAGGCAAATATTCCATTTCCAAATGTAATCTAGATAATTTTCCATCTTGACTGGCCTCTGCCAAGCATCACTGAGCTCAGAGGCAAAGTTCTAGTGCAAGATTTTGTGCTTTTTGTATTTTTTGCACACCGGTACAACACGCTTGGAATGTGGCTGCTGAAAATAAATTCCACTTCAAGACAGAACAGGCTGCTCTAATACCCTGTTCTGAAAACATCTTGTTCATACAAAGCTTCTGTCTTAGCAGAGCCCTCCATGAATGACAAAAGGTGTGTGATTCATTTGGCAGCCAAATTATTTAAATCATCCCACAAAGGCATATAAAACCCCATACACATCACAACCTTTTCTCCACAATTGTTTTTCTCTTCCCTTTCACTCAATCATTTTCTCTGAATTATTAAATCCTTCTTTCCCCTTAGTACAGCTTGGGAATTCTCTGACTGCAAGAACTCATAAGAGAAGGTTATAATTAGCAGTAAAAGAAAGAGGGTTGTGTAGAGAAGATGGCTCTGCAGGAACTGTGAAATGGAGGCTATTTGAGGTAACTGAAAAACCCAACACTCACTTCAGTGTATGAGTTTGACAAAACTCATCCCAGTCTGCATCCTGCTTACCAGACAGCACTGCAGGTGGTTCACAAATTAACAGCCACACACACAATCAAGCTAGTAAAAACAACTTTGGAGAAAAGACCAAACTACACATGCTACAACTACATGTAGCAGCTAATGAGAGAAGAGTAATCTTGATGATATGAAAAAAACCCCAAACTAATCAATAGTGTACAGCTTAACCCCCCTCCCCCCCCAATCTTACCATGAGATAAATTTCAGAGAAAGTTATAGCAATTCAGACTATCTAGAAAAAGATACTAAAAATTCCAATGATTTCCAAAGCACCATGTAGATTTTGTGTCTCCTAGTTCTGAGTCCATCTGACAAACACATGAATTGATTTACAGGTTACTGAAAATGAGAGAAAATTATTAAATGGATAATGGATGAGTCAATGTCAATATACAGTGCAACACTGAAGCTTAATCTGACTTATTGTGTATCACTCTTTATCACGTCGTGTCTGCCCAGCACATGAACATGTGCTGTAAAGTAAAATCCAGAGAAGTGCTACCAGTATTGTCCAGAGAATGATGGCCTACCTCACCACGTAGCTCAAGCAAAGAGAAGACCTTTGAGATCTGATTAAAATCAAAGAGCAAACAGGATTGATGAAACACCATGGGGAAAAAAAACCCAAAAGCCATCAACTCACAAGGAGAGGATGAAGTATAAAGAAACATTGCTAAGCACAAGAGCAGAGATTCTCAAGCAGCATTTGCTGGGCACAGCACCACCACTGTAATGGTAAGGTTAGTTAGTTACTTTCTTGGTTGTTAGTTTAGTTAGTTAATATAGTTGGTTTAGTTAGGTTGGTTGGTTAGTTGTTAGATAGTTATGGTGGTCAGAAGAGGTCTAGGCAGGTTCAGGCAGCAGCAGGAACAGAAGGCTTTGAACTCAGCACAAAAAGCTTGATCTCAATTTTTAGTTACAGCTTCACTTTCTATCTACTGTTGTATACAGCATGTGATCACACTATTGGCAGTCAGTTCAGCTAAGCAAAGATGGACACATTCTACTGGCTATAAGGTCTGTCACATTCTCCAGGTGACTCCTTCTAAACTGCTTTTCTTTCAAGGATACTCCTTGAACTCTTTAAGATCAATTCTCTCATCAATTCCCTCAGACATCAGAGGACCCACAGACCCACTGTCACCCCCAAACACCACAATGAATCTTCATAAATGTAAAATACGGAGCCTGCAAGAGTAAGAGGATGAACTAAGAGATGTTTTCCAAACTCACCTCGTGCCCTTGCTCTCTCGTTCACAAACCAACCCATACATACACACTCACACACATGGTAATCAGTTACCTTCCCACCCACCCCTTTCAGTAATTCAAAGCTACTCAGAGTAACAGATTGATCACTCTGATACTTTCATTTCTTTGTACACAAGTTTTATCAGCAGTTACCTCTAGCCATTCTTCTCCCCCTGGATTCTTCTACATCGGACAAGTCTTGAGTTTGCAGTGCTGTCCTGCAGAGAATGTGGATACTCTCTGTAGCTGCCTACTTTCACAAAGGGTTACTTAGAACTTGTAATAAATTAACAATTCACCTCTTCACAGTTAAAGGTCACTTCAGAACTTGTGGCACATGGGAAGGAAGAAGGAGGGAGGAAAAGGGATGCACATAAATGTATGGCCTGCAGAAAGCTAGGTTTTACTTTTTTAAAAAAAATCAGCTGAAAGCACCGGAGTTCACTCAGCCTATTCAAGTGCTTCAAGTTTCACAATTTCATAATGCTGCTGAAACCTCCTTCTTTATTCCTGGCATAAGTACATGTGCATATAAGCACCGGGAAAAACATCATATTTTTAATTGCAGTGTGAAACATGTTGCCAATTGAAAGAAAAAATATGTCATTATAAATGGAAGTGGAAACTAAATCAACACTTTACTTTATTGAACAGAAAAGGCATCACTTGCTCTCAGGATACAGTCTCTAGGTGTCTTATCCCCCATACTTCAACTGACACTCCTGTTTACTCCTCTAGAGATGAGTGATCCCTATATAGCCAAAGTACTGTGATCCAACTAATTGCTTTTCCAGACCCACAGAAAGGCTGAGGGCAGGAAGGTACCTCTGCAGATTGCTAAATCCAACCCACTGGCTCAGGGCATGGTCAGTGAGAGCAGGATGCTCAAGGCTGTATTCTGTTGGCTTTTAATGACATGCAAGGATGAAGGCACCACAACATCCCTGGACAACCTGCTCCAATGTTTGGCCAGCCTCACAATAAAACATTTTTTCTTACACTTAAATGACTTTTCAATTCATAGCCATTGTCTCTCCTTTCACTGTCTACTGCCAAGAGGATTCTGGCTCCACTGTCTGTACTCCATCACATCATGTATTCAGACACATCAATAACATAACCTTGAACCTTCTGCTCTCCAGGCTGAACAGTCCCATCTCTCTCAGACTCTCCCCAGATGTCACATGCTCCAATTCCTCAACCATTTTCATGGCCCCTCATAGAACTCACTGCACTATCTCCATCTCTCTCTTTTACTGGAGAGCCCAGAACTGGACACTACTCCACATGTGCCTCACCAGAAAGGACAAGGACAGAAGGATCCCATCACTCTGCCTGTTCACAGCACTCAGCCTAATGCAACCCAGGCAGTGAGGAGCTGCCATGGCCACAGGCACAACCTTCTGCCTCATGGTCTGCTCAGTGTCCACCAGCACCCCTGAGGCCTCCTCCACAAAGCTGCTTTCCAGTCACTCAGATGCAACCTGTCCTGCTGCCTGGGATTACTCCTCTCCGGCTGCAGCACTGGCCATTGCCCTCTGCTCAGGAGGATCTTGGCAGCCCATTTCTCCAGCCTCTTGAGCTCTCTGTCAATGGCAGCGCAATCCTCTGGTGAGACAAACACTTGCCAGTTTTGCATCACCTGTCAGCTTGCTCAGAGTCCTCTCTGCTCTGTCATCCAGGGCATTCCTGAGCACTGAGCAGTGTCAGCCCCATTATCCTCCCTGGGGCACCCTGCCAGGGACTGGCCTTCAGCTGGACCTTGTGCTGCTCATCACAACCCTTTCAGTCTGGCACTTCTGACAGTTCTCAGTCCACCTCACTGTCCACTTACCTGGTCTGCACCTCATCACTCTGTCAAGCAATGGGAGACACTGTCAAAAGCCTTGCTGAAGTCGACACAAACAACCACCACCCCCACCAAGCCAGTGATGTCATGGTAGAAAACTAACAGATTGTTAACACATGAGTTCTCTTTCATAAATCCACGCTGACTACTCCCAACCGGCTCCTTGTCCTTCATAGGTTTGGAAATTACTTTCAGGAGGTCAGCATGAGGCTTGAGTTCCCCAAATTTTCCTTCTTTTCCTTCATGAAAAGATGATTGACTTTTGCTTTCTGCTGCTCCCCAGGAGCCTCCCCCAAGGTTCCTTCTGATAAAATCCATTTCTTGTCTAGAATTAATCTCCTCAGAGATTTTCTTCTGGGTTAGGCATTATATCAGATCTGTCTACACGACCTTTATGATGTATGAATGAAAGTAAGATTTGTTTTTCAGATATCAGACTGGGTTGCAGAAATGACAGAGAGAGGAGAGAATGCTTTATACTGGAAACAAATATGACCTAGTGTTACTGAATGACCTTTGACAGAATAAAACAGGTCTCCCAAACCCAAAACACTGCAAATAAAATTATCTTTACTTTTGCGATCAATCCTAACACAGATCAAGCATTTATATGAGGGCAAGGAAAAGAAATTAAGCCATGCAAAACAACTATTCAAGCAATTCCAACACTCATTATTTCTTACATGATTAACTAAAACACCACCTTGCAGATTAAAATGTAGTTTTTAGAATATATATATACAGCCTGTCAGGGACACTGAAAAAAAGATTGATCGTATATTATAAGAGCATCCAACTTTCCTGTGGGGAACGATGCTATTACCGAGGGTTTGGCAAAAATCATGATCTGTCCACATTAAGCTTTAATACAAGGCAGTGTGGCAGAACAATACCCAAGGTACCTTTCCTAAACCCAGGAATAGATGGTATGCTGAATAACTTCTGAGAATAGTTTCCAATAGGTTAAGCTGGAAAGAGCAAAGGGAAGGAAGTGGTACAGCCTAGGAGCAGGATGTGAACCACGTTCTAGAAATGTTCTCATGTATCCACCAGAGTTGCCAGATATTAGAGCACTCCTTTTTCTGACACTGTCAGAGATGCCTGAATTTATATGGGTTTTCTCATGCCCATTTCTCCCATGTCCTTTCCTATTTATTCTGGTTCTTTCCTGGTCAGACTTTAGCTTCCTCAAACTTTGCTTTGTCACATCATCCTTCCTTCTTGCATGAAAGCAATCTAACCCAGTGCAGCTGTACAGCTTTGCTCTCTGCACACAAGTGCACCCAGGAGAGTGGAGCTGCAAGGCAGCACAACCCTGAACACAATTTCGGTTTTGTGTAGCATAATTACGGTTTCTGCAGTGCACGAAAAATACTTCATTAACATTTTAAACAATGTCATTTGGTGCCTTAGCCACACTTCCTGTGATGGGCTGTACAGTGGAGTTAGCTTACTATGGTTCAGCTTCAAAAAGCTTCTCCAGATACCCAGTAGGTATCCCTTTCCTTTAAAAGAATGCTAGAGAAACTGTTCAATCACTCCTTTCCAGTTGTCTCGTCTGCTAACAGTTGAATACATAAACACAGTTAATGCTACTGTTTTATGAAAAAGCAATAGCTATTTGGATCTTAAATTCTGTCCTATTATCTTGCAAAGATCACATAGCTGCTATTATTCATTCTAGCTCTTTCACTTGAGAATAAAATCTGAATATGAACTACTCACTGTTTCTTCCACTTAGAGAATTCAAACCTTAAACTTCTTTCTTCCAAGAGTGCAGTAAATATATCAGTATCCAAGGGCAGGTACATTTAACCAAGAAGCATAGCTGCAAATTCCTTGGAGAGGAGAGGAAAAAGATTATACAAAAGAAGAAGGAAAAAAGGAGAAGACTGCAATGCAACAATGTGCTATGTATGTTGAACAACCAAAGTGGAATTTCCTAAAGTAGTACCTACTTGTAAACTTCTACAAGCGTAGCTGAAGCAGGAAGACTAGCAGGTGTGATTGGTAATTGAACCACCAGAAGCTCCTACCACTGCCTTAAACTAGTTAAACTGGTTTAACTGATTGAGCTTTTACTAGTACAGCCTGTTTGCTTCCTGTGCAGGGTTTTACTGGACGGCCCCGAAGCAAAGCTTTGCTGTACAGCTGCTGCATAGCTGGAGCTCTCTGGCAATACACTACACTGACACTCTGATAACCAGGAAACAACAATGGTACACCAAAGCAGGACATGCACAGGCCTAGCACAAGTCAGGCTGCTCGTCCATAATGTCTACGAAGAACATTTTGGGTTTGTATTATCTTACCCTTTGTATCTTTGCATCATGTGACACCTTTTCACAAGTCCTGCTTACAGCATTTCCCAGACAGCAGCAGGAATGCAAAATCTTGCCACTCTGAGAAGAGGTTCAATAAAATGATGGTGTCACTGTAATGGCAACACCAAGTATCAAGAATGCTGTTTCAAGTTCAGGTCTCCCCCTGCTATTCTGTATCATGCTCCAGTGATGCAAACTTCCCTTTTCTCTCGTCTAACCAGATAATAAAAATAATTTGCCTGTAGCCAGTATTTATCTTTCATTTCAATGCTTGTTGTCAGATCTGAAAGAGGGGATACCAAGTCTGGGAGCCCAGTCAATTTTTCCAACAAGGCAATGCAGTAAGAGACAGTAATTTAGCCTCTCCCTGTAAATCCTGTCTTCACTTTATGAATGTTTGAAAGCATCAGTAGAAAACAAATAAATCTGTTAGCACTCATTAGCAAATGCTGGTGCTGCTGGCTCTTAAAACTCAAATCCCACCTCCCTGTCTATCCCTCCACATACATTCTTCAGTGGTAGGACTTGAGAATCTCATTTTAGTACAGACAGGCTCAGTCAAAGGCACGACCAAGGAAGCCTCCACTAATATACCAGTTGTCAAATAAAAACTTCTCTCTGACACAGGTATAAAAAATACTTTTTTCTCATTCCTTATGGTGCTCAGCGTCGTGGCACTGCAATTTGACAGCAGAAGGACATGACACAGAGATCAGAGGCAGGTACCAACACACAAGTGACTCCAGGCGTGAGCAAGGAAGCCCTGAAAGAGTTCTTCAACCCTGTAACTTGTACACCCAGGTTCAGCTTCATGAGAAAATAAAGCCCACACAGAAGCTGTGGGGTGGGGAAGTGGGAGAGAAGAGCAGCTTCTAATGGAAACACATGAATGTTAAAAAAACCCCTATGGGGAGTACAGTATACTCAATTTAAAGAGACCCAGCAAAAACTACCCTTTTCTAAATATCTGCATATTCACTAAGGAAACAATGCAGTGGTAAAAATCCCAGCAAAAAGAAATGGGGTCAATATTCCAGAGCATCACTGCAAGTGTCGCCAAGGTTCAGAGGGACAAGCAGCACACATTCTACTTATTTGTAAAAACTCTCACCCTCATACCATTGCTTAGTGGAGTAAAATAAGGTTGAATTAACGGATGATACCAGAGAATAAATTTCCATTCTTTATTTTGGAAAACAGAAGTCCCTTTAAAAATAATTTCTGATACCTTAACTTGTATGTTCCAGTTTTAGACCCAGTGTTTACTTTCTGCATACAACACACATACATTATGCATGCCTAATGCATGGACACATATATGTATGTATTGCTGAAAAAACCTGGGAAACGACTATAGTTTGAAAAGGAGCTTTTATTTTACAGTTTAATGAGGCATTCCTCTCCCTTCACTACTGAGAATTTTCCTCAGATGTCCACCAGTTTCACTAAAGTCTCTAAAAAACTTTCACAGCATCTGATAGGCTGAAGAAATTCAAAAGACCTACAAAATCACGTGAGCTGGCAATATAGAAATTGGAAAGTTTTCCATGCGGAACCACAGAGCAATTAAGGACTAAGAAATACAGTGTTCAGTCCCACAAGAACTGGTGCATGTAAATGGTTGTATCCTCCTAGTCATTCCAGCAGCTTCATGAACTACTGAAAGGAGGTTTCAAAGTACATACGATCATTCCTTCTGCAGAGAAAGATACTGGTGATATCTTACAGCAAGCTAACCCATATCCTAATTCCTTTCAAGATTCTAGTTTGTCTTTAGCATTCTATACTTTTACAAAACATCAGTAATAGACCAGTTCTTGTGCTAACTGTCATTAATTCTAACAATCTGTTAATGAAAACTGATCAACTGAAATGCACAACCAGAGGCCTTCCTTCGGGTGCTCTCAGTTTGAAGGGACAGATCCCTCAAAGAAAGGTAAATACAGTACCACAGCTCAGAGCATTATCAGTCAACTGAAGGATACAAAATTAAAAAGTTGAGTAGGAATAGAAGAAAAAACCTGAGCATATGTCCTTCTGTACATGCACAACGCTACCTTGCAGGTAATTCCACATATGAGAGCTCTATTTCATGAAATGAATTATATAGCAACTATTCAACTAAGTTTTAGAATTAGGCTCTTCTAACAGTAAAGTGAAGCATTAAAAAGTTTCCTGAAAGCTACACTGAGACACATATTCAGCTTTTTGGTGGAAGAATTTCAGACATTTTGTATTCAAGATAGTTAATGTGGTAGCTCCGACTTACAGGCATATTTCTGTAATTCAATCCTGGAAGGAGAATAACTGAGGTCATTTTAGAAGGACTTTTAAAGGAGGAAGATATTACATTTTGCATTTGTACTTGAAGTACAGTAAAATTGAGACATAGGACATTTGGGAAACATAAAGAAAATACGAAGATTTGAATTTTACCTTCTTCTACCTACAATTTTATGTATGCATTGGGCAAGTGACTCAGTAATGGCTGCTGACAGTGTGAGCCACGTCCCTGAAGTGCCAGGGCCATGCAATGCAGATCAGGTGACAGCAGTGAGCAGCAGGACAGGTCACCTGCAGGCAAGGCCCTGGGGCAGCACAATAAGGAAGCCTGGGGCAAGGGAAAAGAAACGAAAACAAAACCTTAAAGCAATTAAAAAGCTGACAAACACAGGTGGCAAAAGGAATCCTAAATGTCATGATGCTCTTGGCTTGAAGTGGGAAGAGAATCATTTTCAACCACAAGGTTAAAAAATATTTTCATTTGGTTTACGTTTTCAATTAATAAGTAAATACTGACAGATAAGTCAGGCTGCCTAAACACATCAAAGCATGTTTAATAGGGAAACCAAGGCTTAGCTAGGCTGGTTATCATGAACCTGCTGAAATAATGGCAATAACTTGTAACCTTAATCAATTAAGAAAGTTATAAAAGAAGTTTCTGCTTTAGAGACAGTTTCTGTTGGAAGGGTGTTTTTAATCAGGCTTTTGATAATACTGGTTTATTGCTTCTGGGAAGCTGACTGCAAGTTCTCTGGAAGAACAAGTACAGAGTTGATCTTTCAAAAGGTGCAGTGAGTCCTCATGAAGTGGAAAATGGACAAACCAAGGTTTTGTGAAGCAGCAAATACATCCAACTCAACACCCTGCACCATCTTGAGTGACTTGTGATGCATTTATTTCTCCCAGTCAAAAAAAAGAAATCAATAAAAGCAGAAGTCATTACCACCTTCTGTAAAGATCACAGGTTTGCTTTGTTCCTCCTCCCTGGCCAGGAGGTACCAATGTTGTTTTTTAAAAATGCATGTTTTAGTTGTTTCTTGCCTTCCATCCCTCAGCACCTCCCATCACATCAGCACTAAGTATCCATCACTGAGTAAGTCTGAAGTCAGAGATTATAACTCATCCTATTACGGGATGTAGTTCACTCCTACCTTTGCCTTTTCCAAGGGTAACTAAATAACTAGAGTGTCTATATATATACAATAATATATTTCATATGGTTGTAACAAAGCCAAAAAATGAGGATTAAGAGACTCACATACACTCGTCTCTTTCCAACTCTGAAGAGAACAGCATGTTCTCTGATCATAAACCTAAACTGTTCTAATATACTCAGTCCTACTGCAATTTTACTAATAGTGCCAGTGAAATTCTAGTGGAGTAAATAATAAGGTGATGGAAGGAAACACTGGGCCCTTTAAGGACTGTGTTCCCCATTGCCTTCCCAAATATCTCCCAAAAGATTCTAGGAGGAAACTGCAGCACTTACAGACACAGAACACAAAGATGCCTAATTACTCAAACATCACTTCCAATGTGCAAAGAGTTTGTCATGAAAGCTGTTCAATGGTCTATACATGATACTTCAGAAAAAAACAGCACTTCTGTACCTAGAAGTAAAACCAAACACAACAGAGAGAATCCAAATAAATTAAAAATCAACACTACTAAACAATCCTACATATGCACATATATTTACTATTAGTAAATTAAGAGTGGTTGATCAGAAGTAAACAGTATCATTAAGTCATGACAGCAGCAGTTAGAGCAGATAGTATTACAATCCTTCATAGGTTTCTTTTTTCCTACATGTCCCTCTTGCTCTCATCTTCATTCTTACTTACTATTACTGAAAAGGTGAGTAATACAAACAGAAAGGCATCTAGCAGATGAAGTCAGGACATGGGCTGCATCATTATAATGGGGTGAGTGGACTGTCTGGCAGACTAACTTGTAGTACAGCCCTTCACAATCACAATTACTAAATGCTGCAGGTACACCACAGGCATTCAGAGTACTGTTTCTGTCATGCCCTTTTTTGGCAAACAAATATTAAAAGCATCAAAATCAGATAATGTTTCCTAAAACATTGAGGGATGTTTCCTAAAACATTGATTCCTAAAAGTTGAGGGAATCTATCTCAAGGCTTTGTAATTAAATTACAGAAAAGGTGGAAATATTGACAGGTACTCTCACGACAGATTCAAAGCAGTGGGACTGAACTGCCATTCAATTTTCTAAGAGCTTGTGTTTTAGAAATTTTAATGAGGTTTTTGGTCCTGCCAGGAAAAATCAGATACACAGCTGTACTCTCTTTAAATCCCAGACTGAAGAAGTACATTTTGCAAGACATTTGTATGAAAATGCTGCTAAGCACCTCTACGGATTTTCCTACAGAGAAGAGTTTCTCACAGCAGCCTCCTCCAACAGTAAAACAATTGCCAGCACAAGTGTGAAAATGAATCAGACCAAAATACAGGGATTACTAACATACCCACCCACACACAATCTACAGGGAAAATAAAAACATCCGGAGCTTGTAAAGCTGCCAGAGGGGGGGAAAAAAAGAAAAAACTGATTTCAGGGAAGAGAAAGTATAAATTTAGGACACCCTCTCTTTGTGTCCCAACCTTTTAGAACTAGATTGGAGAAACACCATCAACCACCTAATCCTACCAATTCTACAAATCCTTATGGAACCTACTTTAAGAGGCTGTTCCCATAACCACATTGACTTCTCTGTATAACACACACTTTGAATAATAATATATAACCATCTCTGAAGAAATTGAAGTTACTTTGAAGAATTACGATATTATAGCCCCAAAGAAGTTACACCTTTGAAAAGATAACTTCTAGATAGCACATTCAGCCCTTGTTTCAATCTCTGATTAGATCCTTCTCATAGTTTGGAGCTTTAGGAAGGGGGGAGGGGGGAAAGTCTTTAGTTTCCCTTTTAGGCCCAATTTTTTTTTGTTTTGTTGCTGGGGTTTTTTTGGGGGGTGTGTGTGTATTTTTTTTTTTGTAAGTAACAATTTAAACAGCATATTTTAAACAGGAATACTCTACTGAGGTTTTCTTAAGAATACCAAAGACAAACCTGAACAAGAAGAGGAAATAGTGGAATCTCCTTTGTATACTAATTTATACTACCTACACTAAACTCTATCAGTAAAACAGTATTATGTGTATTTAAATAAGAAAGTTTCTAAACATCAGCAATTACAATGCATAAAAAGGATGAAAAGCAGTGTATTTTGTTTTCAAAATCATAAATTTCATAGAATCATAGAATGGGTAGGGGAAGGGACCTTAAAGACCATTTAGCTCAAAGCCCCTGCCACAGAAAGAGTTGGATCCATGGCTGGACTTCCATCATAGAATCATAGAATCGATTGGGTTGGAAAAGACCTCCAAGATCATCGAGTCCAACCCTTGGTCCAACTCCAGTCCATTTACCAGATCATGGCACTCAGCGCCACGTCCAATCTGTGTTTAAAAATCTCTAGGGATGGTGAAACCACCACCTCTCCGGGCAGCCCATTCCAATGCCTGATTACTCTCTCTGGAAAGAATTTTTTTCTGATATCCAACTTCAATTTCCCCTGGCAGAGCTTAAGCCCGTGCCCCCTTGTCCTATTGCTGAGTGCCTGGGAGAAGAGACCAGCCCCCACCTGGCTAGAACTTCCCTTCAGGTAGTTCTAGACAGTGATGAGGTCACCTCTGAGCCTCCTCTTCTCCAGGAGAATTAATATTAATATATAGTTACAAATAAGCCACTGTCTTTTCAGAAGGTTACATTTTGAAATTAATGTACTAGTCACTAAAAACTAATAAAACCCTTAATACTGAAGCTTCACATTACTGTGTGTTCATACACGACTGCTGCACATATTTACACCCCTCTTACTTTTGCATACTTCATCAAATGTTCCTGAGCTGGTTCCCACAACACATCCAGCAGCTGACAGCCCTAAACCACAACCATTTCTCTTCTCTGTTCCACATCCCCACTCTGCTCCAAGTGCCCCCCTCCCAAAGCCTGCCCCCAAAACATATCCAACCAACTGATCACCGCGAGACAGCCAAGTCCACGCGTGCCCCACGGTGAACATACGGGATCCATCCTGCTGACGGCAATGGGCACGGCACCCTTCCCATCCGGCTGGAGGATCCCCAGTTCCCTTCACAAGGATTGGGAAAGAGCCTCCCTCACTGCCAGGGAGTCTCAGAGCACTTCCAGGCAAACACGCAGGGCAGCTGCCTCACTGGGAGCTCTCCCACCCCCTCTGAATGCAGAGGAACAGGTTGAGGTGTGACATCATTTGTAATCATGCCTTGGGCATGCAGGACAGCCCAGTGTGCTGCTGCTTCTCTGTGCTCAGCTCCTTGTAAGAGTGAACACAGCCAAGTCAAAGACTATTGGCTGCCACAAGACCATCTTGTGGATCTGTGTCTTTGAGGGGATGGGCTGGGAGAGGGAGAAAGATTTTGGTTTTGCTTTTACCATTGTGAGAGCAATAACAGCAACAATAATGAACAACAACACATCCCTGATGTTATGTTTCTCCCCACAAAATCTTAATTGCTGTTGACTGAAACAAAAGCTCAGAGACAACATTTTCACATGATGAAACTGATCCGAGTTTCTTTCACTAATTATATTCTCTTGGATTTCAGTGCAAGGATAACAAGTTTAATGGCCATACCCAGAACATGGAATAAGAAGGTAGTCCTCCTGGCTTTCATTCCCAGAAAACCTAGCAGTTAGGATTCCACAAAGTAAAATATTTCCTTAAACACAGAGACAGTATTCTAGAAAGATTTTTTTTTTAAAAAGTCAGTAATTGAATCGCAAATTCCTGAAAATTATGCTAAAAAAACCCCAAAAAACAAAGACCCCAAAACAAAAAAACCCCAACATAACAATTCACCGAGCCATTAAGCAAGTTAACTTTTCAAGTACAAACAGAAACACCACTGCTTTCCCCAGTCTGCACATATGTAACTTCCATGCCTCTGCTGTTGCCACCACTTCCACAGAATCACAAAATACTCTGAGTTGGAAGGGACACTTAATAGTATCCAGAGTACTGAGGAGAGCAGTGAAAGGAATAAGAACCTACAGCCCCACAGAAAAGGGAGGAAGTCACAGAGGTGTCAGAGAATGCCAAAGCCACTGGCAAAAAAGGACAGCAGGACAACATGAGATGGTTGGTTCTCTGACTTCACAGGTACCAAGCAGTAGCTGGGAGGGCCAGGGAAGCAGAAAGCATAGCAGGAACCAAAGTGTTCTGGGATATGGGGAATATTCTCCTTTACCTCCCAGGAGCCAAACTACGGCTGCAAAAGGGCCTCTGCATGTGCACAGGACCAGTCTTATGAAAGGTTTTATGAAAACACTAACAGGGATGGGTAACGATGTGTAACAAGAACAGGAGTCTCAGCAAGGAATTGCTCACAGTCCCTTGCAACTTCTGGCTGGTTGTGAAGATTCAAAGCAAACAAACAAAAAAATACAGAGAAAAGAAGAAAATTAAATCACAAGCAACAGATAACAATCTCTGCCACATACCTATGATTCAGCATGAACATTCCAGACATCCTGTAACTAATTTGAAGACTGTATTTTGATAAAGTTTGTATTGTGCACTATTTAAAGACTGTATTCTGCTCCAGGTTACTGCTCTGACCCGAGGCAGCCGTGCAGTTACACGAGGTCCCTGTCCTGTTTCATTGATTCTCAAACACAAGCTTTGCACCAGAATTTCAAAAACAACTACCACTACACTTGCTTAAAATAAATTTACCTCCCCAGCTCTGCTAGCAATACTGGTAAGTCCTTTGGGGTATGGACAAGCTTTAAGGTTGTCACATGCAGTAAATTCAGTTTACCAGTATAACACTACTCAATCCCACAGAGAATTTGCTTTGACAATTAAAGCCAGCAAGCACAGCTCTGCAGCAGCTTCCTGCTTTCTACACCTCCATCTGCTATCACCAAAATCTATCTGTCTCAGACGCTGTCAGGCTTACAAACACAGTTTTACACTGCAGAGCATGGAATTCAAGTTGAAGTTTTCAAGCTAGAAAGATATTGAAAACCAACTTTATGCCATGTAAATTAACAACACAGCAATCACACCTGCTACCTCCTCCTTTTCAGCTGCATAACCAGGAAAGAAAACAGCCAGGAGCAGTACATAATTCTCCACTCATACTTCTATTTCTCTACCGAAAAATTGAAAGAAAAAGGAAAAAGACAACAACTAGATATGCTTTCATACATTTCTTACAATATATTCACCACCAGTAACAAAACTACATATCTTAAAAAATTGACAGAGGTAAGTCAGATCTTAAAGAAAGACCAATGATTTTTCTCGTATTTAGACAGACTTCTTACACAAAATCTTCCAGACAGCTGCAGACTACTCGGTAATGCAAACAGAAACAGAGAATAAATTTCAAATACCTTTTCTGTTAAGCCTTGCATATTGACCTGCAGAGCATAAGAAGGGTACGAACGTGTCTGTCTTGTGGCTGGATGTATAAACACACCTAAAATTCAGAGCAGTTGTTTTGAAGACTCAAGAACAGGAAGCACCTCTGATACAAATTCATAGTGAAAGTCCCTTGAAAAAAGAAACTGCACATGTACTGCACACATATCATTGCTACCTCCCCTTTTCTTTTCTTTCTCACACCTGTCTTCAGATAATTCCTCTTCAATGGTCTCCTAATTTGCATTTATTCCAAGCAATTTAAGACCACTTTTTCTTCAGGCAACTCCAAAAGTCTTTTCCACATCCACAACCTAGTACTCCCTTGAAAAATAGGGGTTGGGGTATTTTCTTAAGTAACACTTCACACAATTTTTGTCTTTTCATAAACATTTCAACATACTGCATTTCCCTAATCCTTCCATTCTGATTTCTATACCTTTTCTTCAAACTGCACTTTCATAATCTCTGCTCAAATGCTAACAGAGACCCTCCAGGGCTCTCTACCATGCTAATTTCATGGTTTCATTTCAGTCCGAATATTTAATTTTTGCAAACCCCAACAGTTTATTTGGAACATCATCATGAACTTATTCAAAAGGAAATAAAATCACAGGAAGAAAAAGCTCTTTTCCATAAGAAATTACTCCCACCACTTGAAGGTAGAACGCAAAGTACCTCAAGAATTTCATTAACTGTTTTTACCTTTGAATAACTTTCTCAACTACTCTTAGAGCCAGTTCCAATAAGCAATGGGAATTTGGAGTTGCATTCAAGTCCACCACTCACCTGTGGCATCCCTTCTCCCCTGCCTCTCAATTCCCTTGTTGACACACACATTAGCAACGGGGCAGGAAATGGCTGCTGGTGAGCTCGACCCTGCATGCATTTGGTAAAATGATTTCCAAAACCAAAAGAGAAAGTTTACAATTACTTACAATATTACTGGGCAGAATGATTGCACTCAACCAGCTTTCCAGTGGGACTACTGTTTTGTCTGATACAGCTCTCTACATACAAGGAGTTTTACAAAAGAAAAACGGAACAAAAATAAAGGTTTTCACTCAAGAGATTCATAAACTCATTACACTTTTAGTAAATTTGTATCTTCCACTGCATGTTACCTAATTTAGAGAGGAAATGCTCAGCTACAAAAGACATGTTTGCCTTTAAATTCGTCCTCACTCTCAGCTTGAACACAATGTGGTTTTCAGTTCTTTGGAAGACAGCTCTGGATGCTGATTTAAAAAAAAAAAAAAGAGGAAAGGAAGGAAAGATCAGGGAGAAATATTTTATGAGAATGGGTGCAGGGCTAGGAGCTGGACTCGTGATCCTTGTGGGGCCCTTCCAACTCAACATATTCTGTGATTCTGTGAAAATCTAAACCCTTTACTGTTCTTTTAGAACTTTCTATTGAGAAAAAGCTATTTATATTTCAATTATGTGACAGGATGCTAAGGACTGAAGTTATTTTGGGAAGAAGAGGCCTTAAAAATTAGGTGCTAAGAGGGAGAACTTGCAAATCTTCATATTTAGATTATTATATTTCCATAACAGAAATTCATAGGCCACATTTGTTTAGAACACTAAATCCAATACCTCCTAAAATCAGCAGCAGACTCAGCCAGAGGAAGTCTACATTTGTCCCACAAAACTTCACTGTTCATTAGAGTTCAAACAGAAAGATATTACCAATATATAAGGAGTACCAAAATAGCTTCTTATCCCTACCCCAAAGAAGGGATTTTCAGAGATTAACAAGAAACAGGATATCCATTTTCCTCCTCCACTCCTTTCATCTCATCGAGGCTGTTACTTCCTCCTAATCTCCACTGCCTGACAGACACAGAGCTGCTCTTTGCTCTTGGCAAGGACAGGAGCAAGGATTAGGATGTGTGTTTGTCCCACAGCAACACCTGAGGCTCCACGTCCACCCCCACACCCCCTGCCATGGGCTGGCCACGTTTGCCACCAGGCCACTTTCCCAAATTACCTCGACATATGCAGCACTAGTGAAGCAAAATGAAATTACTTCATTATGTGCATATGTCTGAGCACACAACAGGCTTACACAGTTAGAAGAGAAAAAAAAACCAACACAAACCCAGACACTTTTGTCCTTAGCAAAGGGAAAGTAGCAAAGATCCTCTGAAGCTGTAGCAAGAGATTAACATAAAATCTATTAATGCAATTCACTGTAGTTCTTGCTTTCTTTTCCATAATGGAGAGCCAAGTTTGTTGAGGTTTATAGAAATTAACAGCCTAGGTCTGCAATGACAAATGAAGGAGGCCCAGAGATACCAATAGCTGGCCTCATATACACAGACATGTGTGTGCACACAGATGCCAGGGAAAAAAAAAAAGAGAGATGTTTCTAAAATGCTGAATGGCTTTCCTAAAACAAGGATCACTGCAAGGTATTTGGTACATTACACAAAATATGAATTAGTGATATTTTGAAAAGTACTTTATAGACAATTGTACGGAAAAATCCACTTTAATTATTCTCAACTAGTTTAACCAGGGATAAATACTCAGCAAAAAAATCTTCTATAAAACCTAGGAAAGCATTGCAGAGACGCAGAAGTACTTACAGAGAAGAGAAAAGATTTCAAATGCAGTGACACATAAGTTGTTTTAGAATAACCACTTGGTTCTCACTAAGTCAAATATAATCACTGAACAGCAGAGAAAAGTAGAGGTGGTTTCTTTTGTTTTCTGCATACCAAAACTATATTGTCATTGCAAAGAAAGTAACCTTCTCTCTGTAACTTTGCCTCAATAGAACACTGTAATGTATATATGCAATATCAATACATGTGCAATATCTCAGGGTTTCGGATTTAAGAAATATCATGATATTGATGCTGAAAAGGTTTTTTTAATTTTTCAATTTTCATATTTTGTAGATTTTAGGAACACAGTAGATGTAATGCTGTAGATTTTAGTGAATTAATATTTAGCAGCTTGTAGCATAAAGTCCTTCTATCTCTACCCCTGCTCCAGAACAGGTAGCTAAGATCTGCCAGCTATTTAGTCTCTTCCTCAAGGTACCTGATTAAAGCACATCAGAAGAGAACATAAACATGGAGCAGTGTGACCCGAAGCCCTGGAGAGCGTCCAAGAGACCTTTGTGTGCTGAAGAAGAGGAGGTGGATGAAGACAGAGGGTCCCAACGACCCCAGCCCCAATTCAACAGGGGTGGGAACTGGGAGGGGACAGAGGTGGAACTGGACATGTGGACAGTAGTGATTGGATAGGTTATATTATAAAAGCTATAGAACTTAGAGCTTGCACGCACGTCGATGTATTCCTGGATGAGCGGGGTTGCTCATTAAAGTGCCTGCCCATTATCTTATCTCCTACAAAACTTGGCTCGGAGTCTTTTTTACAGACTTTTACGGCAACAATATAAAGACAGATATTCAGCCTGAACAGCACAGTACATAAAACTTATACACACAACACAAGAACAGTTCCACTTTGTACTCACTCTTACAAAGTTGTCAGGGAACAAACCTCTTCTGCCTTTGAGCTGTCCTTCCCACCAGCCTCCATCATCCTTCTTGATATTGGTGATTATGTCACCTACAGTGATTGTCAGCTCATCGTCATGTTGAGCTTTGTAGTCAAACTCCACTATCGCCTCCACTAAAACAGAAACACACATAAGCATAATTATTAACTACATTTAATTTTCATGCCTTTGAAAGGCATAAGAAAACATCAATGCAATTATACATTCTCAGTGGAAGTAATACATTCAGCCTAACCAGGAGAGCACATCAAACAGGCAACATGTAACGGTAACATGTGGGTAACTGCCACAAGAAAGGCCAAAGTGAAAAACACAGGAATGCCCATTATGGTTAAGGCAAAAAATAGCATGCATTTGTCTTTACTGTTTAAAGGAAATCAATTTGTGATGCTTCAGCAGTATTTATTCTGGCAGCATTACAAAGTTTATATTTAGTTCTTGGACTAAGTTTTAGCTTTTGTTCCTGGGACTTCCAAAGCATTTTATTTCTGGAAAGGTTCTCAAATTCATAAGCATCTCAGGCCACCACAACTACTTTGCTAAATACATCCCTATCAACCTAAAAAGTATGCAACAAAAATTTTTTGCATCACACCAAGTTTCACTGTTGTTTCTACAGAAATGCAAAGCTTTGCTGCATGAACATGCTCTCATGGGATTTCACCAAAGGGAGGAAAATTTACTTTTCCTTGTGATTATATATCTGAGGATCAAGATTAAATACTTCTACTGCTCTGAATGTCTGTTATCAGATTTGCATTATAAGCTTGCTACCATTATATGGTGTATCTGTCTTTTCCCAAGAGGTCTCCCCATTCCTAGAAACCTGTAGAGAAGTCATAAAGACTGAAAGATTCCTTCAGAGAATCAAAAATAATAGACCTGGGGTATTCAAATACGGAAAACACAGTTATATTTCATGGTTCATCAAATATCTACTAGGAGGGGCCACACTGGTGAGGTCTAGGATAGCTCTATATGTAAAACCTTAGTCCTGTTTACTTCAGTGGAAAACTTTGCCCCAGGATGTTCCACCAAACATTTAGCACTTCAACTATCGAAACAGCAAAATGAGAACTAGTAACAGGCATCTGCTCTCTGCAAGCTCTAGCCTGCAAACAGGCAACACCAGCTCACAAAGCGAAGCCAACCATTACACCACAGACTGCAAAAAAGTTCTGCCTAAATAAAAAGCCCTGCATACTAAATTCAATTAAGCTGACAGAAAAGCAGAGTTACTATTTTCCACCCCCAAAATGTCACACAGTCACAATGCTGAATATCTCCATCCCTCCTCCAGAGCCTGCAAATCATAGTTAAAACAGTGTTCTGACTTTTGGGTACATACAAGGCACAAGTTTATGGCTTCTAATATTCAACTACTGCTTCTTCTGTGAAGTCCAAAACCATTATAAAACCAGTTCACAAGAGGCCTGCTAAACTACATAATGAACAGTAAAAGAGAAAGTGGCACCACACATTACAAGCTGGCAGACAAACAGGACATGAAAAATTTATCACTGAAACAACTGAAAAATCAGAGTCACTCAGGCTGGGAGGGACCTCAGGTTTGTAGTTTAGCTTCCTGTTCAAAGCAGGACCAGTTCTGAGGTCAACCAGTTTACTCAGGGCTTTGTCCACATGGGTCTTGCGAACCTCTCAAGGACAGAAGTAGGTAAGGCACACAAAGGAATCAGCTTCACTGCCTGACCAAGAAAAAAGTTTTCTCTCCACAGTCCGTTGGAACCATTCTTGCACCAGTTTTCACCTGCTGGTCTTCCTGCCCCACCCTGCAATAACTTCTTCTTGATATCCTACTTGTAGGCACTGTAAGGGTGCTGTTAGTACCTCCATTCTTTCTCCAAGTCAGACATTCAGAGTTCCTCTAGCCTTAGGGTCCCTCCCCTTGTTACCAGTTTGGTATCAACCACAGACTTGGAGAGAGTGCACTCCATGGCCTTCTCCAGTAATTGACAGAGATGTTAAACAGCACATGTCCCAGGACAGCCCCTGGTGGTACTTCATTTATTATCTATCAGCTTGCAAGTACAGTACAAACAACTAATCACTACCTAAACCACACAACATAACCCTGAGATAAGCTCAGCTGGTTAGAGCATGATGTTAATAACACCAAGGTTGTGGGTTCAATGACCTGTACAGGCCATTCATGTAAGAGTTGGACTCAATGATCCTTGTGGGTCCCATTCAACTAAGAACATTCTGTGAAACATTTGAAGTTGGGAGGCACCAGACAC
This sequence comes from Pithys albifrons albifrons, assembly GCF_047495875.1. Taxonomy (NCBI): domain Eukaryota; kingdom Metazoa; phylum Chordata; class Aves; order Passeriformes; family Thamnophilidae; genus Pithys; species Pithys albifrons. Next base: position 7,578,296 of record NC_092458.1, on the reverse strand, counting down.
CCTTATTCAAAGCAGACACAGCTAAAGCACAGATTGCTCAGGGCCTTATGCAGCCAGGTTTTGAGTATCTTAAAGGCAGGAAATTCCAGTGTTCGAATGCTTTCAGGCACACCCTGAGGCTTCTCCTCTCCAGGCTGAACAGTCCCATCTCTCTCAGACTCTCCCCAGATGTCACATGCTCCAATTCCTCAGCCATTTTCATGGCCCCTCATGGAACTCACTGCACTATCTCCATCTCTCTCTTTTACTGGAGAGCCCAGCACTGGACACAGTACTCCCCATGAGCCTCACCAGAAAGGACAAGGACAGAAGGATCCCATCACTCCCCCTGCTCACAGCACTCAGCCTAATGCAGCCCAGGCAGTGAGGAGCTGCCATGGCCACAGGCACAACCTTCTGCCTCATGGTCTGCTCAGTGTCCACCAGCACCCCTGAGGCCTCCTCCACAAAGCTGCTTTCCAGCCACTCAGATACAGCCTGTCCTGCTGCCTGGGATTACTCCTCTCCGGCTGCAGCACTGGCCATTGCCCTCTGCTCAGGAGGATCCTGGCAGCCCATTTCTCCAGCCTCTTGAGCTCTCTGTCAATGGCAGCGCAATCCTCTGGTGCGACAAACACTTGCCAGTTTTGCATCACCTGGCAGCTTGCTCAGAGTCCTCTCTGCTCTGTCATCCAGGGCATTCCTGAGCACTGAGCAGTGTCAGACCCATTATCCACCCTGCCAGGGACTGGCCTTCAGCTGGACCTTGTGCTGCTCATCACAACCCTTTCAGTCTGGCACTTCTGACAGTTCTCAGTTCACCTCACAGTCCACGTACCTGGTCTGCACCTCATCACTCTGTCAAGCAATGGGAGACAGTGTCAAAAGCCTTGCTGAAGTCAACACAAACAACCACCACCCCCACCAAGCCAGTGATGTCATGGTAGAAAACTAACAGATTGTTAACACATGACTTCTCTTTCATAAAACCATGCTGACTACTCCCAACCTGATTCTTGTCCTTCATGTGTTTGTAAATGGCTTCCAGGATTATTTGTTCCATCCTGTTTCAGTGGTTCACATTCACATGGGGTGACCATCCTGTAGTTCTCAGCAAAAAAAAAAAAAAAAAAAAAAAAAAAGAAAGACTTGTTCTTCCTGACGACAGGAGGTACATTTGCTTTCTTTCAGTCTTAAGGAACCTCTCCTGATCACAATGACTTTTCAAAGACTATCAAGAGGGATCAAGAGGGGCCTCCCAAAATCAGTTAGCTTCCTCAGCATGTACCACACCAGGGCCGTGGACTTGCACATGGCCAGTTTGTTTAAATAGTCCCTAACCTCATTCTTTTCCACTGAGGGAAGGTTTACCTTGCCCTGAATATTCCCACTGGTTTCAGAACCCTGAACAGGCCAAAGTCTTCCCTCTTCAAGTCCAGGGTTGAAGTCCTGCTTTCTGCCTTTTTCCCTCTCCTTTGTGGATCCTGGACTTTATCATCTCATGGTCAGTGTAGCCAAGGCTACCCTAAGCCTTCAGATCAACAAACAGTTCTTCATTTTCAGGTATGAGATCCAGCAGACAACACACTCCAGAAATCTCCTGGGTTGCTCACACCCAACCCAGGACATAAACAACTCTGTCCCTCCAAAAGGTATCAGAGTGATTAAAATTCTCCACAAGGGGCAGGGCTTGACAACACGAACCAGACTCCAGTTGTCTGAAGAAGACCTGGTTAGCTGTTTCTTCCTGGTTAGGCAGAGACTCCCACCACTACATTGTCCACACTGGTCTGCGTCCTAACCCTAACCCACAGCTCACACAGTTGTCACATCACAGCTCACATCTGTCCCATAGCAGAGAGTTTTGTGCATTTCAGCTGCTCTGCTGCATAAAGATCAACTCCCCTTCATTGCTTTCCTAGTCTGTCCTTCCCCAAAGAGCTGTATCCAACTATTGCAGCACTCCAGTCACACAAACTACCCCATCACATCTGCACATCCCAATGAAATCATAACTGCAACTGCATGTAGACATGCAATTCCTCTTATTTGCATCCCATGCTATATGCATGAGAAAACAGACATTGCATAGAGGCAACCAGCCATGCTGACTTTCCAGAAAAGAGTAGCACAGTTTTCCCTGTAATTCTGAAAGGCACTTCCTTGTTTATATAGAGCTGCTTGGGAAGGGCCTCCTTCAGTCCCAACTATTCGTTTCATCCTACACATTTTGTTTGCCAACCCAATCCACGAATTTCTCATAAGATAGTTAGCAAACATGCTTTTGCCCCTGTCAGGAGGATCCCATCTTTTCCAAGCCATCCTCAAGAAGAGTCTCATGATCACAAAACTAGAATTCTGTTGCTGACACCAACTATGCAATGACCTGTTAGCCATAGGATCTGTCCACTCATCCTCACACCTTTCACTCTCACCCAAAGGATCAAGGAGAAATCCACCCAGGCTCCCACACTCTTGGAAGTCTCCCCAGAGCCATCCAGTCACAACTGGTACTTTCCACATCACTTCAGGCAGTATCATTGAAACCTACATGGCAAAGCAGAAGGGAGCAGTAGACTGAAGGCCAGACAAGCCTTGGCAGTCTTGCCACAGCATTCCAGATACAAGCTCCTGGCAAGCAACAAGCCTCTGTAGATGACAGGTCAGGTCAGCAGATGGGAGTCTCCAGCCCCCACAGCAGGGAATTTCCCTACAAATATCACTTGCCACTTTCTCCTGGTGCTCCTTCACAGCTCAGATTAACCAGCTTAGTAAGGCAATGAACAATAATTGTAAATAGCATAAACAGACACTTCCATCTTCAAATGCTGGTGGCATTATTAAAGATGGAGCACCCAGACCCTCATCATCCACAAAAGCACTGACTCTGTTCCCTAATTGCAGGTCTTGAGGTGGAGCAGGAGCCTTCCTCCTGGTGTCAGAAGTTATAAACTTTCAGCTTTCAGACTTGCCATTCTAGGAGTCTCCAGACCCAGCCCAGGAGGCACAGACTCCATCTGCCCTTCATTCAGGAAGGTTGGAGGTTTGGGCTCTTAAAGCCTCAGGGACTTGAAGATCTAGAAAGCCCAACCCTCTGAGCATCGTGAACCAGCCAATTTTTACACACCTTAAGCTGCCCTGCAGCATCTCACCACAGCTACCGAACCAGTCCTTGGCACCTCTGGTGATGTCTCGGGACACCTTCTGTGCCAAATGCTACACAAACCAGAGAATCTGTTGAACTTGAACTGACCATTCCAGTTAGAGAAAATTTCCCCCCTGAAAAAGGAGACATATTTCTAATATATGAGCCAAAGTCCCTAAAATAAGCATTTATATGTGTGTGTGTATATATACACACACATATATATGTGAATATATATATATACAGATATATAGATATATACATACACACACGCACACACCTCAGCCCAGAAGAACCAGTGAATTTGGTTCAGAAGTTACATTTACACAAAAGCTCTTCAAAGACTAGTGGATCCAGTAGTAGTACCAAGGTACACACATCAGTGGAAATTTTTATCTCCACAGAACACAACAACACTCAGTGGCTAAGAAAAGGTAAAATTCAGATTATGCAGCAGGATATTTCCAGTTTGGTTGAGCTCCAGGAAAGATCTTTTGAAAGCAAGGCCCTGTATGTTCATTTTTAAGCAGCCTAGGATGCACTTGCTCTCAGGACTCAAAGATTTTTGTATGTGCTAAGTAATTTCTTCTCCCTATTAGGAAGCTTTTAAATCCTACTCAGACTTTGCTATGAATGCAATTCCACATTGCTTTTTGCTCTGAGTTCTCCTAAGGAATCAGGAGGTGGTTAGAGAGCTCTAAGGGGGAGATGTCAGTGGAGCAGGGATTCAGGCTGCTTCCAGCTACCAATTCTTCAAACACTTCTCAACATTCAGACTGCAGCAAGACAGAATGAAGGAACACAACTGTCCCACTAAGTCCCATGTTTTAAAAGTGTTCTAGGATCTGCTGCTGTGCTTGCAGTTTTCCCTTAAGAAGGCTTGTAAGAAGGCATGTTTGTTGACAGTTTTGAGACCAAAAGGTAAGATGGGTCTGTTGACCTGACTCTACAGCTGCTTGGGGAGGCTGGAGGCACTGGAATTAACTTCCAGAAGTTCGTCTGCCTTGCACTAATTCTCATATGGAGAGCTGCAACTGTTCAATCACTTTGGTTTTACTGGAAGTTTGTTTAAACAAACAAAAAAACCTCCTTTACTGTGCAGGCTTTCTCTGTCTATAAAAGTTTCCACTTACTAAAAAACACATATAAATATTTTTAAGAGCTGTCTCCTCTCAGAGAATTTGATTACTGTAATATAAGTGTGTGTAAGCTGTAGAAGTGCGAGTCACCGAAACAGGACCACACAATCAAGGTGTTTATAAACTCTTCAAAGGAAACCCAGAGCACAGTTTGGAAAGAGGAGGAAGAGCACACCTAACAAATGTGCAGACTGTGACAAACTGATGGCAAGGTACTTCTGAGATCACCCAAGATTCTCATTTATCACACTACTGAAGTTTGGAGACCATATGACAGCCTAGAAGTGCTTTACAATGTATAGGTCTAAGTAATTGCAGCTTTTAAATCAACCTCATTTTCTAAACCATGCTAAACCACACCACCTTCTGAAACTGTGCTTTGAAAAATTCATTTTGCCAGTCAACCTGAATCTTTTTTGCTTCTTCTGAGGTGAAATTTTTGCCTTCATGGAAGCTGGAGACAACACTGATCCAGGTATGTTAAGAAAAAAGCAGACCAGATGTTGTGCTCCACATCTGTAAGTATGAAGTGAACTAGCACTTCCTAAAGTGCTGTGCTGGATTTCTCCTCAAGAACTGGACTAAAACAGTATCCCAGTTTGCACAATGATTCATGATGTGAGAAAACACTCCATGGACAGTGAGCTCAAGCTAATTTTATTTGTTAACCAACAAAGGCTGGTCTTACTCCCAGCTCTGCCAAGGTAAACAGATTGTTACATTTACAGCCAAAACTGAATCCCTTTTAAGGCAAGAGCAAAATAAACTGGCAAAACTGGGACAGAAAGATCTGGCTTCTCTTTTGTGAGAATTTCTCTTCCAAATATTGTACCTCATGATGCCTGAAAGTCAAACGTGGCCCAGCTTGCAGACTGCAGCTATTGGACTCTTTCTGTTCGAAGAAGGCATTTTTTATGTGAGGAATGAAATCCAATATCAAAAGCTATTCAAGTTATTTTGATCTACAAAGGGAACATTCATTCTCATGCCAACACAATCCACTATTCCTAGCCTTTTATTAGCATCAATCCAAATTGTAACATAAAAACTCACGAAACAGAATCAAAGCTGGTTATTAACAACCCTGCTGGAGACTGGCACAGTACAACTCATTACTGCAGTGTCAGGGACAAAGATTTTCTTTAATTTAATGCTTAGTTGTTTGGGTTTAAAGTACACAATTTGAAAAGTTAATGCTATGAACCAGGCACTGAAATGTAACCTGTCACCTATATTCAAAAAGGGTATCTGGAAAAAATCTGTTGATTAAAAGTTTAACTAGTTCTACATTTCATTCCCCAAGACAGTGTTACATATACACATGAAATGATTTTGTTGACAATTACAAACACTTTTCTTACTGTTTAGTTTGTTTCCTTGCCACATTTTAAATGACAAGTAAATAAAATCTAATCTCTTAAACTGACCTAGTCAGAATTTCTTTAATAATGCACCAACATTTGAAGATAGAAGTGTCTCCATTTATGCTATTTTCAATTATTGTACAGTGCCTCTCCAAGTAAGAAATAATAAAGAAACAGAGATTTGCTACTGTGCAACAAAAGCCATGTTATTAAATCAGATTCTTGTGACATTTGAAGTGTGTAGGCACAATGGAAATGTTATTAATGTCTTTGGCACTATTCTATCCAAGTAACAGCATCCACATGGCAACACCACCTTCTGCAGCAGTGTGGCTTCACACCCAAATGCAGACACTGAAGCTTATGAATACAGTCAGACATGGCAGCCAAAGAGTTAAGAGCTTCTCTACTTAAGTTTTATGTTTTCACTTTTGTTAGTCGCTCAGCTTCATGTGAATATTGCATTAGCTTACCCCAAAAGACCAGAATGGAAACCAGACAGACTGCCTTCAAATACTCTACATTCAGGCTTTAATTTAAGGTTCAAATTACATTTGCTAAGAAGGTGCATCAGAGCTTTCCTCTTTTACATAAAGATAGCATTTTATAACGGGTTAAAAATCTGGCCATCCAATTCCATCTGCCTCCAAACCTGACAGACAGGGTCTTCAAATGTGCTGTTCTGTTTGAGACACCAACAGTAGGGCAAGAGGGCACGGGCTTAAGCTCTGCCAGGGAGGTTTAGGTTGGATATCAGGAAGAGGTTCTTTACAGAGAGAGTGGTCAGGCATTGGAATGGCCTGCCCAGGGAGGTGGTGGATTCTCCGACCCTGGAGGTTTCGAAGGTGAGACTGGATGTGGCATTTGGTGCCATGATCTAGTAATCAAAGTGGGGTTGGATTAAGGGTTGGACTTGATGATCTTGGGGGTCTTTTCCAACCCAACTGATTCTATGATTCTATGACACAAACTGGGCAATGTACTACATTTTCAGAGCTTATAGGCATACTGGAAAAAAAAAATCATTATTTTTTGCTGTATGACAGGTTGCAATAAAACTCTTAGTAAAACATTAGGAGTCACTAGGAGAGAAAAACATCAGTACCTTTCATTAGACCAAATCACAAAGCATGACTGACTGACCATCGGAACTCAAACTTGAAAAAAAAACAAACCAAAACCAAATCAAACCCAAACTACTTTACATTCAATAGTACTGGTTTCCTAAACTAGACCTGGAGGGCCAGAAGGTCTGAAGATCACATATGACCTACAAGGCCACTGTCTCCTGCTCTGTCTCCTGCACTCCAGGCCAATTGCATGTGGGATTCTGTGGTACAAATATGATTGAAAGAAGACAAGGAAGAGAGACTCATAAAAAATCTGATAGGGCTCTTCTACCAGAGAACAAAATAATCTGTAGTTTATAAAGACTCAACTCTCTCAATGTCATTATACTTCCTAATACTGATGAGAAAGCCACTGAACAGCCCTTTGAGTCATCACTCAATGAAAAAGGAAATGGCCACTGCCATGTGCTACCTCTGAAATGCACACAAAACCAAATTAAATAACTATATACCACTAACTTTACAGCTTAGAAGTGGATTGCAACCAAGGTATTTAAGGAATCTTGAGCTCTTAGTTTTGTCACATGTCTGTGGCAGAAAAATTAACTTATACATGTTGTATCTACCTGATTGCAAGCAATTACTGAAGAATCATAATTCCGCTGAAAAATTAATTCAAAATCCTTCTCAATTTTTAGAATTTTCCTTTCTTAACACTATCAGGAATAATACTCCCTGCTGAAAGTTTTTGCAAGGATTCTGCTTCATGAAAAAGAAAAGCTCGAGGGGGAAGGAAAAACCAATATCAGAAGGAACTCTTCAATCTTCAAGATGTTAAATCCATGCTACATGACAAACAGCAACTTCTCTGCTAAGATAACAGCTTTCAGTTTACATTACATTTTCCTACTTCCCCTTTGGAAACAATGTGGGGGAGCTAAAGGTCATAGTCCTAGAATAGTACCTTCACTGAACCACTCCGTCAAAGAGCAGAGCAGTCACAGAGGGGCCACCTCAGTCACATTGCCCAGGGACCTTTTTATGTTACAGTCCCAGTCCTCCCCCACAGGCCACACTCTTGGAAACACCAGAGGCAGCCAAGGAGCACTTGGGACACATGGGAAGCAGTTGAGGGGAAGACCCGTTGTGTGCAATTCACGTGTGCATACACAAGCAGGCACAGAAACAGAGGAGCTGTGCAGAGGACCCCAACCAAAAATCTAATTTGGAGGCAGAGTGAACACCTGGCCTAGGGCTGTCCTGATGGGTCTCTTCCCCAGACAGCAGCAGAGCTGAGGCCACGCCAGCTGACAGAACACCCAAGTTGTTCTTTAGGAAAAAAAGGGGAGTTCATTTTTTGTTTTCCAAAGAGCTATGCTTGGTTCCAGCTTTTAGAACACACAAAGATCCAGATATTCCGGTGGAATAGTGGTCCTGTGGTGTAAAGAAGAGCACTCTGGACTCTGAATCCCAAGGTCGTGAGTTTGAGTCTCAGTGGGACCGTCCCCTGGCAGTTCAATGTCTTCCTGCCATCCCATCCCGTCAGATCTCGGATGCTCAGCAGGGTCAGCCCCGGTCAGTACCGGGTGCTGTGACAGTCCCGAGGACTTCCCTGTCACTGTCCAAGCTTGCTCGGCCGTGGCAGAAGGACCTTAAAGGGTGGGACCAGTTCTGTGCATGCTGTGCCTTACCTAAAAAATCCACTGCATAGGCTGGAAGGGCACGTGGGGAGAGCCCTTCCCAAATCTGCATTCGCGAAGTCTGGCCATACACACATATACCCAGTAGGACAAGTAACACTTTATATTCCAGCTAAGGCATTTGGTATGACCACAATCCATCACAGAAATCTCACATTTACAGTCAGGTGAAGACCAACAGTAAATCAGCATGTTTGTATTTTTGTATATATATGGGGCTTTTCCATATAAAATACGCAACTTATAACAATTCTGTGGTAATCAACTTGAGGTAAGTATTTCTAATAAATATTATGAATTTTATAAGCTTATCTTAGGTGTACTATAGTAGTTGCATCTCACTGAATTTATTGTGTCACACTCACCTCTGATACAAACTTTTTAAGCAATATGCCAAAGCACACCTGATCACCAAAGTTGGTTGTGCACATGCAACTACAGAGTAAGTAAGGAAAGATCATTGTGGTAGTTTTAGATGGCAGCAGTTACATCTGTGTTCCTCCTTAAATACCACTTTGGATCCAACAGTATTTTATTGGGATGAGTCTCCTTGACCCTTCTGAAAGTCTGAGATTGCATAGACAACCTTTGGGATTCGTGTGGCTGTGAGCCAGGGAAGCACTGGTATTCCATGAATGAATTGACCTTTTCCTGCAGGGCAAAGTGGTCCTTCTGCCTCAGACAACAAACTGTTCGAATCACAGTGTTGATAATGAAAGAAACTAATTTTACTGTAATTCATTGGTTCTATCAACCAGAGTGCCTCTCAACTACAGCAGATGCTCCCAGTATCCAGCACACACAAACAAACCTACTTTAAATTCACGTTGCCAAGTTTGTAGACAGTGTGCATAGTGTTAACCTGTAACTAAAGTAATATAATACTTTCAGAGGCAAAATCATCTTGAGATCTTCTGTACCTTTAGCATTGTTCTTCCCCTCAGACACTAATGCACATAAGAAGCCATCCAGAAGAAATGGAAGGCATTAAATTCAGAGGGAAACATTTAACATCATCATCATCATCTTGAGTTCCTACCTCCTCCAATAACCATAAAAATAATTCAAAGTTCTGAAGAGTATAAAGTATTATACCTGTTGCTGAGATAAACAAAAAAGGTGAATAGTACTATAACTTAATGTAAACAAAGAGAAACAATTCTCATTTGACAAACTGTATATTCATAAAAACCCTTTAGCAAACTACTCTTGCAATTTCTAAATTTCATTCTCAGAAACTGAGAAGCTAGGACAGAAACTAGTTACATCTTCAGAACAAAAAGGAGAAAGATCACTTACAGCTAAATATAGCCAGAACTATATGTAACACTACCATTTGGCTAAATTAATGAGAACTGCTACCAAATTAATGTATCACCATAAAAAGTAAGCAGGACAGCAAAGCTGATGCCATGAAACTAAGCACTGTTTTAGAGTATTCAGAACTACTAGTCCAGTATTCTAGTCCCAGCATTGCCTTGATAATATTTGTAGATGCCAATGGATAGCACTGAGGTGGAAGATCAAATAAATAAAAAATTGGAAAGACAAGGAACAACTACCTTTTCAGTGACATAACCATCATTTCACCTCCAGGAAGACAAGCAGAGGTCAACAATTTGTTCACAGTCTTCATACTGAGCACCACACAGCATTTGTTAAAACTCCAAGCTTCTAAACCAGCAGTGTTCACACAGTCTCATTAAAATCAGACTGGAAGCATGAATGTAATTATGACTATGATCTCAGAGGAGCTTGGAGGATTTCACTAGATGCCTAAGCTGTTACTATCACCACACATCTTTGCCAAAAGTAGCAACCCTTTTGCACAGGAGGAGGATGGGAAGGATACAACATACTCCTCTGCAGCTCAGCAACATTTGCTTGAAGTGCTGATAAAAATGGTGTCACATTAGCTAACTAGACTGAGAAGTGGTGCACAGATACATCCTGTTGTGGTATTCCTGCTTTTGGAAGTGGCAATTTCTGCAAGAAGAGATTGCTGGTAGCAGTAGCCAGATACAGCAAAATCCTTGGACCGTGCTACAGCCCCTCGCTGTGTTATGCCAGCTGCAGACAAACAAGGCATCTTATAGTAATTCCAAAGTTACGTTGTTTTCCCTCAGTTTCATGGAATTCTATCACTTTTAAGACAGCAGTTGGAAAATATTTACCCCAGCAGCAACTCTTTTGAATCCACCTGTCAAATGTTAGGACTATCAACCAGTCCTGCATTATAAACTGTCACAAAGAGATGTGCTGTACAACAGGGAGAAGCTGGACTGGATGTAAAAGAGAAATAATCAACTTTTTTCTTTTTAACCTCTCACATAAATCCAAGCATTTCAACCTACAAAACTTTGCATTCAGAGGAAAGTTAGGCCCAGTATGGAACTCCTCAGCAGTTTCATAACTTACAAGCTAAATTAAAGGCCCCTTAACTGTGGTGTTTTTACATCCAACAGGTCAGGCATTACAGGAGCCATAACTGCTCTGTGAGTGCTGGGGCTCACAGCCCTAAGTACAAGAGCTCAGATGATGGGTAATTTGCTTTTCACCACTATGGTTCAATTTACATTTACTTGCCAGCATTAAGCCATCTCCACTAACCTTTACAACAGAGTGAAGGAAAAGCCAAAAACCACCTGAGCTGTTAAAAACATCAAACTTTCTTAATTATATGAGCAACAATGGAAGCCAGGGTGGGAATATTTGGAGAAAGGGATAGTTGATTAAAACAACACCTTGACCACCTATCAATATAGTTTTTTCTTGATTAATAATGAAATCTCCTAAGACTGCTGCTCATGATCCTTATCAACTTGTCTTTTAACATCAGGGGTTTTTTGTTCTCCTTCAAACTGTGGTAAGAACAAAAGGGCTGGAAAAAATGCTGTTTTAGAAACAGAAATCACTGCATATATGGATTCACAAGTTCCAGACAATCCTCAGGCAAATAAACTTCACTATCACATCAGATAATATGTGCCAACTTCTGTGTATTAAAAAACTTCCCATTTTCAATTTTAGATTTCAGGATCCAATTCTGGAGTAATGTGGTTTTGATGGTATCTTCAATACCTATGTTTTCTCAGCTCAAATCAGTTTCTGTGGGTAATTTTTTCAGGATGTCACAATAAATGGAATTCTCAAACTAATACACTTTTTTTTCTCTCTTATGAACAAAAATGTTGCTACATCACAGGCATTAGTTTTGCTTTAATGGTGCTGTTCAAAAATCCCACCTGTCAGTTTTAGGCCTGGACAAGTAGGCAACTCCATTAATATTTTTTATTTTCCTTTTCTTTTTGAGAAATTCCCTGATTTTGATCAAGGCAGAAAGTTGTGCTCCACATCTGTGGAAGATCCACATCTTTTCAGAAAGCAAAGGTTATGCTGCAAGTAGAAGACACAGCTCTTCAAACAGGTATCTCTGGTAGCAGGTTAAAGGTCTTAAGAAGTCTCTTCCACCTGCAAAATCACTCTGACTTCCAAAAGATCTTCTTTAACATTTATGACCAGAACAAACCTCCAAAAAGGGGACCCTACACAGAGCTCCCCCTTAGAAGAACAATCCTGAAAACAAAAACTGATGTAAGCCAAACAAGTACATCAGAAAGCTTGTCAGTGACTTCCATTGCAGGCAGGAACAGCTTGTGACCTGATACCAGCATTGCTCCAATAGGGAATTTGAGCCACTCTGTGCTGGCTGAATGCGAATGCTCAGCCGAGCTGTGCAGAGGGAAAGCACAAACAACAGTCAGCATTCAGACACAAGAACCCTGTGCTGAACTGAGGATGTGGGGAAAGGGGGAGAAAGCAGCAGGATGGAGCTTTGTGGAACCCAAGCAAACAAACAGAGGCAATAAACTCTATTGTTTTACAACCAATTATTCCTCTGACAACCTCCTCCTCCCATCCACACCCAGTAACCAACACTGGTACTGTCTGGAACAGAACAAAGTGTGTGGCCAAGGAAGCAACAATAAGACAGATTCTCCTCAAGACAGACAAGTCGATGCTGGCACAGAATGTTTCTATGGCATCCAGGAGAGAGCGTGCAGGTTAAACCATATAACCAAGGGAAACAGAGAGGACAGAAATAAGGCTGTCACTGGATGTTATCTACCTTGAGCACTCCTTCTGAGGCTAAGGAAAAAACTCTACTTTTCCCTTGTCTAAGAAAAGGGTTCTTTAACTCCATCCCTTTCAAGGATCCTCTAATGACCTTCCCTGGTTTCCAGTGATTCAACATCTTGGAGATAAGGAAATCAGAAGTCAAAACTAATCTTAGATTTCAGAAGGTCTGGAGAGGCACAGAGCATTTCTTACATTTTATTTCTCTGCCTACAAGGCTGCATTTACATCAGCTCCTTGGTTTTGGTTCTTGAGAGAGACACTGACAGACTTGAAGAGACAGGAACTGAAATTCTACTTAAAATAGCAACATCCTACTTCTAAGTTCTCCAAACTGAAAAAACATTGGAACTTCATCATTTGGCTTTGCCAACTTCCACAAACTGTTTTACTTCACATAACCAAAGGCACTACTCTTCCATCAGAAAATATTAAAAACATGGCTGGCTAAACAAAATATGCAACACACACCTCAGCATTTATGCTGATACCTTCCAGGGTACAAATTCTGACTCGGATAAAACTCCAGAGATCAAAGCAACAGCCTTTAAAAGACAGCCAGTCCTTCTTCCTGATATCCTATTTATGGGAATTCAGTGAGAGGTTTCCTCTTTCCCTAATTCTGGATAAAATTTGCAAAGGATCGCCCACAACTGTGCTATATTCCACATCAGATTTGCTTCAGAATTCTGTATATCTTTGCATCTTAATATAGAGAATTTTGAGACAGTGTAAGAGAATATTTAGGAAAGCTTTCTAAAAAGAGAAGCAGTGCATTTGGACGACAGGTGAAAGAGAAAGAAAGATGAATTTGAAGGAAGTGCATATGAAGAGGGCATGAAAGAGCATCTGGTATCTGAATGAGCATCTTTCCTGAGAAATAGGTGAGAAATGTGATGCAGATCTATTAAAAAAAAAAAAACAAAACAAAACAAAAACACCACAGCACATCACAAATCAACAAAACCCCCACAATTTACAAAGGGGAAGCAGCACACACGTACTTCTGTAAGTGACAGGGAAAGGTGCAAGTGCTTTCTGACAGAATGAGGTGAAGGAATGGGAAACACAGGGACAAACATGACTGTTTTCTGCACAACTGTGAACAAACTATCAAATACACTGCAGAGGAATACATGTTAATAGACCTCTCATGACTCCAGAATCACTGAAGATGACTTTGAATTGTCAGAATGTAGTAGTTTATCATGAACTGGATGGTATCTTATCTCAACCTTCTACCAACCACAGACAGATAACTGAGATGTCAGCTAATCAAAAGCACTATTTATAAGTGCTTTACACAAAGAAATTCTAGTCTTTAAAATAAGTAGCATGGTTAATACAAATCAAAGTGAGCAATTCTGAAAGGTAGTATGAGCTGACAGAACAAAAACCATTCAAACTGACCTCAGTGGTCCCAGTAAAACCAACAAGTGTATTTCCACTGTTTTCAAATGCAGCTGAATAAAGGTATTTGATGAATGAAACAATCAGCAGATACAAGGGACTTTCATATTAAGTTTCAAAGAAAATAAAGATCTTTCCCATTTTAGAAGAGATTACTGGATGGAGGAGGAAACAGCAGCGGTCCAGGAAGATGAACACTAAAAACAATTGTAACCAAAGACGACAGCAACAGCAGCAGAAAGATTTCTCTCCCAGCTGAAAGGTGGTTTATTGTAAGAGAAAAAGCCAATCTCACTTGTACAAATTAGTTGGCTGCTCAAAGGTGCATCTCTTTTCATCACACACTCAGTCAAGCAAGGAAGAAGTCTCAGAAAGATTTTGCTTATTAAGACCTTCCTTCAATAGAACAGCAGTTAACTAGACTGGATTAACTCCACTCACAAATCCCCTGATTAAACACGTTCCCTCTCTGAAGCTGGAGCAGTCTTGCACAGAGAGCTAAACTCGGCCCACTGTATCTACAAGATTTACAAAATGCTACAAAAAGAAACAAGCAACTGAACAGCTGGTCAAACATATATACAAACTAACTAGCCAAAATCCAACAAAAACCACAAAACATTTAGTTTTCTGTCACCTGAAAAATTAACTGTGTTGTTCAAGTTACTAACAAAAATAGCTACAAAGAATACACTTCCAATATTAAGAATACAACAATCAACAATGAATCAGGATTAAAAATAATCAAGTATCAGACTGAGATTAATGACTGGACTGGTGACATGATCAGCTCAATGCAGCAAATGGTTTAGAATCTTTAAAGGAGATGAAAAGTGTATGTTAACATTTTCATTAAATGAAATGCAACAAAGTGTACAAAAAGTCAAATCAAAGTGTACAAAAAGTCAAATCTACTGGTTGAAGAGGTTTTAAACTGTTTGACTTCAACATCAACACTTTATTCTGAACCAAATCTAGATGTCAAGATTGCACTGTGGTTAACCTTTTCTTTCCCATACACAATCAAAAATAAAGATTTATAAAAAGCAAATCTTGTAAGCTACCAAGGCAGTGTTCTCCACAACTGTTGGCAGCATGATGTTCCTGTGAACAAAAACCAAAATCAAATAATAAGGTGTGGCACATGCCATTACAGAAAAAACTTTTAAAATCATGAGGATTCATAAATTTGTAGACATCTTCTTGTGCTCCTCCAAAACAAAGAATTTAATTTTCCATTATACCAGCAAGTGAAGTTACAAGCACTTCTTGCTACCAGGCCTGCCTTCACACAGTGCAATTTTCTTTTCCCAGTTAGTAGGACCACACGCTTTTCCTGGAAGTCCTTCTGCTCACTCTCGGATGTTCAGGAACACCCACTGTCACCAAGTGCTTGATCACAAACTGCACCCAAGGCAGGGCTTCTCCAGCCCAGCCTTCATGGAAGGCTTTCACTCCCTGCACTCATTTCTCCTTTCCCTCCCTCCCCCTGGCCTAGTCATTTAAAAGGTGAGGGGAGCAAAGTCAGGGTCTTCCAGGGTTTGGATTTCTCTTAGTAGGAGTTGTTTGAGGGATTTTGGCTGCTTGTTTTTTCCATTTGATACTTTAAGCAGGAAAGTTGGATATTTGCATTCAGCAAACACGGCAGTTCTGCAATCTCAATCAAGTGTAATACCAGACTACTTCACAGGAAAATAAGATGGTCTTGCCTAGAGTGAAAGGTTTGGATGGGATATTTTTCCATAAAGCTGTTGATGACAATAAAGACACATTCATAAGAAATGGATCATGAAAAAGAACAGTATCTTGGTTGTCAATCTTCATCCATGAAACATTCAAATAATGTTTACAAATAAGTACCACCACTCTTCCAAAGTCATTAGTCCTTACATTTGGAAACATAATGTCAAAGCTAAAACATTTCTGGTCCAAATTTAACAGCAAAAAGTTTTTTAAACCTTGACATAGCGAAACCCCAAAATAAAGGCATCTTTTTCTGAATGTGCTTCAGTATTTCTGACAGTGGAAAACAGACAGAGGAGCACCAACAGCTCAATAAGAGCTTGGTGAGACCTCACAGAAAGAACGGCAGTAATGAGAAAAACACTGAAAAATTATGCTGAGGTCTTGCTACTTGCCAGTTTTATATCTGTCACAAGGACAGCAAATTTTCCATGCTGCACAAACCTATCTGAAAAAAAACCAAAACAGCAAAATAAACAAACAAACCAAAAATCCCACCATCCACTCTGCCAAGGTGCCAGAGTATTAAAAATGTTTCTTCCCAGTGGTGAAGTTGCATCAGCAGAGGATATATTTGATTTTTATTTAAACCTCAGATGAGAGTTCTCAAGGAATGGTTTTACAACTGGCTCAAAATTGAAATATTCTGTATAAGTACACTTATGCTCTAATACTTCTACCTTTAAGTAAAACCTTTATAATTCTAGCTATGTGGAAAGACAGTGTGACATCCAAGGCGAGTCAGACTGACACAGGTAGTCAATACAGCGTGGAACAGCACCAGCAGCTGCACTGACCTCCATGAAATTCCTTTTACAAACTCAAATCAAAGCAAACAGAAAAACACCTTGAAGTGAATTTTATGTGTGTTTGTTTTGAGACTTCACTATCAATAAAGAGCACCAACGTGTTGCTTTGTAATTTAGCAAGCAAATTCCTAGAAACTGCAAGCAGAGGACAAGTCGTGGGGATTCCTATTTTGCTGGGGTGGGGGTTTCTTGTTTGCTTTGTGTGGATTGGGGTTTTTTTAATGCAAATTCATTTATTACAAATTACTTGTGGGACATAAACCACTTAATTTTTAAATATGAGTAGTGTCACCACTGAAAGTTAATTAAATATTGATGGTCATTTTCAATGGTTTGAGTTGGGAGGGACCTTTAAAGATCATCTAGTTTAATTGGGCCCTAACTTGCAACACATGCAACAAATCTGTATTGACATGTTTGAAAAAGCATTAGTTCCCTGGGGAGCTGCACACCAATGCTGACTTTGATCTTCAAATAAATGAATAGACTTACACTGGTGTTGGTGAGAGATGGTTTCAATTGTCAGAAGTGATTTAGCTGCACAGTATGCAAGAGAGAGGAGATAAAGAGGAACTTTTTCCTTCTCTACAATACTTCTAATGAAACTCAAAGGCAGAGTTCCAAAGGCATCTCTTTATACTGACAGTGCAGATTAATCAGAATAGGCCTATTTTCCTTGTGTCACTGCTCAGCTTTCTACACTACATGTTGCTAAAGAGAATTGTTTCAGCACACACATCATTTCTGATCTACAACTCTACACAACTTTTCATCCCCATCAGAAGCACAAATTCTCAGCAACACCCCTACTGGAATACAAACTTGGAAAAAGACTGAGAACAAAGACATCCCTTCCCCTTCCAATGCTCATCCTCCAGGATGCTCCTTCCTCTCAGGCAAAGTTATATTAGGAACAAAGCGCAGCTGAGACCTTGCAACAGTCATCTCACCACACAGCGCTTGTGTGGAATCTGCCACTGCATTCTCAAGAGTTGGTTTCTACTGACACTTCTCAATTACCAATAATAAAAAGGAGGGGAAAGTCATCTCCATTTGCTAATACAATCCATGACTACTGAACTGCAGTATTGCATATTCTCTCACACATAGGGACTTCAGGCTTTTATTGTGTTTCCTCTCAGTGTGAAGCAGACTGTCAGCAATTATTTTCACATTAGCTGAATTACTGAATCTTGATACTCACCTCCTCTCTCATTCCCCTCCCCCTAATACATTCTTTCATCACTCCTCAGTGTACAGAATGTAGATATGCCCTACAGCTACTTCCTGCTTTTGCATCAAGGAAAAACATCCACTCCCTAGTCCAGGATTTTAAAAATTGCACAGATAGAAACCATACAAAATCCATCATAATTTTTTAGGAGCTTGCTCTATACCAGCAGCATCAGAGCAAAACGACAGATATGATCTCTGTGGCTGTTTTCTCTCCTTTGATCTCAACAGGGCTAACCTGCTTGCAGCACTTCAGTGACCTCTAACACGTCAGACCTGAAATTTCAGCTGCTCATTTCACATTACCAAGCTCTCCCTTTTCTCCTCCTAACACACGTGTCCCTTCCTCTTTAAGTGGGGAAGGAGGCAATGCATTATCTACAAGGTCAACATGGACCTCCTATGCCAATTCTGATACACCAGCAGTATTCTTAAAAAACCCCTCTAACATCCAATAAATAACAATTACAAAAGAAGCAATCTGAATAACATCAACACAAAATTGTAATAAACTGTATTTATTGCATTAGAAGTAGTTTAG
Source organism: Pithys albifrons albifrons (assembly GCF_047495875.1). Classification (NCBI taxonomy): domain Eukaryota; kingdom Metazoa; phylum Chordata; class Aves; order Passeriformes; family Thamnophilidae; genus Pithys; species Pithys albifrons. The sequence goes on along the minus strand of NC_092458.1, from coordinate 7,560,026 downwards.
TTTGTGCACTCAGCATTAATATAAAAATAGAATCATAGAATCATAGAATCGATTGGGTTGGAAAAGACCTCCAAGATCATTGAGTCCAACCCTTGGTCCAACTCCAGTCCCTTTACCAGATCATGGCACCCAGCGCCACGTCCAATCTGTGTTTAAAAATCTCTAGGGATGGTGAATCCACCACCTCTCTGGGCAGCCCATTCCAATGCCTGATTACTCTCTCTGTAAAAAATTTTTTTCTGATATCCAACTTAAATTTCCCCTGGCAGAGCTTAAGCCCGTGCCCCCTTGTCCTATTGCTGAGTGTCTGGGAGAAGAGACCAGCCCCCACCTGGCTAGAACTTCCCTTCAGGTAGTTATAGACAGTGATGAGGTCACCTCTGAGCCTCCTCTTCTCCAGGCTAAACAACCCCAGCTCCCTCAGCCTCTCCCCATAGGGCTTGTGCTCCAGTCCCTTCACCAGCCTTGTTGCTCTTCTCTGGACCCGCTCCAGCATCTCAATATCCTCTCTGAACTGAGGGGCCCAGAACTGAACACAGTACTCAAGGTGTGGCCTCACCAATGCAGAGTACAGGGAAAATAAAACTGCTTCTCAATAAAGTATTATATTTTCATTATTATTACATGTTCATTATATTACCTCCTTAAACCCATGCAGAAAAAAATCCCTTTTCTAGCAGGTCTACCGTAATTTTCTATAGATTATGTAGAGATTTTAATTAGCACAAAAACAATCAAGAATTCTGCTGTTTTAAGAAACCCTCTATGTTAAGTATTCTCTTCTTTATCACAATTTCTGAGCTAAAAGCAACAGTTAATATAAAAACCCCTGACTATAATGGAGAGTCTGAGAAAAGGAGATCTACTTGAGAGGGGCAAGCAGAAGAGATGCCAACATACAAAAAACTCATAATCTGAAATTATATTTTTATTCTTTTACATATACACATATGTTTATATATTTTATATTTCCTGATTTCAGACCCCTCTCTTGACTCATGTAGAAGGCCACTCTGACAGCCTGTTGTGACAGAAATGTCATTATCTCTTGGTTTCTAGGGTAAAAAAAAGCTTTGTGCCAGCAATTTTTTTTATGAAACTTCATATAGGTTACTGAAAAGATTTTATCATAGTTTATGAAAACTCCTGGAACACAGGCCATAATCATAGAATCATAGAATCAACTGGGTTGGAAAAGACCTCCAAGATCATCAAGTCCAACCCTTGGTCCAACACCACTCCATTTACCAGATCATGGCACTCAGTGCCACGTCCAATCTCAGTTTAAAACCCTCCAGGGATGGTGAATCCACCACCTCTCTGGGCAGCCCATTCCAATGCCTGATTACTCTCTCTAGAAAGAATTAAGACATTCACAGGCTGTATACTGGCACCAAACAACTGGAAATCTGATCCTGAACAGCTCCAAGGTAACTGCCTTCTCAGGAGAAATGACCATGAAAGAATTAAAATTAGTAACACCACACATGAGGAAGATAATAAAGACTTTTTACAGGTTGGGGAGGATTTTTGCACAACAGTTCCTCTATAAAGCCACTTCACAGCTGCTTAAAATCTTATTTTTTAAAAAAATTGAACGTAAAAAAATCATGGCAAGAATGATAAACACTATTTCTCTTTTAAAAAATCTTACAGCTATTTTACTGAAAGGCTCCAAAAATCTCCACCGTTTTGGAGAGGGAACCACAGACACACCTCCCACCTCGTGTGTGTGATGTTTACAACTTCTGTTATGCTCAGTCCTCAAAAATGCTTCATTTTATAGATGGGAGTGCAGAGTTGCTGGAGTTCACCAGCTACACTCCTCCCCACAGGGCTCCTTCCTCAATGAACACCCTCCAAGGGACAGCACAGGGCCAGGGAGAAGTTCTGCTGCAAGCACAGCTCTGGCTGCTGCAGGTCAGCGTGGCCTCACACAGAGGAAATGTCCTCAGAGCACTCTGATAAGAGAGGAAGGAGGAGGAAGCAACATCTCTGAATAGTGTAAAGAGAAGCGGGGGGGGAAAGATGAGGGCAGGGGAGTGAGGAAAAATCAAGAAAGGAGAAAAACAGGAAAAGGGATTGCAATTGGTACAGAACAATCAGACTTTTACATAGACTGAATTCTTTTGATTACTTTACTTCTTGGTGTAACATTCCGTTGGTGTGCACAAACAAGCTGCAGTACTCAACAGCAAAGCACCTTTCTCAGCTACTAACACAAAGCCATGCAGACAGCAGCTGTCTGCCAGCATTAGTAATCTGACTGGTTCAGAGGGCACAGGACTGTCTCCGGGTCCAAGCTCCCAGCTACGGTGACAGCAGAGGCCATCGATGTGATTTCACACACACAAAACCAACACTTCCTCTCTTCCCCTTTCCCACCAGAACAGCTTTAACAATACCTTAAAAAAGATCAAAATGAAAAAAAGTATTGATGAAGGAAGTGTTTAAGCACTAAAATGATGGCTTCATAGCAGCATTATTATATAGGTCTCATGGTTCATTTAATGCACTTAGAACTGTTTGTACTTTGGACATGAGCAAAGAGTGCACAGCAGAAGAAAGGATTTTCCTTCTACTGCAGCAGGTGGAAGGTGTGTCTCAAATGACACAAGGAGTTGCACAGCTGCTTTGTGATGATGGCAGGTAAATGCTGCTCTCTGCAATCAGACTTGCATTTTCTAAATTTGATAAGCAGTACATTTCAAACCAGGTTTCCCCAAGGAACTACCATACCTACTTTGTTTGCTGCACCTTCAACTTCAGGACAGTCTGATGTGTGGGCACACCAAGCTCTTGTAAATGAGCCTGAGGAATTCCCTAATCACATGCAAGTCTAAGTAGTCTCAAAATAAAAACTGAACAAAACAAAATAAACCCAAAAGCAACAACAAACAAACAACCTCCCTACATACACAAGTCCCCACTAAACACCACCTCTTCATTTCTCAGACATTTAAGAAGAGGGAATAAGCTCGTTCCACTGTATTCACAATTACCTCTAAGGTCTTTGCCTTATCTTCCCTTTTACATTGTAGAGAACTAACACCATTATTTCACTCAACTCTCCTGGCAAGTGCATTCTGAGTGTAAATTAATTAATTTTATGGTACTTTACCTATGATGTCATAGAAGAGCTCATAAAACATCAATTAAGCAAAGTTTTTCTCATAAGGTTTGGGGTGTGTGCTGGACAAAATCTTGGGTCCCCACACTGAATCTTAATATAAAGGTACATATAACATACATACATATACATGTTGGCCTAATAACTCTGCAGTGCTATACAGAAAATATAAATGGTTAAAATGGAAGGCACACACGTAATTTAAAGATAAAACTTTAACAATCTTAACAGTGTAGTACACAAAGAATTCACCTGTTCTCTCTACATCTAAGACATCTTTCAATAATGCTATGTTAAAAATGTTTTTAATAAAACTTTTCATTTGATATGTCCTAGAAATACTACTCATAACTTCACTTTCTTGTGCAATTTCTCTATTTGTTTTTAAACTTGAAAAATCACTGTTTAAAGATATGAACAACAATGAACCATATCTACCTTCCTTCCACTCCCATTTCGCAAAGAAAAGTCAGACTTAATCACAATGATTCAGGAAAGGCATCATCCAAATGAGCTTTAAAGAAGCCAATGTTTAGGATCACAGCCAAGAGGAGGGATGGGTGGGTAAAATGAAAAAAGATGGCCTTTGACACCAAGTTACAGTATTCAAAGATCTTTCTAGACCTCTATCAATGTTAAGTTGTTTCACTGGTCCTTTATTGCTTTCCTTGATCTTTTTCACCATGAATCTAAAAAACACTACAAAATTAAACAGAAATGAGAAGTCTTACTGTATTGCAATACAAAGTTAGTAAGACATGAACGTGCAGGGAAAGTATAAGAAAACAAAAGTAATATTAAAAAATATTTCCTGTGACATGCCCTACTGAATACATTTTGGCCCATTCAGCAGTTCCAAACTCTACATTTCAATGCAGCATTATGTTTAAAATCTTATCTGTTGTGACAGAAGACAGAAGTTGAGAGCTGTGTCAGAGAGCAGGCAAACCAAGCCTAACAGAGCCTTCCTCCAATGTCCCCAATTAACTGCGGCTGTCTGGGATGCCGGCCCAGTGTCAGCAGCACCGGAGTTCAGTTCCCCCGGATCGATACAGCTGAATGAGTCGTGTAGGGGTGCACGCGTTTCAGCCTGAACGGCAGAACTAGCTGAAAGTCCATAGTGGAAAGCTAGCGCTTAATCCCTGTAGCATACAGGTACAGCAGTTGGGCATCGCACTGCAAACTAATCTCTCAAAGAACAAAGGGACGATTAATTTCCTACTACATTGCCAATGTCACCGTATGACAACAGGTAAAACTGCGTAAAATGTCTTCCCACGTAAGGCATTACACTCAGTGTTTCGGTGATGCTGCTCTCAGGTTCGCGCACAGTCCAACAGCATCTCCGCCGCCGTGCGCGAAGCGGGCGGCCTGGGGACACGCAGATGTCGCTGCTGCGGAGCCCCGTTCACGGCCGCCTGCAGCCGCTGACCGGGGGGTGCTCCAGGGCTGCCTCCCAACAGCTGGCGGCTCCTTTTGTTCCCTTCCATCCGTCATTTTCCGCCGGGCACCGCGCCGGGAAGAGGCAGCCGCGGGCAGCGGCGCTCCGGCGACACCCCGGGGCACATCACTCAGCCAAGCCCGCGCCCGGCACCGCTGCTGCCTCGCCCCGCACAGCGGGACAATCCATCCCGCATCCTCCCGCTCCGCGCAGGTGGCGGGCGCTGCCCGCTCCAGGCATCCAGGCGCAGCCTCCTCCCGAAGTGCGCGGGTGACACCTCACGGGTGGCGGTGCCGAGCGCGGCCGCCCCTCGGCTCCAGCGACCCCGCGCCGCGGCCCCGGCGGTGTGCGGGCGGTGCGGGTCAGGGAGGCACAGCCCTCCCGGCCGCCCCGCGCCCTCCGCAGCCTCTCGGAGCGCAACCTGCGCGCCCGGGGCGGAGGTGCCTCCTCTCTCCGCCCGGCCCAGCCCGACCCCACGGCAGCGCCGATGCCCGCGGAGGGCCGTGCTCGGCGGGACGGCGGCGGGGCACGGGAGGGCTCCGGCCCGTGTGAGCCCCGCTCGGACCGCCCGGCCGGCGCCCCGCCACCAACGCCGACCTCTTCGCCTGTCACATGAAAGCAATTACTGCCTCGGCCGGGGGAGGGGAGAAGTTAAAAGCCGTGGGGCGAAGCAGCGGAGGCTGCTGGCGGCCACCTCCCTCCCTCCCTCCCGCCACCCCAGCGGCACACGCAGCCCACCCGGCCCGCAGCACCGCCACCCCCAACTCACCCATTTATGTCGATCTGGGCTTCGCCTGGCAGCGAGAACAGGCGGAAAGTTTGGGGCGGGTGGCCACGGCGAGGGAAGGGGGCGAGGGGCCGCTGACAGATCCGCTCCCTCCTCCGGCGGCCGCCGCGCTCAGCACCCGCCGCAGCGGCCGCGCTGCATCCTGCGGTCAGCGCCGCGGCTCCCTCGGCGTGCGGGGACGGAAAATACACAGAAACCGGGCGAAAGAAGGGGCTCAGCCCTCCGCTGCTGCAGCCGACCGGGTCCCCGTCGCCGGCGGGCACAGCAGCGCAGGGACACAGCGCCCGGAGGGTCGAGCCGCGGGACGGGCGGGGCGTGCGGTGGGCGCGGGCTCGGAGCGCGGGCAGCTCCGCGGCCGTGGCGCTGCCGTGCCGGGCTGTGCTGAGCTGTGCCGGGCTGTGCCGTGCCGGGAGAGCCGCTCCGGCTCCGGCTCCGCGCTGCGGGAAGTGTCGCGAGACTGCGCCAGAGCCGCTGCGCCGCCTCGGGCCGCGGGAGCGGCGGGGAAGGAGGGCGGGGAGCGGGGGAGGGAGCGGAGCCGCGGCCCCGGCGGGCGCAGGGGCGGCGGGGAAGGGGTGGCTCCTCATCGTCCTCCTTCCCTCCCTCTCGGCGGCCGAGCACAGGGCGGGGCAGGGGCGCGCCCGATGCGGGCGCGGGGAGAGGCACGGGCGGCACCTGGGACTCCTGCCATGCACCTGCCCCGGAGCCGTGCGCGGTCCTGCCCTGGGGCTGTCTGTGCCCAGCACCGCCACAGGTGCCCCTCGCCTCGCCCCGGCCACACCCCAGCCTTCCCCCGCACCTTGCAGGTGTGGCTTTGCCGGCGTGGAGAGAAGGAAGGAAGCAGGGAGGAAAAGACAGACAGACAAATAAGAGATGAAGAGTGCCGGGGGGGTGGTGGTGGTGTTTCACTAAAACGAAAAGAGTCGCAGAGAAGGAGTAATGGTTCGCACCGCAGGAAGATGCGAAACCCCTTTTCCAGTAACAGTGAGGGAAAGGGCGATCAGTGACTGGGCAGAGATCAGGGTCATGTCTGCACAGAAAGGCGCCGGATGAGCAAGGTTTTTCCTTAGGAAAAAACCTACACTAGAAGCAGAGAACCACAGGTTAAAAATCTGGTATAAAAGGTAGAGTACAGGTAACATTTTACAGCATCCTTACTATTAATAAAATGTTAAGGAAAAAAAAAAGGCTATTCTAAGCTCAGGGAGTTAATTTGTGTATGAAGACAAAACTGCCCCTAGTATAAAGGATAGTAACATTTTTGTACTTCTCTACTCCCTGCACAACAGAATTTATTTTAAATAAAGGGGATTTTTTACCCTGAAAATGACAACATTAAGAACTACTGATTCAGTGAATTATTTATAAGTAAAAATTTTGTGAAAACATTTATTGTCTGTAGAAACAAAATTTACATTTATTTTATATAAACTATGTTAAACATACATATAAACATACCTACATCTTACTATATATACTTATGAAGGAGGCTTTTAGATATGGGATAACATTGTCAAAAGCACCGTTGTTGACTCAAAGACTACAGACTTAAACTGCATCTGCATTAAACTCCAGCTTCAGTAGTTTAAAAATGTCATTTCTTATCCACACTTAGAAATAATTACATTAAAGGCTTCTAACAGTGTTTGCATATGTGCATACATGTGCACATACACACATTAGACAGTCCGTGTGAAACTACAGCATTAAATAACGTCAACAATCTATTCCTTAGAAGTGGACATTACTTCCCCTCATTCAACTGGGGGTAAAAAAGTCCTGCTATTCTTAAAACAAAACAATGAGGCTTTTTTTTACTCCATGAAGAACATACTTGAACAACAAATGTTTCCACCCTGTCTTTTCCCCTCAATAATAAAGACATAAGAGAAGCTAGTCACAAAATGAAACCCATCTACTACATTATTTACAGAAAATGAAATATTAAAAAGACACGAGATTTTAGGCTGCTTTGACAAAATTCAGAGCAATGAACAGTGAGCAGAAGAAAACTGTATTGAAGTGGCAGGCAGCACAGAGCTATTAAACCACGTGGCTAAATACCTACTCAAAATCCCTCCAACAAAAACCATCAGGCACAGAAGGAAGGGGCAGGTGTTATGACAGTAAGTTTTCTCTGATCTTGACACTGAAAATTTACACTCACAAAGCTTAAAACAGAACACACTTAAGTGTTCATGTCTATCCTTAAGGTCTATTAAGGAGTCAATTGTTACAAGGAGGCTTTCAAAGATCTTGAAATGGCTTTTATTACTTCTTTCCTTCATAAGGAGGCTGAAGAACTCCTTATCTTCAAATTCTGCAGCAATGGAATCAAGTCTGTCAAGGGTCAGAGTTTTGTGCAGGAACATCCTCTTTTCAGATTCATTAGGATGCAAGTCTGAAGTCTTTCTTTTAGAGGGCTCTCCCATAAAGAACATTGTAGACTGCTGTTCAGATGCTTCAAGAAAGGCAAGAGGCATGTTTCTAACACAGCATGGGAAAAGCCTTCCTTTCAGAAAGCAGGGAAATTAAAGAACACCCTCCATTTACAGTCTTCTAAAGTGAATACTGAGAAATCAGTCTCTCTTTGTTATGAACTTTAATCATCTTCTCCAAGCAACTTCAACTATCCATTTCCAAGACAAGGCAGAAAATGACCTTCCAATGCATAACAAGCAAGTTTTGAGAACTCTGCCCTTTATAATGCCACAAAAGTGTAATCTTGGGGGTTTGTTCTGTTTTTAAAGCAACCAAGTTCATTTAAAGAAAACTCAGCATTTCCCCCTGAGGACCTAGAGAAGAAGGCAGCAGGTAAAACTGTTACACAACAGGCGATTGATCAGCTGAATTTACTCTCAACCTCTGCTATCAGTTACCCGAGTTATGTCCAGGTCTCAAGACCATCTAAATCCATCAGGTTAAATGATTTCGAACACAGGAGCAATTATTACAGTTAAGGCAGGCTTGTAGAAGCCATGCAACGTGTTGCTTCTTACTAGCCCCAGAATTTTGTTACCTTTGTGAACTCACTCATCACAAAGTTTAAGATAAGGATTCTAACAAATTTATGCAGAGGTCAAATGGATCAGCAATATAATTGCGAACATCAAAGCAACTTAGTATTTCAGACACCTAACAGGAAGACTTTAGTCATATTAAACCCATTGCATTTTGGACAGCAATTAAAAAAAACAATTTCACACATGTGAACGACTGAGAATGACATGAACATTTAACAGCCATTTCAAGCGAAACAAAAGAAAGGTAATTCACATTTCTATTTTCAAAGTATAAAACAAAGCTAGAAAGCTCTTTCGAACAATCACATTTTTAACTTGCCCTTCCAATGTAAATGCAGTGACTTTACTAATAAAAGAGTCACTGTTTTCCTACTGAGGCTTACAGCTTGTTTAAAGTAAACAGTTATTTTAACAAGAACTGTTATCAGTCCATGATCCCATCAGAAAGAATGCAATAACCAAGATTTCACTGAAGTCTTTGTACAGGTGTTTTCTACAATGCAGTCACAATACAGAAAGGCACAAAGTTATTCAAGTAAATTGACCTTTCTTCTACTTAACACCTTTTCTTGTGCCTTCAAAACCCAGTAAGTAACTTTGATACATTGCTCTCAACCAAATACTATATTCCAGTACAACAGAATTTTCTGTGCTAAAATAAATAAATAATCTGCTTTGGGTATGGGTATACAGACACAAGTCTTTGTAATTCAGAAAGATAAACCTACATAGCAATGTCTCACACCAGATATCAGAGTAGATGCTTCCAGCACCTAAGGCATGAATTTTTATAAAATTCATATATTTCTATATGCATTTTATAAAATAAGGGAAGTTTTATCAGAACAGAATTCCAAATAACTGAAGTAAACAATGTGATTTGAGCAAATGGTATCACTTTACATAAAAGCTTAACCAATTGAAAGAGTGACTACATTTCATATTACATTCTTTTTGGGGTGGACAAAGGGCAGGAAGCAAACTAAAGTCAACAAACGTGTCAAAACCGCCTCAAACTTCTTTGCAATATGTTGGTCACAGTTGTAGAAATAAAGCATAAAGCTAAACTGTTACAGTACAAAGCAAATTAGAAATGCCTAGTCATGCATAGCTAAAATAAGAAAGCACAAAATCAGGAGTCAGTCACACATTTAAAACTGGTTAAAGCAGCATTAACTGACTGAAGTCTGACTACTTCAGCATTACTTCCAAGCAGTGTTAGCAAAACTGCCATATCAGAAGTTTCTTCATGTATCCACTTTTCCCATTTGCTCAACAAGGAGTTCACTTCCAGGCTTTAGTAAGAACACTGCAGGAAGCTTAGAGACACAGTAGCATCCTGTTGAGTAAGACAATACAGCTTCAGTAGTTCGTCCATTATATGGTTTCACTTCTTACATCTTTTACAGTGCAAATTCCGAAGTTGGGTGAAAGGCTTGTTGGCTTGAGGGTAAACCTGCCCCCATCTGTGGGGCATGTGCAGTGCTCCCCTGCCAGCAGGCTGATCAGAGCTGCAGTTACTCCACATTGGCTTTGGATTGACTCAACCTGCTGTTTCAATGCCTTATTTCCATCTCCCAGTAAATTTACACAGGGTGATTCCAGATTCACCACTGACAGTATAACCAAAACCCCACTTTCTTATCTGCAGAAACTTGTCTGCCTCTGTTTGGCCAGGGAATTTCTTTCCTTTCACTTCCTATTTTGTGTGTGCATGTCAAACCTACTGAAAAACTAGTTAAATCATTAATGATTGTTATTTAAACTGAAAACCTGTGTTTTAGAAACAAACCATCTGTTATTGTTGAACAACCACAACATGAATGAATGTTGCACACTTCCTGCCTTAATCCCTATGAACACTAAGCAGTGCACCCCATGAACTGAAGATCTTCAGTGACACTATTTTAGCTGTTCTGAGCCATAACTACATTTCCAAATAGACTGTCTACTGAAGGCATTGTGGGGAAAAAAAACATTACAAAAAAGCATGCAGAAATCACATCCTGACTTTCCACCCAAAAAACAAGTTTTCTCTGAACATACCTCTAACCCATTATTTGAATTCTGATCTCTTAGCCATAACAGAGACTAACTAGACTGCACTCTGTATGGCTAACACATCTTGCAAATTATGGAAATACATTAGCCTGCATGTTTTATGTATATTGTGAACAACTTCCTTCTTAAAAAAGAACATCCCTTAAAACTACGTGCTACACATCTTTAATTCACCGTCAGCGAAATGTCCAAGCAAACCTGTAACACCTACACTCAACCCTACCATAGATTATGCATTAAGGCAAAGGCTACAAACAGGAAATAAACACAATATTGTTTACAGCTGCTTATGAAACAGGACTGGCTATTGGAGTTTCCCACACAGCCCAACAATATTGCAGTGGGGTAAACTTCAGAGAAATCACTGGCATCTTGAACCAAGTTACAAGCCATCTGCATTTAAAGCAGCTTCAGTTATGAACAGTTTGCTAGAAGACATGCTTTTAAAAACTTGCAAGATTTTTTTTTCTTGTAATTAGATACTTCAGGCCCCAATTTCAGAATCCAGGAAGTCACCAAATCATTTGTGACAAAAAAAGAATAGAGAAATGTGGCTCAGTCAAGAATCTCATACACCAAAATGTAATGAGACAGAATAATTCTGAATACAGACCAACTAATCCTTTAACAAACCCAAGCATGCTTTCAGTGCAGTTATAAGCTACTGCTACAATACTTTACAAACCTCCTCATTACCATTCATTTTAATCAAATGCTGAAAGTTGTCCCAACATTCTAACAATTTACAAATGTACATATCAGAAACCCAAGTTTATTATTAAACTAAAGTAATACAAAATACTGTTTTATGGAAGTGACTGAACAGAGGTGTAAAATCTATTGCACAACCTAAAAGGTCATTACTTGGAAAATCCTGAGCTAATGTGCTATTACCAAACAATTCAGGCACTTTTTTTTCCTTTTTATTGTTACATAAGCAATAAACTTCCAACATATAAACCTCTGGGTATGACAACTGAAGTTTCACCTGTAACAACATGCTTAGAGAAAAAGTATTAAATAAATAAGACTCCCTTCAATGACTTCCTTACTTGAGACTGGTATGCAAAAGGAACTACAGGTACACACTACGATGTTTCAGTTGAATGGTGTACGTTAAAAGCAATTATTAAAACTGTAAAAAAGTTCTGCAGCATTCAAAATAAAGTTATTTTTTAATCAAGAAAGTTACAGCATTAGTTCCTTTATCTTATTTTAAGTCTTGACAAAGTTGTCAAAAACCAAACAGATGCTCCCTTTGCTGTGTTATCTATTTCAACTTCAGGATTGCAGTTCAGTTCAGGTTTCTGTTGCAATATTTAGACTTCCCTACACAGAGAAAGAACACAATTACTGTCAAGTTGTAACAGCAGAAAAACCCACCCAACTTTCATAAGTATTGTATTGTAGTATGTAACATGCAAGATCCTTTCAATTATGGATTGAAACTGCACAGTTGTAAAGACTGTACTGTAAAGGATGCATATGCATTATTATTTCAAATGAAGTGAAATAAAGATGTTCAGGCCAGTTTAACAAATCTCAACTAGTTTAATAGTTACAAGAAGCAAAATGCTAGAATTTGAGGAAGGGTTTTTGTTTTTAAGCATTAGCCAACCAGCAACCATTATGCTGTTAAGAAAATGGTTGTCGTATTTATTCTTCAGGATTTATTTTACTTTAACTAAAACATACTCAAACTCATCAGACCTAAAAAAGAAAAAAAATCAAAATTCAGAACTCGTTATGATTCTCTGATTCAAATCATAATATCTACTAGCCAGATAGAAGAACACTGGAAATTATTGGGAAAAGCTCACTACAATAAAATTGTAACACTCCCATACCCATTTTACAAGGTAATGATTTTGAGGGAAAAAAAATTCTCCATCCATTTTCCACTAATTCCAATTCAATTTAGCCTTCAGAGATAAAACTTCTCAGAGCACATATAAGAGGTATTTGCTTCAGTAACAAGTGAGCCATTTACCTTGTCCCAGGTGCTTGGTTTTCTATTGTGTGTGTTTGTTTAAGGGCTTGGGGGCACTTTTTCTGCCCCTACTGGGCTGTAAACTTGAGCTTTTTTGAGAACAGCTGTAAGAACCTGTGCTCTAAGGTGCTTCTGGTGCTCCAAGAGCTGAACTCTAATCCAGCTACAAATGCTTACTTATGCAAGTGTATTAACTTGTAACTGGATGGACACGGAATTACAAAACAAGAATTCGCATGGGAACACAGAACTGCAAGGGGCTGTGTGGGTCATCTAATCCAACTCTCTGATGTCATGAGTAACTTTATACTACTTTGATCATATTTGATCAATTCTAAAAAGGAATTTAGAATGTTTTAACTACCAATCCTCACAAAAGCTGTAACATTTTATATGGCTGCAGTTCAAGATTATTGTTGTCCCATACACACCACAAACCAAAACATTGTACAACAGATATGCCTATTTCAGCTTAGGTTTATCAAACCATTTTACACAGACATTATATAGGGTAGGATGTTTTATTCAGAGCAGCACCCCAGTGTGTGATTTAAAGCACATGATTAATTTAAGGTAACATAACAAAGAGGGGAAGAACACAGATTTATAAAAAGTTATTAATACCCTTCAGTTTGACTTAAAGCCACAGCCTAAGAGGACAATTTTTTTCACAGAGGGCCACTGTCTTGTCTGTCAGTAGGAAGAGAGATCAACTGAGCTCAAGGAAAGAATACTGCAACTGAGGCAACCACAGAACTTCAGAGGCCACCTCTGATTTGCAGTTACCCAAAGCCAGCTTCAGCAAGTTTCCATAGAATAAACATGGAGGAAACGGGAGTGGACAATCAAGTTTGCCTGTAAAGTACAAAGAGCCAATATTCCAGAAAAACCCACCCAAGTTATTCCACAGGAATTTAAAAATTGAAATGGATCTTATGAATATGTGTATTTTATAAATGGCTTAGTGGAAAATAAATTAACGCAACTTACCTTTTCTTTCCTCAAAAATCCATCTCTGAATTTGTTAGTAGTAAATCCCCTTGCACCAACAGAACGTAACCGCTGGTACTTCGCCTGGATATATAAACCCTTCTGTACTAAGCCCGACCTGTAATGGGGCTGCAAACGGCCATCTGCAAAGTTGCTCTGTAATGGTGGGGGATGGGAGAAAAAAAATGCGCATAATGAGGGCACCAAAACTCACAAGTTCATATTTGCAGTTATACACACGTCAAACCAACAGTACCCAGTGACAGAAGAGCATCCTTGCATGTGCACACCCTCTGCCTTTACTGTTCCTCAGACCATCAGCTACCATGTGGCTTGAAGAGCTGCTGTACTGCTCTTTAAAACATCTGAAATTATTGTACAGCATTTTAACTTTTTTTTTCCATCTTTAATGAAAGGCACACCACCTCAACAAAAAAACCTTAAGACACCTCTTCAGAACAACTAACAAATTCAGTGATGTCAAGCTTGCCTAGGTACATGTGTTGAGTCTAAAGAGTCACACTAACAGAAGTCAGCATTTATGTGTTTTCCTATTGTTTAAGGTCTTACAGTCTGAACAGACATGCATTGCTCTATGCCTTTTGATACCTTCAGACTGGAATGCTGTAAACTAACCTAGTGTGGGACTAACAGTGGAGGCCACAGAGATACCGAAAGATTTAAAGGTGAATGGCATTATAAATACACAGAGAGAATATAGAAAGATCAACACTGACCACAGCAGTTAAACTTAGAAAAAGATTTTTATTACTAAGGACTCAGACATTCAACAAAATAGGTCGTAAAAATCTTTGGAGTAAGAAAAACTGTCAATTTCTTACAGCTTTGCACTACTGCCACTGGGAGTTTTCCAACAATGTCCTGACATAAAGCATTCATTTATACTTTCATCTTTTAGTTTTTCCACCCCCTCCAAATTTAAACAATGGTTTTTCAGCTAAAAACAGAGCAAACCTGATCATATAAATTCTTGTCTTTTACAAACACCCCTGAAGGGCAGGAGAACATGAAATGTATCACAGAAATAGCCCTTCTTGAACATGACAATTACTTTAGTGAAACTGGTCTCCTTTTGACAGAGTAAGGATCACTTAAAAAAAAAACAAAACCACATGCTCTGAGGTTGCAGTAACTTCAGTACCAGTTTTTCCACTGTGGTGGGTGAACAGCTAAGAAATGACTGTACAGGACAGAGGTTTCTTTATGCAAATGCAGAGGTTTAATTATTTCCCAAGTCATTTCACCCATCTACTTTGTAGGACATAACTGAGAAGCTGCCCCATCATTCCCCCAGGCTTACTCTGATGGAGGACACTTGCAGAAGGTTATTAAATGCCAAGGCCTTTCCTGAAGAGTATCAGAGTTCAGGATCAAAAAATTTACGTGCACTTGGCTGTACTAAGTGGGTATATGCCTACCAGAGGGAAAACTGAAGGGCAAATTTAATGCTGGATTAATGCTCTGAACACATCTAAGACTAAAAGTTCCTGTTTCCCCCACAGCTGCTATGGTTCCCTTTGACTTCAAGGGCTAGAAAGGGGCCTTGGTGGTCGCCACTGCACCTGTATGACAATGTTATGGGTTCACCCAGGTGGGCCTAAATTTGGGTTCTTGTCCTAGTTCAGCTGGAGGGACCAGCTAACCCTGTGTGGTGGTGATCAAACCTGTGTATTCCACCCCCTCTATTCATTCCCCAAGGACAATGGGCCATTAGCAGCAGCTGCCCAGGGAGCCATTATCACTTCACACCCAGCCTGAGGGGGGCGGAGCTGCTAATGGGCCATCAACAGCTCAACAACCCCTGGCTCCCAGAGTTAATCACCCATTGTGTGAGTCCCCGCCCAGGGGGAGGGACTGAGTGCTCCCTGAGGGTACATAAGTGGTGGGTAAGAAGACCTCAGGACCTTCTCGTCGGATCCAGAGCAGCAGCAGGACCTCGACAGCAGGAGATCACCGCTCTCGCCCAGACCACAGCCCTCGCCTGCACCAACAGGTTTTTCTTTTCCTTTTGCTCTGGACTTGGGGGAGCCACAGGGGTCTCAGCACAAGGGCAAACAAACCCCCTTGGGTTTGTGCCCCAGGACACTGGGTTATACTGCTGGGGTATTGTGAGTTGAAAGCAATTTCCCTTGTGTATCAGTGTTGTTATTGTAATATTATTATTAAATTTTAGCTCTGACTTATAATCTCTCTCATGGTGAGTTCATTTCCCCTGCTGGTTCACCTTCAAACCAGCACATCTTTTGGCGCCCAACGTGGGGCACGAGAGAGAAGTCAGAACTACAATTTCATTTTGTGTATTTGGGTACAGAAACTCCCTGACTACCATGTTGCTTGATGTATTCATGTGGATGGTGTATCTGGGCCTGTTCATATTTCGACACATGGGGAACCATGTGCCTGTTTTGATGCTCTCTTTAATACCAGGGAGAAGGATCAAAATTGCTTTATTAATATACTATGTTTATGTTGTCATAACATCAGAAGCAATGAATTTCATTGTGAATGTATATTCAGTCTGGTCTGCCTGTCCTGGTTTGGGTTGTTACCTCTGGGGTCTCATTAAAAATAGCACCCAGACTGTGGGGAAAACAGGCGGAGATGGTTACTTCCACCTTTTCACCTCTGCTACAACAATCATTGAAAATATTGAGCTTCCTTTTGATGTTAGGGACAGCATAATCCTGCTGTTAGTGTTGCCTTGTCTCCTCTGTACTGTATACACCATGTTTAGGGTCAGAACTGGGCTCTCTAAGGAGACTTGCTGGAGGCCTGCCCTGGGAGCGGATGATGTTGAGTGGCACGGGAAGTGGGAAGATATGGGCCAGTATTTGGAGACCTTCTCTCCTCAAATGATCTGGAAATTCACCCCGGAACAACTGCAGGACCCTGCCAAAATGCTAAGCTATGTGAAAGGAAGATGCTCTGGTAGTCCCAGAGATGTGCAGCTCACAGCAACCTGCTGGGCCCTGGCCACTGCCTACCGCACACTGCTTGGTGTGGTACAGCATCATCAGGAGGAGGAGAAAAGGAGCAAACCCACCAGCACCATGTCCACCCAGACCATGACTGAGCTAGAGAGGAAGAGAGATACATCAACTAGCGCCATGTCCACCCAGACCATGACTGAGCCAGAGAGGAAGAGAGATACATCAACTAGCGCCATGTCCACCCAGACCATGACTGAGCCAGAGAGGAAGAGAGATACATCAACTAGCGCCATGTCCACCCAGACCATGACTGAGCCAGAGAGGAAGAGAGATACATCAACCAGCACCATGTCCACGCAAACCATGGAGGAGCCAGAAGGACAACAGAAACCAATAGCAGTTGCCCCTGTCCAGAAAAGAAAATCAAAGACCAAATCAGTTCGTATAGTGCATGACGAGGAAGAGTCAGGACCTTCATCTCAAGCAGAAGAAATGGAGCCAGAAATAATCACCCGGTCCCTATCCCTGGGAGAGCTGCGTGAGCTCCGGAGAGAGTTCACACGACAGGCAAATGAGTCCATCTTGACCTGGCTACTTCGAATCTGGGATGCTGCAGCCAATGATACAATTCTAGATGGGAGTGAGGCAAGGTAGCTGGGATCCCTGTCTCGAGATGTTGTCATTGATCAGGGCATTGGAAAGAGACAGGAAACTCTCAGCCTCTGGCGGCGACTGTTGTCAAGCGTGAGGGAGAGATATCTTTGTAAGGAGGACCTCCACGTACAGCAAGGACAGTGGAACACGATGGAACAAGGTATCCGGTGCTTAAGGGAATTAGCCGTACTGGAGATAATCTTTTCAGAGGATGAGAGATTCCCTAAAAGTCCAGATGGTGTCCAGTGCACATCCCAGATGTGGTTAAAATTTGCACGACTTGGGCCAGAAATGTATTCTCGCTACCTTGCAACATTGCAGTGGAGAGAGGGAGAAGACAAGGTGGGTGCACTGGTCAGCAAACTCAGGATTTATGAAGACACTGTCACTGCTCCATTACGAGCCCATGTCTCAGCTGTGGAAACAAAACTGGCTGAACTGGAAGAGAAGATTAAGGAAGGACTCTTCCATATCTCTCCAGAACAAACAAGAGTCTCCGCCATCAGAAGCAGGCGTCTCCCAGCTAAGGAGAAAGGGTACACTCCACGCGGCAATCTGTGGTTTTACCTCCATGAGCATGGAGAAGATATGAGGAAGTGGGATGGGAAACCCACCTCTTCCTTAGCAGCTCGGGTACGTGAATTGCAAAGAGGCACAACTAACACAGGCAATTCTTCAAGGTTGAAGGCTGCTCCGGTCTCTCGTGGGCAAGGCTCCAGACAGTATAGGAATGATGATGTTATGCCCGATCCTCTTGAAGGAACCTCCCGGTCATATTCACAGGGAGAGTGCAGTGAATACCATGACCAGAACTAGGGGGGCCCTGCCTCTAGCCAGGTAGAGGAGAGGGACAATCGGGTTTATTGGACTGTGTGGATTCGGTGGCCTGGCTCATCAGACCCACAGAAATACAAAGCTTTAGTGGACACTGGCGCACAATGCACGTTGATGCCATCAGGATACGTCGGGGCAGAATCCATCTCTATTTCTGGGGTAACAGGGGGATCCCAACAGCTGACTGTACTGGAAGCTGAAGTCAGCTTGACTGGCAAGGAATGGCATAGACACCCCATTGTGACTGGTCCAGAAGCCCCATGTATCCTTGGCATAGACTACCTAAGGAATGGATATTTCAAAGACCCAAAGGGACTGCGTTGGGCCTTTGGCATAGCTGCTGTGGAGACAGAGGAAATCAGACAGCTGAGCACCTTGCCTGGCCTCTCAGAGGACCCTTCTGCTGTAGGATTGCTGAAAGTTGAAGAACAATTGGTACCGCTGGCCACAGCCACAGTGCACCGTCGGCAATACCGCACTGACCGAGACTCTGTGACCCCCATACACAAGATGATTCGTGAGCTGGAGAGCCAAGGGGTGGTCAGCAAGACTCACTCACCCTTTAATAGCCCCATATGGCCAGTACGAAAGTCCAGTGGAGAGTGGAGGCTGACGGTGGATTACCGTGGTCTCAATGAGGTCACACCCCCCCTGAGTGCCGCTGTGCCGGACATGCTGGAGCTTCAGTATGAGCTGGAGTCCAAGGCAGCCAAGTGGTATGCCACCATCGACATTGCCAATGCCTTTTTCTCCATTCCGTTGGCAGCAGAGTGCAGGCCGCAGTTTGCTTTCACCTGGAAGGGGGTGCAGTACACCTGGAATCGACTGCCCCAGGGGTGGAAACACAGTCCCACCATTTGCCATGGACTGATCCAGACTGCATTGGAAAAGGGTGAGGCTCCAGAACATCTACAGTACATCGATGACATCATTGTATGGGGGAACACAGCAGGGGAGGTTTATGAGAAAGGAAAGAAGATAATCCAGATTCTCCTAAGAGCTGGTTTTGCCATTAAACGAAGTAAGGTCAAGGGACCTGCTCAGGAAATTCAGTTCCTAGGAGTGAAATGGCAAGACGGGCGTCGTCAGATTCCAACAGAGGTGATCAACAAAATAGCAGCTATGTCCCCACCGACCAGCAAGAAGGAAACTCAGGCTTTCCTAGGTGCCGTGGGCTTTTGGAGGATGCATATCCCTGAGTACAGTCAGATTGTAAGCCCTCTCTACCTTGTGACACGGAAGAAAAATGATTTCCAGTGGGGCCCTGAACAACAACAAGCCTTTGAGCAGATTAAACAGGAGATTACCCATGCAGTAGCCCTTGGGCCAGTCAGGACAGGACAGGATGTGAAGAATGTGCTCTACACTGCAGCCGGGGAGAATGGCCCATCCTGGAGCCTCTGGCAGAAAGTACCTGGGGAGACTCGAGGACGACCGCTGGGATTCTGGAGCCGGGGATACAAAGGATCTGAGGCCAGCTACACCCCAACTGAGAAAGAGATCCTGGCAGCGTATGAAGGAGTTCGAGCTGCCTCAGAAGTGATTGGCACTGAGGCACAGCTCATCCTGGCACCCCGACTACCAGCGTTGGGCTGGATGTTCAAAGGAAAAGCTCCTTCTACCCATCACGCCACTGATGCCACATGGAGTAAGTGGATCGCTCTGATCACACAGCGAACCCGGATAGGGAATCCTAATCGCCCTGGGATTTTGGAAATCATCACCAACTGGCTGGAAGGTGAGAGTTTCGGATTGTCCTCTGAAGAAGAAGAGGAGCAGGTGACACGAGCTGAGGAGGCCCCACCATATAACCAGCTACCAGAAGAGGAGAAGCGATATGCTCTCTTCACAGATGGCTCCTGCCGCATTGTAGGGACAAGCCGGAAATGGAAAGCAGCTGTATGGAGTCCTACACGTCGAGTTGCAGAAGCGACTGAAGGACAAGGTGGATCAAGTCAGGTCGCAGAGCTGAAAGCTGTTCAGCTGGCTTTGGATATCGCCGAACGAGAGAAGTGGCCAAGACTCTACCTTTACACTGACTCGTGGATGGTGGCCAATGCTCTGTGGGGATGGCTGGAGCGCTGGAGAAAGGCCGGCTGGCAGCGCAAAGGGAAACCCATCTGGGCGGCTGAGATGTGGCAGGACATCGCTGCCCGGGTAGAGAAGCTGAGTGTGAAGGTCCGTCACGTAGATGCTCATGTACCCAAGAGCCGGGCTAATGAGGAGCATCGTAACAACAAGCAGGTGGATCGAGCTGCCAGGATTGAAGTCTCTCAGGTGGATCTGGATTGGCAGCATAAAGGTGAATTGTTTCTAGCCCGATGGGCCCATGATGCCTCTGGTCATCAAGGCAGAGATGCAACATACAGATGGGCTCGTGACCGAGGGGTGGATCTAACTATGGACAGTGTCTCACAGGTTATCCATGACTGTGACACATGTGCTGCCATCAAGCAGGCCAAGCGGGTGAAGCCTCTATGGTATGGTGGACGGTGGTCGAAATACAGGTATGGGGAAGCCTGGCAAGTTGACTACATCACACTTCCCCAAACACGCCAAGGCAAGCGCTACGTGCTGACCATGGTAGAGGCAACCACTGGATGGCTGGAGACATACCCCGTATCTCACGCCACTGCCCGGAATACCATCCTGGGCCTTGAGAAACAAGTCCTGTGGAGACACGGCACACCAGAAAGAATAGAGTCTGACAACGGCACCCACTTCAAGAACAGCCTCATAGACACCTGGGCCAGAGAGCACGGCATTGAGTGGGTGTATCATATCCCCTACCATGCTCCAGCTGCCGGGAAAGTTGAGCGATGTAATGGACTGCTGAAAACAACCTTGAAGGCGTTGGGTGGGGGAACTTTCAAACACTGGGAGCTGCATTTGGCAAAGGCCACCTGGTTGGTCAACACCCGGGGCTCCATCAATCGAGCTGGCCCTGCCCAATCAGAACTCTTGAATACTGTAGATGGAGATAAAGTCCCTGTGGTCCATATGAGAGGTATGTTAGGAAAGACTGTTTGGGTTAGTCCCACCTCAAACAAAGGCAAACCCACCCGAGGGATTGTCTTTGCTCAAGGACCTGGTTGCACTTGGTGGGTAATGCAAAAAGATGGAGAAACACGTTGTGTACCACAAGGGGACCTAATTTTGAGCGAGAAGAGTTTGTAATGTTTCATTGTATACATGTGTATATATATGTATAGGTAAAAAGGGGGTTAATTTGGGAATGACTAGATGGAGTGGAATAAGGGGTGGATAATGTCCTAGTTCAGCTGGAGGGACCAGCTAACCCTGTGTGGTGGTGATCAAACCTGTGTATTCCACCCCCTCTATTCATTCCCCAAGGACAGTGGGCCATTAGCAGCAGCTGCCCAGGGAGCCATTATCACTTCACACCCAGCCTGAGGGGGGCGGAGCTGCTAATGGGCCATCAACAGCTCAACAACCCCTGGCTCCCAGAGTTAATCACCCATTGTGTGAGTCCCCGCCCAGGGGGAGGGACTGAGTGCTCCCTGAGGGTACATAAGTGGTGGGTAAGAAGACCTCAGGACCTTCTCGTCGGATCCAGAGCAGCAGCAGGACCTCGACAGCAGGAGATCACCGCTCTCGCCCAGACCACAGCCCTCGCCTGCACCAACAGGTTTTTCTTTTCCTTTTGCTCTGGACTTGGGGGAGCCACAGGGGTCTCAGCACAAGGGCAAACAAACCCCCTTGGGTTTGTGCCCCAGGACACTGGGTTATACTGCTGGGGTATTGTGAGTTGAAAGCAATTTCCCTTGTGTATCAGTGTTGTTATTGTAATATTATTATTAAATTTTAGCTCTGACTTATAATCTCTCTCGTGGTGAGTTCATTTCCCCTGCTGGTTCACCTTCAAACCAGCACAGTTCTGAAGTCTGGACTAGGCCGAAGCTGTCAGCTGACTTGAGCTGGGCTGAGCTAACAGCTGACCTCTTCTAGCCAGTAATTTTGTATTCCATACCACATTATGACATCATCTCCAGGGAAGTAGGAACCAGTGTGGGAGTGGTTAAGGCAGTCGCTTCTCAGCCCTCCTCTTGGGAGGACGCACGATGCTGTCCCAGGGGGGATGGAGAGGACCAGGCCCACCACTGGCTCACAGGGTATCTCAGGAAAGTTAAATGTGTTGTTCTGGGTCTCTCCTTTCTGCTTGAGTTTGTCTCCCTGGGGAATAAGTCTTTTCTTAAGTAATGTGTAGTTAGGACAGTAGAATTTGTGTGTTCGTTAAGAAGTGGGGAATTTGTTATTGCACACTTGTGAGAGTGTATATTTGTACTCTCTTCTAATTGTCTCTTCCTTTCTGTAAAATTATATGTACTTTTAGTACAAACGCGGTTTGAAGTGGGTTTTTTTCTTTCCCCTCTCTTTTCCTCTCTTTCCCTGGTGTTAGGAGGGAGGCTTTTCTCTCTGTGCTTGGGGGGGTTGGCAGTTGCTTATCTCAAACCAAGACAGACAACAAGCAAAGGAGCAGAACAAGTAAGAGATGGGAAAAAGGTGCAAGGTATTGCAAGTGGTATTACAGACAGCTTAGAAGTTTCAACTCAAGTAACTACATGTTCTATAAGTGGGGAGTAGGGGGAATAGCAGTATTTTTAATGCAGAACGGAATTTGCTGTGGACAAAGTTAACAGATGATATATTTGGCATATACACACCTCAATCACACATCTATGTGTGTATGGCCAGACTTGGCGCACGCAGATTTGGGCAGGGCTCTTCCTTCGTGGGTGTGCCCTTCCAGCCTGTGCAGTGGATTTTTTAGGTGAGGCACAGCATGCACAGAACTGGCCCCACCGTTTAAGTCCTGAGGTCCATCTGCCATGGCCGAGCGAGCTTGGACAGTGACAGGGAAGTCCTCGGGACTGTCACAGCACCCGGTACTAACCAGGGCTGACCCTGCTGAGCATCCGAGATGTGACGGGATGGGATGGCAGGGAGACATTGAACTGCCTGGGGATGGTCCCACTGAGACTGGAACTCAGGACCTTGAGATTCAGAGTCCAGAGTGCTCTCCTTTACACCACAGGACCACCCCTCAGTCACACAGCTTAGAGCAAAATGAGGTAATCTAAAGTGTGTGGGAAACATCATTAACTACTAGTCTAAAAGTAAGAAAAAATCTGCTAAAATGTCATTTAGTTTTACATTAAGACTGTTTTATAAATAAGGCTAACAAGAATCCCTATGAACCAATGGCCTCAAGCTCAACAGTAAGGCTGTATGAACAAATACCTACCACTGCACTGAGTCTGTCTGGGATGGACTTAATCTGCTTCAAAGTGGCCTGCAGGGTGCTGTGTTGGTGTTTGCGACTAAAATTGCACTGGTAATACACCAGTGTTTTGGTTATTGCCCAGCAGCACCTGCACAGCACCAACACTTTCTCTTCTTCCTCTACTCTGCTCCTCAGCAAGTACACTGGAGCACGCAAGGAGCTGGGAGGGGACACAGCCAGAACAGCTGGCCCAAGCCACCCACAGGGATGTCACATGCCATATGATCTCCTGCTCAGCAGGAGAAACTGAGGAAAGGGGGTTTTGGAGCAGGTAGCCATTGCTTGGGGACCAGCTGGGTATCAGTCACCTTAAAAGAAATGGTGAATGACTGCCTTTCCATCACTTTCTTTTCCCCTCTTTTCTTCATTTGTTATACTGTCTTCATCTAAACCCATGAGCTGTCTCACTTTTGCTCTCCATATTCTCCCTCCCATCCTGCTGGGAGAGGAAGGGAGCCAAGGGACAATGGGCAGCAGGTGTGTGGTGCTTCGCTGCTGTAGCAGGAGTGAACCCACCACAGACATTAATCCACTGACCTGTGTTTAAGCAGCGAATGCAGTATAAAGATCACTGTACATGTACTCACTTAAAGACTGGCTTAGTGATGCATTGCAAAGTGCCATTACAAAAAAGATCTTTTAAATTTTATGAGCCTTCTCCAGATCCTTTATAAGATGTCTCAGAACAGCAGTGTTTAGCTTTTACCAAAAAGTTCAACGTACAGCAAGACTGTATGTTTTTAAAAATAACCTAAGTAATCCCCACTTTTTGCTTACTAAGTTTAAATGCCCCCATTATATATATCACAAAAAAATGTGTGGGATGTGGTATTTTTGGGAGGGGGGTGGCGCTGGGGTGGCAGAGAACAGGGTTCTCTCTATGTGGTTGTTTCCTTAAATAATCAGCCAAGAAAGTTCCGAGGGCAGAACACAGTCAATCACCCTCCTTTCACCAACAGCATGGGAAGTAAAAGCCCCCTTAGACAGGAGGAAATTGAATGTAAAAAAAAGAGTTGATTAAATTAAGTGAAATCAGCATGGCTGTTTCCATGGCAATGATAAAAGTGCTACACACATATGCAAAGTGCAATACAAGTGCATATGCTGGTTTCCCTACAAATAATAAAGCAACATGGGACAGATTATTGGATAATGTAATATTCATACATATGTGAAGTAACAACTGACATGGACAGCTCCATGCTTGTCCAAACTCCAGGAGAACTGCAAGCTGATGCAAATGAAGGGAGCATCCCCTACCAACACTGCCTCAGACCTGGCAGCCAGTGTTAAAGACACCTCCATCCCCTGGAGACTGACGGTACAGAGGGGACACTGAGCAAGATGCTGTGTTGTCCTCACATGTTAGAACAGGCTGACACTTTAAACTTGTTAACTTCAGCTTGGAAAAAGACTTTTGTCCAGCAGAATAAAGATAGCATTTTTTGTTAGTGTTAGCTTAGCTATCTAAGATTGACTGGCAAAGCACACCTAAATGGGAGAGCCCAAGAGCTTTTTTATCCAACAGTTCTTTTATTTATCTGGGGAGGGTGAGAGGAGAGAGAGGGAGAAGGAAAAAAAAAAACAAACCAAAAAACCCACACAACCTACACCTACACTCCCCCTCCTTTCAGTGTTTCATCCAAAAATTACAGCTACTTAGCCACTGAACTCTTACTTCATTAGCTACAAAACAGGAAAGATTATTACCTATTCTGTGTATTACTTTACTCTTAAGAACACATCTCTTAAAAAAGTAGGGGTAATTTTAAGGTAGAAAATTAGTGTAAGTTGTTCCAGATTTGATTAATACTTTTCTCACACAAACAGCTCTAACTGGATCCATGCAGAGCATGCCACTGTTAGCTGAAAAAGGAGCAAAATGTCCAGTTTCTGCACTTGTCATTCTCAACTTTGCAGTTAGCTTATTTATTCTAACTGCATGGATAAAATACTGCACAACCCTGATCCACCCACTGCCAACCCTCTTACCAACTAAAAGCTATTCCAACAGAAACAATTCACCTCTGATGACCCTGTTTTGCAAGGCATTTAATACCTTCAAAAGTGTGTCGCCTGTTACCCATCTCAACAGGTTCAATCACCATTTTATGAAATAAACATCTGATAAAAGCTGATCTGTACCTTAAAGTGCCTTCTGAAGGGTCCTGTGTTTTCAAGGTGTCCTCTAATGCGTCTGTGAGGGTAAGTATCACTTGGTTTTGAAGAATAGTAAGAATTCTAGTAGGAAAACAGAGTTATAGCTTAAGGTCATTAAATTATTCAAGAAAAATTATTCAAAAAATGATTACTCAAAAAATGTTCAGGTTATACTACTCAGGAACTTCCTAAACCAGAGATTTTCAATTAAACAAAAAAACCAATCAAACAAACATAACAAAAAAAAGGGGGTGGGGTGGGAAGGGGAGTACAAACAGATACTTGTTCTTATTTTCTACTCCACTCTTGGGCTATCGTCCTTCTTTCAACAGCCACAAGGCTAGATAGACACTTCTTACAATCAAGGTTAGATACACAATTGTACCTTCAAGGCACAAGTTATTTTCAGTTTTAAGCTCAATCCCCAGTTATTGAATATCAACATCACAAATGTTGTATTTTGATAACTACTTGTCTGCAAACCAGCCTGCACATGACTGACCATGAAGAGTCATTCCTTCTTTAGGATGCCTTCCATTTGTAATGGCCACGCTTTCACAGCTACTGCTGCTCCAAAGGCATTGCTCCTTACTGTGGTGCAGGGCTTCCTAAAAACTGCATGTTTGCAGTTCACTATTAAATATGCAAATGCAATCTTCCTGACTCTTCAGGACATTTAAGAATAACTCATTGTCTATTTCAAACTAACCTCCTTTTTATTTGCAATTGCTGTCTTACTGTGATGGGTTGACCTTGTCTGGATGCCACATCCCCACCAAACAGCTCTACCATTCCCCTCCTCAGCAGAGCAGGGATGTGGGAGAAAAAAAATGTAAAAAACCTCATCAGTCAAGAAAAAGAAAGTTCAATAAAGCAAAAGCAAAGACTGCAAGCAGAAGCAAAGGGAAACAAAAGATTTATTCTCTCCTTCTCACCAGCAGGCTACATCCAGTCACTTCCCAGGAATTCGGGCTTCAGTATCCACAGTGGTTGCTTGGAAGACAAATGTAATAACCAATTCTCTTCCCACACATCCTTCCTTTCCCTCAGCTTTTATTGCTGAGCACACGTGAGAAGGTCAGTTTGGGTCAGCTGTCCTGGCTGTGTTGCCTCCCAAGATCTTGCTCACCCCCAGCCTGCAGTGTAGGGAGGGATGTGGGAGAGGAACCCCTGATGCTGTGGAGCACTGCCCAGCAGTGACCAAACCCCTGGTGTGTTACCAACACCTTTCTGGCTACCAATGCAAACCACACACTGTGAGGGCTGCTGGGGGAAAAATTAACTCCATCTCAGCCAGACCCAATACCATTACTTAATAAGCAATTACTATTTGCTTTGGGAGGCTTTAATCTTAAGTCTTGATGAAGTAATATTTTTATCACTAAAAACTTGCACCCCTTTACACTGAAAGAGGCACTGTTGTATCTGCAAGGCTGCTACATTTCAGAACTGACTACATAAAAAATACTTTTGATGGCCCGCAGAGAAGCTTCATGGAACCCTGCCCATAGGGTATTAGTTACAATGTATAAAGAATGACAACTTCTGTCAGTTTCCTCCCTATTCTGCAGCCATCAGAAAGAAAAAATGGTTTAGAATTATGCTGCACACATTAATACAGCTTTTCTGGTCACACCAGTTCCCCAAGTTAGTAAAGCACAATTGGAAATTACTACATTTATTTAGAAGGAATTTTCCAAAAGAGAGATTATTTCTACTGAATCTAATATAGCTGGTTTACCATGTCAGTACTAAAGTACACCACAGAAAGCCTAAAAAAGAGTAATTGTCAAAAACTAGGTTTCATAAATGCATTACCAATAAATATAAGATATTCCATTGTTTAACATTCCATCCTCTGGAACATTAGTTCTCATTATGTGATTTGGTCCTCATTTTTGTTTAAAATAAGTGCTTTCCAGAACTTTTACCATAATGAGGAGAAACACTGTTTCAGTAGCAATACCACCTACACAAGATTCAGACCTTCCCTTCCAGCCACAGACAATAGAACTCAGGAGAATATTCTTTTTCTCAAAGTATTCACTATTACCTCAGATTACCTGCTCAATAACAAGGCTTTCTATTTTACCATTTAAGTGTGACAACATTAAGTGGAAGAAATGTGATACTAGACACAAATTTCTTTTACAGAAAGAAAAGTACTGGTAGCAAAGTGGTTTTAGCTCACTCATATTAGTCTCTGCTTCAACAAATACCTGGGGAAGTTCTCTGGCAAAAGAACTGTGGAATTATGAGTAGTTTTATTGTTGAGCACAGGTGGAAGATCATAAAGCCTCACTTGAAATTTAAAAGGGCAAGACATCAGCAGAGACAATTCAGCAAAAAAATAAATTATACATCAACAGTGTGGAAGCTACTGTTTCTATATTTAGACTTACCAGATGAGGTCTCCCAATGAATTTCCTGAAAGGTGGCTTAATGAACCTCATAGGCTTCTGGAAGCCATCAAGTTGAGAGGTTTGTAACTTGGAAAGGCTGCAGCTTTGCTGGTTCCTGATGCCCATATGAGAGAGAGAGAGAAAGAGAACAATTCATATTTAAAGCCATGGTATGTCAACACCCTGTATTTTAGCATATTCTAGTAACTGCATTACAAGTGCAAACTGAGAGTTTAAGTAATTTTTTTTGCTGGGACATTCGACAAATTACTAATCAAAGTTCAAATTCCACAGAATTATATAGCAATCTGCATTCTCTTATGCAATGACAGATGAGCAGAGATGCTCTGCTTCCCAAAATCCTGGCTGTGGTACTCAGGTTTCCCTGGCTCGGCCTTTCCAGCGGGTCTCTGCTGCCCTCTGCTGGTGCAAACGCTTTCTGCACTTCAGCGCCTTCACACTCCTGAGGCTGTGACGTTGTACAGAACCTCCCATTTCATGACATCCCCAATCCGACAGAAGCTCAGACAAACAGCTACATACTCCAGTTTCATACTCAGCAAGCAGCTTACTCTGGATTTGGATTTTTGCTTGCTTGCTTTTATGGGTTTTGGTTGTTTTGTGGGTGTTTTTTTATCAAGCACATTGCTAGTAAAGATGCACCCATAAACACCTAAATAAAACATTCCCCGTGAAAAGTAGCCACCAGAAGTCAAAATTTCTATTTTATGAAACACACAAAAAGAATTTTCATAGCTGAAAAATAAATTACTAAGGAAATAATAGAGGCACACTGCACAAGCTCACAGGCATTGTCAGTATCTCATGTGAACTGTTAAAATCCCACAAGCTCAGAAAAACTCTATGAAGGTTCATGCCAGTCCTGCTCTCAGCCGACATTACCCTGACAGACTAACCCTCCTCACTTCAAACTCCAGAACAGCCACGTTTAGTAGAGAAATTTGCAGTTTCTACTTTGAGCACATACACAGAGGATAAGCAGGACCGTACTGTGGAGAAAGAAAAAGCTTCCCCAGAAAGTTAGGTCAAACATATACTAAAGACATAGCCTCGGGTACATAAACGGCTACATGAAAACAAGCCCAGGCATTTTTCCTTCATTGTTGACAATTTCTTTTGTTTGAAGGGTCTCAAATACAAGAAATTCTCCTGCAGCTTCACAAATCAGCTTTTCCAAATGTGTGTATTGCCTGTGTGCCACCACAGACTACATAAAATGAACAAAGAGCAGCACATTAAGAGCAATCTGCAAGTCATGACTACAGTGTGGATACATTTCATTACACTGTGGCAACGCTTTAATCAACATTTCTGCTAACACAAACAAGTCCCTTTCTCTAATCAACAAATCTCAACATCAAAAGCCAAACAGGATGACTGAGGTTAGCAAACACCTCTGGGGCAAACACCCTTAACAAACCTGTTGGGGGAATTCATAGCAGTAAAAACGCTATTCCAAAATTCTAACTTTTCAAGTTCTCCAAGAATCAGAAAAATTCCAATTATTTGTTGATATTTCACATTTCATTACCAAATCACCAGGGTAACACAATAATGTATTTATCCTAGAATGCCTTTATGAAACTACAAAATACCAGTAGAATGTTGTTATATGGCACATTAAGCAGTTTAAAAATAGTTAAGCATCTTTACATTCATTTCTTCCCCTCTTCCCATTCAGTGCTACAGTGTGAGCTTGCTTTTCATTTTTTCTCACTGCAGTTTAACATCTTTCAAGGTAACACTTCATTACAGAGCAGTTTGCAATGTATGTCACTTGAGTTTCAGTCCCAGTCAAACTTTATAGGGCCAAACTGTGGAAAAGAATCACTAGAGTGAACATAACTGTGGAAGGGTTTGGAGATGAACACAAAAGGGAACTATAGGCCTGACCCAACAAAATAATTTTCTAATTACCTGGGAGTTACACCATCTACATGAAACACTCTCTCATCTTCATTCTTCAATCTCTCTTTTCTTCTCCTTTCTATATCATACCGTAGGTCATTTGGATCTTCTAACACTCTCACAATGTTCTAGTTAAAAGGAAGGGTTGAAGCAAAGTTAGCTGGTTAAGAACTACACCCTGACCTGGTTCTGTGCCTGTACGTAACCTTGTTAACACAGTTAAGCTGTCTGCACACAGGACAGATCCACATCATCCCAAGGATCCAAAGTCTAAACCAATTAACAAGTAGTCCAAAACAATTACCCTTTCTATGCACCATCTGCCTTTTTACAGGTTTCCAAACAACAGTGAACAGAGCACTAGAATTCTGCATGGACTTGCCAAGCCATAAATATTCACATAAATGTCAGTAAAAATTAAGAAGTTCTACTATTCTTAATTAAGTTAAATCTCCACACACTTGTACTATACAGAAGAAATGGTATTTACATCATAGAATCAATTGGGTTGGAAAAGACCTCCGAGATCATTGAGTCCAACCCTTGGTCCAACTCCAGTCCATTTACCAGATCATGGCACCCAGTGCCACGTCCAATCTCAGTTTAAAAAC
Source organism: Pithys albifrons albifrons (assembly GCF_047495875.1). Lineage (NCBI taxonomy): Eukaryota > Metazoa > Chordata > Aves > Passeriformes > Thamnophilidae > Pithys > Pithys albifrons. Next base: position 7,529,761 of record NC_092458.1, on the reverse strand, counting down.
CTCCAGGGATGGGGAATTCATCACCTCTCTGGGCAGGTCATTCCAATGCCTGATTACTCCCTCTGGAAAGGATTTTTTTCTGATCTCCAACTTAAATTTCCCCCGGCAGACCTTGAGCCTGTGCCCCCTTGTCCTGTTGCTGAGTGCCATAGTAAGAGAGATCATAGTAAGCACAGCTTGAAAGGGGCAGACAGAAAATCCTATGACCCCATATGAAAGTATGAGATAAAATAGCATTCTGAGGAGCTGTGTAGATGTTGGGGCATTCTAACCATCATTCTAACATTAGGGGAGAAGAAACATTAAGGCATTATGTAATCTCAGAGGGAAAGCAAGAACCATGTCAGTCACGGACTTAGTATTTACAGTATCTAAATCAGGCAGGGGTTCAAGCAGCAGGAGTAACACTCCAGCTACTCTGCAGAACACATCTACACTTTTCTCATCAGTGAACAGTCTGCTTGCACCACTGTGACATCTGTAAGCATGTTCAGGTGTGCATTTTTCTCAAAATACTCAGAATTACTGGAGGTCTTCAAAGCATGTAAAAATTACATCCCAATATCAAGGGGAAAATGCTCTTTACATATATAACATTTTTACTTACTGTCTGCCAAAAAAGGTAAGCAATCAAGATACCTGGGGAGATTCGGATGGCACAGTTCGTTTGTTCTGAAGCTCTGCTAGAGACATGTCAATCCTCCTGGAACACACAAATATTACATAAAAACAAATGCCATCACTATAAAAGCAAAAGCAACTGACCAACTACAGAATGCTTTAAAGAATGTGGGCAGGTGGGTTAGAGTCAGTGAATAGAAACATTTCATGCTGTGTCAAGTCTGCTGAAGATTAATTACCTTAGTGTAAATAAATTAATACAAAAAGTTCAACTATTACCTGTGAATTTCTGGATCCGAGTGTATTTTAACTTCATTCGTATTTGCTTTTGGTTTATCCTGAATTTTTGAGAACCGTTCATGTAGAGTTACGTCAGAAGATGTAAAATAATTTGCTGTGAAGAGATATTAAATAAAGACTGTTATTTGTTGTATTTGAAATGCAAGTGGGAAACTCTGTCTTGTAAAAGATGAACTCTTAAGGATATCACAACAACTTTACTGAAATGAAATTTCAAACTCTTTCCACTTTCAGTTTAACATTCACAAGTGAAAGATTATTAGGCCAGCCCAGCTTAGACATGCCTCTTTTATTTAATAAGATTAAACTCAATAGGAAGTTAACTAACTATCAGCTTTACCATGGTAGCACTCAAATTACCAGAATCCACAAAGTTCAACCCAAAACATGATGCAGCAGTCTAAACACTAACCTGAAAAATTAAAGGAACTGCATGTAACTAGAAAATTCTGACTACAGCAAAACTTCCTGTTTCCTAAACAAGGAGGTTATTCTCATATACTAATATAAAATGGTTTCAACCTTAACACTCCACCATAATGCCTCAGTTATGGCCTGAGACCTTCTTAAGTTCCCCACACAGCTACTTTAAATCCTCAACTTACATATTCCTTAAACAACAGTATGAAGCCAAAATAGAAACGAAGCCAAAGACAAATACCTGAGATTTACAAAGACATCATATCCAACCCACTAGATCTAGGAATCATATAAACATAAACACAAACACATACATAGACTCCAAATATTACAGCCACCTTTAACTTGATGAATAATTGTGATTATTTCCTGAGTAAACTCTTTTGATGGGTCATTTTCAACATTTTGTGTTACAGATTCCATGTGCTCAAACACCGGATGAAAATTCTCATTTTTTCTGCCAACAGCAACCAGATCATGGGATATCTGTCTCTCTGTAGTATGACTGGATGCAGTCCTAGAACAAAAGTTATAGTGAATTATTTTAAAGTTGATATCTACATCTGAAAACCTGAAACAGACAAGTAGAACAAAACAATCAATTAAGAAGTTCATTTTAGGAATAAATGAGATGAAAACCAAAATTTCATTTTGTTCCTTTTTTAATTAAAAAAATTCCTAAGGCCATAAGGAAGAAAATCTTCAATGAAATACAAAAATATGACTTCACTCTCCAGAATCTTTATTTCCGTGAAGTTTGCAACACAAAATTTGTCAATTTTAAGCATAATTCAACTAGATCATCACATACAGGCAAATGAAGATCCTGATATCCCTCTTTAGTAAAATCATGGAAGGCAATTATGCATGTGTTTGTTTATAAGGAGCTACCAGGCAATTTTCAAGAACAGTTCAGAGAGAGAAAAAAATCTCACATCTTTGGGAACTGAATCATCACTTGAGACTGGTAAAACTGCAGTGAAACTGCTCCAGTAGCAGTGTGTGAATTTAAGAACGTGCTTAGCATCTTTTTGCAATTTTTTACTCATTCTAAATGAGTTTACACCCCAAATGGCTGCACTGCTGCCTAAACAGTATTTTGACAAGAAAGGCAACACTTCAGAAATCCCTCTGTTCTTGTTGCAAGGAAACTGCTTGTCATTCTGAAAGATAAATTGAGGACTCAGAGTTCAGGTAAAAGCTTTTATGATAAAGACTGTTTACTGTGCATCCTGCAAAGTGATCATGTGCCTGCCCATCCTGTATTAGAAGCATACAGGACTAGAATTCCATATAGAAATCGTACCAGAAATAGCCTCTAGCAAGTGCCAGAAATCACCTATTCACCCCCAGCAAACTGGAAATAAACACATGCAAGAGGGAATCCAAGCAACCTTAGCTGCAGATGATTTGAATTCTCTACCTGCTCCCCAGGTTTATAAAGAAACTATTCCTCTTGGCTCTGTCATTTCAAGTCAGGTGTTTCTTAAATGCCTACAGTAGGCGGCATGAATATTCCCAATCATCAACTGCTGCAAAACTAGTGCTCTTATCTTTAAAAAATAAAATATTTAGCACTTTTGGCTGCAGAAGCAAACCTTCCACACCTGAAATTAGCAGTAATCAATGTAGTAGTTTCTTTACTCTGCAAACAATTACCATGTCCATTGTGCATGACCTTCAGAATCAGCAGCAAGATGCTACCAGATACAGGAATCATCCTGTGGGCTTGCAACAAAACCCAACAACACTTTCTTACATTAACATTCAGGAAGTTAAATGCTTGTCCTGGCCTGAGGGTGGGAGTGGGCATTACTCCATTTCCCTTTGCTCAGTCTTTAATATTAGCCCCTTATGTGCACTAACTCATCTTTGTAACTCTCCACTGTATTACACATTTCTGAAATAGTAGACAGGGAAAAAATTGATATAGTTGTTTTATTTGGGACAAGAGGCAGAATACCTTTGAAATGTAGGCTGATCATTTCAGAAAGGAAGGTAATCTCATCCAAAACCAATTACTACCAAAGTAAGACATTCTGGCCTGCAATAGCAAGGCAACAAAACAGAAAAAAAACTGAAAAAAAAACCTAACAAAATCAAGCTGCTTACTCTCTACCACATATACATCATCTAAAGTTTCATAGTATTACCAGTTTTTTTTCATTTCAACTAGCATTGGGAATGCTAAATGCAACCACAAGTATCACACAGAAGAGAGACAGAAGTGGACTCTACTGCTTTTCAGTTCTGATGTTTCAAGAGGTTGCCACTTTCTAATAAAAATAACTGACAACTCAGGGATCTCTCATTTTTGACAGCTTTACTGAACTTGAGATCTTGAACACCTGAACATGTGCTTGAGATTTAAGCAATTCAAAGATTATCTTGTTTTCAGAAAAAATAAGAGATGACTCAGTCAAAAAAAGTCATCAGTATTTCAGAACAACTGGACAGGGCATTTCTGCTTTTAGCTTTTTGCTTGTTTGAGGTTTTGTTTTGTTTTCAAATAAAAGTAGCATATAAACTTATCATAACCAGCTTTTAACTACAGGTTTGTATTGGGCATGTTTGTCTTGCCACTTCCTACATGTGCATGAAATGAACTAGGGAATTTTTGCTGTTTGCTGGTTAGTTTCATTTGTTTTTTTTTTTACTAGAGGTTTAATAGGTAACTTTCCAGTCTGGGCAAACTAACTTTTTATAGGATGTAAAACTAAAAAGGTACAATCATAGTTTGTCCTGGTTGCCTCCTAAAGAAACCATGCTCTCCTCCAATATCCATAAACTGTAGGGAGACATGAAGAAAGAAGAGGTGAGGAGAAACAAATACCTGTACTTAGTCACCATTTTCTTCAGATCCACTTTGATTGTGAGATGTTCTCTCATACAGTTGGCATCTGACATTTTCACATCTGAAACAGTATGACTTGAATCATGCTGGCTGTTGGAGGAATCTACATTTTTCCTGAATTCCTCATCTTTCCTTACTCTTTCATTGGGTTTATTTTTTAAAGATCTCTGCTCAACATCTGTTTTGGAAGAGTTAACACAAGCATTGCAGCCCTTCTTTGAACTGTATTTTACAGGTACTTCAACGTGTCCTTCTTCAGTCCGCCTCACTCTTCCCCCACTGAAGTAATCTAACTCCTTGCTATTCCAGGCACCCTTAGAAGCACCGTGCTTCTGCTCTTCCTGCTTCGTGTACTTCTGTGCTCTGTCCTCTGGAAAAGGCTTTTCCCCCTCCGGATGCCTGCGCCGTTTGTGACTGTACTCATAGGCTATCTTTGTGACAGACCCTCCCACGTACTCCCTCTCAGCCAACCGGTGGGACTGGGCACCCGCGTATCTTTGCTCCTCCTTTTCTTCGTAGGGTGGAAAAGAACGTTCTTGCTTCCACTTGGGATTTCTTGCTACATCTCCACCGTCATACCTCTCCATTTCCTTAGCCCTTTTAGACGTGTGCCCATATTCTCTGTAATCGTGATCTTCAGGATACCTGTGTTGACATAAAGCAATTTACACTTGCACTAGAGAAGAAAGCGAGAACTTATACGTGCAGAATGTTGGACAGCAGAATGCGTGGCAAGTTAACCCAAAATCCCTCGCGCCAAGGTACAGATGTGCAGGGGCTCTTAAGAGGGAAACATTATCCTCTCATACTACAGCCAGCAATATGATTTACTTAAAAGACAAATACTTCACTACTACCAGTCGCCCAAAATTAAACTACAAAGTGGCCAACGTGTTTCAAGGTGGATATCTTCAACTATAATGAAAACAGACTTTCACTTGAGGCTTTACACCACAATACCCAGGGTTTAATTATTTTATTCCTATACCTCTTCTGTAAAGAGCTCCTTGCCGTAAATTCATCAGAAACTCTTCTGGGTGACTGACCATACTTCTCTTCATGTAACCTCTGGTGCCTCAAGTCATCTTCATGCCATTTTCTTTCAAGTTTACATGAAGGCCCTAATGGTCTATGAAAAGGTTTCATTCCTTTTTCATTTCCAGTGGCTTTGTAGTGATCAAACATGTATCTGTCCTCCATTTTGTGCTGGTAAAATGGACGATCATGCTCTTTATAAGGAATTTCCGAGTATTTTGGTGGTAACTGGCATCTCCTGTTGCTTTCAGTTCTTTCAGATGAATGTGTTCTGTAGGGCTTATGACTGTAAGCATCTTCCATGGGAATTCTTTTCAGGTTTGGTGAAGGTGACCTATGTTCGTACATTCTCTGGTGGTTATTACCATGTGGTGCAAACCTGGAGTTGCTTTGTCCGTATTTTTCATCTTCTGTTCTCCAAGGCATAGGTTTCTTTGGGTCCTTACGGAAGCTTTTATAGTCACAGTCATAATTAGGATGAGCATGCCTTTGCCTGTGGTGCTCTGGACTCCTAAATGCTGGAGATAAGGACCTACAGCAAAAATAGAATCCACTTTGAGAAGTCCCATAAAATTGAATCATCTTCTTAATGAGAACATCTATGCCCTAAGGAAGTAGAGTTTAGTGCACAATTCTAATCGACTTGTAAAAAAAATTAAAACCAAGATATTCAAAGTGACATTGCCCTGGCCAGAGTACCAAGCTTGGTTTTATGCTGTTGAAAGTTCTCATAGTAAAAACACACACTCGAAATAGTAGTAATCATTTTTGTCTCTTTCAAGTCTTTCATTTAAAACTAAAAATAATTTCATATATATGACGTTTCCACTAGATTGAAAACAAGTGCTATACTTATTATCACACTTCTCAAGCATTCCCTACCTTTTTCAGTGCCAAGTGAAAAAAGGGGAAGGAGAAGCAAAAAATAAAAAAAAGAGAGAAAAATGCATTCTCAGGTTTTCTTTGCATGCCAAAGCAACCTCCAAAACTAACTGAAAACATAGGTAGGCTTTTTCCTGCAGAAAAGACCAAGTTTGAGAAAAACTCTTTGGTCTTTTTGTATAATGGTATGTACATGTTCAGACATGTATACATATGCACTTCCACACTTATTGCAGCTTTCACTAATAAAGATTCAATTTATCACTCTGCCCTGTGTTTTCACCTACAGCTACAAAACAGAGGCCAACCTGTTTAAAGAGTGTTTAGTCAAAATCTCCTTAAATAACAAAAAGCAGCACAAACCACTAGTAAGAACCAGAAAGCAATCCCAGACATAACAGCTCTGCTTGTATTCAAGGATTCACTGCACACTTTACATACTCTTCAGTAAAAACACCAAAAAATATAAGTTCAAAAAAATTCAAGGAAGCCACTTCTTTTGTAAATGTACTACAAATGTACCATTTGGCAGAACTATTTGCTCCATTTCTGCAAATGAGTTCAGACTCAGAAACACAGATCTTCCCAAAAACATAATGGCTGACTTCCAATAGCACCCGTACTCCGGCTGCCCTCCCATGTTGGTCTGGCTATGGCTCGCATGTTAATGAGAGCTGGGGCATCCCTCCCTCCCCTTACTCAAAGGGCATATTCACAACTATCAATCCAGCAGGGACATGGATAGGATTTCTCTTTTTAAAAACAAAGAAATACATTTAAAACCCCACATATTTTCCCGTGTTATCCCAACTCTCTTGGTCTTGTGCATCTCAATTTAGTCTGTTCCTAAAAGCAGCAGAAAAGTAGTTTGAAGCTCTCAAAAGCCTAAAATTGTTTTCTAGCATCCTAGTTTAGCCCCTTGAATTTGCCCTGCAAGCCTTAAAAATAACAGCATGAAGTAAGGTGTATGTTATTGTGGTGACAAACAGCAATGACACACACTGCTAGGCTAATATCCCAGGAGAAAGGCACTGACTCCCCTGTTTTCAGTCTGTGTTATGCTGCAAGGCATGTCTGACTATGCTAAAGATCAGTTTGCAGATGAGCCCCCAAACTCAAAAAGTCATGTTTGAACCAAGAAGTTTAAAAAAAAGCTAATTTTTTTAAACAGTACTTCCCTGTAAAACCAAGTTACAGACATTTAAATGCACAAGGTGATGCTTGAGTAAAAATAACCTCAAATAGTTTGATGCTCCAATTTTGTGCCTGAGGTAGTTCTAAATACCAGAACATGGAAGGTGAACAAGGCTCTTGGCAGACTGCAAAAACTTAACACCTCCAGTTTAAAAAAGGAAAAAATCATCATCATAAAACTGTGTGCAGAAGGTGTTCAGCTTTGAAAACAAATTACAATGTACAAAATACACTTTATACATTGCAATTCTGCCTGTCATTTTCAGGTCCTAATTATAAATCCTTGCAGAGGGGTCCATTTCAGAATACAAGGTACTTACCTTGGCTTCCACCGTGGTGATCTGGATCTAGATCTTGTCATCTTCCCTCACGTGTTTATGAGTTTCTTGAGGCTGTAAAAATGATATAATTCACTAGTCTGATTGCAAATTGCAATAGGAACAGTTTTTTTTAACAAGTGTAGTATCAGATGCTTCAAAGTTGGGGTGAGGTATATTTTTAGAGTATTTTACTTTAAAAGTAGGTCACTAAGGCCCATATTAAGGCAAGTACCTTTTTCTTCCTAATTGCTTATCTTAGAACAAAGCTTTTTTCTGCATAAATATTTGAATATTGGATTATTGTTCCATTTTGCTATTTATCCTGCTTTTAAATGCTAACAAACTCACAAGCAAGATGCAGCAACTGAAAAAAACATTGTATTTGTTAGTAAGTGTTGAATGCTGTAGATGAGAGGAGAAACAGACAACTCTGAAAATCAAGTTTATGAAAAAAAAGGTTCTGCATCAAGTTATATTCTGAATTCCATATGTATTGAACTTCAAATTCGTAATATACACCAATATTTTTACTTGTTTACAGATCTCTTGTAAGCCTTGACTGCTCCATCAAATATTAACTGCTAGATCATCACATACTTCATCCAAATAAAAGCACACACAAAAGATCACTTTTCATTTCTGTACTTCACCTGCTAATAACCTACTACCTGGACACACATTTAAATATACAACAGATGCACTATGACAATGTACTGCCCTGACTCCTGAAAGTAGCTCTGGGCATCCCTTCTCACAAAAGCTACTGAAGGAGGAGAAAAATATCAGTGCAATCTACCCTTTCAGCTCTTCTTTGCAAAGAGATACCAGGAACTTGGAAAGTATATACAAACTCGACAGTGAGGTGACTGGGGGATGGGAATGAAGTGATTATTTGTCATTTAGCAAACACAAAGGATTAAAGCAAAGTGAAATTACTGGCTAACTGGTTAAAAACTGGAATTTGGACAACATAGCCATGCCTACAGTTTCTAATTGCCACAAGTTGCTGTAAAGGCCAGAAATAAAAATAGATACAAAAGGAGGCCCATCAACAGCTCTAAAATTAAGGAACAACCAATCACCTGAAACTGAAAGAATACACCCAGGTCAATGTACTCTGTACCTGCTCTGGTATTTTCTGTCATTATTTGCTCAGACACTCATGGAGACAGAACTACCTTGAGCTGGCCAAGTATGGCCTTCTGATACTCCCAGTGCTCAAATAATTTCTTTAACTAGATCTTTTACCTGGAAAACTGAAAATGAAAGGGGAGAAAACCCAGCATGCTTTAAAGCACTACCTGAAGTAGTGTGCACCTGCAGGACTGAGCCAGTACCTCACTCCCACTGCCCCAAATCTCACTAGCCAGTCAAATAAAATATCACTTCTTGCTTTATTTGATTTTTTTGGTATGAACAGCTCATGGCTGAAACAGTAACATCTAAAGAGAAGAATGTACAGCATACTTCTGACATCTACCCCACAGGTGGATGTTAGACAAGCCATCTCCTCTATTTCAGAGCAATTCTAGAAACTGCTCATTAAGTTGCACACAGCAAATAGCTCAGTACTATTGCTGAGAGAAAAACCACCTCAATTTATTTTTTTTAAATCCCCCAAACTCTCCTGTTCACCCTGAGAGTATTTGTTCCACAGTGAAAAAACACAAAGTTGTGAGTGTTGCAAGAGACACTGAAGCTAAAATATCCAATCCCAAAGTACCCCAAGGACAAAACACAGAATTTGTTCCCTGAACTCTCAAATATGAAGTTTTCATTGCCTTTTAGATCCTAAAGGATATATCTGAGAACTGCATAGCATGAATTAACTTCATGGCCTTTGCTTACTTGAACATCATGCTACTCCAATTCTGGTATTCATTAAATATTACTTTTCAAAAAGTAACACTGTGACCAAAATACTTGTCTAACACATTTGAAAACGTGGTGTGTGTCCTTCTAAGATTCACTACTACCCTCTCTTCTGGTAAGCTTTAAAAAGTGACAGTGTTTTATGTACTGATCCAATTCCTTCTTTGTATCTCCCCTTCAGTTCTGAACTTAATTCTTCATTTTCAAGTGAGCATGTAAATACCAAAAAGACAAAAGCTCCATTAAACCCCACCCAACTATTGGTACAGAACTTGATCTGCCAGACTGATCAAGGTAGAAACTGTACACACATAACAAGCAATTCAGATATTTCACAGACTATTCTGAGTTGGAAGGGACCCACAATTCCTTATTCTTTCGAGACTGGCTAAACAATTGTACCAAAAAGCGTGAGAAGAACTGTGACAGCATGTCCTAGATCTTGCCTTAGGATAAGGAAGACTGCTGTAATTTCCAATGAAGACACTCCTTCTGCTGAGTGGAAAGAAGTGTTCATTTGTTTCAATGCACCTCCTCAAAAATGACCCACGCAATCAGATTTCCTCACAGAGGAAGCACCACATGAATGCAGCAGATATTCAACGCTAATCAAGACTCCCTGTGTAACACCAGAATCACAGATTAGTCTCTACAGAATTCATAAACCTGTTGCTAAATACAGGTTTAAATCATCTCAACTAGACCAGCAATATGGCTCCATACCAAAACAAGCTTTCTGTAGGATGGTATCAGGTAGCAAGCCTGTCTACAGCAGAATTACTTGAATCGAGTGAAGACCCTACAGTTTCTGAGTCAGCATCCAGGTGCTTCTGAAAAGCCAGGTCATGCTGGAGCAGGGGTGCCCTGAATTTCTCCAAGACCTTCAGCTGTACTTTGTGAGATGCTGTCACTGTGAAAACTTGAAGAGCTAAGAAGGGTTTCTAGGTTCATAGTGCTGCTTGTGTTTGTTGTGTTACAACAATAAGTGACTCATTGGAGCAGCTATCAGTACTTGTGTTAGATAGTTATTAAATATTAATGGCAATCCCACCTTTTATTTTCTTTCCCTTGACTGTTGGAATTGAAATCAGACAACTTCCCTCTCAGGACAAATGGCCTCAAGCTGCTGCCAGCTCTCCTTTGATTCCACCCTTGAGAGATCAGTGTTTTGACAAGCACAAAATTCTTGTAGTATCTATCTCCTACAAACCTGAAAGGAGTATCTTGAGACAAGGAACTCAAACCCACGCAGAAACTTTACGGGATGTGCCAACTTGAACACATGTTCTTTCAGAAAAGCTATAAATTTTTAATAACATGCTCTCCTGAACAGAACTATCTTCAACCTCCTTGACTTTCTCCAGCAGAAACACAAGAAATCACAAGTGACTGAAGGACTGCAGTCATGTAGCTGGACAGAGGGGAACTGGAATTCTTCCTAATGCAAAGAGCCCCATATCAGACAAGCTCCAAACAGCTAAAATGCTGCAGGTACAGCACGCACTGAGTAGAAACAGTTAACTCTCCTGTAAAGAGACTTATCAATGTGTGGACTGCTTCACATGCCTTTTGGTGCCCTCCATTATTTAGAACCAACCATGGTAGAAACTATTTAGGACACACAGAGGGCAGATCAACACTAACAGTGCTCATCACCAGAGAGCTGCTCCTCAATGCCATTTCATCCACAGTGAAGGGAGATGTCATTCCTCATCCCCTTGTGAGGAATTGCCCAACCACCACTGCCTTGTGAACCTTTTAAAGGAGAGGACTAAACAAGCCTCTGACAGGCTGGGTCACTCAGACAGCAGGAAGACAGATACTGACTTGCTGTAAAAACTACCCACCTCACTATTCTCACTTTGCCCAAATAGGTAAGGAGCAGCTCCAAACTTTCCACTGACTGTCTTCTAGGCAGGGACCAATGGAAGCTGCAAGGGACACACCAAAGTCTGTATTGCTGCAGTGTCTGTCAAGAAAGAAGAAGTAGGAATTGAGACTCTTAATACCAGGACAACCAAGTATTTGACAGAAATACCATCAAACTAAAACTCCGGCTGCAATCCAGACTTAAAAAAAAAAAGGAAAGATCTTGAAGTCTGCACTACAGAAAGTCATTCACACCACCATTAAGTGAAAAGTATAGAACTGTCAACTTCTCTAGTAGGTAGGTTAAAACGGCTGATTCAAAGGCTGTCCCACGCAGTGCCCACTCCAGACACTGTTCAAATAGAACACAAGTCTGACATGTTCTTGCCTATTCAGCTTCCAGGCAAAACTTATTATTTCCAACAGTGAATGTCCAGGAAAGAGTAGTAAACCAGAGAAATACCCCCCAGCAAATCAATGTTTCTCAACTTGCAACAGGACTCTTTTAGTCAATGCTTCCTAGACCGGCTTCAGCACCATCCCCACAAGCAGAGGTTTCCATTGCTGTGCTAGGCCATTCATACACCCATTTCTCCATCAGCTTTCTACTAAACACCTCTGACCTCAAAACCACAGCTCCCAAATGACACCTGCACTCACCAATCCCAGCCTTGCAGGGGCTGGAGAAAGGATGTCACAAACTGAGCAGTACAAGCCTGGCCGGTGCTCCAGCATTGCTGCCCCAGCAGCAGAGAGGTGCCTGGAGCCAAGTTACAGCTCTGCCAGCACACAGAGGTGACTCCCAAATCAAGGCACATCACCTCAGGGAAGGACATATGTGACAGGTTTGAGAACTATGAGCTAGAATAGCTGTTTAAGTCAAGGACATACTCAGCTGGGGCAAATGAAACTCAGGTGAGGGATTTCTAAACCATTCCCTCTTTTAGACAAGTAACAGATCAAAGCAAATGACCAAGATCCAAATTTCCATCCTCAGTTCTCTCATGGCTCTCCAATATTCAACAACTGCTCTTTTCAATTAGAGATCCCTTCTCCTGGACTTTTATCACTTTCAGAGCACCTTCTGTATCCCCACGGTTATGTTTTGAATCTCCACAGTATTTTGTAGCAGGTCTGGTAGCACCACTCCCAGGCCACTGCAGTCTCACAGCCTAAATCCTCACCACCACCACCACCACCACCACCAGGGAGACGATCCTTTTTTTACCACTTTCACTTTTCCTTTTTCGTGCCACGCTATATTTAACAAATTTCCAGATCTGGTCCACAGCATCTCCCCAGACAGCTGGGAATGGTGTGCAGCAATGGCAGGAGGCAGCACCACACTCCTGCTGAATGTGTCACTCCCCAAGGAACAGAGCGAGCACCAACACTCCAGTTTGTCGGCTGAGAGACTTGGCCTACCCGGCACCAGAAGTGTCCCTCCAACCTACCCAAACCACAACCACTGTGCCTTTAGAACTTGTCCTCCTTCTCAGCTTTATTGGTTTTCTTTGGCACAAGCTGGGGAAAGCAAGCTTTATACAGGTTGTACCCCAATGCCAAGGATTGTTAACAGACCATCAGGCCCCACATAAGTGAGGTAACAGCAGAGGCAGCACATGGGGATCACTGTCCCCTGCTTGCTACTCAAAATAGGTAAGAGATATAAAAGTTATTGTCCCCCCTTACACCTACAGCAGGATGAAGATCTACTACAGAAAGTACAGGCCTAGCTCAAGCATACAGAATTTCTTAATGGACCACTAAAAAAATTTTAAGTAATTCCCTGAAATACCTAGAAAGTATTCCCCTGTGCCTACATATCTGAGCAAAAGAATAAAAATAACTAAGTAAGTGTAGTGAGCATGTAACTTCTCAGTGTGTTCTCATTTAAAACCAACCCATTTAATGACACTAATTAGTAGGCGATGCCTCACCTTTGCAGAAAAACAGATTACAATGCCAGCTTGGAAAGACTGAGCAGGATAAATCTGTACCACATGAGGTATTTAACTCTCAAACTGGGGGGTTCTTTTACACAAAGAAAGCACAACACAAATATATTAGTGAGCCATTTCTATAATGCATTGAATTAGAAGCCTTTAACACCTGTCCACTACAGAGTGTCAAATGTCACAGCACCATCCCAGCCACTTCTGCCTACCAGAAAGGGCACAGCAGAAGCATGTCATAGTCCCAGAGACAAACCACCACAACTTCCTGCCTACCAAAAGCTCTGCAACACATACAAACCACAAGGAAAACCTTTTCTTTTTCACCTGAGGTCACAAAACCACCAAAAAACCAAAATAAGACCCTTATTTATTCAGAATCAACAAAGCCACACAGCAGCATTGCCAGGAGGCTGGGAAGCCCAGGCTGCCTTCCCCAGTCCCACAGAGGAATGCATCCTTGCTGGAAGGCTCCCCGCACGTTTCCTCCCTTCCCTGCAGACAGCGAGTGCCTGCTGCCACCTGAGAGGAAAAGCAAACCCAACTCTGTGCAACCACATCGCTCACCAGCTTGCTGCAACACCAACCCAGCTCCTGGTACCTCCTTGTGAACACCCACAAAGCCAAGACTGCACCCAAATCAAGCCCATCTCATCCCAGCGCAGGCAGATGGAGAGTTGGTTTGATCGCTCTTACAAAAGCAGTGGCAGAAATACCAGTTATTTTGCTGAAGGCAGATGTGGAGGAGTGCATGGACACTCAAGACAGCTGTTTATCAGGATAACAGGGTGTGCCTCTAAAGGAAGTGAATTAACTTCAGTTCCCCTCATCAACACCAATATTAAGAGGAAAAAAAAGGGGGAAAATCCTCATGGCTTCTGATTAGTCTTTCAGAGGATAAATATGAAAACAAGGGGAAAACTTTAGTCATCTATGTTCTCTGGCCCTCTCTGCCCAGCCTTGTGTCAGGCTGCCACAACATCCGTCACCAGAGATTCTTCCATGCCTTTTGCATATTTCTTCCCCTCCCTTCCTGGCATCACTTTCCATACCATCCTCCAGCCATCCACACCCAGTAAGACTTTCAAGAAAGATTCACTTTTCCTTGAGGCCCACAAACACACAAGGTAAGCAGGTAATTAAAATTTCCCAGCAATTTGAGCAACCTTTGTTTTAAACCCTTGTAACTGAGGAACCTAAACTGTATTTATAAGTGACTTGAGGCATTTAAGAAAGGCAGTAAAAATCAGGTGTTGCTGTCCTGGATGGAGCTGAGCCAAGCGAGTAGACTGCTATCACTGATTCCTCATGAGACATCACTGCACCCTCAGATCTCCATGAATAATTGGGCATAATCAACAAAATCAGTCAAAAAAGTATCAAAGAACCCACAGATTTGGCAAAGTCCACACTAAGTCATCTTGCTTTGGGTTGACTCAATCCTGGAAATACATTAAGCTAACCCAAAGACGTGCTGAAGTGGAGATACAACTGCTACACGAAACCTGTACCGTTTGATGTCTTTATAACGACTTTATTAACTGGTCTAAATCCGCCTGTGACAACACATACTGGGAACAGGCACTGCCGGTATTTGTGCCTTGCTCACCTCTGAGGTGTCCTTACAGCCACAGCGAGCCGTGACCTGTGCTCTGCGGCGCTGCCGGCCGGGAGGGTCACACCGCCCGGCTGTTCTGGAACAGTCCCGACACGGGGGCACGGCCGCCAGACCCACGGCGACTGTGGCCCCTGCCCTACGCTTTGTTCCTGGCGCTGCCACCCTCGCTGCCGGCTGGGCTGCTCCGCACCGCGGCGGGGACACGCCGTGTGTGAGCGGGGGGCGCGGCCCGGACCCGGCGGCCCCGGCAGAGCCCAGCGGGGCGCAGCGCAATCCCCGCGGCCTCCAGCGCCGCCGCCAGCACCGCGCGGGGGGCGAGGGCGGCACCTCCCCCGGCCCGCACCGCCTCCCCGGGCCGGGCCCTCGGTGGGCGCCAGAGCCCCGCGTACCCCGGCCCGGCGCAGCCCCCGGGGCCGGCTCGGCCCGCCCTGTCCCCACAGAGCCCCCCGGGGCCGGGCCGGGCGCGCAGGCGGCGCTGGCAGGGACAATGCTCGCGGCCACCACGGCCCGGCTCCCCCTGCCCGCCACACCAGGGCCCGCCGCCGACCCGCACTCACCGCCTGCGGGGCCGCTCCCGCCGCTGCTGCGGCCGCCGCTCCGCCCCGAGCAGGTGCCCGGCGAGCAGGCGGGGCGGATCCCGGCGGCCCCACGGCCGCGACTGCTCCGCTCGGGCGCGGCGCAGAGAAAGGGCGGGTGGGGGGCGGGCGGCCCGGAAGGGGCGGTGCGGGCGGGGCCGGGCGGTGGCGGCTCCTGCACCGCCCCGCGACCGCCCCTCTCGGGCCAGAGCTGGCCTCGGACCCTCCCGGGCCCGGCACGGCTGGTGGTACAGCTGGTGGTGCTCGGGACCGACGCTGGGCAGATCTGCCCCGGCCGCAGCGCAGAGAGGACGGGCAGCTCCGGTACTTCCAGCAGTGCTGAGCGACGAGCAGCCCCTCGGCTGGAACGCCCCGCGGAAGTCGGAGCCCACCCGTGATACCGCCAGCCAGGGGGACAGCCCTGTCATGGAATCATAGAATCGATTGGGTTGGAAAAGACCTCCGAGATCATCAAGTCCAACCCTTGGTCCAACTCCAGTCCGTTTACCAGATCATGGCACACGGTGCCATATCCAATCTCAGTTTTAAAGCCCCAGGGATGGTGAATCCACCTTTCTGGGCAGGCCATTCCAATGCCTGATTACTATCTCTGGAAAGAATTTTTTCCTGATATCCAACTTTAATTGTCCTGGGGGCATCAGGCACAGCATCACCAGCCGCGTGAGGGAGGGGATTGCCCCGCTCTGCTCTGCACTGGGGCAGCCCCATCTTCAATATTATTGTGTGGAGGTTTGGGCACTACAATATAAGAAAGGTATTAAGCTATTGGAGAGTGTCCAAAGGAGGGCCATGAGGATGGTGAAGGGCCTTGAGGGGAACCGTATGAGAAGCAGCTGAGGGCACTTGGTCTGTTCAGCTGGAGAAGAGGAGACTGAGGGGAGACCTCACTGCAGTTACAACTTCCTTGTGAGGGGAAAGGAGGGGCAGGCACTGATCTCTTCTCTGTGGTGTCCAGTGACACAATCCGAGGGAATGGCCTGAAGTTGTGTGAGGGAAAGTTTAGGCTGGATATTAGAATAAGGTTCTTGACCCAGAGGGTGGTTGGGCACTGCAACAGGCTCACCAGGGAAGGGGTCACAGCACAAAGCCTGAGTTCATGAAACATTTGAACAACACTCTCGGGCACATGGTGTGACTCTTGGGGATGGTCCAGTGCAGGGTTGAGAATGACACTCTGTGATCCTTGTGGGTCCCTTCCAGCTCGGGATGTCCTGTGATGCTGTGACACTTCCCAGTGCCCCTCGGCAGAGTGACGGCCGGCTCCTCACAGGGCAGGGGTGCGGGAGCAGAGCAGGGATGCGGGACAGGGCAGGCCTGAAGCCGCTGTGTTTCCAGCAAGACACTGTGGGCCTGGCTCTTCTGCCAGTCTTGCCTGCACTGTAGCAGATCAGGCAGGAAAGGCTGGACTGAAGCTTCCCCAGAGCTGGATGGGCTCAGCTCCACAGCTGAACCCACCACAAGTGAAGCAGCCATGGCCCCCTGCTCCTGGGCTGATGCTGTGAGGGAGGGTCATGAGGCATCCGTGGTGCCCTCCGAGGCTCTGTGCAAGTTCCTGGAGTTCCTATCAGAGCGTCCACTGCAGGATGGCCGTGCTCTCCTTCCCTGTGAGATCGGATTCATTCCCTCGATTGCCAGTCCTGATAGCCAGCAGGCACAACAGGTTTGGCATGAGTGAGTTTTTCCTTCAGGATCTGTAAGGGCAGGAGTGCAGACTGACACATACTGAAGTGCTTTCGAAACAGAGTATCTTTGTATGGCAGAAAACCTCCAGCAAATAGATTTAAAGATCAGGCAAAACCACATATAAAAGGAGATACTGAGGCTATTTCATTACATTGGCATACAAGGCTGTTGGTCAAAGACTGTGAATACTACTTTGGTGCATTGTCAGATCAACTCATAAATATAAGTTTGTTTCAGCTCAGATGCAGGCATACACTTTTGTTTTAGCCCAAGCATGGAACTGATGTTGATTTTGCATTTTTTCGGGAGCTGCAGGAAGATGGGTGATACCTGATACAGTATCATTACAGGGCACAGGCAGGAGATACCTGATCTGGTGTAAAGTTAGCCTGTCAACATTTTTTTTTTAAGACCAAAAAAGAGGCAGTGTCAGCACTCTGTTTTACACACCTTGACATTTTTGATCAAGCTCAGAGCCATAGTGCTACATTTACTCTGTCATCAAACTGTGGTGTAATAGGGTGAAGTTACATTCACTGAATAGAAAGTGGAGGGGAAGGGTTGCTTACTCTTGGCTGCATAATTAGTCCTCTTCAAAGTGATGGTCTCAACATTCCCAATGCCAGCGAGGGCTGCTGATTTTGGCTATCCTTTGGACTTTTAGCTACTTACATGTTCCTGCCCCCTTTTATAGGACTGACCTTTTAGCAGAGCATTATCTTCAGTTCTGTCTCCTCAACTCTGGCCCCGTTGCTGTAGGTGGGATCCCTCATCACAGCTATAAGTCTGATTGCTGTCCTTGTCCACGGGATCCTGCTCGGTTCCTTGTGGACTAGCTCAAACACAAGGAACCCCATGCAATTTCTGTATAAAATAATTTCCTGCATTCACAAAACCACTTAGAAATTCTCATAGGAAAAGCATATAGAAGTATAAGATTATTTTAAAATTTAGTTGTAGTGTTTTCCCAATTAAAAGGGACCACAAAAGGTGTACTGAACTGTAGGGCACAGACATACAGCGTAAAGCTGCACTAAACAACACTTGCTTTCTCTTTGCCCCGTTGGGATTTTTGTTATTAGACACTCGGGATGAGAACTGGGCTCAGTGAGCTTTAGACTGAGATAGGAGATTGAAGAGACAGATGCTGTTAATCTGCACATTCCCAAAGAAACCTGGTCTAGACTGGGGGGCTCAGCCACATAACACAGTACCAGCTGGACACACCTCTCATGACACATGGGGTAATCACTGTATAGCAGCCACACTTTCACTCTCAAGATTCAGAAAGTCAAACTAACAGTAAAAAAGATCTAGTTTTATTCCCAGCTTCAGCTGGTGTAGTGGTTTGTCTGATCTATGCGCATAGGGGGGGCCACTGCTGCCCTGAAAATCGAAGCAAAAGCTGGTCCAAAGCACTAAAGGCAGACAAGCAACCTCTATGTGCACAGGATAAACTTCTACATTACATAAATGAAGTTAGCAAATTTCATTATTAACCTATTTACTTGAAGTTGCCTCAGATGGTCTTGATCCAACATACTTTTATTCTGATGGATAACAGGATGGATACTATCCTGATGGATATTAAGTACACAAGGATATCAGTGGTTGGGACCATGTAGTTTAAGAAAACAAAAACTTAAGCACACTTTGCAAGTTAAATTAATATTCAAATCAGTGCCTGTTAGTAGCTCCACAGCATCATTATTGCCATTTCTCCAAATTGTGAAGGGTATTCTATTGCACAAGACTTGGCAATTACTGCTTATTAAGACTAATTATTTTAATCTATTTCCATGTTTTATTTCTAATTAAGTGTCATTAGAATAGAGAATCACTTTCATATTCCTTTAATGTTTAATTTAGTAAACATTCCCTTTGGAAAGAGCATGGCTGTGGTTTGCATGCTAAATACTTGGAAATAATAATGGAGGTTACCTAAAATTCAAAGGCAAGAACTAGATCCTGCACATCTGTTCTTTCAAAGAGGCATGTCATTTCCAACAAAAAATGTTACTGTTTGTACTGAACTTTGCTGAACCATATTATGCCAATTGGAAAAAAAAAAGAAAGTGGAAACAAAGCATTTCCTTGATGGCTGGCAAGGTCAGGTACAGCAGCAGGCAGAGCGAGGGAGCCCAAGCTGTGCTGGGGAGCATTGCCTGGGCTTTCCCACTCTGCCAGGGCTGACCACCTCAGCAGCTGCTGCTGAACACCAGCTCTCCACTGAGGTGGACCAGAAAATTAAATTAAAAGCTCCTTGTAGGGAGTGGGTTAGCTTGGTTATCACACACAATTCATTTTGGTGTCTGCAGACAGCCCATAGATAGTGATACTTAAAAGGGAACAGTCGTGTTGGAGGAGTGAGAGGGTCTGATGAAGTCAACTCCCTCAAGGGCACCATCCACCATCAAGAACCGCTGTCCAAGGGTAATCATCATTTTACCAGCCAACCTCTCATAATATCTAAAGAGATATATTTCTTTTGTACTTCACTGTCTTGTTTTGCTGCCTGATCAGATTTGCATGGCTTCATTAACTTGAAACTCTGCTTTTGGAGGAGTCTCACATTTATGCTTACTTATTCTGCCCTACTCCTTAGCTCAATCAGGCATTATTTTTATCAAAACACTTTCACCAAACCACAAAGTGTGTCTCCTGTTTGAAATAAGAGAAAGCTGCCTAATTCTTTGCAGGCACCCTACTCATTTGCTTCTTCTAAAGATAATAAAAAAATATTTCTATTGTCCAGTGGAACAAAATTAGCTAAACCTCTAAGTTCCCAGCAAAGGAGCATCAGCTCCTTTTTTATAGAAAATGAGATATTGGTGTTCAGGTCAATTCCTGAAGTCACTTGTCAAAGTAACTTCAAATCTGTAAGGCAAGAATTTGTTACAGAATAAAGCAACCCCCCCAACACCCCCAGTCAGTTTTAAGAACTCTAACAGCTTTCTTGGGAACTGTGTTATTTTTTTCAGTCTAGGCTGAAAGCAACAGACAATGACTTTCTCCGTAACTGAGGAAATAAGTCCTACATTATGTAGCCTTGAAACTTAAGGAAAACTGAAGAGTAATTATTTAATTAAAGCCCAAAGGAATGTGAGAGGATGACTGACTGCATGACTTGGGTCTGATAGTATCACCACATTACTCTTCAAGGAGAGTCTCCGGGCGAGCCTGCATTCTCATGATGTAACGATGCCCCTATGTTTTATTTATAAGGTTATCCCGGCTTTCCTGTAACAACTCGTGGAAATGTGCTGTTGCTGGGAGGCGTCCGGCCCGTGTAAGCTTGGGAGGGTTTTGGCAATATACCAGTGAAAACAATCTCAGTGTATGAATTAACACCAACGTGTGACATAAACACAGTAACCGGATTTTAAAAAGCAAAGGCTTTGAGCTTATCACCCAAGAGGCTACAGCAGATGAATTTGGGGAGGAAGACATAGGCACAAAAAGGCTGCAATTTTTTGCCTATGCAAGAGCCAATTCTTGGCAAGGTGACAGCAGGAGAAATTGCAGTGAAATGACAGGATAAGAAGTTTGAGGAGAGGCAAAATTTCAAAATGTTCAGCTCAAGACATTGTGGGCATGACTGATATTGATTTGCCTTAAGGACTTCAGTAGTAAATATGTAGTAATAAAAACATGCAAATTATCTTAGCATTCTTCACTGACTGTGACCTTCACCCACTCATCAGCTCATTTATTTGCTAAAGTCACCAGCAGTTTCATTTGCTACAGGACACTTTCTGCCCTAAAAACTAACGCTGGCCCAAGAACATCAGCATAAATTAACCTTGTAAAAATGTAGGTTAGAAATACAAACACTGCTTGCCAAAATGGAGGAACTTTTGGCCCAGTCTTCAGTTGGGAAAGTTTCAGCTGTGTCTGACCAGGATTATATTCCTTGCCCATGCCAGTGGGGCCTCACTGCTCTCTCTGACACACTACTGCATGTGCTCAGTCTCCCTGTTTCTCTGCTACCAGTGGTGTGGACAGTCTTTGAAACAGAGAGAACAAACCTATTCCAGCAGAATTTGTATTCCCTTAAATTTGTGTATTTGAACTGATAAGAGGTTTAAGAAAAGAAAAAAAGGACAGAGTAAAAACTGTTCTTAGATTGAGACCTTCTACCAGGAAAATGAGGCACAACTTCGTAGAATTTATGGGCATAAACCCCCACAGCTCTGCTTATTTAAGGTGCTAATAATATTTCAGATAATGCTGCTATATGTATTTTAAAAGAGAGAAGCTACTCTGAAAAGAGATGTGTGATCATGTTAATATGGTGTTACAGAGACTGTCCTGATCCTGCTTACTGTGCTGCTCACATACTGAATTTGGTGAGAGGAGCTGTTATTTCTAGGAAGAAAAAAAAAGTGGAAATACTGACAGGGTGATTTCCCTGATTCTGAACATCTTTCACACCATTAATTCTTTTTTCCAGTTACACAATTTTACATTCTTGGGTTCCTTCCTGTACCATGCCAATCACCTACAACTGCAATTGACATCAACTTATTCCTTCTAGGCAGAGCAAGAAGATCTAGGGGATAATGCAAAGCTGCTGTTTTGAGGTATTCATGCAACTACTTAAAAAACTTAATTCTTAGAGCAAGGACTTAATAGAGCACACAGCACATTGCTTACCTTTTCCTTCTATTTGCTGGATCTCTCCTGCATCATAGTTGTTTTTCCTCTGAAGATTATTAAGGCTTGATTTCAGCAAGGATATGCATCTATTTTTGTAAAGCTCCCAAGTGAACACGACACTCCTTCCAGAACATTTATTTTGATCCTGAAAATTGCAGGCCTCAGGTAATCATCAAACGCACGAGTTTAAAGACATTACTACCTCAGTCTTGAATCATTAGAAATGCTACAAAACATACACAAGCTGGAGAACAAACAAGGCAAGTGGGAAGAAAACAAGTGTCTGAAATTATTCTGGTAGTCAGGTAACCATTTTCTTACACTTTATGTAATTATTTTAAAAGCTTAAACAGCCTTTCAGTGTTTCTGCCTGCAGTTTTAAGGGCTTTTACACATCACATGTTGTTGCTTCAACAGACACATTAAATTGGCTGACAGAGTGACCAGTATCACCTACTCTTCAGCTGCAGGAGATCACAGGCATAAGATAAATGATGGGCTAAAAAAGCAGGGAAGAGATGAACTTTGTGCCTCACAGTGTTCTGGACTGGTATTATTGCCACTAACAGCAATAATGAAAACGCATCTGAATATTTTAAATTTTCTGTTATTTTTAAGGATACGTATTCTGGAGAGATTGAATGAATTTAAAACTTGTTTTTCTTAGGATGAAGAAGAAAATACAGAGAAAATTGCATTCAGTCATAACATACATTGTATTTTCTAGATTTCAGCAGAGTGACCCATCAGTAATACGCTTTTCAGAGCTTAGTATTGATACTGAAAACTGACATCCCCAAAAGTCAGGGAACTGCCATTTAGGCATATTTGTGCACACATACAGAGGGGCAGCTTAGGTGACCCACCACTCTCCATGCTGTTTTTGGGGGCAACCAACAGCTTGAACAACATAGTCCTGAAATGAAAGTGAACTAAGAGACTTTTCCAGTTTCTGCTTTGTTCTTTAATAGGAAGGGAGGGGAGAGGACTGAGGAAGAAGTCACTAGAGCAGGGAAAGGAGCAGTTTAACCCCACTGATTCATTTATGCTGCTGTAGGAGTAAGGATGTGCAGGATACAGACCAGGCTTAGAGCAAACAAGATACAAATCTCGCAGAGTTACTACTCTTCAGCTCTTGAATATTGAACTACTTACATACATTTTAATACAGAGGAGGGACCACAGTTTAAACCTCTATGGGAAGGATATCTCCTTCTAGGGTTTCCAGGCTGCCAAGCAGCACTGAAGCCCAGAGGTGTTTTGGGACTCCAGGCTTCTCCAGCCTGGGATGATCCTCACCCTGCCAATCAGAGTAACAGTCAGTGCTCATTTTGTGGCTTTCTCCACACATCTATTGTAAAATTACAAGAGAGAGGACAATTCCCTTACTTTTAGCCCTCCATCACTAGATGAAAATGCAGCTTGGGAGTCCAGATCCAATTCTCCCTGATGCAATTTTATTTGGAAAATCACTCACTGGGGAGACAAGTTCCGCTCAGGACCTTTGCTGGGACCCCAGACAAGCTTTGGGTACCATTTTCCAGGGCAACAGCATGGAAAGTGCTGAACCTAATCAGAGAGCTACTGTGATGCCCAATTACCCCACAGGTATTATTTATTTATGTATTAGAAACTTACTAATAGTTACATAAAATTGCAGAAGGACAGTAGCAGTGTCTGATTCATCTTTATCCATAGTTTTGTTTTTCAGATCACTTTATACAAGCAAACAAAAAAAAATAATCTATCCAAGCCTTTACAAAAAAACTATTCAAGGATCAACACTTGACTCTTTTTCTTACTACTTCTCACAGCTTGATTCTCAAATGCTTTACAGCAGAAAAGCTCCTACCAAAGTCTTGTGTGAATCAGTAGTAATTCCTCACCACAGTTTCAAGACCAGTGACTAATTAAAAGTAAAGCTCATTGCAGTCTTGAATCACAGCAGCAAACACTGGTATGGTATTGCTGTGAAGAGGTTAGATCACCAAAAGCAAAAAGAAGCAATTTAACCCCTCAGTTAACAGGACTTGCTCCAGATATTCAGCCAAATCTATAAAGTTACATTTGAAAGCAAATACAAACACCCAGTATCTTTCTTCACAAATTCTTACTTATTTTGCTTCCTCTGATCTTAGTAAATAATTGAGTGGACAAGTAACATGAATGATTCAAGGGTCAGTACAAATGACATGAACTGTCACCATGGAAAGTATTAATATACTTCATAATAAAAGTACGTACTCTCATTTTCAATTTTGACTGAAGTGATGATTTAAACAAAATATATTTTAAAAATTTTCCCCCAGCATTTCACTAAAAATCTAACAGCAGTTTAGAGATGGCCTCTTTCTAAGCAGAAGTGTGTGCATGTAACTTGAAAAGAAATTCAGTGTTTATGTCATGGGTACCCTTACAGAACAGCTCTTGCACACTAAAAAGAACAGTGTCTGCTGGCCACAGCTCCCAGGTTTTTTTTTCCTTATTTTCTTTGCCAGAGCAGAGGCTGTGGCTGCAAACTGGCCTGTATACTGTCACTAGCACCCTGGATGCCACAGTTTGGAAGCCCTCACCTTAAGGCTCTTCTGCCGTCAGCCTTCATTTCCTCAGTGTATTGGCAAGACCTCAGAAAGAAAATGAGTATATGACAATGGGAACAATGGTGAAATATTTCGAGGTTCTGACAACCACTCCTTCATTCAGTATTCCACTCTCCTTCAGGAAACACCTCAGAACAAATTAACATACATGTGTTTTTAAATGAGTCATATTTTGCTGGAAATGAAAAGCACTAAGAAACAACTCAGATCCATAAATGAAAATGTATTTCACCTTTATACATGCTATACAGGTCATGCAAATACAGAAATCTACAGGTTATACAATGACACCATAATAAAATATAGTATGACATTTGTCAAACACAATGTATTACAGCAAAACAAACTGCTTCTGTTTGTTTATTATTTAGGGAATAGATGAAGGACTAATTTGGAAGACACAGTACCATGCTACAGCTTACTGCACAGTTAAAAGAAAGTATTTCTTTGAAGTACACCAACATAAATAAACCTGGGTTGTTGGAGGTATGATTTCTTTATGCATTGCACATAATGTCACTGGTTACTTCCCCACTGCTGACTTTAAAGAACACAAGAACGGTGCTACAACTCAGCTCACTCTATACTGTGAACTCCCTTACATGTGCAAACAAAACCCAAAACCTGAAAAAAGAAAAAAAAAAACTCCAAAAACTAAAACCAGACCCCCAAGTTTTCACTTCTTTTGTATTAGTGTCCAAAGAGAGTTTTATTTAAAATTTATTCTTATAAGGAACTAGACAAAATTGTCCTCAAATCAGCATAATGGTTCACCAACAGAAATAAAGTTAACACTGTATGGCACATGATGTCTAGACTGTTCGTCCTGAAATGAACTGTTCCATATAGATATTTACAGAACTTTAAGGGTCCCCCAGTCCCCCATATATGTCTTGGCCTTTGTGTTTCTGCTGCAACATTCACATATTGTTTTGCTGCTGACTAAATCTCATTTTGCTGAGCCTATAGAAGACAAAATACTTCTCTATGTGATAGAAAGCCTGCTGGTATCAATGAAGTGTCTGCATCTTCAAAGGTTAACATATTATCCCACCCTTCTGACCATCACTTGGATCTACGACAGCTATACTACATATATATTAAAGGATTACACCAGGCATTTTGCCTACTTTGCTTACAGGTGTTACACAAATATGTTTTCAAACACATAGATGCTCCCAGACTAATTAATATTAACCAGTAAGTGCCACTAGTGACTAAAAGTGTCAACGTAACCATAACGGGATAGTTCCCACACTCAGTAAGAAGGTTCTTTTGATTCCAGCAGTTGGATAATTTTCAAGCCTCTTCAGCTATAGTTTTGAATGATACACCTCATAAAAGTAGCAAATAACTCCTTATTAAAGACAAAAAAAGATAGGCACAATACTACAGTATATTATTTTGTTTCAATGCACTGTGGGCAAACCCCATCCTTATTTACAAGAAAAAGATGTCTAAATAGATGCATGATAAAGTTTAGGGAAGAATTACTTCAAAATAAAATGCACAGGTAAAAATCACAGTGAAGTGTTGAGATGAATCTTAAATTAAAAGTAAGTGCTTTATTAGCAGCTAAAGCTCAAATTCTAATGCACACTCCATCTTCCCTGAAACCATCAAGGCTCTAGATCATTGGTTTTTACCAAAAGCAGCCAGTTAGTCAACATATTTATTCCCTGGGAAGACAAGTTATATCAGCTCTGATTATTTGAAATCCAGTGTTCAAGGACTGCAGAAAGCTTTTTCAAGTGACAAGCTCATATTGTACTGCCAGTAGCATCACAGGGATATGTATCTCCTCCACAAATTGTTACTGCTGTCAATTAAAAAGAGAAGAATATCAAGTCAGCCATGCAAGTTAGATGACCTCAGTTTTGCAACTTAGAATATACTCTTTAAAAAAACCTGATTGTGACACTGTACTTTGACAGTGCCCCTGAAACCTACTGTGGTTTTTTACTGTGCTGGTTTTATACCATACATGACTCTATACTGTGCTGCAAGTATTTACAGCAGCAGAAAGGAGTAAGCAGCAACAACTACCATTTCCTAGACTGACCCCACTTTTACCTGTTTTAATCATGCAAATAGGCTCCAGAGATATATAGAAATGGTATTGTATTAATTAAAAAAACAACTCTCCTCACTATATGCTGAATGCATAAAGGAAATGGTTCCATTTACCAGATACTTGTGGTTGCTATGATACATCAGGTTGCATATGATGCCAATTTGCAAATATGAAAGACAATGCTGAATTTAGAGATCTAGGAGACAAGCTTTCTTCCTCTCTTCACTCTGCTGTGTTCAGCTGCTGTATCTTTCTGGGAAGCTAGTAAGCATCACAGCAATTTATCATAGCTAAGATGTTTATCACAATACTGTACCTGTATCTGTTCTGCTGAAAAGCGAGGCCGTCAACAGATAGAATTGAGTGTATTTTCCTGTCCTGGACTGTTAAATCCCTCAATCAAGTTTTTGTTACAGTCATCTAGGCTAATGGTGTCACTGGACATCTTGGAGTAGGTAGCTTGTCCTGTGAAATCCAAGAGGTCTTCAAGAGCCTTGGCATTACTTGTCCCGTTTTGGTCCAAAGAAACACCAGGCATGAGTTCATTCATGGGTGAATATTCAGGAATAGAAATAAGTTCTTCTTTTGAGACTGGGCTATAGGAAAGATAAACAAAAGAAGGTTGGTAAATAAGAGATGGGTAACTTTCCATTAAGTAACAATCAAATTAAACTTCTGACAGTTCAGAATCTTATTTTAAAGACCAGCTGCAGAGAGACTTTACCTAAAATATGTCCTAATCCAAAGAAAAAGACATTCTTTGAGGATGGAAGGTCATACCTAATCCATATCCCTTAATGACGAAGGTTTGTGGTAGCTGTGTGATGTGAGCACTCCTCTCCTAAATCACATTTCTGGCAGTTTACTGAACTGAGTTTACTGATCACTCATTATTTCAATCCCTGCACCATTCTCTTCCCTAATTGTTTATTGCACCTTTCAAATTACTCTCCTGACCCTGCAAGCATTTGCTTAAAGCACTCACATTTCACAATTTAGATAAAAAGTGATTTCTTAAGACCTAAAAGGGATTTCTTAACACCTTATGATATACTTCAGACATAAAAATCCCGTAATTAAATTTAAGAAATGCTGCAACCAGCTGCTTTGCTGAAGACTAGTAAGGCTAGAGCATTTTAGTTTGGAGTACAGAAGGCAGTGGAAACATTTCAAAAGATTTCTAAAACCATGATGGGGTGGGGGATGAGTTGAGGGCAAAACTATGATGGCAGGAAATACTCCAGCACAAAACCTAAGGGGTGCCCAACGCCACCATAAGAAAGTGGCTTTAATACACATCAAAGCACATAATTTGCCCAGTGAGACTGCACTGTAACACTTGTTCCAGGTCAGTCCTGAATGCAAACATTATCAGCAGGTCAAAAAACAACAGCTGGACAAACTTATGGGCAATGTGGCAACCAGTGGCTATTTAAAAGGCCAAGGCAGAGTTGCACCCTCTATTATCCCTAATGCAACACTTCAGTGTGGCTTGGATTGCACAAAATGGTGGGCTCAAGTACTTTCCCTAAATAGTTTTATTTACTGATACTCTCCAAGATGAAATAATGGGCTACATGGAGTTCTGGTCTGTCCCAGTAAGGCATTTTCTATGTATTCATGTATCTTGACTGGAAATACTGAAACAGTATGAGGTGTAGATGTCTTACTCATTAAGGAAAAACTGTATAAAAATTCCATGTTTAAAATTGTCCTAGCAGCCTTAAATTAACTGCCTATATGTAAAAATATGTAAATAAAAATGCTTAAATTAAAATTTTTAAAAAATCCTTCTTTTTTGAACGTCCTTCATCAAAATCCAAGAGTATTTAAAACCACAAAGTTATTTACTGATTTCATATGAATTCCACTGTTGGTAGATATGGTCTGTACCTCACATCCATGGACTGAACCTCATCTGTTGAATCTTCCATGCTGTTGGATTTCCCATCAACAGCTTCCAGCTGAATAAGTCCCGGAACTGACTTCAGTCCATTAGCAACTACATCTTGGGAAGGGATTACAGAGGCAGCACTTTCTAAGCTTTTATTTTTCAGGCAGGTTGCCAATCCATTGATCTCTATAATAGAAGGTTAGAAATCATTACAGTAGAAACTTCTTTATTTAAAAAACTAGTTTATAGATGGAGTAGAAAGGAAGACTGACAATGCAGTAGGACTCAGGTTACTCCATGACTCATCATCCTGTAGTGTCATTCCTCTTTTCCACTCCAAAAATGCTGTTTATGCTACACCTTTTAAATTTGAGGAAATAAGAAGAGAATGTTTTATCTTTTATGTCATGTACTAAAAGTCTTAGCCTGGGGAAGTAAACAAAATATAGACAAATGTCAGATATGTGCAATTTATTTAATACTTTAAATTCATATGCTTTTTTTTTATAAAGTCAAATTAAATGTAAGATTTAGACCCATGCTATAAAAAGCTTGCAAGCCTGGTTGTGTGCAAATATTTTCTACCTACAAAATTGGAAGATAGATTGCAGCAACAAGACATATTGGCAGATTAAAACTTTCCATTTACAAAAATGCTACCACAGGCACTAAAATGGAGAAATTTTCTTCTGCTTAAGTGGCAAGGCAAAGCTGTCTCTAGTTTCTAACCTTTGTCACTGATGCAAATGTACCTGTTCTTTAGAGATGAAAACAAAGAACTTACAATAATACACAGTGCTCTGCCTCAGATCACAGAACCCTGAAGAGAATCAGCTGTGAAAATAGGTCAGAAAAATATGGCAATTTTTACCTGGCTGGTTGAGAACAAAGGCCTTTGGTTGCTTTTCCACATTCAGAGTTGATGGTATCTCCAGTTTTGGCTCTTCCTTCTGAAATGAAGTAATGACTCAACTGTATTAGAGGAAGGACTGTAACCTGCATGGAACTGACTGGACTCAAAACTTGTGAGAGTGCCCAGGGGCACTGGGTGACGAAGGCCATCAACAGCAAGACAGAATTTTTTAACTCCCCTTTTTAATTAAGCATAGCTTTTTTTTTTAACTTAAAAAGAAAACATTCTCTGAAAGTCACAGAAGAAATAGTTTCCTTAGTAGACTAGAAGTGACAACCTGACTGTCACTTCTTAGCTGGACACAACCACCTTGTTTTCAATCCTACATTCCTGACAGGCTTAACAAGGAGAGCCCACTAATTCACTGGCTGGTACAAAGCAGGAAAAGACACACCAACAGCAGCAAACCTTACAGCTCCAGCATCCAGGAACGGGCTGTGGCCACTTTGCTGGATAGTGAGGGGGGTTAGTCTGCAGCAGCTGCACAGCTGTGTCTCTGCAGCAGGGGCACAGCAATGACTGTGACACAGCAACAGTCATTCTCAGTTTGAAAGGCAACGAAAATTTCTGTCTAGAGGGTACTCAAGTATACTTACTAACAGGGAACTACTCTAGAATTTAATTTCCACATATGGCAATAAAACAAAACAAGAAAAAAAATCATGCAGCCAGTTTTGTACCTTTTCTGGTGTTTCACTCTTCCTTGTTCTCTTCATTATTTCATCTATTCTCTACAAATCAAAATAAATTGGAGGATGAGACAGCAGACAGAATATTTAACACAGGAGGCAGAGAGGAGGAAAAAAAAGACAAAAAGACACTTTTCTTTACTGTCATGGCCTCATCCCTGCCTGTCTTGGAGAAGGGAGAACAAATAAAAAAATAAAGAAAATGAAAGGTAGAAAACATCTTGGAGCTGGCTTTCACCTATCAGATCTCACTGAACACGACCTTCTCACTAGATGCACTTTAGAAACAAGCATTTTAATACCAATTGTTTGCAGTTATGAGTTATGGAACAAAGCATTTATTTAAAACCAACAGCAATTATTTTAATCTAGCTCTTCTTCCAACTATTGCCACACAGTTCCTTTAAAACTAGTTAGTGTTTTTGGAACAGAAGAGAAAATTAAATACCTGAAGCTATTCTTGCTGGAAATGTGTGAGGCATTATCCTAAAATACTTTTATTTTCCTTCTTTGTTCTTTTAAAAAGGACACTATTTCAGCTGTAAGACACTTTGGTTTGGTGTTCTAATCTGCAACAGAAACAAGCTTCCAGTGCAGTGGCAAACCATTAAAATGTATTGGAATATATGGATAGATAACCTTTTGTAACCAGACAGGAGTTCTGCAGCTGTTCTCGTTTCCTGCCACAGAGTTGCAGACAGACCTCATTTATGCAGCTCCAGCCATCTCCTTGTGCAGCAGTGGCCACACAGTCCTGCTGCCTCTGGATCATGCAACCAGAGACAAGCCAGGTGGGAGAAAAGCTGTTTGTTAATCACATACATTTCTCAATTAATGACAGAGAACTTTTGTTTAAGTTTTAAACAAAGTCACTCATGTCACTCATGTTCCTCAGTAGTTTGTGGTGTCCTGGGTTGGGCAGCAATTGACATTTGCCCTGGCATGCCATTCCCTGTTTGTCTCAGGCATTTATTTAACTTTTCAGGTAGTGGCTCATTCTGTGTTTGCTCAGTGCCCAGTAGAAAGTCACTTGTTAGGCAATTACACTTTGTTACATTTTGTTACACACTGTTACAAATTTTGATGTTCACACTCCCCTAACATGCAAGTAGCAAATACTAAATTTCGTATAACTATCCATAATCCCTCCAGTAATAGAGATTATTGGGCATGTCCTGGATTATATATTATAAACAAGAAATGAAGCATTATCTTGAGATGCAAATATCTACCTTCTTCCGTTCCAGCCTTTCTTGCTCAATTTGCTGCATGATTTGTTCCCTTTCAAGACGAAGTTGTTCAGCTGCCTCACGGGCTTTGATTTCTGCTTCTTCCCTCTAATCAAAAGTGTAAAATATGACAGGGCTATTATTTATTTCAGGAAGATTACCCAATACTATAAAGTATTTATTAATTTGTATATAAAGTTTCACATTTCTGCTTAAGATGGTACCTGTTTCTCAAGTTTGGCCTGGAGCTCTTTTTCTTGCTTTTCCTTTAGCATTTGTTCTTCCTCAGCTCTTCTCCTGGCTTCCTCTTCTGCTTTCTTTCTAGCCACTTCTTCTTCATGTTTTCTTTCCTCTTCCTTCTTACGAGCTTCTTCTTCCAGACGAAGCCTTTCCTCTTCTGCCTTTCTTTTCTGTTCCTCTCTTTCAAGCCTGTAAGAAATATAACAGTATGCTTCAACTTGTTTAGCATGAATCCTACTGTGTCAGTAACTGATAACATATGCATTAACACACATTTTCATGAAAGACGCCGAGACAAATTGAGGAGGTTGAGCACGTGCGCAGGATACAGGCTGCTATCAAATTTTTACTCCAATCTTATTTTCAATGCTTAAAATATTTCATAGAAATTAAAATTTCCGTTGAAAAGACAGGTATAATCAAAGAAAACATTTCCATTCTAATTTCAATTAATAAAATCAAGCTTCAAGAATAAAAACATCCCTCTTCCCCTGTACTTGACACTCAGAATGTTGGTATCTATAAGTAAGCAGGTTCTTCTATCCTTTGTTTCAGCTGAAGATAAACAGATTGGATGAGTAGCAGCAAAGTCCACAAAACACAGTGAAACAGTAGAAAGAGTGGGTCTCAATCCCCCCTGTGTTGTTCCCTGGCCCACTGAGGGACATCATACTCCTTTGTCACCACAGTCAAGAGTTGGTTTGTAAGTGATCATTCTTACTGTTTTATCAGGGACTCAGCATGAATGTGGCAGGAGCTGGTGATTCCACTCCCACCCACTCCCCTGTCAAGTTTCTAATAAGAAAAAACAAAGTTGAATCTAGACAGGCACAGTTAATGATTTACTATTAGGGGTTTGAAGAAAGGGCATGATTTGTTGACACGTGAAACCAGCATCCCATGCAGACAACAACATAAAAGGTTGTTCAGAGAATAAGCCAGAGACAGGACTTTGCTGCTTAGGCACAGCAACCTTCGTTATGCCCACACCCCTAAAGCCCTCAGTGCCTACAGCAGAGCTGGGCAGGAATGTTGCTATAGTAAAATCAAAAGTGAGCAATTCAGATCTATAGAAAACCCTGTGAGACTGAGCTATCAGCCAGAAGCAGCAAGGAGCTCAGCTGCTGGTGGCTGATAGGGAGGAGGTTACTTCCCAAGAATTCACATAGTAAGAATTCACAAGACTCTGCAGGTGCATGAAAACAGTCAGGATGAAATAATATGAACATGGGACTTGTGAGAGAGAGGTTTTAACCAATTGAAGTATTTAGCGTGGTGGTGTGTAACTCTTTCAGCCAATAAGCTGCAGTTCTAACCCTATATAAACTGTGTGCTTTGTGTATTAAAATGTCTTCACTATGAATCTCATAGATTGTGTAGAGTCCAGTTCCTCCGCTGTTTATTTTTAGTTTACTTTACAGGAAGATGAACTTCAGGTTAATTTGTTGAATGATACAAACCTTTCCATTTACTGCATAAAGTACTACTGCAAGACTGTTCCTTCGACATGATCTAGCTCATTTAAAGCTGCCTCAAATATTTTTTTATGATGCAAAATACTTTAGATATGTCCAGACCGCAAAGTCCAATGCAATGTGGACATATCTGAAGTACTTGGGTAAGTAATAGTTTTTTCAGGCTTCTTAAAAAGGTCAAATAATTATTTTCTAACTTCACTGCTCATAGAGACAGCAAAAGGTATTAATGAACTATGAGGCTGAGATTAAGGAAATTAATAGTTACACGTAAGCTCCCATGTGATACTAAAACTACTACAGTTTCAAACATATTCAATGATACAGTTTTAATTATTAGGTAATAACTTCCACAGAGCAACAGAGATACCTCTCCCGTTCTTCTCTTTCCTGTCTCTCCTTTTCTTCCTGTTCCTTTTGCAGGCGAGCCTGCCGTCTTTTTTCAGACAGAATTTTTGAAGCCTCTTCTGCATCACTTGTTCCTGCCGTGACCTTCCCTAGGAGAAGAGGGATGGAAAGTTAGGCAGGGACCAAAGACAGTGCCCAGCAACTCTAGACTCACACAGAGGCTGAAATGGGCCTGGTTCACATTGGTAAGACACCTTTTTAAAGCACATTTCAGCACTTTCAGCAGATAGAGTATGGAATAGGTAAGGGCATCCCTGAATTTCAGCATTCTCACATCCTCATTAGCAACTGGGTTTGGTACTTAAGTGAAAACTGTATTTACAGTTTCCAGTATGTATCTTTACACATCCTCATAAGGCTGTGATGCAGCAGCTTCATGAAGAGAACAGCTCGTCACTGTTTAAAAGTCTCAGGGACCCATAATATCTTGCAGTATATTCTTGCACCAAGGCTCACCTTCACTGCTGTCAGTCTTGCCAGCAGAAGGCACGTGCTTCTCAGGAGCCACCTGGGCTGCTTCATCGGTGCACGCTCCTGGGGACTTCTGGTGACTGACATTTTCTTTCTCCTTGTCTGCTTTCTTCTTAGGAGTTTCCTGGTTGAGATTAGAAGTGGCACGATGCTTCACAGGAGAGGCTGGATATTGTTTGGTGTTTTTAGGAGACTGAGGGTAAGTCTTTGAAACTGTCCTAATGAGGGAAAACAAAAATCAAAAGAGGCCACGGGTTATACAGCTTGGAATTGAACTCTACATACGTCATTCTTCTTTCTTGTGTCTGACTACATGGGAGTACCCGCTGTGTTGCACAACACTGAACAGAACCACTTGGATACAAGTAATCACAACCTGAAATGTAGGAAATTGGCATGCAAGCGCACATGATTACAGAAAATTCTCATTTAAATAGACCAGTAATGCTGTCTGAGGTCTAGGCGAGAGATAGGAAATCAGGGACTACCTAAACCCATGATTTCAGTAATGACCATCTCATAACAATTCTGTCAAAATTACTGTATTCTACAGTTGTTCTCAACATTTAAAACCAAGCTATGGCTGCTGTGAGAAATGCTGACATTTTACCAATAAAATTTAGAGGGGTCAAAGTCGTCAAAGCAAAACTAAACTTTTATTTAACAAATTCAACTGAATCAGGTGTGACCCCCTGGCCTAGGAGACAAACCCAGAACAAAAAGAAACAGAACTTTTTATACCCTTTCCCCGGCCAAAAAGTCCCTGCCTCCATTTCCTACTGGCTGAGAATTGGGGTTCACAGTCTGGCCCGGTTTGCTGCCTGCCCAAGACCGGGTCCCCCTCCAAAGGCGTGAAAAACGGTTGGGAACTTAACTACCCCATCCCCCTATTCTCTTACAGTTCCTTTAGCTTCAGCAAAACCCTAATTCTGTCTCTAACAGCTGCTTTCTCTCTGCAGAAATTATAATGAGATACAGCGTGCTGCTTTCATCTGAATACCACCTTGCCAAACATGTGTCTTTTTCTAATAGTATCTGATTATCAAAAAAAGCACCAAATACTACTACATACAAAACTGAAGCTGGGTACCACAGAAGGAGACAGAACTGACCAAACCATTGTACCATCACCTCTGCTGTTTGAGTTAGTGCTTTAATCAGCAGACAACGCAACATATTTAAGACTC
This sequence comes from Pithys albifrons albifrons, assembly GCF_047495875.1. NCBI lineage: Eukaryota > Metazoa > Chordata > Aves > Passeriformes > Thamnophilidae > Pithys > Pithys albifrons. The sequence continues at coordinate 7,494,703 of NC_092458.1, read as the reverse complement.
AAAACTCAGGCTCTGGAATTCTCACAGCTGCACTTGTGGGGATGGTGATGCACAGCAGCAACGCAGCTGTTGCACACTTCAGGTGAAGTGATAACCTCACTTCTGAAGTCAGTTCTGGGATATTGGAAGGGTAAAGATACATGGTATTCACCAAAAATAGGTGCACAAAAAGAGGACAGATTACCAAGAAACATAAAACTACACACAAACACCATTCGTTATTTATGTAACATCAGTACCAGCACTTGTAACATCAGCAAAGGCTGGGCTGTGTGACTACACAGTAACAAGACTACAATTTTAAAATAATGATTCATTAAAATAAATAATCTTACATTAAACTGAACAGTACACAGGTATTTTTAACCTCCTTTTATGGATATGCATTTATGATATAAGTGTATTATCCTTTATCATTCTTTTCACCTACACAATATAGAGTTTCATATACTATAACATGTTTTCTGGACTATACACTCATTCTGGCAGACCACAACATGAAAAACACAGACAACAGCTGAAAAATAATGGACTGGAGTGGCATGTTTTATAGAGATCTAACTATAGCGTTGTGTGGTCAGAGACTATTATAACCGGAACAGCATTTGCATTACAGAGCAGACAATAACAATTAGATGTCTTTCAACTCTGCCCCCAAACTTATGAATTCAGTAGAAGAAAGGGTTCTTTTCCAGCATATTATGCTGCATTTGTAAGAGGGTGAGACACCAGAATACAGGGAGCACATTGAGAGCTGCCTGGTTTGTGGGGAGGAAAACACAGCAGAGCACTGCACCATGCATTCTTTTTTACTCGCACTGAAGAGCCACCACAGACTCCGAGAGCCCTCAGGCTGCAGGAACAGTAGCACCCAACTGAAGTTCAGCTCAGGTACCCTCTGCCTGCAGGCCAAGGAGCTACCTGTCAGCTCAGGTCCTTGCCTGAGCTAAGCTGTATGTAAGCCTGTTCTTCTTGGCTTCCTAACCTGCTGATCCTGACTTGTCCTTGGACTTGCCTCAGTAAGGCCCTTGTTGGCTATCACGGGACTCTTGGTTGACCCTGGTCACCATCACCAGACCTACCCATGGCACTTCTTTTGTCTGCTATGGGATGGGGCCCTGGGGGCAAGATCCCTGTCCTTGTCTGCCCTGCTGCCACCCACTACTCCTGGTGCTCCATGACAGAAACAGGCTTTGGAAGATATGAACAGTCAAGTCTGTTTCCAGTTCTTGAAAAAAACAGCAATGGGAGAAGCCAATAAGATTGGTTGGTGTTGACCCAATCTGGCTTTAGCATTGTCTTTAGATTCCTCTTAAGGATACAGATGGATTTCCAGACCCTTCTGTAGGCAGAGATTTCAAGGCCCCACCTACACGTGTACATCTCACATGTGCCTCATCATGACAGTCATTTCCTACTGTGTTTCATAAAAATATAACCAGTAAATAAAAAGCAAACAACATTTTGCTTATGTTTTTCTGCAGCACAGAGGATGCTTCTTGCTAATTAGACACTTCTTCAAAGCACAGTCCCTTCTTGCTGTCTTTGGTTTACATTTCCAACTTTACCACACGTTCCTTTCAACGCATTTTATTTAACTTGTTGTGACAGTAGGAGCAAAACAGGCTAATAACTAGGGCTGAGTCATTTTCAGTATTAGCACAGAAGTAAATGTTCTCTAATAAAGACATGACAATCAAAGAGGTTGGTAGGAAGGTGTCTAGTCATGAGAACTGTGTACCTTGCACTGCATAGGCATAAGAGCAGACTGGCTGTGCAGCTTACCTGTTGGACTAGAAATGTGTTGAATGTGTTATTTAAGTAATACACCTTTGAACTTTTAGACCTACAGTAATTTTTTCTTACAGCTCTTGGACCAGAAGAACAAGTACAGCTTTGCTTCCTTTAAAGCAACTAAAGGCAAGAAGCATAACAAAAACTGATTACTGCAGTGCAAGGAGTGAAAAGATGAGAAAATCCCTCGGGAATAAGAATAATTTTTCAGAATTTTTACATAATTCATTGGATGCCAGTAGAAAGTATTGAATCAACATAGTTTTCTTCCTTGTATTTAAAATACATCATCAACTTAGCATCTCTAACATTCCTAGACACTGGCAAAACTGTTACTGGAAAAACACTCCTTCTAAATAGTATTTAATTATACTGTTTTACACCAGAAACAGACAAACTTCATTGTGAGGAAAGAAAAATGGGATTATTAAGAAAAAGATTTATAAAAACTTGTATAGGAGTCTGCTTAGGTTTAAAAAACGTTTTATTTTTGACATGGGAGAAAAGGGAAAGGATGTAATGAAACTATGGTAAGAGTTGTGCCTGATGAGGATCAGAGAATTAAGATAACAAATCACTAAAGTCCAAGAAGTGGTAGCAAGTTAGCTGTCTGGCAGCTCACTTATCTCGATAAGTAGAGTTTACAGGGGCATACAGAAGTATGAGAAGCTTCTTCCTCCCTCCAAGAACATAATAGTTTGCTCACCTAACTGCCCTGTGTTGACATGGGGAGAGCAGCAGGTAAGAAGTTGACCCCTACATGCACTGCTAGAGCCTTTATCAGGTGTGAGGATCCACTGATCCTTAAATCACAATGGCTTCCATTTAATAATGAAAGGGATAGCCCATGGTACAGAAGAATGTCTCAGGAAGAGCCCAAGAGGGGTTCTGAGCTTACTTTTGCTAAGCAGAGAAAATGAAGTACAGGTAGCACACAAATCAGAGGTCACATCCATAACTGGCCATAAACAGCACAGGAGAGAACAGTGAGCTTTCTTGAAAGGCCAGGTACGTGACAGGTTGCTGGCTATGGCTGTTCAGAAGGGTGACTGTGAATCAGAAATCTGCAGCAATGCCAGACCTGCATAATTTTTTTCCCTATCTGCCTATTAATTCCACAAAAGCTCTGCTGAAACCACACCATTTCACACATGTTCTCATGCCTGCTTTCCAACATTGCTCTGATCACAAGCTATTCCTGGGTTCTGACATTTCCCTCTGCTATCTGTGATATTTTCTCAAAAGCAGTTTCCTTTCACTCTTAGTTTTGATCTTTTCTGGCAAGAGACTGATTCATTTCTCTTTTACATTTCTTAAAAGAGTACAAACTCAGCTAGGTCTGTAGAATAGTTATTTTGATAGCTGCGTTAGTATGGATGTTTCAGAATTTTGAACTGGCTCATTATCTAGCCAGCTGCTGAAAACCCCCTCAAAATAGTCTTGATCCAACATTCTACCTATTGTTTTTATCTTTCCAAGTCAAAAGAAAAGATCAAGAGTGGTAAATGTAGGGCATATGCAATAAAATCTAAAACTAGGTCAATGCAGGACATAGAGGCTACATCTGTGGGGAACCCACCCTATGCAGACACCATTTGAATAAGTAATTTTTAAAAAATGTTACAAGTTAGGCCTTTTTTTGTCCTACTCTGTGTTCATATTCCATCAGTATTCTGTAATTTGATTGAACATGCACATTTCTGACATTAAAAGCACATCCCACAGGCTGCAGGGGGCTGTCACCCAAAAGAACCACCAAGCTACGGGGTCAGTTAGTGAAACATGAGCAAAGAACAATGACACAGTCTGGGACCTGGAAATGAACCATCAACCACCACCCACCAGCAGCGCTGCAGTCACTTTTCTCTTCCTCCTTGCCCCTTTTTCCTTCTCGTATGAGGTAATGCTTTGGCAAAAGAATGTGACACAGAGGCTTGTCAGAGCTTTCCATTTTTGTTCACTGGCTTATAATATGGTTTATCTGAAGACACTTACAACTAAATCACACTTCGTTCATTCAGTCAGGTGCCATTGATTTCAGAGGGACTATTTTCCCAAAGACATGTGAAGGACACAGGCTTTATTGCCTTCCCAGTCTATAAGAGAGGACACTTACCTATTCTCTGAGGGATACTGCAAGAATAAGCAGATTAATGTATAGATCTTTGAAGATGAAGCATTAAAAAAATTACCAAAACCCCTGGTATTATTGATCTTGTGAAAGATCTGAAGAAAAGGAGCACTTTACACAAGCAGTATCCAGTAGCAATTGACAGAATTAAAGATAATGTCTCAATTATTCAAATTCTAATCCATTAACTTTCATCTTTGTCAGTTGATCCACATTACATTCAAAATAATAGTTTTGGATTTCTTTCTTGTGTGACATTTCATGATACATTTATTCTTCAAAATAACTTCAAGTTTTGAATTCCTTCCATACATTTAACTGTTGCTCAATATAGTTTAATTTTTTTCCCTTTTTCTCCTTTTTACATCTGTATCTATACACTCATTTTATCCTGGATGTTCTGGTTTTGGGCTGATCTTCTTTGCTTTCTCAGTAAAATTTGCACATTCAAACATTAGTATTTTATGTATGTAATTACTGCAATGCTGTTCTGTCATCAATCACTGTCTCTCTTTAGGCTGAAGTTTTATTGTCTTATTTGACCTTGTTTCAGCTACTTTATCATGATAAAAAGATCTTTCTAATTAATAAATAATGAAATAACAAATTAAGAAGACAAGTAATTGCCACTCAGAAACCAAGACAACAACCATGGAGCACTAGGAATGGAACAATACCAAGAAAACTTGAATGTCAAGTCACACACTTTTAAGAAGAGAAATGAATGCAGCTGATTGCCATCAAAATCTCTGGCCATATTTGATTCGCTTCTCAACAGCTTTCAGAGTTCAGGTGCTATGCAGGAACACTGCTAATGCTGTACAATACATAGTCTTATTTCTTGCACAGTATTTTTTTTGGCCATATGGTGTGCTGGCAGAAGATGAAACTTGTAAAAGATTGTTTGGTTTGCAAGCAGAATGAGTATTTGTATACATATTCAGTCAGATTAAAATTACACTGAAATGGCAGGTAATGATCTTGGCTGGTTAGTGGATTTAAATGCAGGTAGTAAGGCTTTTGGAACCTTCCTTCAGATTGTATAATTTTGCCTTTCCATTGAAAATTAACTGTGGAACTTGAGTTGTATGGAAAACTGCATATATTGTATTATTATTATCTATGTTTATGTAATAATTCAGTATGGTGATCAGGACACCTTTTGTATTTTAAAATTATGAGGGGAAGTTTTGAAAGTGCTGAAGCAGAACCGTCTTTCTGCAACCAGTAATAAACATGGATTTAAACTCTATTTACTGTATCTCTCTAAGGTCAAGGAGGGAGTTCTAATTTGGCCAAGTTAAGATTAAATGCTCAGTAATACATTTCTAAGTGTGGTCAGAATTAGATTCTCTTGAGAAAGAGAAGGAGGGAGAAAAAAAACCCTGATCACTACTGTGGCTCACAACTACAGAGAAACCCACCTAAGTAGGCTTCTTAATTCCTCCATGCAGCATCTGTTTCTTCCTCTAAAAACAGTATTCTCTATATTCCTATATTCCTTATAGGCGTGAAAACATTTTACTATAAAAAGGTTATCATAATTTGCACCCCTGGAAAAAAATTCTGCATCTTTGCCTAAGGTTTTATGGAAATCAGTGCTATAAATTAAGGCTGTTCTTCTTTTCATGAAGAACTAAACATCTGTTTCACAAAACCCCTGCATGTCTCTATGATGGTCTACAGTGACCTTTTACATGTCTGCCCATCAAGAAGCACTTGACTCCCTACCTATCCATTTCCCACCAATCATTTTGCTTAACTACACATGTCTCTGGTTATGTCTTATACTGGGTGAATGAACTGAGAGATGCTTTCTGAACATGGAGTATGAGTTCTTGTGGAATAATATACATTTTTATAGCTCAAACTTTTTTCTCTAAATGGCCAAGTGCCACCAGACAATTATGTGCTCAAAACTGTAAAAACCCTAAACGTCATTAACATTTCATATCGTTCCATTTTCCACAAAATGTATATAGTTCAGAATCTGGTGATGTTATGAATTGTACTGAAAGTTTGAGAATTTGTAGCCTTATAATATGACCAAGAATTGTAGTGTCCCCGTTACATGCAGGGGGATGCCTGAAGGAATGCCGAGTCAGATGGTTTCCTGTATGTTGTCTAACACCAAATTCATACACAGAACTCATCCTCCATTAAAGGGCTATGCCCTCACAGCTGAAATAAAAAAGGAACACCAGCTGGTTTTTGAGGCAGAAGACATTTGTCAGAAAGAGGATCATCAAGCCTGGTTCAAAACATGGCCTGCTTAGATCAAAAATGATAAATAAATAAGACAAAAGGATATAATTTTCAAGACATAAGCGGGACCCCTGAACAGTGTATAAGGGGAACAACCAAGCCAATCAACCAGCCAAAAAAATCAGACAACAACTGTAGACATGACTACTTTAACATACTTCTACATTTGAGCCAGACTTAATATTCTGTTCTAAGAAACCTGAAGATCCATTTGCTTAGACTTGAGTTGCAAGCTGTGGTACACAGACTAGAGTTTTCAGCAAAAGACAATCAAGAAAAGCAGCCCAATTGCCAGTAAGCCCAGATATGCTATAGGTCCACAGCTCTGCATAAAAAAATAGTACAAAAAGCAACAAAATCACAGAGGTCTGCAAATAAGCAAAGGTTAAAACTGATTGACACGTAGTTAAGTATATTTATGGCACCAGATGGTTGTTCCAACAATAGGAAGTGCATATATTAAATGCTGGAATTTCTAGTTTGTATTCACGTTGTGTGCACTTCTTCACTTCAGGCAGTTTCTTCAAAATCAAATAAAACAAAAGCATACTTAAAAATAAATGTTAAATAAAATTTCACATCAATTATGAAATGCACTATCATATCAAAAGACTGAGAAAAAGTAGAGAAGTGTTTCTAGTGAGGACTAACACAATATATTAGAATTGTCATCTACATTTCTCTCTCTCCCCTCCCATCTGTACATGTGTGTATGGATAACTAAAATTAACTAGAATTCATACAACACTTCAAAGGAAGTTCCTCAAGTATCTATGTCTTATTTACAGTTAATGAGAATTTCACAGCATGTTGGTCCACTAATAAGAAAGGCATACTTAGGTGTTGCAGGTGATGCAGATCTTCTGGACATGGCAGCAGGAGAATCAGACCTTCTCAGAGGGGATCCCATACCAGATGATGAACCAGGTGTTGTGGGTCGCTTCTCTTTCTTTATCTTCTCAGTCTAGAAGCACAGTTCATGTTAGTTTCCATAATTAGCACCAACAAATCAAAAATTTATTTAATTGTTTTATTAACAAGACGGCACATAAAGCGATTTCTGTAACATACATTTAAAAGTATTTTTAAACAGCATCTCACAGCTGTGCTATTAATAGTTTTTTGTTTTACATAGATAAAACACACACCCACACCTGGTCTTGAACACAACTTGCAGATAAGTAATACCACATCAGAGCTCTATAAGAGTTTTTGGGAGGGGTGGTGGCACTGGGTAGAGTCTTCAAAAACATCTATATGCCCCTGCAACACCCCTCAGACATGACCAGTAGCACAACCAGGCATCTCACAGAAATGTTGCTGCAGGTAACGCTGAATCACACCTCAGACTGACATGACACAAATCTTTACTCCTGGCTTTGGTCCCCTCACTTGCAGCTAATTTAGAGGGCATGAATTCCCCTATTACTAACTATTACAATACACAGGACCTGATGTGAATCTTAAAGCTCTCACATAGACTTTTTTAAAACATGTCTTAAACTGTGTAGACTAGTGAAAGTCAATGGCTTGCCTTTTCTTTTCTGGAAACTACAGTGGATCAATAATGCATCTTTTAAGCAAGCAGCATTAAAAATGTCTGCAGAAAGAGTTAAGCAATTGGTGCAAACAGAGCCATTGTCAATACACTTGGTGAGATTCTGAAACATGTGAAGCTTGCTCTTTAACAAGCAAGACTGGATAGTTATACTCAGTGGGGAGATCCTATTTGTCACCCCCATTCCCAGGAGCTACAAGCAAGTCCAAAAACATACACTTCAATGCCTCAGTTCCTTGAAAATAAAGGTGTTGCTGTTTCAAATACCAGCACTCAGCACTGATTACCAGGAGGAGGAAGATATTAAAATGCTGCTACAGGAGCATGAAAGCAGCAGACATTTGCCAGGCTTACTTTCTTACTGCTGTTTTTCACAGCAGGGGTAGCACTTTATTCGTGTCTGTGTGAAGGGAAAGATAACAGCACAAGCTGCACCAGTTTACCCAGCAGTGAAATCAAAACCATTGCAAACCCACCTGAGTACCTTCGGTTGCAGGTGCCCCTTTCATGGCACTGGCAGTGGAGGGTGAAGTTACCTTCTTCCTGTCCGTGCTCCGGGTGGGGGAAGGCTTGTAGGGAGACTTAAGAGGACTAGCTGGTGCTACACGAGGACAGATATGGAATACTAAAGAGTTATAGTACAATAGCAAGAGCAAAAGGGAGCACAGACAGAGGAAATAAAGGAGGAGAAAACAGCATACTTTTATGTTATAATGTTCAAGGGTAGCTTTAAAGGTGTTTTCATCAGTATTTCAAAAGATCACATTGTAACACGTTCAACATGGTCCCATGTTTATTGTCTCAACTGAAAGTAAATTTTTATAGGATTTTTTAGAAATTATCTCTAAAAGATTGTTCTTTTACTTATATATTTTTTCAATCACCTGATTGTGTGTTACTTTTTCTTCTGAAAAGTCCAGCTTCCTTTGCATGTGATAAAAAGAGTAATCAGATAATTCTAGCTGAGTGACTTTTGAACAAATACTGCAAAACAGGAAAAATGACAGAAGCATAGGGAGTGTTTGGGTTTTTTCTAAAGTTTAAACATGGCATGGCTCCTAAATACCTTCCTTACTTTTCAAAGTAATACTTAATTTTAAAAAAACTAACCAACCCCCCCAATCTGCTGTAGGTATTTCAGTTACTGTTATTTGCAGGAGACATCAATTTGAGTGCAACACATGCATTATAGCTTGCAGGGTAACTCTTTTTTTATTTGCAATATGAACAGGATTTTTTTCAAATGGTGTACTTTGCCCCTGTTTTTGTTCATATTGCCTTCTAAGATGAAACTTTCGCATGCATATAGAACAACCAACAGAGTATATAATTTATAATAAGACAGACATTAATTGCAACCCAGTGACAGTGTGTTTCCAATCATAGTTGTGATAGTTTTGATCCAGGCCTTCTCTAGTAACCAGTTCCCAAAACTATCACAATAGTCAACTGAAGTCAAGAAGAATATTAACTTTGGAATAGCAGTAATTATGTGCTAATGTAAAGAAACTCACATTTCCTTTTTTATTTTTTTTTTAACTGGAGGCAGTCTTATGAAGCCTTTTTATGTTTTAAAGTTTAACTTGACTCTTGTATTCTTTGGCACATTTTCCAGCTAGCTGCCATAAGGTCACTGAATATTAAGAAAATTGTTCAGAAACTTAAAGGCTGCTTAAGATAAGTATTTTCAACTGTTAAAAGAATTAATCATGTGTCCAGTAACAACTGTTTCCCTGAATATCTTAATTTGGAGTGACATGAATAACATATTGCCTAGAGTCTTTAATTGAGGTTCTTCATTTCTAAGCTTACAGAAAATGCAGGAGCAGAGCTATTTTGACCCCAGCATAATGAGTTCTTGGAAAGGAACAATCCTGTTCCCTGTTCCGGAGCCTACTTCTATGGTGAGAAGTATATGACAAATGGGAGATCTGCCTCAACACTTTTGCTGGCATTTACTGCCAAAACCATCAGCTGCAGCCCCATTGCCTTGAGAGAAAATGACAAGAGGATGCTGGCTCAGAAAGCTGTTCCCAAAGTCAGCTCTCCTGTGTCAGCTCAGTGAGAAAGCAGTTTCCAGGCCAAACTGTCCCCTTGTCAGACATGCCAGTGTGCTACTTTAAAGGTCTTGTGATGGGAGAGAGAGATAAAGCTGGGAGTTTACAAACAAAACGAGTAGGGAAGGGGAAAAGTCATCCTGTTGATTTGTTTGATATCAAATACAACATGGAAAGCATCATCTGTAGGTGGCCCCAGCAATTCACCTCAAAATCTTAAGCAGAATATACCGATCTAACTTCGCAATGGTTTTTGCTCACTCTTAGCAGTAGCTGATCCCTGAGCAGTAACCACACTGGGACCTTTCTCATGGGCCAAATTCCTGTATGACAACATTTTTGCTTCCAGCAGAAGCTGCTTTCAATGTAGAAACATGGGAAGGAATTTTAGAGTCATTCAATGTCAATGTCCCTATGCACTGAACAAAGAAGGAACACACAAGGCAAAGAAGGTTTACTTTGCAATTCATTTCTAAATAACTTTGTATGAAAAGCACAGATGCAGGAGACCTAAGCCTATTTTAACCAAGGTGTATGAAAATACTCATCAGAAAGATGATCAGTTCTTTATCATACAAATAGATTAATCCTGAAAAAAAATGTTGTTTTTTGCAGACAGACATTTAGGTGTGGTCTTTGGGGTGCTTTTTGGTTGGTTTGTTTTATTAAAACTAATACCAGTTGGTAACTTCTGTCTTGTTTCAGCCAACACTATGACCAGGTATAGCTTTGTAAGAAGAAACTGCTCTGGAAGTCGGCCACTTGCCTCAGTATTAGCAGGACTGGAAATATTAGTTTTGTAGATGTTTGCAAAATAATGGTTTTATTAGACTACCAGATAGAAATGGTAAATATCATTCCTTAAAGATCAATAATTTCTGGAACAGATAACTTTCTATCAGTATCTGTTTTTTCCTCTAAGTATGTATCATTTTATATGTGTATGTACACCTATATATATATATATATATATATACACACACACATACATATACATATAAATAGACATAGTTACACAGTTAAAGGCAAAAAAATATTTAAAGCTAAGAACTGGAACGCTCATAAAAATAATTAATGTTCAAGTGGTGCACTGGGATTTTTGTTCTACATACCATTTAGGTATGGCAGGGATGACATTAAAAAATCAATCAAAGCCTCTGAGAGGCATCACACCCTTGTTTAAAAACCTGTTTCTTCCATTAGTATATTCAGCTTTCCCATTGGCTTTGGTCTTAATGATTTTGGGTTTGGGGTTTTTTAACCTAAAACAGACATTCAGAACACCACACACAAAATTATGGGCTTTTTTTTAAAAAATACGCTGCAATTGGGAACAACTTAGTCCATTGTTGATTTTGTACTACCCTGTAAATTGTCATTCGGTTCATGGCACTCCATTTCTTTGAGCACCTACACAAATGCAGCCACAAATGTACCTCAATGGTTTCAAAGTAAGTCACATTTTTACCTGGAGTATTGTACTGCTCAGAAAGCATTAATGTACTTCTGCTTCTGGCTAAAGATGACTGTGTGGGAGTCAGCAGCCGAGAAACAATAAAGTTTTCCATTGGACTAAGATGCATGCGGTGAGCTGAAGGATGGGAGCAAATAAAATAAAATTTAAAATGCAAAGAAATAAAACAATGTTATATTAAAATAACTGAAACAAAATGATGAAATGATGAAATGAAATGCCAAAAACCCTTGAAGTGTTTGAGATTTGAAATATCTGAAGATAATGTTCATTCCCTCTGCAAAAGGCTTTCTAGTTTCTCCATCCTTTTAAATTATTTTCCCACCTGCACAATAAATATAGTAAGGGTTAAGACTGTGTTGCAATTTGTTCTTACTCAGAGGCATGTTCCATTCTGCAAAATGGTTGCTTTCATGACTCAGCATAAAAAAGGTTTGTCTTCTTCCCCAGCAGTAAAGGTAGAACATTTGGTATAACAGCACAGCTGTTCCCAAACGTGCCAACCACACTGGGACTGCATTTAGAATTTGCCATCTCATCGCATTATGTAAGTCTTATTTGTACAATATGCCTGCCTTCCTTCCTGCTCCACAAACACAAGCCTCAACTACATTAGACATATTTATAGATGTTCCTGTTACACACACACATATATATATAGCCATCTACCACAATAACCTCAAAGGTAATGATGAGTTTCCATTAAGCAATTCAGAAGTGAAAATAAATTTACACCTTCTCTTTTCATTCTAGAAGCAAGCTTTCATAGTCATTTCAGTAAACATAGTTTTTATCATTAAAGTTTAAAAAAATGTGGGAAGAGGGGAAAAAAAGAAACAGAAAACAAACCTAAAAAATCCAGAGTTCACAGTAAGATAAACCCTTCAGTCCTCTTTGTAGTGTTTGGTAACCACTAATCCTACCGGATGATCATCTTTTGCTGAGTCTCTCATGGATCAGTTTCTTAACAAATTAAAAGGCTCTACAACTCTGGCCACCAGACTGAAGTAGCTTAGGTGGCTCATTGCATGTACTCCTGCCCATGGTACATCCCATATGTACTGTCAAGGCACACATTTACTTTTCTTGGTTTTCCTTATTTGGCCAGAAGGTCACAAGCAGTACAGATATAGGAAATTGCTGCAGTCACAGCATGTACTTACAACCATGTTTGCTGGAGTATCAAAAATTGAAAAAGAATCATTAATAACCCACAGCGTTTGTTGCTGGACTATGATCTCCAGCACAGCAGCACAGTCTTGGGACAGGCTGCAGAACTATTTTACTGTATTCACCTAAAATGACTCAAATATTTGAGTTCTTTTGAACAACAGTCACAGCATTTCACACAGCTACATGGGCAAGAAGCGCTTAAAGCAGAAGGAGAGTTTAGGCTGGCAGGAGACCAGCAGGTTCACTTGCCTCTGTCTGGGGAATGTGTTATGGCCGCGGTGGAGGAGGAGAGGCGCTTATTGATTGGCGATTCCATTTGCTTTGGCAGATTCATTGTAGAAGCTGAAAGTTTGTCACATGCTGCAGAGAAACGCAGTGAAGATATTTGTATTCACGTCATAGTGTTGATAAACTCCCAAAATTAGCCTGGTGTTTGTACTCGTGGCCCTTGCCACTCACAGCACTGAATCAGGCGTGAGATAAGCTCTTCCTGCCTGCTGGAGGACCAGCATCCTCTGACACATGCTTTGGGATGCAACTTTCCTGCTTGTGAATTTAACATTCCAGTTTTACAACAGCCTATTTTTTGTATTGCCACTGGCACATAATTATGTATCAGGTCTGAATGAGTGAAGTCTTTCTGATATAAGATATTCAATACAAGCACAAGCATAAAGTTACCCAAAGAAAACAAAATGCACACATGACAACTCTGTACTCATCTTCATTCCCCCTCCCATCTAGCTGCAGTCAGGAAGACCTGGGATAAACCTCAGGTATTATTAAAAGCAGAAAATTAAATAACCAACATTTGTGTGCTTTCATGATGAGACCTCACTGTTTGGCTTTATCTTTTTGTGCTTGAGAAGATTTAAAACAAAAAAAAAAAAAGAAGCAGCAGCTTCTTAAAGTGTTTTCTTCTGAAATACTGTTTGACAAAGTCTGTTTGAGCACAATATCAATTTCCTACCTTGGAATTGATTCAACTGAATGAAAGAAAAATGTTACTCCAGTACGACTACAATGTACTAGTATATGATAATCACTGTATGATACTCAGAAGCTAAAAGCATAGATACATTGTCCCCTAAATTTGAACTTTATTTCTTTCACAACCAAAAACGTTTTCAGCTAGGGACATGTCCCTAATTCTGCAGCTCCTCAGTTACTGCATTCTCTGTTACATCCATCAAATCCTTGCCTCAGCAGGGTTTGCAAGATTTGCCTCCATCTACTACAGTAGACAATACAATTTGCTACTTTTGCTTTTTTAAGAAAGCATGTATGATGCTGGCATGCTGCAAAACATCAGTTGCACATCCAAATATCTCTGCACATGAACAACAATTAGTACAAAAATTTGAATCTGCTTGCACAGAAATAATAGTTCTGTGAGATCATGGGCAGAACATTTCCTGTACACTCTGCAGGAGCGATAGCCATGCCTGGCTCCTCCTTTGGGGGGAGACAAGGAACATGGTTCTTAAAACCACAGACTGTCTTGTTTTCAAAATGCCAAGTACATTTTCAATCAAAACTAAAAATCCTATACGCAATCCATTTGTAATTTTGGAGGACTCATGTACTTTAAAGCCCTTTTACAGAAAATGTAATTAAAAAAAAACCCCAAGCCACAAAAAAAAAAAAAGGCAAAAAAGATAACTGAACAATATGAAACATCATTGCTTAAACAAAGTCGATTACCTGGGTTTGTTACAAATACTAGTTTAGCCCAAATTCATTTTAGGAGGCAACACAGCATGGCTGTGTAAACTTATTCCAAATTTACTTGTTCTTAAAATATTGCATTAAACAGCCCTTGAGGTGGAAAACAGAGGACTGTTCTGATGAAACATGGTCTTCATAACACGTTTTGTCTTTCTGTGCAACTGAAATTTTTTTCAACAACACCTGTGCACGTCCATTAGAACTGTCAAGTATATGCATAATTATACACACACAGACACAGAGCACCCCCAGAATTAACAAAGATGAGAATCCGAGTGGTAGGAATCTACAGTTATTGAGAAAACCATGAAATGCCTCTACTGTGCTGGAATGTGAGGCATGCACTGCTCCACCATGGCAAAATTAAAAGGAAATTAAAAAGACATTGGTCTACATCACTAAGGGTAATGCCGTAGAGTACCAGACTGAAATGATAAGAAAACAGTGGTTAGGAAGGACAAGATCAGTGGATGGATTACAGCAATTAGAACAGTTACAAAGAAGACACGATGGTACTGTGATTCTCTGAAATACCATTGAAGGAATCAGCAGGAGCAGTAGAGGTCACAGGGTCTGGAGGAAGGGTGTTGGCAGCTAAACCTAGAACAGGGGGTGGGGTATTTTCTGATTCACCTATACAGCAGAGAAATCAGAGCAAAAAGAGGTGAAAGAAATTACTGAATAAGTTGGGGGAGCTGGAATTAAGCATCAACTGCATCACAGAGAAAAACTGGTTTCTTTCACAAAATATAAAAGACTTCTTTTATTCCTATATATATTTAATGTCCCAGGTTTTTTTATGACATACCATTAAAATTATGATGTGAAACAGAATTTGTCTTTTTAAAGTTAAGTGTATTTACACACTGTTAAAAGATAATAACTTGTCGTATCTTATCATACCCAAACATGGATATTTTCCCCTATAACATCAGTTTATTCACACATGACTAATTTAAATAAGTTGCATGATTTAAAAGAGAAAGCATCTTTTTGAAATATAAAAGCAGCACATGACTGATTATGTAATAAAAAGAATTTACTCTGAAGCCAAAGCAAAAATAGCAGTAACAGAATGTATATGGGGGAAAAACCAAACTATTTTAAACTGCACATGCTGCATAGTCATCTAGAAATTCCCATCAGGTTTTTTAAAGTACCAAACAAAAACAGATCATCTTTTGCAAGACAGCACTCAGTCCTTTGGTGGATATGAAATTTGCTAACTGTGTGTGTGGGAAGACAATGTGGAGGAAGATAATAAGGGAGACAGTGCATCAATTTGAATTTTAGCATTTAGCATCCTCCAAACAGATTCTAGTTACTCTATTAAAATGATCTTCATTCCCAAAGTTAGGAGGAACCTTTCTCCCCAGAAGGCAATAGAGAGAGGAAGCCTGGCAAGCAATTACAAAGTACTTATTCATGCCCCAAGGCAGCAGCCCCTACAGTACCACCCTAACTATGAAACGATCATACTTACTATCTCCACAATCTCATGCATTTTGCACTTCCAGATCTGCAATGCAGGCAGCCTGTTTCACTTACCATCTCTCCCTCCTGAGCCTGCAGCCAGTGCTCCTCCCCACGACCATCGCTTCTGCTTCTGTTCCAGCTGCTGGCTGCGTTCAAGGGACCGACGCATCATGGCTTCTAAACGTTCCTGGTTATATTGGTACAAAACCAGAAACCAAATCTGAATCAGTTCTTTGGGGGCTTTTCCCCCCTCTGCTCTCTGAGACCATGCTAAAAATATACAGCCCCTCTGTTGCTCCACTAAAGATGATTACGGGAACTTGTTCAAAATAAAAGAAAAAGAAGTGAATAAAGAAGGTATCAGCATTCTACCTACCTCCAGATATGTGTGTCCTTTGTCTGCAAGCCACTGAGGTCACTACAGAGGCCTAAGTAAATAACACAGGTTGCATCACTGCCTAGCATCTGCTCCTGCTGGTGAGGCGGCTGCTGCTGTGCTCTGGACTTAATTTGTATAAGAATAATGCTCGACAAGCATTAACTCCTTCTTGTCTATGCAGACATCGGGATCTTTTCCCATCCCTTTCTGAGCACAGTTAAATTGCTGCAATGCCAGTGGCTCCACCTAGTCACTCAGATAAATGATCACTTCAAACCCAAAGTAGGTTACTTTGCAGGATGCCCTATTTATATATTTATTTTCACAAAACCTCCCTGCTTTCTTCCACTATGTTCCTTACGGTCTACGCTTTTAAGAGCTTCTGATTTTTCCCCCCTCTGTGCACTTTTTAGTGCACCCCTCAATCATGCTGTTCCAAGATTTACTTTTTCCCCCACCTCTACCCCCAAGTTCTTCTCCATGGCTTGATGAGATAGGATAAAATTACTTCTTTCCCTCCCCAAATCCTGCTCTACCTTTAACTTACAGCTAAGGATGGTCACCTTATTCCCTCTCCACCATCTCCTGACTCTCACTCAAAGACCTCCGCTGAGCTGCATTCCCGTCTCCTCCCTCTGCTAGTTTCTCAGTGATTTATTGTTGTGGCAATGATCTCTGCACCTTTTCTTTTCCTCCTTTCAAGCAGATATAATGTGGTTCTTCCCCACCCACTTTCCATCATCTAACAGCCTCTTCTTTTCCTCCTCCCAGCACCTCATTCCCATCTGGCAACCTCCTCACCCTCACACTTCAGCAGCCCTACCCTTACTGTGAAAGATAAGTCTGCTCTTACTGCCTCCAACTGTTGCCTCAATGTGATTTCAGATCTTTGATCCTATTACTATTTTTGGTGCTATTATTTATTATCTTTGCTATGTCCTTCTGGTCTAGTATAAAACTCCACTTCAGACAGGATTCTGCAGAATTCTGTGATTACATCTTACCCCTTTCGATTTTTATCAATCCCCTGCTCTAAATTATATTTTGGCAGATCAGATCAACTGCATGGCAAACCTCTCATACATCTCTTGGCCAGATTACTTTCTCTAACTGATTCATGCCTTTGGACTGGCTTTCCCATTGCCCTTTGCTGAGATATTTTACCACAAAATTCCAGTCTTTGTTCAAGCATGTTGCCTTCAGTCTCTGCACTGATATTGAGCCTGTTGTCTCTGATGAAGCAGCTCCAGCACAGTACACCCCAACATCAGGCACCTCCAGAAACCTCCGTGGCAGAACTTTTATACATGTACCTGTAACCTTTGTGTTACCTTCCTGGGTTTCTATCTATGGTCATTGGCTTTCTACAATGCCAGGTGTCCTCTCATCATCTTCTGGTTATCTGCAATATATTTCTGTCTCTTTCACATCTTTGAAGAATCTCTTCTAATACAACTTGCAGTAATTTATTTCTCACCTCATTTTTTCCATTTCATCCAACCCTACTACCAGTTATTCAGCAGTATTAACAGCAAGCCACTACCTTTTTTCTTCACTCTCTCTTCTCTTAATCTTATTACAAATCCCTTATGCTATAAAGAATGCCAATATATTACCCTCCATACAAAGGGTGAAAAAAGGAATTCCTTCTCTTTCCGTCGTTCTCAGGGTCTTCTGTCCCTGTTACCTTTTGGCCAGGTGCCCCACCCTGCTGCTACAATTTCTGCTGCCGTCTCCAGGAAGTCGATCTTTCAGTCATGCATTTCGAGCTCACAGTCTATCAGGGAACACCATTCAAAGCCCACCGAAAGCAGCAGCTGCTTCCCCGCCCTCCCTGCCCCCGCTTTCTCCCCCCTTCTGTCTCCTCAGTGCCATCAGTGTCCAGGCAGGCATGAAAATTCGAGCTCTGCCTCTTTCCTTCTCCTTCTTCTCCCTACAGAGCAAATGCAGGAAGCATCATGAAGCTCAAGTGCAGCCTCTTCTGCAACAGCACAGAGAAGCCCCACAGTTCTGAATACTCTACTCACTTCATGTTCATACTGGGGGTGTGAAAAGGAAATAATCTTCCAGTCTCTGGAATCCGAAGTCACTCCCCTCTGATTTAGTTTGCTACAGTCTTTCTTCTTTTACTACTTGGTGATGCAGTTTGCACATTTAGAACCTGTGTGTGGTGCCTTTGCATTTCAGGTTCATAGTTTTTACTTTTAAACTTCCCATCGTTTTAATTTAACTCTGTTTGAGTCCCTTTTCTGCATTTACTCTTTTCACCCCTCACCTCTTTCATCACCAGTTCTTCTCTCCAGTCTGCTTCTTTTCACTACTTTATTCTACTCTGCATCTTGCCCCAACCTACCCTTCCATTCACATTCTTTACCAAGGTAAACCATTTCTTTCTCATTAAAGCATGCTCTTATACAGACCCTTTCTTTCTTCCCATTTCTAATGAATATTGCTATACATTAATAAAAAAAAGATAAGATGAAAGCAGTCAAGTTTCAGTTATCTGGGTGATTTATGTTTGTCTGTTGTTTTGTTTGGGGTTTTTAAATGATGCTTGGAGGAAGGACCAGCAATATTCTATAGTTTGCAGTCCACAGAATACAATTATACCACCTACAATCAAAGTGTTGTTTCAGGAATAAAATGCACAGTGAAATAGATTAAAGAAATGAAATGATTCTTCATACATATCTGAAAGCCCATGCTACCTACAATCCGAGGTTGGAATCTCCAAGTACACAATGTGGAGAGGAGCATTTGATCTCATTTGCAAAGACGCTTTCATTAAAGCACTATAGAACATAATTATTAAACCTCATGAAACCCTGCAGATATAGCTTAGATAAAACACATTATGAGGGCCATTTTTCACAAAGAAAGGATAGTTATTAAAAAAAAAACATTTAAAGTCAGCACAAAGCTAAAAACCAAAGAAAACAATAAGACACAAGGAAGCAGAGCATAAGCAAGTCATACATTAATCATTTGTTCTGTGATGAAAATTAAACCACAAGCAAAGCATTCCTTCAGCAAACAATGTGGAAAACCCTTCCAGTTTATGTTATAGCTGAAGTACCTCCTTAAAAGGTATTAAACTATCCATGTGATCCTCATTTGGAAACTCTTCACAGTTACAGACAGGAAATAATGTCTGCACTCAACATATAGTGAGTTCCCGTAAAAAACTATAGCGCACAAGAATTGCATGCAGGTTAAATTAAGAATTAATAAAACCATAAAAGAGAGCCATCTACTGCTAGTACCTAAAAAATACATGTTACTTTCCAAAATTCAGTTATTCACCCAGGTTATTCTCAGCCTAAGCAACAGAATGTACTGTATGAATTAAAAACAAACAAAAAACCCCACGCAAAACCCAATCGTGAGAAAACAAGCAATTTGACTAAGTACTTTCCTTTTCTCTGTGAAAATATAACACAGATGTGATAAGGAAAAAATTAATTCTAAAAGTATTAGGACTTAAAATAATTTGTGCAAACAGTTTTAAACCAATCTCCCTATATCTACAACAGAAGTACCTAAAATAGCCCCAAAACACCTTTCTCTCTCCTCTTTACACATCAGCTGGCTTCATCTTTTGAGTGACTCTTCCATATTGCAACAAAAGAGTTGTTATTTTCTATTTAAACAATGCATTAAAAAGCAACACAGTATTTTAAAGTTTAACTACCATTCTGAATAAAATTAATTTCTATTCTTAACCAATTGCAGTTATGGGTGGGTGCATCAAACAACAGCAGAGGACAGAGGAAGGCTCTGCACTGAGATAAAAAGGGAGCTGCCACAGCAGGGAACAGCAGGGGGAGGGCAGGGGATGGTC
Source organism: Pithys albifrons albifrons (assembly GCF_047495875.1). Classification (NCBI taxonomy): domain Eukaryota; kingdom Metazoa; phylum Chordata; class Aves; order Passeriformes; family Thamnophilidae; genus Pithys; species Pithys albifrons. The sequence goes on along the minus strand of NC_092458.1, from coordinate 7,474,827 downwards.
AGTGCAGTAATGAGGATGAAATTTTTCTCCTCATGTCCACCACAGAGCACAGTGAGAGATTGCTTGCAATGCAATCTCAAACAGTTTGCAGCAGAATTTTTATATTTGTCATACAACTGAATCCCACTCAGGATACGAGCTGCCAAAATATGTTTGGAAAACAATTTTTACTTCCATGTATGACAATTCAAAAAGTAATTAAATTTGAATTGTATATAATACAGTAAGTAATGAGAGCTATAACACCTTGAGAGTTTTTCACTTTGATGTCTAAGTGTTCACTTTTTACAAATGTAACAAAGTGCATGTGCACCAAAACAAGCTCTCCAATGCTGCAGGATATTCTTTCCTACTTAGCAGTTGCTACATCAATCTTTCAAGTCAAGTGCTGGCTTAGATTTGATGCTGTCTACAGGTTCATTTAAACACTGGCATACTGGTAGGATCAGTACTGATTTTATCAATCCCCTTTTTAACAAAATCTGAAGGTTTTAGTAAAAATAAATCTTTGACTAGATGGATGTTATTGCTCTTATTTGCACAACCATCCTTGACATGGCCCATACTAGTGTTGTTCATATGGAACCCAAGAACAGCAGAAGAACACAGCTTCTATGGAGACTTCCCAATAACCCACATACAGCCAGACACCTACTGGCAAGGTATTTTCCAAGTTGCGTGGAAGTTCATGACAGGGAAAGGGAAAAAATTAATTTAACTGAAAAACAACTAGCTTTACTTTTATCCAGTCCCAGTTTGAAGCAACATTGAATCACTTCAGTTGAGCAACAACATGTTTCTTTTCTCGGGGCTCAGGGACTGCTTTTACTAAAGGAAGTGGACAACTTTAATGCAAAGGGGAAGGCAGTGCCACTGAAGACCTCTACAGGTAAGAAATGTGCAGCCAATGCAGACAGGGCAAACATATATTTTGAAATACATTTATTCCTATCTGAAGAATTGGACACATTTTCCCTGTGCTCTGCAACAAGCTCCAGCTGCCCCAAAGGTGATCTCTGAGAAAACACCTCTCTTCCTACTAATACAGTAAAAAATCACCATATTTTACCTGGCATTGTAGAGTGGAAAAAGTAAGCCAAATAAGTCAAAATTTAGCCACCTCCTTTTTAAGAAGCCCTTTGCATGCAAAACAGCCAAGCAGAGGATGCTCTCACATAAGAGTCAACAGGTTCCCACCAGCTTGTTAAGAACCATTTCTCTCTCTCTCTCAAACTCTCACAGAAGCAACAATAATATTTTGTAGAGAGATATTTATATAATCTGTTTCTATCACAAATAGGCACTACCTTCTGCTGTGTTACAAAGAAGGAAAAATAACTCCAGGAAAATATAAAGGACAATTAATAAGGCAAAGAGCAAGGAACGAAATCTCTACTTGTCCTTTCAGACACCTGATGAGCAGGTAAAATGGATACTCCAGTCCCCAGCCAGAGTAAACCAGTGTTGAAATGAGAAACACTCAGGACATGCTGCATTATACTGGCTCACTGCCAGGGCACACACACACCCACCCCAGGTGTGGGAAACACAGGCTCAAAGATCTTCCAGGAAAGAAGATCTTAAATGGCCAGAATGACTCACAAGCATGAAGTAACTTGGAATGCCCAGGGAGCCTCAAGCTCATCATCACCCTTACTCAGACCTCTACTGTTACTGTGCACATGGGGTTTGAGGGATTTATCAGAAGAGGCAGCAGCATGAGACAGGGAATTTGGCAGATCCTTTGGTAGAATTCAAGTGAAATTTTAGAAGTGAGGGACAAGAAACCACAAGGGGAAGCCAGAAAGTGATGACTTCTCCTATTCCTAGTCTCCTCCTTCTCTCACCCTTCTCTGTTCTACAGATTATTCCCCTATGTACCCTCTCCTCCTTCAGAGGCTCCTGGATTTTTCCTCCCACCAGGTTTAATCCATCCCCAAACAAGTGAGCATTCCCTCCTGTCCTGCCCACATAGCCTTCTCTCAGCTTCCTCAGACTGGGGGAAGAGGGAAGGAGGAAAGGAAAGGAAAAGAAGGCAGACCTGGGCCTTTCTTAGCTCCCCAAAAAGCCTTTGGACAGTTTAAGCATAAAGGACCAGTGCAGTGAGAGAAGTGGTACTCTCATTATGAGCAAACACTTGGAAGCAGCCTTCTTCTTGCCATTAGAGATGTCTCTCATCACATGTACAGTGTCTTGGGGAGCTGTAACAGGTTTGCTGATGCTTGGGAGAAACATCACCCTGTGCTCAGCCTCTTATGCACATCTCTGGGAAATGCAGGAGGCCACTACAGGAGATGGAGTTCCCTTGGATCTGATCTGCCACAGCCTCCCTTATGTCCAACAACCCCGCTCTCATTTCTCCAGCAAAGGCAAAGCATGCAGGCAGGGAAAGCAGGCAGTTGTTCACTCTTCCTACACCTCCCTATTCCTCTCTGAAGCAAATTTTGAGGACAGGGTCTTGGAAGTTATTGTATGTGCCCCTTTCTGTGACAACCCTCAGAGGGAATCAATTTTCCTTAGATGCAAAAGGTTATTACAGTAGGCAATGGTGGGGAAGGAGCACATCAGGTCAGTGATGTTACCACAGGAGACCTTCTACCCCCCTTCTGTTTCTGTTTTTCACCATTTTTCTTAAAAGAATTTAAAACAAACTACATGACAAAATATTTTAAAATGAATTCTCAGCCATTACACAGAAGCCACAATCAGTATGTTAGAATTGAAAGAGGAATGACAGGATATAATCTTCACTTCAAGTTAAAGTGAAAAATCTAACAAAAAAAATTAATGAACAGCCATATGCTATTCTGATTCCATGCAGAAGTGTTTTACCTGTTTTGTTAAGTTATTGTGATCAAAAGATGATGGGGCAGAAAAAAAGGAGGTTAAAAACTGCAGATTTCTAGAGCTTTTTCATCTAGGAACCAGGGAAATATCTTCCTTTGGCCTTTTTTTTTTTCCAAACCACTGCCCCCTTTTCCAGAAATCATTAATTCTTTATGAGTTGCAGTAGCAGTGCTAGTGTTTTCTATACATTGTCATGCAGAAATATGCACACACACACATGGCATTAAGAGATCTGTACCAGAAATTGGACTCACTAGAGCAAAAAAAGAACCTTAAATGCTCTCAGCAGGGAGCACAGAAGAGAGGAAGGGTATGAAGATGCTTAAAATATATGTGATTAATTCTGTTCTGTGCTAGAATTTTAAACCAGCCTAAATACTGCACTGCTTTAAGTAAGAATTTTTGAGTTTCTGTCAGCAAGGAAAAATGAAACAACACGTTTTCATTAACATTGGTTCTGTTTCATGGACAGTAAAATAGAACAGTACAAAAAATTTTCCCTTTTTGGAAATACTCATCTTTAAAAATTACTTTATGGAAAGCTGATGCTTTATCATTTGACAGTCAGAGTCCCAGATACATCAGCAACAGTAGATGACTACTCTGTGAGATCAGACAAAAATCAAGCAAAAAAAAATGCTTTGAAAGCATTTCTGATGTACAAGCAGTTAGTAGACTACTAACAGCTGTGGTGACATGGTTTGCAGTTCCTGAAATATTGCTCATGTCTCCAGTGCTGCCCCCCAAGTCACTTAAAGCATGTCAATATTCAGCTTTGTTTAGTGCTACCACACAGAACTGCTCTGCTGTACATCTCCCAGGGGACCTCACCTCCTCCTCTTTAAGCTTTTGTCTCCGTTTTTCTTCCACAGCTGCTCTTTTCTGCTCCTCTCTCTGCCTCTGCTCCTCCAGTCTTCTCCATCGCTCCTCTATTTGCTTTTCATACTGAAGTTTTGCTCTTCTCTCCTTCTCCAGTATCTGCTGTTCCCTTGCAGCTTAGGCAGAGAAAAAGGTGCATTTCACTTCATGCAAATTTTCTATGGCTTCAAAATTATTTGATAAAATGACACAACAGTGTAAAAGAACAAATACAAGTACACAGGGGCTTAGTACAATAAGATTAAAGATATAGTGCACAGAAGTGCTGAAATGACTTGTAAATCTTGGTGACTTGCTCAATAAATAAATAAGGAAGCCCTTGTACACAATGTGACAGTTTGTATCCCTTACCTATGTAAAAACAGTGTACAGAAGAGTTTAAAATACTTTTTTGTTTATGTTTCAAATCTCTCTGCAGGTCAAAGCCAAATTATTTTTTCAAACATAACAAATGTTCCCAGTTAGCTTTGAAGTGAATCAGCTACATATATTGAAGCAAAAGCCCCTGGAAATTTTCTAAAACTGCACTTCTCATTATGGAACCACTTTCAAAGTAAGTACATGACAACAACATACACTAAGTTTTCTATGAAGTTTTGAAAATACACCGTTCAGCTCCTAATTTGGTACCACATCTTTACCCACTTAATAACTCCTGTTATTGAGGGTTTGCCCAGTTGTTTATTTGAACTGGAGCAATAACCTGCTTGAGACATCACCTTGATAGAGAAATTCAGACTGCAGCATTACATACAGGACTGTTGCTTCAGGTTTACACAGGACAAGAAGTAGCAGAAGTCAATGTGGCAAATCATGAGGAAAAATTCAGTTTTCTCATGCAAGTGTATTCCATAAAAAGACAGGGAAGAGGAGTTCAGTAAGCATGCCTACATACACACAAGCCTGTAATGTCACATACCAACACACATACAGCCGATACCAAAGGAGGAATATTCTCACAGTTGCCAAGCTAAGAACTTGAAAGTTAGGGAAAGCCAGAGTTATCACCAGAGCTAGTCCATCCTCATGCACACCTATTCAGCCTCACACTGCTTCTTCAGTTCTAGTTTCCTTGCACACCACATTTTCATCCTTCTAACTCTCTCGCAGTATCTTCCCATCATTCCTCTGCTCTTGTCCAGCCATTTCAATTCCCTCTTCTAAGATCAGCCTTTTCCCCTCAGCTCCTGCCCCCAGGCTCTTTAACCACAACTGTCACTTTTAGTCCCTCTCACTCCATCCTCCAGCCCTTGGGAGAAAGCCAGAGTTTTTCCAACCCCCAAACCGTTTTCAAACACTTGTATTTCTTCCCCTTGAATCCAGAACCCTCCTAAAACACTTGCTCCTCAAACTCAGCCTGCTTTACAGGACACCTTCTAGCTTATTCTTGTTAGAAATATAGTTGATATTGTCTTCATTTTCTGCCTTATGAAAATCAACTGTTCCTCCCCATTCAGGATGAGGTAGTATGAGGGGAGAGTCAGTGCTGCAGGCAAGCCTGGATTAAACGTGCGAAGAGTCAGACATGTAAGCAGAGAAAAAGTTACCCCAGAGACAGCAGAAGACAAGTGACCACTCCTTAACTGTTCATGACTGCTAGCCATGTCAGGCACAGCAGGTGAAAAAGGGCATGCTGGAGTTCATAAAAACCAAAACTAAAGTGGGGTGCTCAGAGATTGTGCTAAGGTTGCCTTCTGAGAAAGTAGGTGAAATCAGGGACCGATTCTGGACTGAGAAGAAAACCATTTTGACATCATGAACATACATACAATTCTTGTTCCTTAATTTAGGGATACTAAACCACTGATTGATGAGTTTTGGCTTTGCTGAAAAGGTTATTCCATATGGCTCAAAGTACCTACTGACTGTTTAAAGATTGGATCTTCTGGGGAACATGCTGCTTTTTTCTGACCTTCTAGAAGAAATTTGTGACAGTCAAACCATGACCAAAATTAAAAGCTCCCCATTACAGAAATGGTCTTAACCCTAAAAAAATATGTTTCCAGAATGTACATATAATGCCAGGGAAAAAAATGCAGTCAATACCTCCCAAATCCCCATGGCCAAACACTCCTAAATTCTACAGGTTTCAGTTTCCTTCTCATCTCCTCTTGTGCTCCTCATTTCAAGTCCTTTCCAATCTACTCATCATGTCACTTTCTCAGGAACAAGCAAAGAAGGGATAATGAAGAGGACAGAAGAGATAGCCCAGATCTGAGTATACCTGGAAGAGCAGTAAGCTACAACTCAGGCTGGTTCATGCCCCAGATAGACAGAACCTCAGGGGAGATTAAGTACTAAACAGGAGCAGATTCTCACCTGAACTACCAAAAGGAATCTTGCTGACTAAGCCCATGGTACTAAAAATGCCAAGTCACTGTTCTCAAGCCTCAGGTTTTGTCAAGAAATGGTCAACAGTTTATTTAATGAAAGAAAACCAGTATTTTCCTATGATTCTTTTCACATGTGTCCATATTGGTTTAGTTGACATTTCCTTAAAATATATGCTTAGCTTAAATTTTCCAAAAATCATGAAACACTGACAATTCCTTCTGGCAGGTATTGTCAGGTAACCTCTAGGAACAGTGCCACCAGCCTTTCTTGTTATTACAATAAGAAAAAGTGAAATTAACTGTTTAACATGTTTGATGTATCCAAACCAATGAACTGGAGAGTTCATTTAATTTATGTTTATATATTTATATATTTATTTATATATTTATATTTATATATTAACTGTGTATACACACAGTCCCCTTACATAGATTTTTAGGGGTTTTTACTTATATCCATATTTTACAATTCTCTCAACGTTTCCCTGCTCATATTAATAAGACTAAAAAGACTGATTATTTTAAAAAACCCTCTCAAATCTATGCTTATGTTATTGAGGAACTGAATAACAATTTTTCTCATCCTCTTGAAAGATTAACCATTTAAAAACCTATGGAAAAGTATCTGCTTTTTGCCACACTTATTAACTCTGTGGTATCTTTTAATATGACTAAAACTCAATAGGCTAAAATTAAGCTTTTTACCAAGTCATCCTACATATTATCCAAGTATCATCCAAGGCTTATTTGATATTTCTACAGATCAGAATCCTAACAGTCAGTATCTTGCACATAAACCTACACTTAAAAGCACATAATTCAAAGAAGAATATCAACTTGCAACTATAGAATATAAAATACTTGAATGTAAATCCAGAAAGACAGATTATTCTTTTGATTTAATTTAAAAGAAGTGATAAAGACTTGGAACAGATTGACTCCCAATGGTAAAAATTCACAGCAGAAAAATTGTTTTTAGTTACTTACTCCTATTAACAGATATACATAACACATACACCTCCTGCCAACTTACCAAGGTATTTCTCCCTTTCTTCTCGTCTTTCCTTTGCCAGTCTTTGTCTTTCATCAGTTTTCAGAAATCCATCAATGGCTGAAGACAAAGAGGAAAAAAAAAGTCTTAAAAAGGTGTTAGTAAACTAAAACATAATCCAAAAGAAATTAATAAAATCCACAAAAAATAAATCATAACTACTGCATTTGACAACTCCAGTAACAAACCCAGTTTTGCATTTGCATGCACCAGGTTGACAGCCTGGGATTTGGGTTCATCTTGAGCACAATCTCCTGCCTTCTGCTGATCTCCAGGCACAGTTCCTCAGTGTAAGTGCCTGACTCCTCTTCTCAGAGCACACAAGCATGCTGCTAGTGCTTGTTTCAAAACATGCAACTTTCTTGGGAAAAACCATAAGGGTGCAATTAACATGTATTTATCTTCGTTAATAAGCTCGTTTTAGATTTTTTGGCTAAAAAGAGAAAGGTAGCTCAGAAAAGCAGTAAGCAGCTATGGGGCATCCCAGCCTTCATATTTATGGCTTCCCACAGCCCCACACTTTCCTTGCTCACCAGCAGCAGCTCGTTTCAACAACCAGCAATTAGCGCTGGATGAGGCCATGCAGGCAGCAGCCCTCCTGCCTTCTTTTCCAGGCAGGAAGCACTTTGTTTCTGCCTCGAATTGGTATCTAAAAGTAGGTTACTTCTCTGGGAGGAGGTTGCCTAAGGTTGTTATCTACCTGGATACAGACATCCCAGTTCTTTGCACAGCATGAGCAACTGAAAAGCCCAGCTTAAGGAGGCAGGAAGGCAGAGTGTGACACACAAGGTGCCTCAGGGTCACCTGCCTCAAAGTCCTGGGACAAGCAGCCAGCCAGACCTTAGATGGACCTCCTGCAATACCAAGGGTAAGGCCACCAAGCAGTGCCTTGACAGACCACCTAAAGGATGATATCCTTTTAAAACAGCTGACAGGGCCTCCAGTGCCCTCCTTTCTCTCTGTTTTCAGGAGCTCCTGAGGTCTGAGCAGTGCAAACAGGCACGGTATCCCACAGCACAGTTTACATCCTTTGCAATCATTATCCGGGCTCCCTGCTGGGTTACTGAATTATAATTAAGTCCCCTTCCCTTTTGCTCTGAGAACTGCAGTTTTTAATTTTATCAGATAAATGTGAGTGGAAAAGTCACATAGACTGTAACCCCAACTCGCTTCCTCAAGAGTAACACTTACAGGCTGCTTTTCAAAGGCATCCTGTTTGTGGGAACAAGGATCTTCCATAGGAAGTACCTTCCTGGACTGTTCTGAATGTCAGCCTCGGTGGTCCCCAGTGACTCGATAGACACACAGGTCTCAGCTGTGCCCTATTACAGTAACAGCTCTCTAATCCTCACACCATCCCTAATCCTCCTTGGCACACACAGACAGCGACAACCTGATGGCAGCCAGGCCGCTGAAAATTGGCATCATAGCTTCCAGATGGTTAATTACAAGTAAATTTGTGGGTCAAGTATATATTTAGTTTTTACCAAAGACTCATCCTACTTCCATACTAGTCCGCTTGTTTGCTCCCTTGGCTGCCATTTATTTCCACATTTGACAAGGAAGGAGGAGAGAAGAAGCAGCAGCTCAGTAAAACAACCATGGCTAAGGTTTGTAACTACTTTGAAGAGACCCGTAACAAGTAGGCAAGAAAGGGAATCCTGCTGTCAGCATAGTTACCTTACTGCTCCAGTGGAAAGTTTTTCAGAGATCCAAAAGTCAAAGCAACATGAAACCTAGAACTGAGTCTAGAAGCAGCAGGGGGAAGTGAAATCAAGACTGGATCAAGAGTCCCAAAGACAGAAGACTGAGCTGAGGCTTGAGAAAGGGAAAGAGATAAGCAGAAGCACAAGCCTTCTGTGCCAAAGGATATAACTCAGGTGGAGAGGTGGAACACGAAGCATGAAATCCAGGAAGGGGATAAGCTGGAGGAACAGGAGAGGAACAACAAGACAGTTCATGTTCATGGACTATTTTCACAAAATCCTGCACTGATTCCCATCACCCTCCCGCTTACGACAACTATCTCTGAAACCCATCAGCAAAAATATACCCCATTATGCCTGTCACTAAAATTACAACTAACTCATCTCTACTTTGATTGCTTCATGAACACAACTAGCAGAAGTGGATCTAAAAATCTTGTTTACAACTGCCATAGCTATCCCAAAGTAGAGGCACAGTTTTTCAGGATGGCTTTCTGAAGCACCTGGATGTCTCCACCCCACTCAGACAATATTGAAAGATCATAAAGGCTGTAAAATTAGATACTTAAGAAATGAGGATGCATCCAATTGAAACAGTCTGTACCATCCTTATTTTGCCTGGTCTTACACATATCTTATGCATTTTTCACTATTAGGTCTGTTTGATTATTTATTCAGTGCTTAAGAGGCGAACCAAATTCAAAGTTTTTAGTGTTTCTTACTTCATTTCTTTCTGAAACTGAAAAGTAGACAGAACTATATCTGAAGTCTGTCTTGGAGAACAGCACTCCAGACTTGGCTATAACACAGGTGAAACAACAAATATATGGAACTACTGCTCATTACATGTACAATGCACCACTGTGAAAAAAAACCCAAACAAACCAATAAACCAAAAAAACAAACAAAAACACAGTGGAAGAAAACAAACAGTATGCAATCCAGTAAGTACAGGCATCAAACACATATGCATGTGGCAAGAGTAGCATTAAAATAGCACAGGCATCCTCAAAACTTGACTTTGTGAATCAGCATGCCTGCCAAAAATCAAAAATTTGCTTGCCTTCAGAAAGTAAATATAGCTTTGAAGGACAGAATAACTATTCCCTGGGTAACAGCTTGCCCGTTGGGATGATTTTCGAAGGCCAAAATTAGCGTATTTGCTACACATCTTCATATAATATACATTATAAACACAGTGGGCACAGCAGTTGCCTGCGGCGAGGTATTTCATTAATGACAGGAATTCAAATTCCCTTTGACAAGACAGACTGCGAGCAGGAAGCTGGCACAGGTAACTGCCCTGGGAACATCAGGGCATCCCTGCCCGTAACAGGGAACTGCCAGCAGAGGGCAGGACAGGGTCTGAATCAACAAAGCCCCACAGCTAAAAGCTCTCACTGCGCTAAGTGACCTCAGGTTAACAGTCTGTATACGCAGATTTATCCTGAGCCTTCCTCGTATTTACAGCTAAGCCTCTGATCCCTCGGTGAGAAAGGCACGTAACAGCCAACAACATGCCTGAGTCAGGATGTAAATGCAGGCTGGTTGTGCCTTCTGCCAGCCACAGTAATGAATAGGAGACATTGGCAGATAGTTTGGTTATAAACATTTATTCCTAGACTTGCAGAAGAATAAGAAAACTGCTCAAAAAATAACATCAAAGATTTTACTCTAAGGAGACACACACAAATTGCTGCTAGTTCTTACTTCATCTCCCAGCCCTCCCTAAATCCCCCTTTCCAAAAGGTCACTCAAAGCCATAAATCTAACCACTGGGCTAATTCCTCAAGATTGGGCCTCATTTTTTGATTGAGAGGGGCCAGCTGTTCCTCTGGGACTTCGTTACAATGAGCATTTCCAAAGGAAAAGACCATAACTTAAAACACTTAAAATGTCAGCAGCAGTCTCACAGCACTAATGTCCCAGCTAATCCTGCAGGATTCCTTCAACACTTCCATGTTACTTTAAAACAGATATTCACAGAAGTGAAAACTGGCATATTAATCACTGCTTCAACCCCTTTTCATGGGTTTATTACCCTTTTTATGCAGGCTGATGAAACAGTGCCAGAGCATGTCCACACACACTCTGCTCTGTTCCACATACTGTTTGTGTAAGACTCTTGGTGATTGCTCAAGACGAAGAAGGTTGTCCTGTCCCGATGAGACACATGGCAAGATCGGTCTTTTGAAATCCACATCCTGTTTCTGGTGAGAAAACAAGTTCTTGAGCAGGACAATCAGGTTACTGGGAGCTGAGACTACATTTCAGAAGGACCAACCAGTTGCTTGGACACCTCCACTCCTGAAATTCACATCCGAGTAATTGTCAGCAGGTAAGGTCTCCATTCTTTTATATTTTCCCTCCTGCTTTGTTGTCCCTTCTGCTACACACCCTTCTGACCTCTGTAATATCCCACAGTATCTGCTTCCACAATGTGTTTATCCCCAGCAGATACTGAAGCCCTTGACAGCAGGCATCCTGACACAGAAGCAAAGTCAGCTGAGGATGTGAGGCCGGCTCTGTGTCAGTGTTCAACATACCGAGACCTTTGTCCATTCTACATAATTATGTTCAACACATTTAGACCTTTGTCCGTTCTGTATGACATTGTCCAACATTTTTAGACCTTTGCCACAGCGAGTGTCATTTACACTGATGTTGCTGTGTCGGTGAAATTCCCAGCCTGGATACAGTCTCGTCCCTAAAAACTTGCTTTCTCTCCCTTAAGACTGTTCTTGAGACAATAACAGAGACTTTTCCACCTGCTGCCACTTCTCTCTGGGGTACTACTGAATGAAGAAATGTTCAAGCTTTCAGTTACTGACTATACTTCAAGAGGAAAAAGTTATAAAACTGTATGTGATTGTACCTGGGTGACATCTTTTATTGGCACTTTTCCTAAATTTTAATTATAGTATATAGCTGAGAGGCTTTCAGGTAGAGGCAACACACAAACAACACAAGGCCTTTGCAGGTGTGTTCAGTAAGGTTAAATGGATTGTTGCCCTTTTTGATAATTGTTGTCTTTTTTACATTTTCTTTATTTAAAAATCTTAATATAAAGAATCAGAATTTTTCCAGTTTCAACTCCTTAATTTTTATCTTTGCCAGGATGGATTTCAAATATAATTGGAAAAGAAAAAGGGATATTTTTCCATTATGTGTAATTAACATACCAGGAGGGCTATCTGTTGTTATAAAGATGTTAAGTAGACAAAGTCATTAAAGGCAAACAGTTGCCAAACACAGTGACATTTCAGACACCCCAGGCTAATTGTCTGAGCAGTGGCCTGGTAGATAGAACAGAGAAGCTGTCAGGGACTGCACACTCTGATTAAGCAACTAGGACACCTGCCTTATGCTCCTGCTCCCCACCCTGAATGTTCAAATTATTGAGTCAAGAACTTTAGCTGTGAACTATAGTTACACAAAGAGTACAGTAGCAAAATACATCCTGCTGATATGTTTATTTAACGTGAAATCACTCCAAAATGCTGGCCAAATAACCTTGAAATAATATATACAGGTCATTTGGTGATCATGTATGCTAACAGCAAGGGTGGTCCCGTGGTGTAAAGGAGAGAACTCTGGACTCTGAATCCCAAGGACCTGAGTTCCAGTCTCAGTAGGACCGTCCCCTGGCAGTTCAGCCTCCCTGCCATCCCATCCGACCTTGGATGGTCAGCAGGGTCAGCCCCGGTTAGTACCGGGTGCTGTGACAGTCCCAAGGACTTCCCTGTCACTGTCCAAGCTCGCTCGGCCGTGGCAAATGGACCTCAGGACTTAAACGGTGGGGCCAGTTCTGTGCACGCTGTGCCTCACCTAAAAAATCCACTGCATAGGCTGGAAGGGCACACCCACATGGGGAGAGCCCTTCCCAAATCTTTGTTCATGAAGTCTGGCCATACATATTAACAGCAATATCACTGCATGGGGAGGAAACACTTGCTAAATATAAAAGGCAGCTCTCTGTTCTGCATGAGCCCACAGACACATTATCAGTTCCATGGGGCTGTGTGCTTTATGTGCGGCGTGTGCAGCCTTAGCAGTGCCCCACAGAGACTCCAGTATCAGGCAGGCACAGCACACACACCTCAAGAGCACTTGGAGAAGTGATAGGATATGTTAGCAGAATGTTTTTGCTTATGAAAACATTAGACAAATAATAACAATAGATTAATTATTTAGTTTACTGAACAGGTCCCTAGCAGACATCCCACCACAGTAAGCACACAGAAAGCAGCAGCAGTGTCAATGTGTGTTCTACACTGATGTTTTATTTATGTGCTTCTGTAATCTCTCAGGCAGAAAGGAGTCCAGAGGAGTAACCAGCACTTGATGGTGTCTTTCTCCAAGATTTAACACACATGAACATCTATAGCTGGATTTTTCAAACAGCACTAGACCACAGACCCATTTGGAATCTGTAGGTAGGATCTTCCCTTCTAGCCTGTCCAGCAACTTTCTGGAAGGAAACACTGTTATTCTGGAACAGATCAAAAAAATAAAAATACTGCTTTTAACCCACAATTAGTGCTTTGAAACTACTAGCGTTGGCCAAGGAGTAATTGGTGGCACTAGCTGGAAATTTTGTACTAAAACAGCAAGCAAACTCCCAAACCTTGAAGCTATAAACACTACAAATGAAACAACTTTTTTTCTATGACTAGAATTTTTTTTGTCTTTCATTCAATCACTGCATATCTCCTGAATTAGCAGTAGTCTCAACATGTATTTATGATTTATGCACAGACTAACTTGCACAGACTAGTTTCACTGACTTCAGCAGGACTACTTTGTTAAAACAGAAAATATGGAAATACCTTGTTCAGATCAGGAAGCCCCTGTATGACCCACCCAAGGCTGAAAAAAAGAAGCCCTATCACTTGCATACCATCATAGTAAATGTAAAACACATTTGTTGGAAGGACAGCAGCTATAAATACTGTAAACACTGCTTGCCTGTTCACTTCCCTTTAATTTTTTGCAAGAAAAAGCCTCACTGCAAAACAGTAACCCTGAAAGTAACAGTTATTTTGCCCAAGTCATCTAAGGGAAGCATTTCAGTATCACATACATTTGTTTCTCCATTGCAGTGAATTCAACCTGAACCACCTCATTTTAGGAACATACACATCAAAATTAAAGAAATTCCATTTATTGCTAGCAACTTTTGTTACGAAAATAAACTAGAAGTTTTTCATCTATAGTGTATTGTAGCACACTTCAATTTCTCCTTCAAAGGGTTTTGGACTTAAAATATACATTTATGTATCAATATCTGCTGATGTTACAGACTTATTATTATGTATTAGGTAACCAAAGCTCAGTGAAAAACCAGCATTTCACTGAGAAATTCAGATATTTTTAGCATCAGCAGACCAGATGGGAACTGCAAGTATCCATTTCTCCCACCTCCTGCTAGCTTGTAATCCCCAAATGTAGATTAAAACACACTTCCTATTCAATTTAATTGGCTTTGCTCATGTACGGCACTGAATAGTGACCTTACGCTGTGGTGGTTTTACAGTTGTCATTGCTGGGTTGTCCTCTCAAATGGCAGCTGAAGCACATAAAGACAGCAAAAGGGAAGGGAGAGCACTGAGCTGCTTTACCACACCCAGGTGGCAGGAGCTCTGGTGGAAGCCTCGCTCAGCCCTCAGGCGGGTAAGGAGCTGCCCTGCAGCCGAGTGCACCACAGCTCTCACTTTACTGTGCATTGTGTCCCTGCTGACAGCGCTGAATGCTTCTTCAAACCTTCACAGCAACACCCTATGCTGTGATTTAAACCCAGGGGGTGCAAAGGCAGAGTGTGCAAATATCACCTGAGGAAAACAGAGAGCTTCCCGGATGGAGCACTCAGGGCAGCTGGAGAGCACTGGGCTGAGCTCCGGTCCTCATGCTCTGGCTCTTGAGTGTCATCTCCTCCTCAGCAATGGGTGGCTGTGCTGCCTTCACTGCAGGCCAGACACCCCCATAGCCCCCACACCAGCAGTCAGCACCTGCAGTTCGGATTTGGCTTTGTGGCGAAGGGCAAGTTTGGGATGATTTTCCCACTGTGGCAGTAGCCCAGAGCACGCCAAGCTGCCCAGCCCGAGCACCCTGCTGAAGGCCATTATTCTGCTGCCAGAGTTCCTTTTACCCAAAATTAAACTTTCACAGCACCTGCACGCAGAGCTGCAAATCTCTAAGTTCAGGTAACTTAAGGGTCATGGGACAGCATTTTGGGGGAGGCCCAGCAGTCTCTGTACACTGTACATTCTGTAGACGCTGCCTTCCACTGTGGATTCCTTCTGCAGGGCTGGGTCTCTGCAGCAAAGGGACTGCCTGCAGATCGGCCAGCCAGGAAAGATAAAAAAAAGTCCTGTAATCAAACTCTTAGTTCACCTCTATGTCTAAGGACCCAAACAAAAGCATGACAAAAAACTAAAGCTTGCTTCTAAACCAACTTCAGTGAGAAAGTGTTCTTTTGGACCCTTGAGTAAACATGACAATGTTTTGTCATACATTCTCATAAACTGTAATTTAATGGGCAGTCCCATGGTGTAAAGGAGAGCACTCTGGACTCTGAATCCCAAGGACCTGAGTTCAAGTCTCAGTGGGGACCATCCTCTGGCAGTTCAATGCCTCCCTGCCATCCCATCCCGTCAGATCTCGGATGCTCAGCAGGGTCAGCCCCGATTAGTGCCAGGTGCTGTGACAGTCCCGAGAACTTCACTGTCACTGTCCAAGCTCGCTCGGCTGTGGCAGATGGACCTCAGGACTGAAACGGTGGGGCCAGTTCTGTGCAGGCTGGAAGGGCACCCATGTGGGGAGAGCCCTGCCCATATCTGCATTTGCAAATTCTGGCCATACATACACAACTTAAAAAATTTTTAAAAATCTACAAGTATAGGACTCACAAGGGGGAGACAGTGGTTTAGTGAGTGAGCGTTTCAGAGGTGGCAATTTGTGCAGAGTAGCATAAACATCACACTGCACACGTATGTATAGGGATGGTTCTGCAGACTCCTTTTACCAACTTTTTTTCATTTTGAGTCTAATTTAGTAGAAAAAGCAATAAAGATACCAGTGCTTTGAGGTTTGCTCCAAGTTGCAGCTAAGATATAGAGAACCAAGTTAGAGAACGAAGAAAACATATTTGGCTTCTAACAATGCTTACAGAGGTGTGACATGTTCTAGCATGGCCTCTTTTATCACAATATGTCTAAATTTTTCTTTCCCTAGATAGTAAAATTAACTTTTTAACATTACTTGCATTTCTCACTATACCCTCTCCTCCTCTATTAATGAAGATTTGTAGAAAGCTTTAGGATGTTTCCGTTCTGTTCTGTTCTTTGTGGTGAGAAAAGCGGATATAGAGCATTTAACAAAAGAAAAATCCATTTGCAATTTCCCTTAAAAAAAAAAAAAAAGTGTTGATGCCTTACTAACAAGACCTGCACCTATCAAGGACTGACCTAACTAACCTCCACTTTGCTCTGCCCCTACCTGCTGCTTTACTGACAGAGTGTATTGTTCCACACAGAAGTAGCTACCAGACATCAAATGCAGAAAGCGCATTTTCACTGTGATTTGGCAAAAGCTTCCAAGAGAAAGATGCAAAGCTGATGCAAAGTGGACATGATCAAGTGAACTTCACCCTCTGTGGACTTGATTACGATTAGGAGGACCAGCTGAAATGTTACTTTTGCTGTGCTTCACACTAATCATATTTCCCATGTATTTATTTCGGGGAGAGCATCCATTGATTATCAAAATTAAAACAATTTACTCTAGGAATGTGCACAGTAAGTCCTCATAGGGACAAAAAGCTTCAGCAACTAAATGTCTTTAACCTTCTTTCTTGCATTTTAGTAGATGTACTACGTCAACGTACTTAATATTTAAAACATTGTGTATAGACATAGTTTTAACTACATTTCTGGTCACTTTATCATGCAGCTCCTGCTTTTGCATTCCCCAGTCTCGGCCTCTATATATAATTCTTAATAAATCATATAATTTAGTGGGATCCAAACATTTGCCCATTTAAATCCAGAACACGAACTTTTCCATCTGGTGTTTATGAAGCCACTTGACCTCATCTGAGAATCTAATCATTCTAGGTCTTCCAGCAAGAGCCATATACATCCTTGTTGGAATTTCTGCCTACTTTTCTACCTGTCCTTCAGCTGTGAGCTTCTGACTCTCAAGGAATATCACACATGAAGCTTTCGATGGAATCAAGTCCACCTGCAAGATGCTGCTGAGATCTGACAAAGCACTGGCAAGCTGTGCCCCAGACAAAGAGAACAAAAATATTCAATTTGTAACGTATGTAACTTTGTATGATCGTTTCAAACAAATGTTCTTGATCCAACTATTTAATATTGGCCAATGTGCACAGAAAATGTTAATTAAGTATGTTAGAAACCAAACCAATCCCCCTAAAGGACAAGGCTCCAAAAGCCAGAACATAATTCAACTCTCATCCTTGTACTATATCAAAGGGTCTGAATTACTTGGAGGTCCAAGATGTCTAGGAAATACCTCAAAGTGGAGATTGCCTTAACATTGACTCAGGCAATCTAATTCATGTATGGGGCTAGTACAGTCTGCTGAAGGAGTCCAAGACAAAGAGGGAACAGTGAGACACAGTCACAGCTATAACTGAGACATGTCCTGCTCCCCCCTTTTCTGCTCCATTCTGATAGACACAGCATTTTATGGTTACAAAAGGCCTTGGACCTGTTAGATTAGTATTTGGAAGAATATTTTGCAAGGGGAAGGGATGCTACGGAGATGGACTGATACACAAATAAGGCTGATCATTTCTGCATCCCTTGAAAGAGTTATGTGAACCCATGTTCTTAAGTGGAATTTACTTGGATTTTCAGTGGTATAAAACATATTAATAAGATTAAGTCTGCTTTTTTTTACCACTGCAAAAGATAAATCTTAGTTTAATCTGTAATTTCTCAGAGGTTTATTCTCTGAGTTCCTGCTATAAATTGTATGAGCTCTTTATGCAAACTCAGAACACAGGTCACATTATATATGCAGGTTCTTAGCAAGCAGAATAATAAAGATAATTTGCTAAACCACAACTTTTCTACACAAGAGAGATGAGTGGATTATGCATCCACTCATTTTTCAAGTCTCAAAAAGCGACTTTTTTTTCAGGGTAAAAATTTGGAGCTTTTAAAAAGATTCACAAAAATCTATAAAACTAAAGGATAAAACAGAAGTACAAGTGACTAAGCTGTATGCAAAGTTCTTCTCTAACGATATGCAAAGATGAAAACATACACTGAATCCAGGATTGACAGCACACTTAGGGCAACACAAGAGGCCAATTAAAACATAGTGGGTCGCTAAGCTTTGCAGTAAGGAGAGCTTAGCACAGAGATCAGGTCCTGTATTCAGTATTTTCTGTCAAAGTTCATCTAAACTTTGGCAGTGATGTGTGGCAAAGCTACACGGGATGGAGGGAGACTCCAGTTTGTGCTGGAGTCTCCCTACCCTCTTTTGTGACCTTCATGGCCCAAACAGAAAGAAGTTGAGAGATGTATTGAATGTTATTTAACAACGTGCAGTTTTCACAACCAGGACAAGTCTGTCTCTGCCCCAGCTCAGGAGTGCTGTGCAGCAGCAGGCACTGCAGCCACAGGGGAGAACTGCAGGGACTCGACTGGCATTCCCTTGGCACTGTCACTGTATCTTCAGACACAAACAGGCTCTTGCACAGACATGTGCACTCTACAAGCATGGTGTTTTCTTTTCACTGTTACCTGAATTCATGTCAGAGCCCAGAGACACTGGCTCAAGACATTACTTTTGAAGAAAATGCAAATACTTATAGAATCGCATTTCTCAGAGTATTTTTGTTGATCCTTCAACCATCAGGAGAAGACTGACTAGATTCAGAACTAAGTCCAAACACTGTAAGTGTTAGACTTAAAAATTCAACATCAGTGCCCAGATGCTTTCTGAACACTCAAAAAAAGTAGAAATTAATATAAAATGTTCTAACAAAAAAGTGGTTTATATTTGTCTATAATTACAAATTTCTATTAAAAAGTTTGTATAGGTCTTACATCACAATGTAATTTTTTATTTATTCCTTCTGCCTCTGTATACTCTTGCACCTGATTTTGTAGCACTTTGCACAGCAAATATCTGGTTCACAGACTCTAATTTTTCTAATTATTCAAATTCTTTGAACAAGGGACTTTGAAAAAACCTTTGTGGGGCACTGAAAAGCCTCTTTTCTTAGAGGGCTGTGCCTCAACACTGGATTCTCTACTGAAATGCTCTCAGAGGTCAGGGCATTCATAATCAACTTCCTGCAGAGGGTGGTGAATTTGGGGGCACGTAATATGGGCAAGTTTTTACTGCATTCTGTGGTACCACCTGTTTTTACCATCTTTGTAGGAACATAACACACTTTATCATATCTGTCAAATTTGGTTGAGGCTGACTAATGTCTTCAACAGCTTATTATTGGTGAAAAGAAAGAAGGATAGACAGACAAAGGTGTGACCCTCTTCGTTATATTTTATTTTGAAGAAATACAGACAACTGAGTTCTTGAAATTGTTGCCAGACACTTGAAACCTGTATCAAAGTCCTCATTCATTTGAACGCCTTCAGAAATACAGTGATCCAGTGTATGATGCCCTACATCAATAAGGGGTTTCTATCTTCAAGGCCTCCGCTATTCACAACAAAATGGCCTTGGTAAAAACAAAATTCACAACCTTAAGAAAATCTATCAAAAACTATGGAAGTTTCTAGAAACAAAAATTACAAAATTCGCATGTTATGCTTTTAATAACCTAATAGTTCAGCAAAAAATCATTATATTCTTCTGCACATTTTCTGAACAACTCACCAAGATAAAAGCAACTAAAAAAATGGCAGGACACAGATGAGTCAAAACCCACAGATTTAAACACACAGTTTAAATGTTTAAGGAAAAAGACATACAGTGTCATGCTGTAGTAATTCAATGCCCGACATTTAAACTGAGAGGCTTACAGAAAGTCAGAGACAACATATAAGATGAATATTTTAAGAGAAGCTTAATTTAGTGCCATAACATTAGACTGCCAAGATAGACTGACCAACAATAAAAGAAGAATAATTTTCATTGGTAATTCCTTTTGGGTTACTTACAAAAAGCAGAGTGAGAAACTGAGTGCTTGCAGTTTATCAAAACATCACCGTTTAGCTAAAAAAGGGGATGGTAACAGAAACGCTTGAAAAGATCCCTTACATGGAACATACCAAGCTTTAAAAGGAAACAAAGGTAATTATTTGCACAAGTGAACAGTAGCATAAAAATACTAAGGTTGATGACTGGTGAATGATTGCTGAATTCCCACTCACAACTTTCTCCTGGGGGAGATGCCACACTGAATACACCGGCTCTAATCACACAGCCAGACTCTCTGGCACACACATTTATTGAATGCTATGACATAGCAAAGCAGCACGTGGTGTGGAGGAGCACATGGGGATAAAAAGAAAGCTCTTCAGTAGAGATAAATGCATGATGAATGCGAGAAATTGAAGGTCCCACATGCTTGTCAGGCAATACTTTGTTCTAATTCATTTTGAAAACAATTGAATAATGATTTTGCAATTAAATTATCTACTTGTAATACAATGTAATTATACATTTTGGAAGATAAAGGCTGGTTAGATTAA
This sequence comes from Pithys albifrons albifrons, assembly GCF_047495875.1. Classification (NCBI taxonomy): domain Eukaryota; kingdom Metazoa; phylum Chordata; class Aves; order Passeriformes; family Thamnophilidae; genus Pithys; species Pithys albifrons. The sequence goes on along the minus strand of NC_092458.1, from coordinate 7,454,312 downwards.
TTCTTTCTAATGTGTGTTCAGACTTTGTAAGTGTACAATTAGCCTGTACATGTATTAGTTGGTAATTTCTATTTAAAACTTACTTTTTTATTTTCTTGTGTTCATTTGTTCTTCCCCTTGCCCCTTTCTGATGTGTTGCAAATGCAGTTTTAATAAAACAAGTATTGGTAGAAAATGTAACCTGACTTATCCTGCAAATAAAACAAATGTAGCTTTATTTGGTAGCAAAATGTAAGAATTTATCATCAAAAGCTTAATTAACATTCATTTTGCACCTAAACAGAGATAGCAGCATAATCTTGATTTAATTCTTGTACCAGCTTGTCGTCATCTTTCCTTGCCCCAGTGTCAACACTAAAGCCCAAACTATGTTCTTTCCTGCTTGATTATTTTTGTTTTCATGTCACAAAACCAGTTAGGCAGGAAGATCTAGTTTTATACAGTCCTTCAGTTCTTGACATTTGCACCATTAAATCTTGCTGTACAGTTACTCTATGTCTATCTCTTTACAATTTATTCCTTAACTTTGCCCTTCATATCTCACTGTGGTTTCTATTGAGACAGTGAGACTGCCCAATGTTCAGGCTTCCAGAATTGACATCACGGACAGAGTAGAGATATACACAAAACCTTTCCTCATTCCAAGAACCATATTCAATTATTTAAAATAAAACAGGATGATTTTTTTCAGTACATTAAAAAAAAAAGATTTAAAAAAACAGTAATAGGGTGATATCCTATTAGTCCGTCCACTGGATAGTAACTGAGTAAAACAATAGCTGTGTCAACAGCAAACACTGTACCAGGTTTCAGATATTTGTACATACAATGTCCTTCAAGTCTGATTGCTGCATGAATCAGTGATATTTATTTGTTTGGGGGGAGGTGTTGTTATTTTTTTTTTTAAACAGAGGCTTATAAGAGGCTTTTTCTTGACAGAAAATTAAAGCCTTAAAAACTGGTAATGCTACATTCTTCTATTTCTATCTTAAGCCACACATGCCCACTGCCCAAGCCTTTGATCATGCTGGGCCAAATGCTTCATACATGAAAGATGTTCATAAATAAACAGTTCTGTTAACACAGAGAAATGGCTGCTGGTGCACAAGTACCCAGAAGCCAGCAAGCCACCCATTTGTTGCCTGCACAGGGGCCACCAGCTGCTAACAGAAGGGGAGGAAGAGCTGTTCTGCTCCTTAATGCACATCCCAAGGAACCAGTAGCTGTTCCTGCATAATGACTGAGAAGTGATCAGATAAAGACAATTTCAGGGGAAAGAAAAACTGTTAGACTTACACAGCAATGTTTTGGGTTATCCCCACCCTGCTGTGTATTAACCTCTCTCTTTTTTGGTCATACTGCTCATGAGCATTTCCCCAGAATAAAGGTTGACATTTCAATGAGAGTCACCACGTTTTGAGTGCTGAAATAGAAGTATTTTTATTTTGTCACCTTAAAAAGCAAGACTTAGGATGAAGGGTGTCTTGAACACACATTTGCTGAAGGGCAGATTCCTACCCTATGTAATCCATCATGGCAGATCAGGGCTACTTGCCTAAAAAACTCTGCAGCTCAAAAAGTCCAAGGTGATGTGTCTATCAAAACCCAGTTAAAAGTTCACGTATTAAAAAACAAAACAAAACAAAAACCAGACCAAGATAATCCCATACATACAGGGAACACAGCTACAGCAAGTTAAGAAATTCATGAAGGCAAACCCAGGAAATCTAAAAAGTTTCAGTTTGAAAATACGCATATTCAAATGAAAATTAAATCAGCCTGCCCTGCAAACAACTCCCATTATTAATATCATACAGATCCAGACAGCTGGGAGACAATATCCTGCACAGTGTAGCTGAAAAAAACAACAGTAGGGAAATAGAATCATTCTTCCTTTCAATTGTAATACCACAGCCAGCACTAACAGTTGTTTTCAGAAAACACTCTGCAGGGTTTATTTTAAATAAAAAGGAAAGTACAGTTTCTCATAAGTCTTGCCCGTAACAACCACCACAGCAAACAAGCCACAAGGATTTCCTTCTCTGTGTTGAAGGGAAGCTCTTAAGGATGTTTCTGACAACCACTTGAGCAGAAATCACAATAATCTCGAAGACAACATGACTAAACACTATTTGAAGAGATCACATAAGTTTTCCTCCTCTCAGAAACAAAGCTTATTAAGAAAGGCTATTCAGTTGCACACAAAAATACTTTCGACAAAGATACTTCCAGCCAGTGATACCAGCCACAAAAACTCCTTCCTCTCACTGCGAGTGGATGTGGGTTTTTTCTAAGCACTTTCCATTTTTTAATCCTGGGAAAAATTAATAGGTCGATTACTGTGATTTATACAAAGCTAACTTCTATAGAGGAATCAGTGAGCAGCACTCTGTAAATACTGTCTTCCTAAGGAAAAATACATCTACTTTATATAGTGAGCACATCATTAATTCAAGATTACTTTTCTTGATGGCAGAGAGTTCATTTGGAAGTGTTGTCTGTTATGAGAACAGCCAAGGACTGGATTAGCTTTTAGATTTGTCTTAGCCATTTTAGATTGATTTACAGCATTAAGAGTAAACACTGAGATTTAGAAGATTTTATTTATGTGTGTGTAGATAGATAGATTGCCCACACACACATTTATACAGTCAAAGGGGAGGACAAAATTGAAAAACAAAAACCATGAAAACTGGAAGAGTTTTCTATAAGCAGAGTGATAAATAGTAGTGCTGTGTGAACATTTATCTTTTCAAACACCCCTTGTGTTTGATTATTCATTGGAGATCTCATGGCAGGCTTATTTAACCTTGAAAACTGGTGAGCATCCTGGGCAGGAAAGGTATCTGAAATATCAACAGAAAAACCACTGCCACAGCCTCTATGTGCAAGGCAGACCAGGAACAAACCCCCTGTAAACCTCCCTCCCCAGCACAGCAAGTGCCCCAGCAGGTCTCCTCCATAGAAGGGGGATTTGTCCAAATGGGCAGCATTGGGCACGTTATAGCCATGTTAAGAATTTCGATGTGTAAAGAACAACACCCACAATAAGCTTCAGTGGTGGTGAGTGTTACCCAGTGTTTATTTTTAGATTTTATCTAGCGAAGAAAACCAGTTATATTTATACACACCTGAGAAATATGAGTATGTGTACAATGGTTCTAAGAAAACAATTCAGTGTGATTAGGATCATTACCTGCTTCCACCTTTGGGGAATTTGGTTGTACAGAGTACCAGTATGCTGAGTTCTCTGTTTCTCCTTATTCTATGCAGATTTCCTCAGTCTTAGAATTAAAAAGTGAACAAGAAATAGATAAAGGTGTCTTGTCCCTACCCCTCTCCTTCTTTTTCAAAATAATTCAAGTTACACAAAAACTGGCTCCCTGCCTTCAGACCCTGCCTATGCATGTGTGCCCCCCTTCTGGAATGCCCCATTCCTTCCCACTTCTCAGCACAAAACTGTATGAGCACTTTTTTCCCCTCAAACCTTTACAGCTCAAACAAAAAGCCTTCTATCACATCTAACACATGGTTCCTGCAGCCCTCGGGCTTTCAGCACAACCACCCTGCACCCCACCATCACATACATCTTCTCACTGGGTTTGCAAACTGCCCCAGGAAGCTCTCAAGGAATTGCAGGGGCTCACCTGACATCCTTGGCAGGGCAAGCACCACCAGCACTCTGCTGTCAGAGGTGGCTGGCACGCTCCAGAGCACACACACCCCACACATGCTTGCTGTTTTGGGGAGCTTGAGAAGCCCTCAGCCAGAAAGAGGCATATTTTTACAGGACCATGAAGTCTCCATCACTCCCAGCCACTCCACTCAAAGGAGGAGGAGGTTTGGAACTTCCACAGGCTTTGCCAGCTGCCATAGCCCCCCACCCTCACCTGCCAGCCATAAGGCAGGCACTCCTGCCTCGGAGCAGCTCCAGACCACACAGAGAAACGAGGTAAGGGCTTTCCTCACAAAAATCACACATCAGGTCTTCCTTCAAGACTTTCGCTTTGGTCCTGCAAATACATAATTTGCTTGTTGCTTTCTAAAGTTTGTCCTCTGAAGGAGAGGGCAGGGTTCTAAGTTCATACAAACACAGCACAGTCCAGGCTGGAAAGCACCTCGAAAGACCATCTGATCCAACTTTTCACAGGAGATGGAGCCAAGATGAGATTATCTAGCACCCTGTCCAATCCCATCTTAGAATCATAGAATTGATTGGGTTGGAAAAGACCTCCAAGATCATCGAGTCCAACCCTTGGTCCAACTCTAGTCCCTTTACCAGATCATGGCACTCAGCGCCACATCCAATCTCAGTTTAAAAATCTCCAGGGATGGTGAATCCACCACCTCTCTGGGCAGCCCATTCCAATGCCCGATTACTCTCTCTGGAAAGAATTTTTTTCTGATATCCAATTTAAATTTCCCCTGGCAGAGCTTAAGCCCGTGCCCCCTTGTCCTATTGCTGAGTGCCTGGGAGAAGAGACCAGCCGCCACCTGGCTATAACTTCCCTTCAGGTAGTTATAGACAGTGCTGAGGTCACCTCTGAGCCTCCTCTTTTCCAGGCTAAACAACCCCAGCTCCCTCAGCCTCTTCCCATAGGCTTGAAAACCTTCAGCGACAGGACCTCCACCACGTCCCTTGGGAGGTTGTCCCAGTGTTCTCACTGTGAAAAATTTCTTTCTTTTACCAAGGTAAAACCTCTCCTGGTATTACCTCGACCTACTTCCTTTTGCCTTCTCCTTGTGGCTATTTGTGAAGCCTTTTTGTAGTCACTCGAAGTACTAGAATATGGTGATGAGGCTCTCCAGAGCCCACCCTTCTCCAGGTTAAATGCCTGGTTTCCAAAATGAACAACAGGAAAATAAAACCTAGAGTCTTGTGCTACCACTGTATGTCCCAAAGATCAATCCTTCCCAGTGGAGCAGAGGAAAGAGGTAAGTTAAGCAAAGGGCCAGGCTGTGTGGATGAAAGGGGCAGAAAGAAGAGTTGGATGTTCTTCTCCTAAAGCTGTAGGCACAGACCTGCAGTGGGGTCCTGGAGTATTGTAAGCAGGAGAACAGCTGAACCAAGAGCAGCAAAATTATCTGGGGCAATTGTGCGAATTGTAAGCCAAAAACATCTCATATTTTTGTGCCGTTGTAACACACCAGAAAAACACACTGCTCTTTTTTTCATCATTATTAAGGCAGGACAGACTCAAGATCACAGTAGAAAAAAGCCCTTTTTTCCTTACAGTAGCTGACTAGTCTAGTACTTTTGTCAATAATTGCCTTCCATATACCTTACAGCAAGAATTCCTCCAATTTCCAATAGAATAAAACAGAGAATCAATGCAAAAAATGAATTTTATATTATTGAAATATAAATATTTCAAAGCTTATGTTTTATCAAACTTTAGCTAGGTGCTCTCTGACAAGAATCTGAAATATGCTTTGTACTCAATTGACTGGAAAAATAGCTCTATTTTTCTTTTTGAACCAAGTTAGTCCAGATATATTTGATGCAAAAGGGTCAGTTCTTAATGAGTATCCAAATGTCGATATTAATAAAAAACTCAATAAAAAATAGCCTAAATTTAGAAATGAAATATAAATACTCTAGTGAAAACCTGTTCTTCTTACTGTAAGTTTAAAAGTTACTCCAGTTTTCCAATTCTATTCCTCTGATTTCTTCCAAACTACACATCTCTCTCCTGCATCATTATTCGTCTCCTCTATCTTATCTCCAGGTTCTTCCCCATCATTCAAACTTTGCCAAGTGATTATTATTCAGCTACAAAATTAAAACTCAAACTGATCTTAAATTATATAGTGCTTTTAGAAACCATCTGGTGAATTTTATGACCCAAAATTCTAGATGACATGATTTCCCATACAAAAAGCATATAGCAAAATTTCAAGATCACACCTCCATCAAATCAAGTTCTGTCTGATTTCAAAATACATATATGCTTCTATTTTTAAGCTTCCAACTCCTATCTAAATCAAAATATATATATAGGAAGAACAACTACGGCCATGCCACCCTGACACCCGAACCCATCAGATCTCAGAAGCCAAGCAGGGAGGGTCAGGTCCGGTTAGTACTTGGATGGGAGAACTGTTGGGAATACCGGGGGCTGTAGGTTCTAGTCCTGAGGGCTTCGCTGTCACCATCCAAGCTCGCTCGGCCATGGCAAATGGACCTCAGGACTTAAACAGTGGGGCCAGTTCTGTGCACGCTGAGCCTCACCTAAAAAATCCACAGCACAGGCTGGAAGGGCACACCCATGTGGTGAGAGCCCTTCCCAAATCTTTGTTTGCAAAGCCGAGCCATGATGATGACATATAGAGAGATATTCAAAAGCTGGCATGGCAAGCTGATCACAATAAATAGTTCTCTTGTAACTATGATAGCATTAATATTCTCTTTTAATAGGTTTAACTATCTCTGCAAGATCAATTGAAATAGTTTGGCAAAAGAGAATGTGGCAATCAGAACAAGTGAAATCTAACTTCAAGTGTTTTCTGCAAGCCTTGTCTGACACTTTAGGTGTGTACAAGCATTAACATTTGACAGCTTCAGGGTCAAGAAATGTGTAACAATGTAGTTTAAAAATTTTAAAGTGATGTCAGTACACCAGAACTACCTTAGGCCAAAGAATAAATGTTAGTTTTCACAAAGTACTTCTGATTAGGTCTTAAAGCTTAAAACACACCCCAACATGCCCTCCACAAGCCCTATGGGGAGAGGCTGAGGGAGCTGGGGGTGTTTAGCCTGGAAAAGAGGAGGCTCAGAGGTGACCTCAGCACTGTCTAGAACTACCTGAAGGGAAGTTCTGGCCAGGTGGGGGCTGGTCTCTTCTCCCAGGCACTCAGCAATAGGACAAGGGGGCACGATGGGCTCAAGCTCTGCCAAGGGAAATTTAAGTTGGAAACCAGAAAAAAATTCTTTCCAGAGTGAGTAATCAGGCATTGGAATGGGCCGCCCAGAGAGGTGGTGGATTCACCATCCCTGGAGATTTTTAAACACAGATTGGCCGTGGCGCTGAGTGCCATGATCTGGTAAAGGGACTGGAGTTGGACCAAGGGTTGGACTCGATGATCTTGGAGGTCTTTTCCAACCCAATAGATTCTATGATTCTGTGATTCTAACATGAAATAGAAGTTATCTGAGTAAGTATTTGGCATATGTGAATATCTTTGCAATGACCCAGCCCAAACTGTAACAACATCAGTATGATTTTACCTGAAAGGGCTCAAGGATACACAGATGAGGTACTGGGCATCCTTTTTTATGACTACAGTTGGCTTATCCTGTGGCACTACTCAGAATTCTAACTCTACCTGTTTCTATGTTTTCCATGAGAGGTAGAAAGGAGCAGATGGTAGATTTTTAGTTTTTTCTATAAGTGCAAGAACTATAAACAAATTCAAATGGATCCACCCAAGTTTGCTCATTGTCTTCTTGGGCAATAAAATTCTCAGCTTGTTTCTACTTATAGAATCAGTAAGTCCAACATGCATTTCTTTCTAAAGTGTTCAGTGTACTTCTTTTAATAGAAAAAACATTGATAACAATTTCTAGAATAAATGGAAGATATTACATTAGTCAAAAATACTTGGACAATAACAAACCAGTAAGTTTATAACTAAGAAATACAGGAAAATCAACTCACTTTCTCCTCCTTGGCTATAGCTGTTTTGACTTGACAGTGTCTGAATCCTTTTTAAGGAACATTTCTTCCCTTTTCCACTCCACCTATACTCATCTCAAAGACATTTAATTGGGTAAAGCTACCATTTCTGAGTTCCTCTGTCAAATCTCAACTTTAAAGCCTTATTTGCCACCTTCTAAACAATAACATCTTGTCATGCTACACAGACAAAACAACCCCAATTTCTAGTTCATACACCACTTTTCAAAGTAAGTCTTTGGGTACCACAGTCACTTCAATGCAATGCTCAGAAACTGAGGGTGACAGGCTTGCCTGAGTACAAAAGCTTTGCAAAGATGTAAGGAAACTTCCCACTGATAAATGGGAGCAGGAGCAGGGAATGGCTCGGGGTCCTGCAGGCAGGCTGCGGGCTCTTCTCCTCAGCTGTGAGAACTGAGGAAGCAGAACAATTTAGGAGGCTTATTATCGGTTCAGCAAACAAAAGGGGTCAAGACACATGTAGCTTAGTTCCAACTTCCAAGCCAATTAAAAGCTTCACATTATTGCATCACCTCACTGAAAGCAAAACGAAGGAACACAGTCAACTTTGCAGATCTGCTCCCTCTCTATAAAACTAAAAAAAAAAAAAGAGAAAAGAAAAAGGGCAACAATAAAACCCCCACACCAAAAACCTCACCCACAACAAAAGAGTTCTTACAGTCACTTGTCCTGCAGCCATCATTTCAATACAAAAGGATGCCCCTGAGCATCTGTACACAAAACATAGGCTGTTTTTACTCAGTGAATATTGTGATTACCCCAATGTACCTAATTTGGAGTGAGCCTGTACATAGTCCTTTAAAAAGAAAATTGCACCTTTGCTAAAGGAATGTTTTCACAGCACTGTGCAGTTGATTTATGAACAAATTCCTTTTTGCAGTGACGAGTACTGGGCTCTCATCTACTCCAGATAATTATAGCAGAAGACATCATTTGGATGCTACTGCTTCTATGCTACAGCAGCTTCAAATTCAGCAACAAAAATTAACACACTCAGGGCATTATTTTCCTAGGGCAACAGGGCAATCAAAACCAGGCACATTTAAGCAGTGATAATCAGCATAGCTACATATCTGGTTAGAAACATAGTGGGCCAAGAAAGTAACTGTATTGCTCTCATTTCATGAAGATCCAAGTCAGGGGAGAGGAACTGGGCCAGCTTACAGCAGCTGAGCAAATGGTATTTCTGATAACTGCCTTCTGGTGCTCACAACCTAATTTCTGTAAAAAAATACCCAATTTTTTGCAAGTGGACTGGATCTTCATAAATTTATATATATATGCCTCAGTCAACAGGCTTGAAGAAGTGTGGATGACACCTATTTATTTCACAAGATGTGGGATACTGATTTGAGCAACAAGAGCTCGTCTCAGACTTCATAATTATTAAAATCTATCTGAAGGTTTATCAAATTATGCAATTAAAAAACAAAATGGAAAAAACACCATGAAGTGTCCTCCAGTTCTTCCATTATTCATTAAATCAGAAATAAGCAGCTCAACACAAGGCATTCAAGCTGTTATGAAATTCATTTATTTGTAAATGACAAATGAAGCTCATTCTCAGTACAACAGTTTTTCCCGGGGAGTCAATTTACTTAAAAGAAATTGAGACATTACCATACTAAGACATAATTATGGGATTTCGTAAGTAGCTGCAACCTGAAGTATCACAGCTGTGCTTTTTAACTTCTATAGCAAAAGTGACTTATTAATCATTACATTGTAGATCATAGTGGATTTGCTCTGGGAGTAAGGGTGGTCTGTAGTATCTATGCCTTTATCCTGAGATGGATCCACACAGTTAGAATCATAGAATCGATTGGGTTGGAAAAGACCTCTGAGATCATCAAGTCCAACCCTTGGTCCAACTCCAGTCTGTGCCATGCCCAGTCTCAGTTTAAAAACCTCCAGGGATGGTGAATCCACCACCTCTCTGGGCAGGCCATTCCAATGCCTGATTACTCTCTCTGGAAAGAATTTTTTTCTGATATCCAATTTAAATTTCCCCTGGCAGAGCTTAAGCCCGTGCCCCCTTGTCCTATTGCTGAGTGCCTGGGATGCCCCCAAACACTCAGGAAGGCTCTGTGTGGGTACAGAAATCCATCAGTGGCCACATGCAGGGAGCAGCACACAGAGGACTGGCTGGCTCTGTGACCAGAAGTACCTCCCCATTGCTGCAGAAATGCCCATGGTGAGACTGCCCCTCTGAAAAGTGTGTACAAGGCCTACCTGGTCAATATAGCACATCAGCAATGTGCAGCTGGGTACCCGAACAGAACAAGACATCAGAGTCCCTACAGACTGTGAATCTAAACCCTGTATGATTCAGTATTTCGATACCAAGATGACAAGTATTCTATAGATAACCATGGAGATTACTCACCCAGCAAGTCTGTCACACACTCAAGCGTGGTATTTGAAAATACTAGTTTTTTCTAATTACTTTTCATCCTACTCACTGTACCAAAATAGCTTGAAGTAGAAATATTTGGCCTCGGGAAAAGAATTACTAAAGTGTGTGTGTGTGTAGCTACACACAACCCAGGAACTCCAGAGTATGTCTAAATGAAATAGCTCAAACCTACAAGCAGCAGATCCTATTTGGGGATTTCTATTTTGTTTGCACACAGGCACAGCCAATCACTCACCTTCTTTGCCTCCCTGGGAAGGTGACTGTGCCCTGACTTGGAAAGGCAGGGAGCTGTGGGAGGGCCACCCCGTGCAGCTGTAGTGGAAGGAAAGGGAAGGAATGCTCTGAAGGCAGGACACCCCAGCAGCACACCCAGCCCCACAGCACTTGTGCACTGGCACCTCTCCCATGCCATGACCAGCAAATCCAGTAGAGGGTTTGGCAGGTTACAGCTGGAGCAGGCAGCTGTCTGGCATGTGAGGGGGTGACATCATAGCTCTTTAAAGCTGAGGCAGGTGTTGACCTGCCTAAATTACAGAATTTCACACCTAAGCCACACAACCCGACACACCTGATCTAGGATTTTGTTTGCTTGCATTTATTTAATTAATTATATATTTTAGTACAATACTATGCCTGAGTATAACAACTAGCTTCTTTCAAGCTATTAAATCTGTGGAATTTCAACTTCATCCATCCAAATTTATGCCCTTTTCATTGAATCACAGAATCATTAAGGTAGGGAAAGACCTTCAAGATCACAGAGTCCAACCTTTGACTAAACACTACCACGTCAACTAAGCCATAGCAGTAAGTGCCATGTCCACTTGTTTCTTGAACACTTTCAGGGATGGTGACTGCACAACTTCACTGGGCAACAACTTCACCTGTTTAAATGCTTGCCAACCCTTACAGTGAAGAAATTCTTCCTGATGTACAACCAGAACCTCCCCTGATGCAGACTGAAGTAATTTCCTCTTGTCCTGTCATTGGTTGCCTGGAAGAAGAGACAACTCCCACCTCTGTCCCTGGCTACACCCTCCCATCAGGGAGTTGCAGAGAGTAATAAGGTCACCCTTGAGTCTCCTCCAGGCTAAACAACCCCAGCTCCCTCAACCACTCCTCATGGGACTTGCCCTTCAGACCCTTCACCAGCTCCATTACCCTTCCCTGCACACGCTCCAGCACCTCAATGTCTTTCTTAAAGTGAGGATCAGAGAACTAGACACACTACTTGAGGTGTAGCCTCACCAGTGCTGAGTACAGGGGGACAATCACTTCCCTAGTCTTTGCTTAAGAACATATTGTGTGAATCAAAATCAAGGGCACAGATGGCTGAACAAGCCAAGGAGGAAGAGCTTTTATTTGGGGCAGCCAAGATGAGATCCATTTTATTTTACTTATCTTATCTGTAACAATAATGCTAGAGTTGTTTGAGAACACTGAAGGAGCACAATAATAAAGCATGCAGTGGCATCCTCCATCATCTGCACACAGAAAAGCCAGACCAAGCTAAATATTTTGGCATACAGAACCTAGAGAAGAAAGAGCATCATTTTGAAAGTCTCCAGAGGCAAAAAAAGCTTTTAAAAAGAAAAACAAGCAAATACTGTATGTGGGAAGACAAAGTTAAGGCATTATAAGGACTTAACTACATGCTCTTAAAATTACAGCTTTTATTCTCTGCAGTCACTGAAGCCCTAATTCAGAATATTTCACAAAGCCAGTCAATATTTTAGAGTAATCCAGTGAAAATTCCCGTAATACGCACATCCCAGTGCCTAGAGGGGTTCAGAGCACTGTGCCCTTTCTCAAGGGTCAGAACTTCAGCTCTTTGATAGTGCTGTGCTTTTGTGTATTTACAGCAATTCTTTGGTAGATTAAAATAAATAAATAAATAAAAGCTCGAGAAATAGTCTACATCACCATGAAATGAGCCAGACTTAGAGCAGACTGTACAGCTCTAGGCACAGGTTAGCCAAAACAGGCATGACAGCCAAGCTCAAGGAATCTGGGCTGGGCTGAAGTCAAGTGGGATACACCACTAGGATGCAAAGTGCTGTTGCCTGGAATATGGGAAAGCAGGCAAGAGATCCCCCTTTCTCCTTGTCTTGCCTGAGCAGGCTTTCACAAAACAATGAAAAATGCAGTCAGGAATGTCAGCATTTTACACTGTTGTCCAACTGATGTAAGAATTAGAAGGTAACTTCTGTAACCCACAGGGATATTTGAAAAAAAAACAAACCAACAAACAAATGTCCATCTAACAGACAAGTAAGAAGGAGATTTCACCAAGATACTGCTTCATCAAACACAGTTCCAAATTTAAAGACAGCAAGCAGATTTGCAGCACAGCAGAGCAATGCTCTTGATTTGACCTTGAAACCAACACAGCCAAGGATGGAAGTGACAGGCATTTATTGCTTCCCTTTGCAGACACTGGCTCTAGACAACTGGGGCGCACTACAACAGCACAGAGAGGAGAGAAAAATGTGGATATCTGATGACTATCGGGAAAAAAGAAAATACAACACTGTAATTGCATTCCTGAAGGTGGGAACAGAGGCAGAAGTACAAAAAGCATATTAGGCCATGTATGCAAATAGACATAAAGGAAACAAATGGGAGGCAGGGAAATGAGAGATGGAAAATGAAAATATTTGGGTTAAGTCCTCAATATACTAATTCCACTTACCTTGGAACATGATTAAGAATTGGCCCATTTACAGTAAGAACCATGAAATTTGAAATCCATTGGAAACACCACTTGCCTTATTGGATTTAAAAAGTGAACACAGTAAGAAAAAACAGCCTTCTAAAGTAAAAACAGGTGCCAAGAACTCTGACTGCAGATATTTTTGAAATAGACTACTAATAAGATCTTCACCATCTTCAAAAATTAAAAAATGTTTCTAGCTTCTGGAAAAAAAGAAAGTTGTTCATATTTTTATCTTGATTAAATCCACCCTAGGATTTTAAAGGAGAACTTAAGAAGTCCCTCTGAACATAAACCAATATGAAACAAATTAGTTTGCTATGGAGGATTACGTTTATATCTGATTAAAACCGAAAGTATTGAATAAGGAAAAAGATAAACAGTCTCTATATAATTAAATTTTAATTCTCAAAATTACTAGTTTTAACAGATAATTGAAAATTTCTCCAAGTCTTCGCTATGGTTACATATTTATGAAATAGGACACAATCTGTAGAAGGAAAAAAGCACAAAATACAGCAGACCTGTAGATTTTACAATAGACAGTAGGCTTAATAAAGTTTTCCTTGTTGCATAAATTCTATAGAAAGTTACATTTCAAATAGATTTGGGAATTCACAGTGCAAATAATGGCTAAAGGCATTTATAACAGGCAATCTTTTCTCATATGCCAAATTCTGGATAGAGATCAAATTTTTTTAATTATTTGAAATTACCATAAGTAATTGTAACACAACCAATAGAGTTTCTCTCTAAAAAGGAAATTATACAACATAATTACCAAATAGTCTTATCACAAACCCTTAAATATGGGCTTTAAAAAAGGTTTCATTCACACACGTATGTATGTATGGCCAAACTTCGTGAACACAGATTTGGGCAGGGCTCTCCCCACGTGGGTGTGCCCTTCCAGCCTGTGCAGTGGATTTTTTAGGTGAGGCTCAGCGTGCACAGAACTGGCCCCACCATTTAAGTCCTAAGGTCCATCTGCCACGGCCGAGCGAGCTTGGACAGTGACAGGGAAGTCCCCAGGACTGTCACAGCACCCGGTACTAACCAGCGCTGACCCTGCCGAGCATCCGAGATGTGACGGGATGGGATGGCAGGGAGGCTTTGAACTGCCAGGGGACTGTCCCCACTGCATAGCAAACCTCCACAGATAATCAGTCCCTGCATGATCATTAATAGCACTCAGAAACAAAAGGCTCTTCACAGCTCTGGACAACAGCAGTAACTCTGAAGACAGAGCAGGCATCCCAGCCAAACCCACCCTCAGCAGCTTTGTGACTTTCTGCAGGGAAGGCCATCACCCCACATTTGATACACTGTGCAGGTCCACCCTCAACAAGCTCCACATTCTCCGCCCCTCCAAGCACTCCCTCCCCAGTGTCACTGGCTAATTCAAACCACTTCATTGTTTGTACTTGTCTCTCACAGGTGTACTCCCTACATACATCTGAACATGCTGAATTTTACCTGCCATTTACTGCTCAGTCAGTCACTTGGTACTGAATTTCTTCTGGCAAACTTTAGTAAGTGACTACTCTTCATATGACTGTTCTTAAACCCTTATCAACAAAAAAGCCCATCGCAGTATTCACACATTTTTTTCACATCGATCATGAATTCACCACACTGTAAAGAGCTTTCAAGATGTCTAAGTGTCTTTGATGAAGGTACCAATGAACACCTTTCAGAAAACCCAAGCATACTCCTTCTGGATCACTCCACCTTGCCTATTTGCTGATCTCTTGTGAGAAGTGCAGGTGGTTTACAAAAGGCATTCCCTTATAGAAAGCACATAGGCTCTTCCCAGTATAACATATCTTGTCTACTCACTTTTATGCTTGAAAACTTTCATTTGTCCTTCTTTAGTTCTCTAGAGTTTTTAAGCCTTTGTATTAAGGCTAATTTCCTCTGCCATCAAATATAATTTAAGCATTAGATTAAGGTATATTCCATTTTAAGAAGAACTTGGACAAGAAAACACCCTTAAGCTCCTCCACACAATACTAAACCAAATAACTCAGCTGCAATGATATAGCCTTATGTTTCTTGACTGTTCCTTTCACACATGGACCATTTAGCAACCTACCACAAAGTCTGGCAGAGCCTGTGTGAAGGATGGTATGTTCACTGCTCTTTTTGACAGTTTGCTCCTCAAAAGTATATGTTTTATAATTTTAATATTTAACTTGCCAGGGATTATGCTCTCTTCCATGCTCTCCTTTGGATGTATTTCCCCCTTGTCCTTTTGTTTCTGATAGTCTCCTTTACTCTGCTGTTAAATCATATTTTAAGGGTTCAAAGAAAGTACATTTTGATTTTTTTTCTTTTAGGAGAAAAAAAATTGTTCTTTTCCATTGTAGAAAAAACTGCGCAAAGTCTGTAATATTTGGCTCAGATTTGCACTGTGCATCAGGAGCATGAAATAAAAGGCAGTCCCTGTCTCACAGCAATTACAGTTATAATAGCAATAAGGCATTAAAAATTACATAAGGCAGCTCTGGCAGGAAAACAGGTCAAAGATTAAATACTACCTGTATTTAACAAATGATGCAGAAAAAGAGGTTTTGTTTATCCAGAGTTCTGGAGTGTGGCTTCACCTCCAAAGCAGGGGGGTTACACAGCCTGCTCAGTCTGTGGCCTTCTACTTACATTTGGAAAATAAACTTACATTCACCAGTAAGCACATAATAAGCAATGAAAACATGTACCTAATATCAAGGTCCAATAAACACAATTAAAGCAGTATGTTAAGTCTTAATCTTCATGACTACCCTCAATTTAGCAATAAAAATACCCTACATGAATCAACAACTTGTATAACCAAAACAAAACTCAACTCAAAAGCCTGAAGGTTGATGACTTTTAGTATTGTTTTTTAATTTTCAAATCTAGTCCCAAATGCTTTGCTGAATGACAGACTTCACAGAAATCCACGTATATGGGTTTACCTTATGTAGACCTTTCTAGAACAGGGATGGACAATTCCTGTAATATCTACCCCACTTTTCCAATTACTACCTTGCAAAAAGCTGAAGCACCACAAACAGTATTTGCTTAAGTAGCAGGTGTTGTAACCGCAGTGGCCAAAGGTTACAATGACATACAGTATATACAGAGCAGTAATTGTGTTTTTGATTGCAAGAAGCTTTCGAGCCAGAGAAGGAACAGCATGCTGTAAATATTTTCACAACACATCAACATACCTATAATTGAAATAGAACATCCTATGAAGTTTGCCTGGCTTCTTAAAGGGAGAAGAGATTTTAAATGAAGTCAACTGGTTTGAATTAAGTGGTTACCAGCAATCGACTCAGTGTTACCAAACCAACAGGCTCCTGGCCATGTGCTGCCCATCACACAAGTCACACAGATCACAAACAGCTTTTCCTTGCCTAGATGGCATATTTCAAGTCACATACCAGAAAAGGCCATCAGCATACTGAGGAAGGCAGCAGCTTGAAATAAACAGCTGCCACTGGAAAAGTCCCACTGACTACATCTTTGCAAGTCAGTGAAAGGTTTCTGATAAAGGCCAAGGCTGGGCAGTGGCTCCATGAACTGCAAAACACTCCTACAGAGGGGGAAATGTCAGAGCAGATTGGCACGTAACCTTTGCAACACAAATGATAAACCCTACATGCAAACAGCACCCAGGTTCCTGCCTATGGGCACACTGGCAGCAGGTTCAACAGAGCACAGGAGGGGCTGTAACCAGCACCCCTGAGAGCCTGACCAGCGAGGAGCAAAGCCACTGCTACAGCTCTCAGTGTATCACACAGAGTGCATGGTGGCTCCCAAACTGTCTTCTCAGTTACAGAGCAGTACATCAGAAAAGCTACAGCACCTGCAAAGCACTAGGAAGGGTGAGATTGATCCTAACTTCACCTGCCCAGTAAATAAACGCTCACCTCCTCTGAGAGCCAGGAGCTCTGTGCTTTCCTCTCACTCACTTTATGGAGAGCAAGGGGTACTTCTCAGACCTGTCACCTCCTCTTGAGGGAGGAATTTAAGTGTCTATTCCACTCTTCTCAAAGGGAACAACCCAAGAGAACTAGGGTAGACAAATTCCTGCAGAGAACCTAAGTGTGCACAGCAATGCAATTTGTGCACTCTCGGGCCAGCGAGGCATTAGGGCACATACAGGCAATGGGAGGATGTCCTATAGGTATTTTCAAATTACCACCTGCCTTCATTTGGCTGCTTGCTAACAGCTGAAAAATGGCACTGCACATGCAATAACAAAAGAGGCAGTTTTTATTTAAACTTTTTTTAGGGGGAAGGGAATCTCAAAACTACATTTTTATTGATGACAAAGGAAGAACATTAGGCAGCAGAATCGTGATCCCTTCAGGGAAGGGACATTTAATGATGAATTTTCAGCTAAGGATCAAAGGCTTCTAAAAGAACACACTAAGATCAGGGTTTCTAACAGATTAGACTATCTAAAGCTCATGTTTTTCAATTCTATTATATACTACTATATCGTGCATCAGCCTTTGGGTTGCTGAACGAAGGCAGCACTCCACTGTCAGAGGAACAGACCTTGAGGGAATGAAACAAGAGAACTGAGAAGAACAGAAGAAACACCAGCTAAAGCATTTTAAAGGAATTGAAATATTAGGTACTTAACTTCATAATTATCTCCTTGGTCTGCTAACGAGATGAAACAGCCTCAAAACCTATTTCATCAGAATTGAAACATTTAAAAAGCAGAATGCCTAAAATAGATGAAGAGAATCCAGCTCCTGACATTACACTGACAAATCTACACTTGGCAATATCTTCTTTGCCTGTGACAAACCTGTGTAAATGCTCATTAGCAGCTACTGTTTAGCACAGTAAATTTTCAATAAATGAACACAGTAATAGTAGCAGCTTTCCAATACATACTTCCAGGTTCAGCACTTGCTCAAGCTGAATGCTCAGAGCAGCATGAAATAGAGAGCACTCATGCCCTGTTAACCTCAGAGATAAGAAATAAACCCAAGGAGAGTGCAGAGTTTCCACAGTTTAATGAAAGCACAGCAAGAGCGATGTTTGCAAAAGGTCACTGCGGAACAACAGCAGTGCAGTAACGCTGACATAAAATGCTCGACCTTTATTTAATCTTAATCCCATTATTCTTTTTCCCATCATGACAATAAATCCCACTGAACCAAAGGGATGTATGCCACTTTCTTCCTGTGACTGTATGTAGAAGAGTTCCATGGCAAGTACAAAAAAGTACAGGACACTTCAGAAGAATTCCCTTATGTGTACATATATATCCACAAAAACTGCGAAAGTTAAATCTGTTACCAAACGATGGGAAAAAAAACAGTAAGGAAAAAAACCCCAATCCTACTGAATTGCACTTTTCTTTCCGTTGGCTTGCAGGATTAAAGATTTTTAAGTCAATGCATCTAGTAGATGTTCCGGTATATAACCACACATATTGATTTTCTTTTCCAGTATCATCTAACAGGAGCAGGATGCTCCTTTTAAAAGATTCTCCCATAAAGGCAGAGATTTGACTACAGGGAAAAAAGAAAGTCAATATGCAAACCCCCCATGTTTCCAGATTTATAAATAAATATATAAAAGGACCATAATGAAAACTGATGAGTTGCTCTCTAATATAATGACATTTCTTCAAAGACTGTTTATGGACCCTGCCAATAGCTGAATTAATGTACATCCCTCTTTATAAGCATGGGTTTGTTCAATTCTAGCCTAAGTGTCTGGAACAGAAAATACCCTTCTGTAAAAGAAATATTAGCAGTGACACATTTTGACAAGAAACTCATTAGGAATGGCAGAAACAGCTGGAGAAAAAAACCAGTTTCATCAGAGGAAAAGAATTCCCACACACTGCACCAATCGGAGGTATGTCCATGTCCAGGTACTTCTAGGATGATTTTCTCCATTCTATGTAGACACCTGCACAACGCCTTCAGATCTATTAAAAACAAAAGAACTTTCAAAAACTATAGTTGGGAGTGGACGTTACACCAGGTCTTTTGTCACTCCCAGATGCTAAAAACAGGGAACAGCCCTCACCTCACCAACTTCTTGGCCTTTGTTTTTCATTTGCCATAGGCAAATCAGGAGGTATTGCTCAAAAACAGCTTCCTCAAGACTTTTCCCATGCAAACTACACTGATTTGTGATAGAAATTCAATCCTCCTGACTCAGGAGACAAATTTCTGAGGAAAGAAAATATTGTTCTAATCTCTCCCAACAAACAACCTATGCCTGTCTAATACATTGTACCAGCCTATAAAGCACAGCTTTGACACTAAATTGATGAGCTGCATTCTCTCTTTTAAATCTCTAAAAACAAAACAACACACACCTGCTTTCCAGTGTCTCATCCCCCTCCTCCCACCACCACTTCTTTTTTTCTTAATTCAAGTGATTGAAGAGCTTTATACTCTTCTAAAAGATCAAGTCAGAGCCATCAACCAGCAAAGGTGTTTTCCTTGCAAAACTCAAACCTCACTAAGTAAACTAAGTAGAAAGAGAAACATCAGAAAAAATGCCAAGAGTTAGTGACTTCAACAAATAAAGAATTTTTACAGCAGAGCACTCAAGCTGGGAGAAAAAAAAAAATCAATCCATCATGAGAAGGCTGAAGGAAAACAATATCAATTGTTCATTATTTGTAACATATACTTAACTACAGTCAGCTCTTGGTAGCATCAGCTAACAAAAAACATGTTTCATGTAAATAAGCAAACCCTTTTCTGTAGTTCCCCCACATCAAGAGATCCTACAATTTTCCCCTCACTGACACTGCTCTTCCAAGAACAGGTACAGATGAATCACTGCATGATTTGCCAGAACTCACCCATGTATATCTGAAGCAGATACGTTGTTTGTTTTCAGAAGAACCTAGAAGCTCCTACAGAAAAATGAGGAACTAATGGATTCCTTCCTTACTCCTGACACCAGAGCTGTCAATGCTGTGCACACTCCCTCAGCTGTGGTTCACATCGGTCATCATTTAAGACTTAGGCTAGAGCAGTGTTAACATAAGCAGAAGAAGCAGAATCCTAATATTTTTCATTATGTATTTCAAACACACAGCTTTTTGAAACTGAATGCTTTCCATGATTGCAACAAGTTGAGGTTAACCCCACGTGCTGCTTCACAGCTGCTTTTATTGCCTCACCCTCAAGACCTGGGGATGCTCAGTGAAGAGCTTTGAACTGGAGACACCCCACACTCCTCACCTCCCTGAAACCAAGCCCAAGATTTGCCTTTGTCGTCGTTACAGTTTTTCCACTTATCACCTTCCTAAGCACTCACAATCACCTTCAGGTCTAGTTCCTTCTACAGCTTCAAAAAAAAAAAATACAGTTTCATACTCAATCCTTCCAACTCTTCCCAAAATAAAGTGGACTGTTTGTACTATCCCTGCCAACATACATCTCTCTGTAGTCTACCCCCTGCCTCCACACGTGTGAAGACAGTTTAAAAACCTCTCCTGACACACATTTGTCTACTACTCTCATTCTGTCAGTCAAATGAAACTACACCTTTCATCCAGCTATATTTTAGAAGATGAGACATGAAAGTAATAAGGGAAATATCCACCTTTCTCAATAGTTTGCTGTTCCAAAGTTTAACTTTCCGTCTCCTACACATCTGCGCTGTACACAACAAACACCCTCACTCCGCCTGTCTGCAGTTTGTTCTGCCAGCCATTTTAAAGAGCACACACCCTCATGCTACAAGCAAAGTGTTAGAAGAGCTGCTACTTATCTGTACTCGGCAGGCAATCTGTGCAGGAGATTAAAATATATACTATTCTCAAAGCAAACAAAACTTAAGTTTATTTCACATAACACTCAAAACAGGATCTCATTTCCCCCCTGCCCTGCCTTATTTACATGGCCACTGAACTTTCTGTCAAGTCGAATAAAACAAGGCTGAACATCAAGAAGTTTTATAATGATTTCGAAAGCTCTTAAATATGAAATTAAGCAGTTGTAGTTGGCCTCATAAATTCCCTTCCCTTCAAATTGGCTGAAAAAAAAAATCTGCCCTTGGGCATATAAGCCTCTGACAGCGGGTTCCAGTTTGGCTCCCAACGAGAAGCACAGCTCAGCTAAGGAAGAGAAAAAGTGCTTTTTTCAGGTATTGGCTGCAGATCCCTGACTGTCTTAGGAACTTGATTCCCAAAACGCTGAAGGACAGCATGGATGTGCTCAGAACAGATTGATATTTGCTGATGCTGTAGGTGGCAGCAGGACCTCTTTTACTCTCTCCTAACCCTGACATCCTCCACAAAAATCCTACAGAAAAACAGCAAAGCTGCTACTGCTTTAGTGATACAATACACTTGACACTGTTAAATTCCTCTCTACTAAAGGAATAGCATAACAGCAGAGTCCCATGTGCAGAGTCCACGCAAAAGGAGTCACAGCAACATGTTTGCTCCCTGCAGTTTAGCTCCAGATGTGCCTGCAGTCTGGTGCTATAAATCCCACCACACTGAGAATGAAAATGCAAGCTTGCTAACTGTGTTAAGGATGATATTTTTATTTCTTCCAGAAAGCCAGCAAGCTTCCATCTGACATTTTTCCTTGACAGAGTAAGGTCTCAAACAAGGAAAGTGGAGACTACATCACATTTTCCAAGGAAGGTAACTCATAGTGTCATTTATCCTCACTGTACAGTGGAAGCAGGTAAAAAACCAAGGGGACAAATCAACAGCAGTACATGAAACAAGAGTCTTGTCTGCATACTTTAAAAGTACTTACTAGATTTAGAAATTGATAAATATTTAGTAATGACTGCAAGAGAGTGCATCCAAAACTTTGCCAGCTGCAACATTTACAAGAAAGCTCAAAACTGCATACAACAATGATACACATCAGTGTGCTGGTTTAAAGGTGAACCAGCAGGGGAAACGAACTCACCACGAGAGAGATTATAAGTCAGAGCTAAAATTTAATAATAATATTACAATAACAACACTGACACACAAGGGAAATTGCTTTCAACTCACAATACCCCAGCAGTATAACCCAGTGTCCTGGGGCACAAACCCAAGGGGGTTTGTTTGCCCTTGTGCTGAGACCCCCTGTGGCTCCCCCAAGTCCAGAGCAAAAGGAAAAGGAAAAACCTGTTGGTGCAGGCGAGGGCTGTGGTCTGGGTGAGAGCGGTGATCTCCTCCTGTCAAGGTCCTGCTGCTGCTCTGGATCCAACGAGAAGTTTCTGAGGTCTTCTTACCCACCACTTATGTACCCTCAGGGAGCACCCAGTCCCTCCCCCTGGGTGGGGACTCACACAATGGGTGATTAACTCTGGGAGCCAGGGGGTGTTGAACTGTTGATGGCCCATTAGCAGCTCCGCCCCCCTCAGGCTGGGTGTGAAGTGATAATGGCTCCCTGGGCAGCTGCTGCTAATGGCCCATTGACCTTGGGGAATGAATAGAGGGGGTAGAATACACAGCTTTGATCACCCCCACACAGGGTTAGCTGGTCCCTCCTGCTGAACTAGGACAATCAGCAATTCTCTCTTGGTTTAGTTGCTCTTAAAAATCATGGAAGTACTCATCCTGGACCAAAACATACTGACAAGGAAGATATGTTGAAGAGGATTTGTTTGCCTTGGTGTTTATTATTTATTTCTTGTTTTACAACAGTTTTGATCTCCTTTGCTAACCTGGAATTCCACCATTACAACTTTAGTTAGCAAACCTAAAGTAAACAATTTATAAATGGCAGAGGAACTGGACTTCACCAACAAGCTTATGAAGTTTATAGTGAAGACAGTTTATAGAGGGTTAGGACTACAGCTTATTGGCTAATAGAGTTAACACACCACCACGCCAGATACTTCAATTGGTTAAAGGCTATCTCTCACAAGTCCCATGTTTATATTATTTCATCCTGGCTCTTTTCGTGCCCCTGCAGAGTCCTGTGAATTCCTACTATGTGAATTCTTGGGGAGTAACCTCCTCCCTACCAGCCACCAGCAGCTGAGCTCCTTGCTGGTTCTGGCTGATAGCTCAGTCTCACAGGGTTTTTCTATAGATCTGAATTGCTCACTTTTGATTTTACTGTAACAACACAAACCAGCTCATCAGGGTTGCTTCTTTAGGGCAAAGTGAACAAGAACTGCACTAATTTTAGATACAAGCACAGAAAGACCAAAATTCATCAATGGGTTCCACACTTTGTTTTAAATCCTGAGAGATTTATCTTAACTTCAACTGATTAGAAATGTGATAGCAATATTCACCCTGCAAATCCAGGAATCATACTGAGATTAGCTCAGTTGGTTAAAACTTGGTTGTAATAATGCCAAGGTCATGGGTTCAATCCCCTGTGTGGGTCATTGACTTAAGAGTTGGACTCGATGATCCTTGTGGGTCCCTTCTAACTCAGAATAGTCTGTGAGTCTGTGGTAAATTAGACATCTGAGCTTTTATTCCTTCCCCCTTGACTGGTGCTTCTCTAGAACTTTCACTGAGTTGAACAGAACCCCTGGGGGCAGTGCCTGCCACACCGTAGCACAGCTATAGCAGAGTAAAAGATCACAGGTGCTGTGTCCCCATATAAAAGGCTGCATCACAACATCCTCTGTGTCTAAGAGCAGGAACCAATGGCTGCCTCAAGAGCCTCAAGGCTTATGTATCCACTTCTGTTCTTTGCACTTCTTCACTTCCTTGTGTCGTGGACCAAGTTGCTCCTTCAGATCTACAGAGAAAGAACCTTCCTCGTTTGGATTATAATTGCTTGATCTAATAAAAAGAGGTTATCTGTCCACAAACCTCGCCTCAGTGCAGAGATACAATCATTGTAGCATTCTTAGCAGAAGGCAGCTGACTGTGGAGCTGCTTGCCAGGACTAATGAGACACAAACTCTGGTCAGAACAAAGTTCAGGACACACCTGCACAAGGAAAGGCTTTTGTTTGATAGTGGCAACAGAAGGTAGTTCTGTGGAATGAGCCCCACGTCACCATGCACCAGGATGAAAGTCAGAACTTACACAGCAATACTATACTCTTCCAGAATTTTGTTTCACATGGAGATACAAATCAAAAGATACAGAGTCAAGGCTTGAAAAACCTGCCTACTTGCAGCAAGTGAAAAGAGGAAAGGGATGAGTAAGCTGAGTTGGCTGAAGTAACAGATGCCTGTAAATATTTTGGAAGAGGAGAGGAGGAATCAGAAGTGCAGCAAAAGCCACATCCCATCCTGGGCATGTAAGAAGAAAGCTTGAAAAAAAGAAAAGCAGGTCTACATACACAGAGGAAGGCTGGTCTTACTGTAACCAGGAGTTGGCAGCAGAAATAAAATATTCATCTGGCACAGCAGGCAATAAGACAAAGAAAATTACAGGTATACCATCATAAACAGCCAACTACACTCACCTTCTCTACCTCAATGAGAAGGATTCAAGCTACAAACAAAATTTATTTTCTGTAGATCAGCATCCAAGCTTCTGACATGGGAACATGAATGGGATTTGAAATGGAAGTTCTCTCAAAAATGCAAGCAAACATTTTGGTACTGCCTCTGTGCACAGGCAAGGGGTCTTTGCTTTTAGACCCTTTTTATTGATGCACTGAACATTTCTGAACCAAAAGGAGAAAGGCAGCTAACACCAGAAGATGCAGAGATTCTTGTGCCTGATAAAACTTTTGAAGGCTCAGGGACAGATTACTTCAGTGTGACATGCCTGGAACCAGGAGCTAAATCCTGTACCACCTTATCAAAGCAGTGCTAGTTGATGTAAACCAAAAGGCTTTTCCTCTACAGACCTGACATCAGCAGTCCTTACAAGGTTGTGTAAACTACATCACAAGAAATTCTCACAGACCCAAACTGTATACTCAGTGACTGTCACTCAAACTCTACTTACAAATAAATATGTATATTTATTTATTGCACTGTTCCCTAATAACAGCACTCGGCATCTGCCAGACAATGCTGAAACAACTTTTTCCACCAAATGGCAGCCAAGAGGAACAAATTTGGTTTATTCTCTCAAGGCATGAAGTAATGGACTAGATTACAAGCTGGAAACAAAGAGGCGTGGCTGAATGCATTCATATCTAGTTGGCATTAAAGCTGTCTTTTAGCTGCTGAACAGTTATTCTATATTCCTTTAGGAGTTTTCCTTCTTTGGACTTTTCAGCTGTACAATTTTATGAAGGACTGTATAACAATCAACCTAAACATTGCTCCTCAAAATGAGATCCAACAGTTCTCAGTCATTGGGACTGAAATCAGAATAGGAAGATTGCAACTTCCAAGTGCTATCTTGTAACACAGGAGTTTTGACCAGGATTTCTCAGGATCTGTGCATCACCAGGAGGTATCTGGATTCATTTCAGTGCAGAATACACATTGGAAAACCACTTGAGGACTTCTGTCCATCTGCTTTTCTGAGTCTATAACTTAAGAAGGGTATCCCACTGCAATACCATGTTAACCAGTAGCTCCTGTGAAGACTAGAAAAATATTGCTCAGCCTATTTGTTTTTGTTACCTTTGATTTTCAAAGAGCTCTTTGATATGGTGATCCTCTATTTCTGATCTGTAATGCCTGAAGCAGAGGTTAAATAGCATGGAATGCATATTCTTTTCATTTCCACCTTCTTCCTCTTCAGGGTCTCCTTGCCTCCCCTGCAGCTGCCACAAGAAAAACTTCAGAGCTCCTTCAGCCCTCTGGGCTCCCACTGCAGGAGCAGGTGGGCTGGTGAGAGGTCGATTTCTGCTGGAGCTCATCTGATGGGCCCACCCTCCTCCATAGCACCATGTTTTTGTCTCCTTCCACTCCCAGGGCTGAATGGAGTAGGGTGAGCTTTACTGGAGCACCAAATGCAATAATTAATTACTGTATTGAGTGTAATTATGAAGGCAGAGCAAGGACCAGGCTAGAGCATGGGAATATGTATATAAGAAAGATGTATCCAAGTCTTCTGGATACATCTCTAACTTCTGTAACTGTAATCTGTGGGACTGTAGGAAACATATTGTATGCTTGCTGTGATCTTATACCCTACCTTTATGCTTTTTTCTGGCCCCCAGGGAAGACGCCAATGAAGGAGATACAGTTTCTCTCACTCAGGTGGCCATTCTTAGTCCTTTGTAGGCAGGAGTGAGTAGATGAGAACAGGGAATGAGGAAAATGCCATTGGAGAGACAAACAAAAAAGCCAATATCAAAAATCTCAAGAGTTAACCTAGTTGGATGTCAGCTCATCAATAGCACAGATGCACCAGTATCAGCAAGTAGGCACCAGATCTATGCAGTGCAGGGGTTTTCAGCAACAGAGAATTCAGGGGTCTTCCAGAAACATCACTGTGCTATTTTAAACACCTTTTCAGTTGCTATACATGGCCTGTAAGCTTGTCACTATGCTCTAGGGTGCATTCATTACAAGGAACTTTCGTTGCATGAAGACTTCTCTTGTAGTATTCAGTTCATATTCAGCATTTCAAACATACCAGTCATGACAAAAATTGGATTTGAAAGTGGATGTGCTTGTACTGTGTAACTTGACTTTCAGTTCTATTCACACATGACTTGGACAACTTCATCAGAGATTAAATACATTAAAATTCAAAGATAGGCTACTTATTCATTTTATGACATCCTTTGTCAGCATGAGAATTAAGCGAAGACTGGAAATAGGCAGTGACTATGTTATAAGAGCAGAGATTACAAAGACCTCAGAGGCAAAAAAACCCAACCCCAAACAGGGAAAATATATTCAAAGGCAGGAAAGAAATGCAAAATTGCCCTTAGATTATGAAAATTATTATGAAAACCAAACTCTTCCCATTATCTGTAAATGCCTCAATCTGTGCAGTTATTTCTGTTTCAAATTTTCTTTCAGTTCTGAAACTTGATAATGCCATAGAAACGCAACCTTTCTCTAAATAATTTCTCCTTATGCATCACCCAAAGGTTTCCATT
This sequence comes from Pithys albifrons albifrons, assembly GCF_047495875.1. Classification (NCBI taxonomy): domain Eukaryota; kingdom Metazoa; phylum Chordata; class Aves; order Passeriformes; family Thamnophilidae; genus Pithys; species Pithys albifrons. The sequence goes on along the minus strand of NC_092458.1, from coordinate 7,427,555 downwards.
CAGTGCCATAATCTGGCCTCAACGAGCCATGAAACACATCCTGGCCCACAACCCTGCAATCCAGCATTCACATCCAGACCCTCATCAAAAACTCATCTGTGCCAAAGGAAGGGCACCCATGTATTCACTGCACCATTAAACCACTTCCTCTGACTATTGAAAACTGCCATGTTTACTTATAACCACAGCACTTAGTGCTGCTAAACCCAGGAACATAATGGAAATACTTACATCTATTAATAGGCCATTAAGCATGGGGGAAAAGATGTCCTGTGGCTGAAGTAATAAATATTTTATTATTTATTATTATTAATTATATTAAGTATTAAATACAGTGAAGTACTAAAAGTCAAGAAACTAAACAAAAAAATAAAGCCCAACTCTCTTCTCTTTGGGAGAGGGAAAGGAGAACTAGCTCATCCATCATTTATTTTGGAAGCCATAATTGGCTCACTCTTTATCAACATTTTAAAGAGACCCAACAGCACATTCCAGTCCTCTCCCTGAAGTCTCCTTCCCCTGACACAGTGGGTCACACATAGATGTCACATTCAACATAAACAAGGGAATGAAAATACCTGGCAGGAGGCAGGCAAGCCACCAGCAACAGGGGAAGGAAAACACTTCCCATTAGCTGATACCACCCTCTCATGGGAAGAGAAACTACATCCATTTTCTTAAAATATGTAAAATCACAATAATGATGTGTGGATAAGCACTGCAATATTGCCCAATTTTCCCCTCTGAGACAAAAGGAAAGGCCCTCCTTAGGTGATTTGCCATGCAGCAAACTTAGAAGCGTGAAAAAATATTTTTAACACAACTGGATTTTTTTTCCAAAATGATGTTTATTTTACTGACAGTATGATTGTATATTAGAAGTTTATTCCAACTCAGCAATCACAGGTAGTTTATTCAGATGGGAGTATTCTCCTAACCATCACTTGATCTGTTCCTGAAGTGGGAAGGCAGCAGAGCTCCCCCCAGTAAGGCAGGGAGGATCCCCTCAGCACTCCTGCCAGAGCTACAGACCCAGACATGCCACAGCACCTTAGGAAAATTTGTATCTTTCTCTTTTGATCGAAGCCACATGAAGGATTTCAGTGTTCCACCACACCTACCAGCAAAGTTAACTGCAAACTATAAATATTTGAGTGAACATTTTGCTGAAATAAAGAAGAGCCCTGCGAGCTTCCGCTTGGCACGAGACAAGTAATTTGGTAATTCATATGGATTGAATGAAGCAAGGCACACTTCCAGGTCTCACCTAAGTGAAACAAAACCACAACACATCCTCCAGCATCTGGCATCAAAACAGAAAAAACAATCAGATTTGCTAATGTTAGTGCTGCTTTGTTGGAGACTTTTTGAGATGCTTTTACAGAGGCATCCACAAATCGATACATAATATCATGTATTTTTATCCAACACATCCTTTTTCACCTTATCAAACCCGAATTCTAGAGACTCATTTTATTTATTAAAATACTGGGGAAAAAAGGAGTTTGTAAAAGAAACCACTCAACAGAGAAAAGAAGATTTAAGAAGCTTCATAGGCTTTCTTCTTCTAAAATGCTTGGATGCACAATACACCAATGATGGTGGTAAGGTTACGGAGGATAAAAATCTTTTTTTTTCTTTTCTTTTTTTTTTTTTTTTGTGCAAGTAGATGTATTAACATGCACATGAGGCCAAGAGACAGCTGGCTCTGGCACAAAGTACCAACTCAGAAGGCATCCTGGACTAAAATGCTCATCATATCAAACCAAGTTAATACATATTCAGTGGACTGGTCCTCTTGGAAGGCAAATGCAAGCACACAGGAATTACTTCACAGAACAACAGATGCAATTATTACTGAAGGGGTTGGCTTCAAAATCTTGGGCAATTTCACCTATTTCTGTATTCAAAATACAGAAAAATAAGAGTTTCCAGATTTTTCACAAAAGGGGGGGGGGGGAAAAAGATTTGAATGTTTAAAACTGTGCCAAACATGTATTTACTCTTGTAATGAAAAACAGAAACTTCAGCAAGTTAAACCCTCTGTAATGCACAGGAAACAATCTCTTCAGTTGAATCATTACAAGACATTCCGTTCAACACTGTTTTTTCCCATTGTTATGCACATATGCATAACACTGGAACACCAAAAGTTGCATTTTCCTTCTTGTAACAAGGAATGAATTTAACAAGAGTGAAACATTAATAAGAAGTTTGCTACTGACATCTTTATGCCCAGAAAAATAACGTGAAACCACAGCAAAACACAAACTTGGGTCCGCTGAGAAAAACAGTTTAAAACAACACTACTTCTAAGCAAACAGCTACAATGCAAATGTGCAAACCCTGCACAACATCAGGAATGCCTCCACTATTCATCACTGCTTCGGACATTCTCACTGAAAAGCTGCTAAAAAAAGCAAACAGGAGTCTACCTGCTATGAAGCTGAAGTTTATGCAAAGATCACAAAAATGCTTTATCAGTCTCAGTAAAGGAGATGTTTGTCTGTAGCACCTCAATACCACAAGAATAATCAGCTTCCTCTTGATCAAAGGAAAACAGACACCAACACATGAAAGCAGTAGCTAAAACCTTCAGATATATGAGTGCAAAAGAGAGACTGATGTCCCAGAATTTAGGGCAAAACATTTCCACACAGTTTGATCTGACATTTGGCAAGCAAAGATGGTATGCACGAAATAATACATTAAATGAAAAGAAGCACAATACATCACAAGACTTTGACTTGCAGAGGACATAGCTAATAAATAGTTATGGGAAAGTGTAACTACTGTGGATAATGCACTTAAAAGTAGTGGGAAGAAAATAAACTAAGATGTGACCAACAAGCACTTTAATATATTTTTTCATTACAACTGCAAAAGTCCGAAATGTAGAAGCATTATGCATGTACATACATAGAATACAGAAGACAACTCAAAACCAGAAGTAATTACTAATGAAACATTTTGATTACTATTTAACTGCAACAAGAAGTACTTTACTAAGATTCTTACAACATTCAGAGCCACAGAGCATTCTGGCTGCTAGGGGCTTAGGATCTTGACAGCTTTTTGATATAAATGAAGAAAACCCAAAACTGTACTATTTCAATGACAGACACAAAGTCTGTCAGATATGTTACAGTCTTTTAAATAGCATAACAATAATCTGGAGGGTTTAAATTTTTTTCCCATTTTAACAGTTAGATAAATTTCCACTTAGTGGAACCCACTTATCTCTTATCTTTACTCAGCAACACATCATCATCATTAATCATTGTGGAGATAAAACACAGTGAAAGGTATTTCTAAATATTCTCTCTAAAGTCAGTCCAGGGTAATGCTATGCTGTAAAGTCCCTCTGTGACTACCCAAGATTTCAAGTCACTTTTTTCACTGCTGTTTGAACACAACATAGTGGGAAAACTAACACATACCATGTTCCTCCGTGCACTAATTCCAGTCACAGAAAACACACTGGCAATATATCCTGTTGGTAATACATCAAGTTGTACTAGAAATACCAAACACAAGTCAATTACAGCAAAATAAGGCAGAAATTATCTAAATTGTTATAAGCCATGTAGATTAAAAAAACCTGTTGCAGTTCTATGCTGGTTTAAAGGCGAACCAGCAGGGGAAATGAACTCACCACGAGAGAGATTATAAGTCAGACCTAAAATTTAATAATAATATTACAATAAAAACACTGACACAAAAGGGAAATTGCTTTCAACTCACAAAAACCCAGCAGTATAACCCAGTGTCCTGGGGCACAAACCCAAGGGGGTTTGTTTGCCCTTGTGCTGAGACCCCTGTGGCTCCCCCAAGTCCAGAGCAAAAGGAAATGAAAAACCTATTGGTGCAGGCGAGGGCTGTGGTCTGGGTGAGAGCAGTGATCTCCTCCTGTCAAGGTCCTGCTGCTCCTCTGGATTCAATGAGAAGTTACCAAAGTCTTCTTACCCACCACTTATGTACCCTCAGGGAGCACCCAGTCCCTCCCCCTGGGCGGGGACTCACACAATGGGTGATTAACTCTGGAGCCAGGGGGTATTGAACTGTTGATGGCCCATTAGCAGCTCCGCCCCCTCAGGCTGGGTGTGAGGGTGATAATGGCTCCCTGGACAGCTGCTGCTAATGGCCCATTGTCCTTGGGGAATGAATAGAGGGGGTAGAATACACAGCTTTGATCACCCCCACACAGTGTCAAGTGGTCCCTCCTGCTCAACTAGGACAAGTTCTGAAAGAATTTTGCTTTTCATTACTCCAGTATCCTTGGCAGAGATACGGCATTACTACTCCTTCCATTATTTAAGTATATTATCCAGATTTTTCCTCTCAAGCAGCAGGAGATAGCCACAAGAAAGTTAAATCTGAGTGTGTAATACAAGTGCTTTTAACATACTCACTGACCCAAATCACTGTACCACAGTGCCCTGAGAGCCAAGTATAACCTGTCACACACACGTCACCTGAAAGGAAACTACATCAAACAGGACCCAGAAGATACACAGAGCTCACAAAACCTGGAGTCAGCAGGCTGAGAATAACTGTGACAGCCAACTAAAGAAGGAAGATGGAAACCAGGAGGAGACAACTGGAGTTGGTTGTAACTCAGTGCAGTTAGCATTCCCAAAATTTGCATTAGCTTCCTGATCAGCTTTATCTCCCTCTAACCTGTACAGCCCAGTTACCTACAAAAATTCCATAAAATGTTACTCAAAAAATCCAAAGCAGCACTATATAAATGGATATAGAACTTAAACTGAGACTGCTCGACAGCTTGAAGCAGTCACAAGCAAAGGGCTGAAAACTGCAGCATCCTATCAGAGTAGATGCAAAGACTAGATTACATGAGGAGAGGTCAAGATAACTAAAACAGAGAAAAGCTAAATAAGCTACTCAGCAATACTGTCACTGGGACCTTCTGGTAGAGGTGAAACACACAAAAAGGAAATAAGACTTTTTTTTCTAACCACCTAAATAACCCAGAATTAAACAGAATTAAAAGCCTTGCTTTGAAAATTTTGTAGCCTTAAAACACATTTGTGAATGACAAATATGATTTTAAAAGCATTTTCCCTGTCAGTTTTGCTCCACAGGCATCAAACGACTGATAAACAAGAAAGTTATAATTGTATTTTATTTATTCATGAGACTAAAAAAAGCCTTACTACATAAATCTTCATACAATATCAACATGCAGGATATATAGTTTCATTTACATTAAATATGCACATGCCCTTCAATTAGTATGTCTAGAAATAATTAATATAAAAAAGCATTCCTGATGTCTTTCCAGAGTTACTGCTATGCCAGCCACCAAATGGAGGTATGTGACACTATACAAGTGTCTCATAAACACCAAAGTTTTCACTTTTCTTTCACATGTGGTTTTCAACTGATGCACCCTTTATTTCTGCAATCCTGAAATCCAAAAGCAAGATGCTTTGTTTCACTGCAGTTTAATGAACTCTTTAAAAGGGATTTGACTTTTGCTTTTTGAAGGACAGAGACCAAGTCTGACAATGGTACAATAGTTTAAGTACCAGATGGTAACCTTGAGAATATGTAGCCCATTAAACGGTCCTAAATTAAAGCAAATGCTTGCAATGGTAACATCACATGAAATGCAGCACTTGAATTAACGTGGGGAATAAACAACTTTGAGTGTCCCTATATGAGAGAAAATAGCATAGTACAAAAAGAATGTAACTATGGGTTGGTTAAGTAATTTTGGCCTATAAGAAATCAGTTGGACAAACACTGAGATCAAGAGAAACGCACACAGCAGTTTTAAAGTGATACACACATCAATTCCTTTCACACAAATTGCTTTTGTGATATACAGGCACAATGTGGCATTTTTTCTAAAAATTCATTTGGGGTGACCATGTCTTCTGTAAGAATAAAAAACTCCAAATCATTTTGGTTTGAAGATCAAAGTGTCCAGGATTTCTGTCTTTCAGCACATACCTTAAGCAAATCTCACTGGACAGCAAAAGGGAAGATGAGAGATTCAATACTGAGCAGCTTGTCCTTCAAATGCTCTTTAGTCATTACCTTTACTACAGACAGCAGAGGCAATAATGTCTGTGTTTTGGTCACCTAACACTCTTTCTAACAAAAAGATTCCTACAGTGTCTTCTCAGGCTGTAGCCTCTCTTTTGTTTACCTCATGCCTTTAATTTCTGGCAAAGTGATATACTTGAGTTCTGCAAATATTATTTGCTTGTGCACAGAAGTCTGCTCCTTGTTTTCAGAATTATAAACAGGTGAACAATATTCTCTTTCTGAGTAGTCAGGAGATGCAAATACCTTCCTTACCGAAGGCTTGTTTGCTACCGCTTGTCTGGGCACACAGTCTGAAGTGCAGGACGTGCTAAATGTCCTTCCTCTCTTTCCACTGCCATCCTCGCAGTTCCATCAGCATTGGAGCATCCCCAGATGAACACTTGGACACTACCAGAGAACTACAAGTTTAGGAAGGGGAACAGTGGCCACAGTCACTGCCCATTGCTGGGGCAGCACCCTTTGGGGGGGCAACATTGTGGGAAGGAGCATTTTACTTTGGAACACAGAGGTAAGATTCTTCCTACCCCTATGAACAAGATGAGGACTCCAGAACCAAGACATATACACAAATATGTGAATTATAAGAACATCATTTCCACTTCCATATTAATGATTCCGGCTGTTGTGCTTGCTACAAAATTGGTAAGTCGCAAAAAAAAAAAAAGTCCCATTATCTGCTGCAGCAGATCCAAATCCCACCCATATGGCTGTCTGTAAAACACACCACACACAGTCTTTCATGCCACATCATATGTGATCTCCTAGCAGACAACTCAAATAACAAATTTGGCTAAGACCACTCTACATTGCCTTGCTTGGGCATTAGTGTTCAAATGCCAGTTCTAGACCACAAGTGATTGCATCTGCTTGTGCCTGTCCACGCTCCACAACACAACCCATTTGATATCACCTTTAATTATACCACGTGCTGCCTTTTCTATGGATTCCCAATCTCATACAGGGTGAAAAATAGATGATGTACTGGTCTATATAATAAGTGAATTTATTTTTCAACGTTTGCCTCTAAAATTAAGAGCAGAAACTAGAAAAACACAGAAAGAAAAATGTCCGGGAAGAGTGCAAGTGAATATTTCACAGAGAATCCCAAATTTGTTTTGCTCCCTTCTCTTCCACGTGAAACATGAAAAAATGGAGACACAAGACCAAAGAGAGACTGACTGCTCATCTGCAACAGCAGAAGCCGTGAGTGCTGAGCACAAGGAAAGGGCGAGGAACAGCAAACACAGGTGTTCCCATCTCCCTTCTTGGCTCCTCACAGTGTTACCTCAGAGAAGGCAAAGTCTCAGATTCATCTTCCCACTCCATAAATTTGGGATAATACTTCCAAAGAATTGTAAAGCTACTTTTAGTCACTACAAGGGCTTAGGACAAGCAGGAAATGAATTCCCTCTTATGTCCCAGGTTTAGATGGTTTACCATCCACAAAACAGAGACTCCATATCAGATAATAAAGGTAAAAGTATAATGAGCAGCTACCTAACCCCTAATCACCGTTCACCTCACACCTGAAGCCCAGGAGAGGTCATGTGAAGAAAGAGCAGGTTGGTCTAACCCTGACACCTACACGGGAAGCCAAGAGCAAGGTCAGGACCACGAGCCCTGGCCACATCTCCTGGTGCTGGGACTTGATCCCACGCCAGGTGTTAGTTACTCCACATGCCGAAGCAGCCTCCACCACATCTCAACACACCCTTTTTGCCCTCGGAAATTAAAAGTTACGTTCGCTGAGCAACGAGGAGGGACCTTAACCAGGAGCCGTGCCTGTACAAGGGCTCCGAGTGAGGCGTTCACGCTCGATACCAGCTCAACCAGTTTGCTGCCCGGGCTGGGCAGCACCGGCACAGGCAGGCCCAGGCACCGCCGAACAGAGGTTTGTGAATCGCTCCCTCCCCGCTCCGCGCTCCGGGGCACGGCCGGGCACCGCCGGCGGCGGGGAACCCGCGGCGGCACAAAAGCCGCCTCATGGCCAACACCTCCCGCACCACAAAGGGCAAGGAAAAGGTTCGCCGAGAGCGCCGGACGAGCCCTGCCCCGTGTCCCCTCCGGGGGGGGGGGGCCGTCCGGCGCCGGCAGCCCCGGCGGGCACAGCGCGCCCGATCCCTCGGGGATGGCAGCTGGACCGCCCGGCACCTGCGATCCCCGAGGCGCCGATAGCGCCGGACGGGAGAGGAGGGGACGGGACGGCGCCGGGAAAACCGCGGGATGCGGGAGCAGCCGGAGGGATGCGGGGCCGTGGACCGTCCCTTACCTGTGGCCCGCGGGTGGCTGCGCGCAGCCCCCGGCTCCGACATCTTCCGCGGCGAGGCCGGTGCTGGCGCTGCTGCCGGTCCTGGGGCTCCGCTCCGCTCCGCTCGGCTCCTCCGCGGCCCCGCGGCCGCCGCACAGGCGCAGTGCCCGCCCCCGGCACCTGACACGGCGGGGAGGAGCGGCAGAGCGCGGCCCCAGGGCCGCCAGGTGCTGAGGCTGGTGCCGGTGCCGGTGTCGGTGTCAGTGCCGGTGCCGCCCCGCCCCGCCGCGGGGCACGCCCGGTGTGTCCCTGGGACCAAACAACGCGTGCCCTTCGGCTCCCCGCGGCACTCTGGCCGTTTTCCCGGATTTTCCTATCCAGCTGTTTGCAGCCTCGGGTGAATCGGTGGCACCAGCGAAAGGCTCAAGTGTGTCCCTCTCATCCAGCTGCGCTCCCGTTCGCCCCACGGGCGGTCCTTGAGGCCGGGCTGGCCCTGCAGCGGCAGGATCGCTTCGTACTCGAGCTTAGAAGAGGAGGAATAAAGAAACATCTTCTTTGTTTCTCTTCATCACCTAACACGCTGGTGATGGAACCCGCCCTTTAACACACACCTTGCATATTTCTTTTGCTCCCACTCTCCTCTTTTTGCTGCTTCTGGACCACGCTGGGATTCGGCAGGGAGACAGAATCACAGCTGGCCCGGGACGTATGGCCTTGGGGCAGCTCCAGCTCCAATATCCCAAAACATCGTCGAAACTGGTGATAGATTCCAAGCACCTTATTGACTCATCTTCACTGCCAGTTTACCGAAATTTAGATATAAAACATATTTAGTCCTCACACTTGCCTTTTGTATGCCTTTTGTTCTCTTCTTTTTTTGCCAAGCAATTATATTGCCTTTATATTCTTTACCTGTAAATACAGAACATAGTCAACATAAGGGGATGGAGGAGGAAAGTCTTTGCTGTTTGGTTTTCTGTTGTTGTTTTGTTTGTTTGTTTGTTTGTTTGTTTTAAAAGCATTTGCTTTGGTATTCCTGCTGCGTCTTCCAGTAAATCACTTTTTCTTATTAAGTGCAAATTACTCTGCTGGGGCACAGGGCAACAGTTCATCTTCCATCTACACATTCAAATAGTGTCCTTGTGTTTGGGTTCACACACCCCAATAAAGTTAAACTACATAGATTTAGGTTTTCTGGTCCATATAGTAACAATTATTTTTAATGTTGCCTTATCAATGAAATTATTAATTTTCCTTTTTTATAACTCTGTCAAATTGTCGTTTTCATGCCAGCTGTTTCTCAGGCCAACCTTTGGTCAAAGAGCTCTACTTAAAATTATTCTACCTGTCTAAAGATTAAATTATACAGTTTTGCTCATGTTACAGAAGCAAAACCATACCTGTCTTACTGTAGCTGTTACTCTTGATTTCCAGAGGCACCTTTGGCAACAAAAACAAAAGAAGGAAGACTGTCATGTAATCTTAATTAATCTTTAGCCTATTGGTGTCTGACAAAGACACAGGAAAGAACAGCTGGTCTCAGTGCAAGCTATATGGGCTTAATGAAAGACAGGATGAATTTCCAAGACTGGGGATTAGGAAAGAGAGGAATGGATGTGAGGCATATGAAGTGGCAGGAAAAGATGGGAATGTAGGCACAAGCTGGAGAAAGGGATATAAGGGTATCTGCAAGGAGCGTATTCGGGCACTAGGCTGTAGCCAGTGTTTGGGTGGAGAGGGATGGAGAGCCTGCCCCGCGGGACCAGTGCTGGCTCTCAAGTGATCGTGGAGCCCCTAAGCATAGCATGTCACATGGAGAAATAAGTATTCTCCTACTATTGTAATTTCTTCTGATAGCTGGTTCACAGCACTCAGACTGGGTGACATGCAGTCAAAAAAGAGAGATTTTAAAGAAAACTGAAGGAAACTATACAGAAAACATTAAAGCTCCAAAGATAAAACCCTCTCTACAATATGTTATGTAGTATGTGATATGAGTCAGTTTTTAAATTATCTTTGCAGAGTGATTTTTTTCACAAGACTCCTGCATCATTCAGTGCAAAGGATGTGTTTAATTAATGTATAGTTCTTCAATGTTTCTCTTCATTTTCATCATGTAAAGTGGAATCTTTCATGTCATATTCAGTGTACATTCTTCAAACCCTGACTTGAAGGCAGGTTAATTAATTTCCGTGATGACTTTCCTGCGGTACCTTCATAATTCCTTCAAACATTAATAAATTTAACTTTGTAACAGCCTTCTAAGTTGAAGTGGTACTATTACCATATTTTACACCCACAGAAGAACTAACGGAAGGTAGATGTGTCTGCAGTTGTTTGTAGCTGTTTGTTAATTCTTTTATGTTATGGAGTCTGACAGGTTGTTTTCAAGCAGGGAGCAGTGGATTTAATACAGTGTGCCTCCACCAGCACCTAAGGAACAAGATCATAACTGTTTGTGCTCAGGTTTTTTTCATATTCAACCTTTAAAAAAGGAAGTTATGAACAGTTTAATTTTGCCCTTACTTCACAGAACAAAATTATTTTCCTGATTAGAGCAGCTAAAGAGCCTTTTCCAGCTGTGGTAAGGCTACAGCCAGTGTCTGGATGCTCAGAATTGGAGATGTCACTGTGTTTCTCCCTAACTCTCCACACCCCACCTTTCTTTATCATCCATTCCTATCAATGGAAGGAAACCATCCTAGAGGTGGCACATCACCAGCAGCAATGTGAGGGTCCACTTTTGAGTGATAGGGAAAGGATTACACAACCTGACAGTCCTACAGCCTTTGGGAGCTGAGGGATGGGATCAGAAAGTTTCTCCTCACCTCCAGAGCCAGGAGCATTAATAATCACAGTGCTGCCTGTGAGGGCAAGGAGACAGCAGAGAGAAACTGTGTGTTTGCTGAGCATTGGCAAGCCTTTTACCAGCCTCTTATCAGCAGGTCTCTGGCGTGAATTATAAAGCAGTGCAGGAATTTTCCCAAGCACAACTAATCTCTGTAAGGCACATCACACTGAGCACTCTGATTGGGAAAGTGTTTATTGCAGACACTTTGGTTATTCTGCTTGCTTCACCTGATGCCCAGTTTGTCCTTCTGTGTCCTCTGGTAATACTTGTTCCAGATTGTTGTGTTCTGAAGCATTTTCCTTTCTTCTATGGTGTGTTGTGTGCTGTTAAAACCAACACCACTTTGGGTTTCTTTTGTGGAAGATATTTCTCCCCTTGTACCACACATTTTTAGTAGGTACTGTATTTTAACAGATCTATGCAAATACTCATACATGTGCTACAGTAGGTGTTGGTCAAACTAAGCAGGTGGAAATCTCAGAGGTAAATTTGCAGAGAAGTAAAGTCTTAAAGTCAGCTCAGGATGCAGACAAAGAAGCTGGAGGGTACTGCTACTTTTACCACCTTAACAGACACTCAAATAAAAATTGTTAAAAATGTAAACTCCTTTTGAAAATATTGCCTTCTTTTCTCAGTGTTTTTTAGGTGGTTGTATGTATGCAACCAAAGCCACCTCTCCCCAGGAATGCTTCTGAGGGGAAAATAGAATAATGAGTCCTGAGCAAACTGGCCAAATTCACAACATTACAAATCTATGTTAGTCCACAGTTTTTGCTCTCCTTTACCATTTTGAATCAATAACCAAAAAGCTGGGAACCCAAAAAGAGTATGGCAAGCAGAATGGCTGCCTGTGGGATTTCTGTTGGAGTGACTGGCTCTAATAAATGCTGAGTGTCAGAAATGGTAAATCCACTTCTTTGAGGTGGTTTATCTGCTTTAACTTCAAATTCATCCTTCCTTTTCTGAAACTCCTGCAAGTCTAGTGCCTCATAATTTCTGGATGAAATTAAATGCTTGCACCAAAGTATTTTTACAAGCAATGCAAAAAAGAAGTACTCCTCTTCATCAGGTAGGTTTGTGTCCTCCAAAAGAAACAGAACATGACTCAGAAGTTAAAAAGAGTGTTTTCACAAATATATCAGAAACTGAAGAAAGCTGGTGGGTATAACTGACTATAGTTATTCCTGATTGTTGAAAGATTAACTCAGCATCTTAAGACCTCCCCTAAAATAGACTACAAGAGCATGTAGGGATAGGACAAGGGGGAATGACTTTAAACTGAAAGAGGGCAAGGCTAGTTTAGGTATTAGGAAGAAATTCTTTACTTTGAGGGTGGTGAGGCACTGGAATGCGTTGCCCTAAGAAATTGGGGATGTTCCACCTCTGAAAATGTTCAAGGGCAAGTTGGATGGAACTTTGAGTGACTTTTGTCTAGTGAAAGGTGTCCCTGCTCATTGCAGAGGGATTGGACTAGATGATCTCTGAGAGATCCCTTCCAACTCAAACTATTCTATGATTATGTGACATGACAGAAATGCTTATGGACTAATTGACTGATAATTAATATTCCTCATGAGGGATCAATCTTACACAAAAAAATCACAGGCAATGAGTCAATAAACTGACACATTATGATAACCAAGAAAATCTTTTTTCCAGTCACTTGAAATCTTTCCATAAAATGTGTTGGTGGTGTCAGTCTTGAAGGGACATACTGACAGCAAAATGGTGCTCTGTTTCAAAACCACAGTTTTGAAAGCAGAACTCATGGTTGTATTTCTGAGGGACTTCTGTCTTTTAGTCATGAGTGTTTGTATAAAAAATAGTTGAATTTGCCCTGGTGAAATGGCTTCAATTTCTGTTCTCTCACTGCCTAAGAAGCCACAGATATTCACAAGCATTAAATGGTCTTTTTACATTTCCTTGATTGGAAAGCAGGAACAACGTGCAGCTTAGTCTGGAAAAGCTTGAATTACATCTGTCTGCTTTATTTTTGTGGATTTACATATCTAAGAAGTGTCATTCAGTGAGTAATATCAGCCTAAAGTTAAAATAATTTTTAGGATGAATCATGATGGTTTGCATTTGTATTTGTTATTTGGCATGTGAAAAGTGTATTAGTTCTCCAAGTGAAAATATATGTTAACAAACCCCTACATTGTTATATCACACATCTTCTACCCCAATATCCTATGCCATATATGATTTTTTATGCTTCCAAATGCCTTGAACTAGAGGCATATTTTCGCTTGCCTCACACTTTCATCTTTTGAAGTTCAGCCATAGCTATTTGATTTGGAAAAGGTTGACACTAATGGGGTTGATCTTCTCAAAAATAAGTGAAAATAGAGCAAGAGAGGAACTCTCTCATCACTTTGTGCTTTGTTATTTACTGACAGCACAGGTATTTTAAATCATGTACAAACATAGCCCTGGTATACACACCCTGCTTTACTGAGCATGGTAATGAGATAGACAGTAGTGGAATGCAGCACAAACCTATTTTATATCTGGTTTAAACCAAATATTTTTTTCATCAATGTTTCATTGAAAGAGTGGTATATATTGTTTCTCCAGTCCCCCTGGAAAATATGGCTTTCCTTATTTGCCACCAAACTCATGGTCTTGTGCAGATTCAAACCCTGTGAGCCATGAATCTTAAGAGCTGTGTCATTAGTGCCTTTGCAGATTTGTGAGCAGGTATCACTGGGGAATATGAACGACTTAGATTTTGATGAGTTTTGCATTGCTTTTGATTCTGGGATTAAACTAAACGTTATTTACTGCAATATTAGCAAACAAAAGGCAAAAGCTCTGTTAGCTTTTCATGCTTTAACAAGATGTGACACTGTCTCAGCATTTGCTGTGAGAGGCGGGAGAAGGAAAGAATGTCTGCCCTGCAGCCATAGAAACATTTCTCCATTTCTCTTCACCACCTGCTGAAGTGGTAGATATTTGCCTGAAGGATTTGCAGTAATTTGTAATATTTTTATTTAACTGCACCAGCGTGCTTTTCCAGGAAGTGGAACATTCTTCCCCCCGTGGTACATCATTTAACCATGCAGGAGAGGATTGTGTTATATTCATGTATGACAGAAGCACAGACAGGACAGTACCTACCTCAGATTGATAATGAGCTGTTATCAGGTTTATGGAATATCACATACTAAGGTATTTCTACTCTGATTGAATGCCTAAAACAGCATTAAACTAACTAAGTTTAGTTATCAATGAATAATAATTATACTGCATCAGATGGCAGACAATCAGTTGAGAATTAGATTTTTTACTTTTTTGGGTAAACTAGCACCCTGAGTGTAATAAATTCAGTCACCTTGAAGAAAAGGGAAGTCATGACAACCCTGGGGATGCAAAAACTCTGCAATGTATAGACTAGACAGGTCTGAGAAAGCCATGTGACCTTGTGACTACATAACTTCATGGGCAGTACTGCATCTGCACAGCACACTGTGCCTCACACTCACAGTGAGACATTTGCATGCTCTGTCCTCACTGCTCCCTACATGCCTGGTGAGTTCAGTGCCTCACCCTCTCTGAGCACTACCCACAAGGTAACTCTGGGATAGATGTGATCATCAGGAAGAGAAGTCAGTGTGCTTTAGGTCTGCTTTCATAACTAATTTTTAAATTAGATTTTAAATCATGAACATTCATTAATGAATTTTTACCTTTTAGAAATCTGTGACAGACACAGTTGTAACTTAAAAATATACTTAATACCTGCCCAGCACAGGGAAGTAGAAGCTGAATTCTGATTGCTTTTATTGAAAGAGAAAGAACTTCGTTAGAGATGAGGATTTTATTTACTCTCATACTCTAATTCTTCCTGAACTTCCACAGACATGGAATGCACCATGTGACTTGGAGAACTCAAACACAAAGAAAGCAACAGTGGTCACAGTGGTTCTGTGGTTGCTTCAAAGCAGAATAAATCAGGCTATGCCTGTAAATGCTTACAGTCTAAAGGTCTCCTAGTTATTAAAATGAGATCAATAATTTTGAAGCAAGCAGTGCTTGAAAAATGGTTGAGTCTGAAATCAATTAGTATAAAATATTACATACACATAGTATAACAATTCAACATGAAAGGGGAGGGCCTGTTGACAAAGCTTGTTCATCAAGAATGCAATGGATCCTCAGGCTGAGCTCCACTGACTTCAACACTGCTACAACAAATTGCTCAATCTGGCTCTAAACAGAAAAAATAAGATTTACTTCAGCTCATAATGTATAAACATTCAACAAATATATAACTATATATGCTAAAAATATAAAATAACAACTTCAAGAAGTCTGATGGAGATGCATGTAGATAGTTGTCATGTATTTCCAAACTTGAGTAAACATCAGATATTTATCAAACATGAGCTTACCTTAATTTCACAGGTTAGAGATCACTCCCACTAACAATACAGGACCCATTTTCTGCCTGCCTGCCAATCCAGCAATTCATGGAACATGCTGCTTCTTCTAGATTTGAATTTTATAGGAGTTATAACTCAGCAAATATAGTAATGCAGTTTGTAAATGTTTACAAACCTCTGTAGCCAAAATAAGAGAGACCAAAATAAAAAGATCTGGTAACTATTGAATTAATAAAACCAGGCATGAGGAATTCTGTGGAAATAATGTCAAAGGTGGTCCCAAATGCATAATGTTGGGGTTTTAGCCATTTAGTATATTTTCTGAATTCTAGCTCTGACAATTTAGCCTTCCCTCTCACCCTGTTGAAAATCAGAATTACATCTAGTAAGTATCTTGTAATTTCCCTTTTTTAAAAAAAAATTCTACCGCATATCAGAATGCTCAAAGTTTGATTTTAAATTAATTTGTGATATTTATGAGAGGAGTTATTTATTCTGTCTTCAAGCTCAATTTGAAGATACAACCTGATGCAACTAATTGGGAAAAAATATGATGGCTAAACCCAGTGACATTCTGGCATTTCAGATTTTCTTTTTATTTCAAATCAAAGTAATGGAAATTACTTACTTGTAGTTAAAAATGTTTAAGGTTTCTACAAATTCCTTCCTAGCCATATGACAAAGTTTTCATACCACTTCTGCATATCTTCTTGCTGCAGTGTAGTGATCTGTTAGCACATCTAGGAATTTGTCCTACAATCTTGTATTGCCATATTTATATAGACACTATGGGTATTTATTTTCTTTTCCAAAGGACATGGCACACCTGTCCAAATGTAACTCCCAGACTCTCTTGGATACTGCAGGCTCTTTGACACTCCAGTACAGTGCAGTATTTTTCCTATTTTTTTCTAAATGATTTTATCTCAAACATGATCCATGTTATACTTACTATTCCTTTCCTTTCTCTGAAATCATCAACACATAATGCTCTTTCACTGTCCTTATTTTTCTCTTCCAGGTTTGATAAATTATCTATCTAATTCCATCCTCTTATTTCAGCCAAAACTGCTGATCCTCCACAGGTCTCTGTGCTAACTAGTTTCACATTCTGACTCAGTTGGTTTGGTTCCTCTCTTTTGCTGTGCCAATGCAATAGCTTCACCCTGACCACCACAAGAGGCTAATTTTTAGCCAGCATTTTGCAAGTCTGTATATCAGTATTGGCACTTTCATTCCTCTGACTTTCTGATATTCCTTTCTCACTACGTTATTGTCATTCAGATTAAATGGACCTTTCACAGCTTTGTTCCCTACTTTAAAATTTAAGCTCTTACCAATCAAATTAGCTGTGTTCCCAGTCCAGAACTCAAACTCCTCTGTGTATGATCCTTTTCCAAGAATATTTCTCAGTGGCAGACCAATCCTAAACCTTCTTATAGGGTTATCTGTAGGTCTTCATTGTCTAGCAGCATTTTCCCTCTAAATCTTTAAAACACAGAATAATTCCATTCAACTTTTATTGATATTTGTATTAATCACATTTAACTGGGTTGTAATTTGAGGCATCTTTTCCATGTCTTCCTACTAACAGATACTTGCTTTTGAATTTGGAACAATTTTTCTGTGCTCATTCATGAGACTTGACTTACTGAAGCAAAAGTGTGCAAGAATCAGAAAGACCATTTCCTATGTGATTTAGATTAGACAAACTAAATACGAGTATTCTAATGCTTTAAGTAAACAACTTCCACTTGACAGACACAAAAACCACCTACAGTGTTATGTACTTGGTGTCAAAACCGGGAAGGCCAAAGCTCAGCTGGAGCCAAGACTGCCGAAGAGAACTGGCTGGAATGAGGCAGATTCTCAGGGTTACTAATTGGAAAAGGTAGTTCAAGGATGGGCTTCTGCTGACAGGGACCCTTGTGACAACAGGAGTCAACAAAAAAGCTGATGAACTCGGCGCCTCTTTTCTGCCTCTGTGTTCACAGCCAAATCCAGCTCCTACACTCCTGCCTGTACATGCACAACTGGAGAGGGAATTGGGCAGCCAGCAATGGAGGAGCAACAGGTTAGGGAAACTGCTGTGTGTATTCAGATCCACTGGGCAGGATGGGAATCTCCCCAAGCTACTGGGAGACCTGGTGGGCCTGAGTGTGAGGCCACTGTCAATCTTCATCCTTAAAAAAGGTAAGGAAGAGGACTTGGGAATCATAGAATCATTGGATAATTTGGGTTCGAAGGGGTTGAGGGTTGGAGGGTTGCTATCTGAGTAGCAACTGTATGCCAGTCAGCTGCACCTCAGTCAACGGAAACATCAGGGAGCACATAATCAGCAGTAGTCAGCCCAGAAAGGCAAACCATGTTTGACCTACCTGTTTGCCCTGTGGGCAAGGGCAGAGCAGTGGGTATAATATACCTTGATTTGAATATGGCTTTTGACCCCACCTTCCCTACCCTTCTCCTCTGGAAAGAGAAGAAGCATGGACTGGACTAACAGCCTGTTTGGATGAACTGGAAACTGACTGGAAGAGTAGCAGTCAATAACTCAATCTTTGGTCGGTAACCAGCAGAGCACCCTTGGGCTCAATTCTGGCACCCACATCCAATGTTTATCAACAACGTGGCTGCAACACAGAGCTCACCCTGAGCAGAACTGCAGACAACACCAAGTTCTGGGAAGCAGCTGCTGGTTCAACCCAGAAGGACCCTGAAAAACTTTAAGGATTGAACAGAGACCTCATCATCCTTGTAAGATGTATGAAGTTCTGCCCCTGGAACAGCTGGAATAACCCCACATACAGGTACAGACAGGGAAGTGGCTAGCTAGGTCACAATCCTGTGGGTGGCAGCACACACAGGATTGAATGGGAACCCACAGCACACTCTTCTGAAAGGAGGTTCACACTGGGGTATGTTACAAACGCAGCCAGAACATCCAAGGGAATTTGCTGATGATCTCTGCTTGGTATTGGTGAGGCTCTGCTGCCTGGAACAGCCTTTAGTTTTGGATACCTCTGGTCAGGGCAAGATTGGAGAGTGTTCAGTGGAGGGTTAATAAGAAAGCTACTGAGAAGAGGCTGAAGGAGCTGGACTTATTGTGTTCAGAAAGAAACTAAGAAGTGACATAACATCGGCCTACAACTGATTGAAGGATTTTTATGAAAGTGACAGAGCCAAACTCTTCTTGCTACTGCCAGATGCTCTAATAGAGAAATTGCCACAGTGTATGACTTGGGAGGTTCAGACTGGGAATGAAGAAAGAAAATCAGCAAGGGGGTAGCTGGGCATCATAGCAGGTTGTCCAGAGAAGTGCAGGAATCTCTGTCACTGAGGATTTTCAAGGCACAGACAAAGCTAAGAGTGACATAGTCTAGGGCTGACATTGTCCCACTGAAAAGCAACCTTCAGAGGTACCTTTTAACTTGCAGCAGGTTTTATTTCTTCACATCTTATTAATAAAGCCCTATTATTAAAATAATGTATTTATTAACTTGCTTGGTTTTATGAGTGGTGGTAAAAGATTGTCACCTAGCCTGTTTGAAGGGACAAGATTCACCAGATGGGAAACACCTTGGTGAGTTACCTAACTAAGGCAACACCTCTCACCAACCTACTTTATGGAGTTAGAAATGTGCCAAGAGGCCTCAGCTAAGGAAAGCCATTCAAGTCGCACTTCTGCTCCACATCCCTCTTTCCCTTGCCCTGGCACTCATTCCCCTTTCCAACTTAGCTGACTTAGACCTCTACCACATTAAAATCTGAATCTAGACTCAGCTGTCTGAAATTAAGAGGACCTAAATTAGTAATAAACCTTTCTCTGGCCTTCTGTTATCAAGGCAGCATCCAACTTCTTTGGGTCTATAGGAAATGCTTTGATATAAATAGACATTCTGCTGTGATCTATATAGATTCCATAACATCTCAGTCCAAGAGATTCCCACAATGATCATACCAACAACAGAAATTGCATATCTGGGGGAACAGCAACCTGCTTGTCTCCTGTTTAGGACTGTGGATGTTTTTTCCTTACTCCCAGAGGGTAATATATAACCATATATTCCACACATCTGAACTCTTTCCTGTATTGTGGATTTGACTTTGTGTCCAGTATTCTTGGTTTCAGTGGAGAAATTGTAGGACATGGAGAGGAGCAGAGCAGCCATACTCAGAGAAAGTAAAACTAGAAAGTATCTGATGGGATACACCTAATGTACTTACAAGTACTGAAAAATCAGATGGTTTAATTTATAATGTATAAACTTTCAACAACAAAATCTGAAATACATGTTAAAAGATCAGTTTTCTGCATGGAATATGCTGCTTCCTCTAGATTTATGTAAGTTATAATACTATGGAGCTGGCTGATGTCATTGTGAGGCCACTCACGAATCTCTCAAAGGTGCTGGTGATCGTGGAGGTTCCTGAGGACTGCAAAGAAGGCAAATGTCAATGCTTTCTTCAGGAAGGGCAAAAAGGAAGATCCAAGAACGTACAGGCAGGCAGTCTCACCTCAGACTCTGGGAAAGTGGTGCTGTGAATGATTTCCAAACATATTAAGGAGAAGAAGGTGATAGGGAGTAGTCAGCATTAATTTACAAAGTGGAGATTGTGCCTCCTCTATAATGAGATCATACATGTGACTTGGTGGAGGAAGGGAAACCACTGGATGTTATTTGTCTTGGCTTTCAACACTGCCCTCCTAATATCCTTACAGAGAAACTGATGAAATATGGACTAAATAATTGGACAGTGGCGTGTATTGAAAACTACCTGTACTGTCAGAATCAAAGGGCTGTGATCAGGGACATGAGGTCAAGCTGCAGGCCAGCTGGCCAGTCACTAGTGGTGTAACCCAGAAGTTAATCCTACATAACATCTTCATTAGTGGCCTGCATGATGGGACTGCACCCTCAGCAACTTGGCAAATTAGTCAAAGCTGGGAGGAGTAGGTGACACATCAGATGGGTGTGCTGCCACCCAAAGGGACCTTGACAGTCTGGAGAAATGAGTCAACAGAATCCTTATAAAGTTTAAGAAAGCAAAATGCCAAGCCCTGCATGTGTAAGGAAAAGTGAAGTACCAGAGGATGTACTGAAACACTATGTCTGACCTCCTTTTCCCTTTTGTCAAGGTCCAAGCAGTAGAAGTCTCCTTTCACCTGCCTTTTGCCCTTGTCTCATTCAGATCCATTACCTGATCCAGTAGTATAGTAAAAGCTGGTTCTGTTTGAACCACCAGTGAGTGTTGTTCCCATTCTGTCTGTGGCAGTTGCTATTTCAACTTCTGACACTTAGAAGACTTTCATCTTAAATATTGTAGATAGGCTGCAATAGTCTGACTGACTTTAGGTGTTGCTGACACCAAGGCAGTGACAAATAAATAGGGCCTTTGATTTAGAGCATAGAATCGTAGAATACTTTGGATTAGAAGGGACTTTTAAGATAATCTAGTCCAACCTATCTTTGGAAGAGACATCTTCAACTAGACCAGGTTTCTCAGAGCCCTGTCCAACCTGACCTTGAATGTTTCCAGGGACGAGGAATCTGCCGCCTCTATGGGCAACCTGTTCCAGCGTTTCACCAGTCTTACTGCAAAAAACTTCCCCCTTTTATCTAGGTTAAATCTACCCTCTTCTAGTTTAAAACCATCATTCCTTGTCCTACTGCAACAGGACCTCCTAAAAAGTTCATTCCCATCCTTCTTTTAAGCCCCCTTTAGGTACTGGAAGGCTGCCAGAAGGTCTCCCCAGAGCCTTCTCTTCTCCAGGTTGAACAGCCCCAACTCTCTCAGCCTTTATTCATAGCAGAGATGCTCCAGCCCTGGGATCATCTTTGTGGACCCATTCCAACAGATCCATCTTTCCTGTGATGGGGACCCCAGAGCTGGATGCAGCACTCCAGGAGGGGTCTCACAAGAGGAGAGTAGAGGGGTAGGATCTCCTCCCTTGACCTGCTGGCCACACTCCTTTGAATGCAGCCCAGGACACAGTTGGCTTTCTGGGCTGTGAGTGCACATTGCCAGTTTGCATCCAGCTTTCTGTCCACCAGTATTACTGAACCCTTCTCAGCAGGGCTGGTCTCAATCTGTTCATCCCACAGTCTGGATTGATACCGGAGGTTGTCCTGACCCAGGTGTAGCACCTTGCGCTTGGTCTTGGTGAACCTCAGAACATTTTGGTGGGGCCACTTCTCAAGCTTATCCAGGTCCCTCTGGATGGCATCCCCTTCTCCAGGTGTGACAACCACATCACTCAGCTTGGTGTCATCTGCAAATTTGCTGAGGGTGCACTTGATCCCACTATGTCCTTGAAGTAGACATTGAACAGTACTGGGACCCCCAGGGGCCACTTCTCCATCTTGCACTGAGCCACTGACCACCATCCTCTCAATGTGACTATCCAAGCAATTCCTCATCCACCACACAGTCCCTCCTCCAAATCCAGATAGACATAGGAAGGGAGTTTAAAATGGGGCTTGAACAGACAATAACAACAGCAATCAAATTACTCCAGTTATGCATTATGCAGTTGCACTGACTTTCTCAGAAAGCATCTCCTTAGAAGGAAGGCTGCAAGGTAATTAAATAAAAGACGTACAAATGATCGTACAGAATGAACACTCAGACTGATTATAGACTTAAGAATAATACTTTGCTTAAACATGAACTTAAAAATAACTCTAGAACCTCACAACTCAAACAAGTGTATTTCTGAAGGTTCCTTCTGGTATGAGATGTATGTTCAACCCTCTATACCAGCATTTATTTTTCTCAGCTGGGATTCAGTGCATATAGATCACACCTTTTGAATCCTAGCTCTAAGTTCCCCCAAAGGTTTTCAGATCTGTATGTCTGTGCCTATGGCAGTAACCAATACCACAGTCTGTGGTACAGTTTTCAGTAGAGATACAGGCACTTCTAAATGCATCAAAGAGAAAAATAGTTTAAAAAGAAAATAGAAAGAGGGAACCTCTGAATTTTTTGTGCAATAACTCCCAGTTGTATTTTTCCATTTCATACAAATCCTCTGCTCAGACAGAATTGCTCAGTTACCTTCTCTAATACAGAATTTAGTCAGGAGTTTTCATATCCTTGGAATCAAGTTCATGTCTTGTGATTCAGATCAAGTGCTCCAGCAGCTTGGCAGTGGACACAAAATCATACACCAGATGCTTGTTTCAGACTGCAGTGAAGAAAACTGTTATGCTGAGGTTGCACCTGAAGGAATGTGTCCATTTTGGGGCTACCCAACATGAAAAAAACTGAGCAAATCCAGCAGATGAGTAACAAGGCTCCTGAAGGGACTGGAGAACATGATTCTGGGGAGAGATTCATACATCTTGATCTGCTCAGCCCAGAGAAAAGAATGATTATGGGAAATTTTACTCCTGTCTGCAGCTGTGTAATTGAGGTGGAAGGAAAGAGAAGAGAGAGCCAAACTTTCCTTGGTTGCACAGTGTGGGTAAACAGGAGGCAATGGATGCAACTCAGGGCACAGAACATTCCAATGAGAAGCAAGGAAGTTATTTCTTTTAACCATAAGGGTGGTCAAACTCAACCTGATTTCCTAGAGTAGCTGTGGAACTTCCATCCTTGAAAATATTGAAAAAGCAGCAGGACCTGCTTTGCACAGCATGTTGGACTAGCAGCTCCCAAGGGTCCCTTCCACCCTATGTAATTCTGTGAGCCTAATAACTACTCGAGACCAGGTCTCCTCTAAGACTCCAGAGGCTACACCAGCTTATAACAGCCTCCACACCTCCTCTGCTCTTCTCACCTCCCAGTGCATGTCTTCATCAGCTTGGCTGGCAGTAATGCAAATGGAACAGTGAATTGATGCAGATTAAAAAGAGGTGTACAAGAAAATGCCTGCAAACTGTTGTACTGTACACACTATGGCAAAAGTTCAAAATGAGTATTGATGGTGGAAGTACCTAAAGATCATATATTGAAATAGCATTGTCTCGCCAATGATGTGTTAAAATTTTTACTATTTCAGAAACTCTTTTGTTTTAATACATGTTAGTTTCCAGTCCTTTCCTGTGCCAATTATACCAGTGCAGGATTATCCTGCCAACACAACCATACAGAAATAGGGTAGCACCATATGCACCAGACTTGAAATATTCCAAGATATTGCAAGTGATGAAGTGCATTTACTTAGAGACCTATTACTTAAGGTTAAAAAGGGTCTATTTGGGGCAGTGCAACAGAGTGTTACAGAAGCAGGAGGTGGCAAGTAGCAGAACATACTTTGTCTGCCACCTCTGGATTTTTTAATTCAGGTGTTAGACTTTACTGGGAAAAGATACACAGTGGTGGGGGTGGGCAATCATAGAATCATAGAATCGATTGGGTTGGAAAAGACCTCCAAGATCATCAAGTCCAACCCTTGGTCCAACTCCACTCCATTTACCAGATCATGGCACTCAGCGTCACATCCAAGCTGCGTTTAAAAATCTCTAGGGATGGTGAATCCACCACCTCTCTGGGCAGCCCATTCCAATGCCTGATTACTCTCTCTGGAAAGAATTTTTTTCTGATATCCAACTTAAATTTCCCCTGGCAGAGCTTAAGCCCATGCCCCCTTGTCCTATTGCTGAGTGCCTGGGAGAAGAGACCAGCCCCCACCTGGCCAGAACTTCCCTTCAGGTAGTTCCAGACAGTGCTGAGGTCACCTCTGAGCCTCCTCTTCTCCAGGCTAAACAACCTCAGCTCCCTCAGCCTCTCCCCATAGGGCTTGTGCTCCAGTCCCTTCACCAGCCTTGTTGCTCTTCTCTGGACTCGTTCCAGCACCTCAATATCCTTTCTGAACTGAGGGGCCCAGAACTGAACACAGTACTCAAGGTGTGGTCCCACCAACGCAGAGTACAGGGGAAGGATCACTTCCCTGGTCCTGCTGGCCACGCTATTTTTGATACAGTACAGGATCCCATTGGCCTTCTTGGCCACCTGGGCACACTGTTGGCTCATGTTGAGCTTCCTGTCAATTAGTACTCCAAGGTCCCTTTCTGCCTGGCTGCTCTCCAGCCACTCTGTGCCCAGCCTGTAGCGCTGCAGGGGGTTGTTGTGGCCAAAGTGCAGGACCCGGCACTTGGCCTTATTGAACTTCATCCCATTGGAATCAGCTCATCTCTCAAGTCTATCCAGATCCCTCTGCAGAGCCCTCCTGCCTTCCAGCAGGTCGACACTCCCTCCCAGTTTGGTGTCATCAGCAAATTTGCTGATGATGGACTCAATC
Organism: Pithys albifrons albifrons; assembly: GCF_047495875.1. NCBI lineage: Eukaryota > Metazoa > Chordata > Aves > Passeriformes > Thamnophilidae > Pithys > Pithys albifrons. The sequence goes on along the minus strand of NC_092458.1, from coordinate 7,402,749 downwards.
CCCTCATCTAAATCATCAATAAAGATGTTAAACAGGACTGGACCCAAACACAAATCCTTGCCAAACACATTTCAAATCTATTTAGTGTGCTAGTGGCATCCCTTAGGCATTCCATCTTTTATCAGAAGCAATAGACTCTTACAGAAAAAAAAAACAAACAAAAATTTTCAATTAACAGTAAACACTATTTTGAAAACCATTAATAAGGAAATTACCTGTTTCAAAGAAGACCTGGATATTAAAGAAGGAAACCATTAGGGGTCATACTCTCCTTCCTTTCCCTGTTATTATTTTAATTGATTTAGGTTTCAATCTACACAAGTAAGCAGAAAGATTCATGCTGTCTTCTCAGTATAAAGTTATTGGGTATTTGGCACTCAAGCTGTTTTTTCTAAACACCTTCCCATGCCCTAAATCAGACACACATCTTCAGTGTTTTTGATTCTCTAGTATCTGCCTATTGCTAGGTTAACCTAAGCTGCCTATAAAACAGCTACTGGCCATATTATTTTCTCTTTCTTTGTAACCATACATTCTCTTCTTTATTATCCTATACTAAAGACTACAGTTAACCATGACTTTAGTAATCCTAAACAGTAACTTTATAGCAGTGTTGTTTAAAACATTTCATGAAGCCTGAGATCACTCCTTCTACATTTGTGGACAAAACATAAACCCAGCAATATGATAGTATCAGTTCGAACTGGGGCAGAGGAGGGGAGAGAAGGGCGTTGTTGAGGATTACAGCCGAATTTAAACAGAGAAGACTAATATTGGCTTTTCCCACTTTCAGTAACTGTTTCATTAGTCAGTGCCAGTGTAACAATACACTAGTAACAGTATTGGTTCCACTTTTTAATGAAATAGTCCCTAAACTGTTGCACATTTCCAACACCTTTCTGAAATTGCTGCCCTATTTTGGGAAGAGGCTTTTGCTCCATACTCTGGTTGACAGCAGTGATCAAAAGATCCGTTACTAGGTTGGAAGTGGCATAAACTGCTATTAAGGGGATGGAGCTCATAACCACAGTGAGATGCTGATGCCCATTACTCCTGGGCCTGTCACTCAAGGATAATACAGTAACACTGAACAACACACCAGTGGGTCTTAGGACATTTTTAAAGATGTTTTCAGCTAACAGGGCTGGTGGAACTGGGTCTGAAGATCAGTATCTGTGTATTCAATCACACCCTACACAGTTACTTAGCATTGTCTACTTCTGCATGTTCAACAAAGTTTAGGTTCTGGTTGCATATTGTGATTTGCTCAAGGGTCCCTGGGATTGAGCTGCTGCAAGCCTCCCCCTGGCCAGCCACCTGCAACAGTTGATTATTAAGATCCCAGACGTATTCCAGAGCAACTCAGAAAGGCAAGCTGGGACAGTCGCTGTCCTTTGGGTAAGAAGGTGGCAAGGTCTTCCATGCCTTTCAGCACTGTAGGTTTTTATACATCTCCAGTTTCACCAAGGAGCAGGGAAGATCTTTCCACTGGGTCAGGCAGCAAAATTCTTCTCAGAAATCTCGTTAGTGCATCTGTCCTCACCCTCCATCACTGCCTACTACAGTTAGTTTCAAAGCCTGGTAAGTCAGAAACTGTTTTCTCAAGCTCTGTGCAGCACTTGGCTGTCCTCCCTAAGCACAGAGGCTGAACACAGTGACTGCAGAGTGTCCTGTCGCTATCTTGAGAATTGTCACAAAGCTGAATCCTGCCTGACAGCTGGCACTGCTGATAGTGCAATGTATATAACCCATACAGTCCTGGGTGTCCCACAGGGATCCTCCAGTGTTCCTTCTGCTCTTTGCTATATTTACTACAGCTGGCAACAGCACTATCATCATGTGTTGCTGCCAGTGCCAGGCTTGCACCTCAGCTCATTCTTACATGCTTCAATCAGCTGCTTCTTTAGGAAAAAGGTACTCTACCTGGAAAACTTTAAAAGGGACCCCTCATTTCCACAGCTGGCAATATGCATAGTAGACACCAGGCAACTTAGAGTCCTGGTGCTCAGGGCTAGAAACCCTTTCTACTGAGAGGCTGTGGCAAATCTGCTTGCTCCCATCTGCCAAGGTCTTGGATTTTGGCTTGTCTGCTCCTTCCAGTGGCCAAGCACACAAAGGCATTCAGCTGATCATAAAATTCAGAAACCATAAAGAACAGTAGTACTGATTAGGAAACAGAGATGCTAGTGGCCACAGAAGAGACTCCTACACCATCACAGCCCAGACACCCAAATACAAGTCACTCACTTTTGCAAGAGGGAAGAATGACTGCCTACAAAACAGCGAGAGTGCTTCAAAGGAGAAGTTACTGAGCAAGTGATACAGTAATGGGCCTGTTATCTGTTACCAAGTCTCTGTCAGCTTCTCCTGAAGCTTTCCTTCCTTGAGTTGGCAGCCTGGGTATAAATAAATCTGTTGTGCAAGTTTCCTCTCCATCCACAAATACACTGGAAAAAACATGAAGAAAAGCTGACTTACAGGTCAGGCAATACAGTCTCATCTGTGTATTTCAATTTTTGAAAGTATTATTTTGTCCCACTAAGCATCTAAAAGAAAGCCTGAAAATGTAATTGGTGGAATTAAAACATCTGGATCCCAAGCATGGCCAAGGAGCAAACAACTACTCAGAAGTGAATAGCAAGTCTTTAGATGCTTCTAGTGGATCCCTGCTTCTAGTACCTGCTTCCTAGTTGGAATTACTACAAGGAGGTAGTCACAAGTTTCAGTTTGCCTCTTTATTTGGTTGAGATTGCATTTTATAGCCAGTGTTGATCTCTGGCATGAAATCTGATGGGCAACACAGAGCACAAGCTATAATCTGAATTAATCAATGGGAACTCTGACTCTTGCTTGCTGAGTCTAAAAATGTAACAAAGTAAAGGGATCCTCCCTATTTACCTCTTCTCCCTCCTTCTCCAAAGGGAGAGACAATCACAGACTGAGAAATAAATTCTGAAGATTCATTTTTGTATATAAATGAGAAAGCATTGCCAACAGCTACCTTCAGAAAAGCCAGAAATAGACTTCAAGTTTAAAGGGATAAATGAACTGCCCTCAGACTACTACAAGATTATTTCCCTCTTCCCACAAATCTTCCATATGGCTACACTTACTACAAGTCTTCTTCTACAAAGTGCTCAAATTACCTATAGGATACCCCAGTGTCCACAAATGAAAAGCTAAGTTTGAGTCCTCCAGGGAACAAATGGTAATTCAAGTATTTTTTTTTTCAGTTCCTGTATCTGGACTGTATCTGCTAAGGATTAGTGTGGAAAAACATTAGGGCTGTCCAAGCAAATGCACAGCTGTCCCTATTATAAAGCAAAGAGACAAAGAGATTTGGAACAATGAACAAAACTAATTTTCCAAAATGTTAATCACAGAGAAAACCTCAAAGTGGGAAACAGTGAACACAAAGTTTATACTTTGGCTGCAGGAGATTAATTTTTGAATCCCTACTTTCATTTTGTGCTATAGTTAAAAAGCCAGCAGCAGTGCTCAAAGTTAAACAAGACTTATTAAAAATGTATCTAGGAAATACTCTTACAGATGGAGCACCTTCCATGGCTTTAGAGTCAGCAATCTTGCAGTCCCCTACCTGGCAGCTGCTGTTCTACCACTGTTCTCTGCATGGAGACGTGGGAAAGACAGCTACTTGTGCAGGCTGCTTATCCACCTCAGAGGAAATAGCAAGAGGGAGGATACAAAGCTGCCTAGGCTGGACTGTGAAAGGGGCTTTAGGAGTGGATGGAGAAACAAGTTGACCAAGTGTACACCAGGAGGCAATAGAGCCCAGAACGTAGGTAGAAACCACATAGTGTTGAACCAGAGTACTAATAAGAAATTAATAGTTAAATAGGAAATTTTCTTAAAAACTTCAAAGTTTAAGTTGAGCCAGACACGAGCCTGGGAGCAATAAAGATTGGAAGGAACCTCAGGACAAACCATAACAAATTCTGACAGGAACAGAGTTTCGTCTTTGACCCCAAGTTGAAGTCTCTCATACTGGAGAACTGTGGTACAATGAGGTAAGTTCCCCACAGCAGCAGTGTGTGTTTCTCCATGTGTGTTTCTCCTTAGCACTGATCATGCACTTTGCATTCTTCCCACACACAAGATTGGTTTTGGCAAGTATAGTTTCCATAATATCTGTTCAGTATGAAGACGTTTTCACAAAAGCTCTGATTTTTAAATCTCCTTAATAATCACATAAAGCAACGAGGCCACTCAGTATTTAAAGCCATTTTGTTTTTATCTATTGGGGTAGTCACATCATACCAAAAAGACTGCATAAGGAATACAAGTGTCAAGAATCAGATCTTTATGGCACAAAAGGAAGTTTTCCATTAGCCTGCTTTTCAAGTTGTTAAATACATAATCGAAGACAAAGAAACTAAGGCTACCACAAAATAATATTTGCATGATGATGTTAGTCTTTATTCAGTTTCTCAACTGACTCCTCCAGTCTGAATGTGGAGAAGAATCTTTCCAGTAGTTGGTTTCAGTGACTCATTCTGGATGAAAAGATTCTCTTCCTACTTTTGACACAAATTTATTTTCTCATTTATATTGTTACTCAACATTCACACAAGCTTTTATGTTGCACCTTACAATGTATGGAATTTCAGATTAAAATAAAACTCTACTCTTAACATAACCTTTCATATAATGTAAAAATATTCTACATGTTTACCATATCAAGAATGTTAAGCATTCACTTCGGGGGAAACCTATTTTACGTATTTTTCAGTACAAACAGTACGACTGTGAACGTTTTGCATTGGCGTCTCTCTGCTCAGTCGGCTGCCACCCAGTGTCCATCGCCTGCAACTACGAGCCGCAGTTCCCAAAAACTGTGACGTCTGAGATGCTGCTCACTTTTTAATCTTTCCTCCTCCCCTACTCCTCCCTCTACTGTGGAAAATTTACATCTTTGAAATAATGAGTGTTTTTAATTATCAAAATCAGTATAAAAATAGCAGCATGCTACTAGACACGAAAAGCAGATTCATCAGGCATTATGAATTTAAATGCAGATTTCTGCCTTCCTTTTATATTATCAAAACTTTTTTAAAGTTAACATCAAGGCAAGGGGTATAAGGACAGACACTGCATAGTATGATTTGATACTAATCTGAACGGGGTATTCGTTTTTAATTAAAATTCATGGTAATTACAGGCTAAACAATTTTTATTTCAAAATACAAGTTTAACTGGAATTGTAGTGATGAAAGCAGAAGAGGGGAAAATGCAGTCTTACAGCCCATGTCACTGTATGTCACTTACATCCAGAGGTAAAAGCTCTAATTGGTGAAGAGAGAAAATATTTGTGTTTGTCATTGAACCTTTGTGATAATCCAGCATTATCCATTTCTAAAGAAATATAAATACTTTAAAAGAAACATTGAAAATAAATCCTTTTGATGTAACAAACTACACTCTTTACCGAGAATTTTCAGTCTTCTTAAAAGTAAGGGACTTCACCCAAAAATAATCGAAGTATCAATGTAGAACAATCCTTGCAGGAAAAAAGTCGGAATGTAAACCTCTGTTCCAAATTAGATCTGAAATGAAAAAACACCACACCATGGATTTAATTCACAGGCATTTTTCAGCAAGCAACTCTTTTATGGGTTACTTTTATGGGTTAACAGGAGTCTTTCTGAACTTAGTACAGTCCTGGTTTTGCCTCAGCTCATAACCTGTTTTCTTAACATGTGAACAATCACTCCCTGCTTACATTCCCACCATCCCTGTGACAATACTATGGATCATACAGGTGAACAACTCTGCATAACCACAGCATCTGCAATACAATTGTGCATCAGTAGTACAGACCTAAATTAGGCCACAATTCTCAAAAACAAAAATAAAACCAAGTGTGAGGGTCACTTCCCTAAGTTGTGACTTTCTAATAATTCTTTTGGACTAAAGTTTGCACAGAGTTTTTCACCTTAACTGTGTGTGTGACTCAGCTTCGCGAACGAAGATTTGGGCAGGGCTCTCCCCACGTGGGTGTGCCCTTCCAGCCTGCGCAGTGGATTTTAGGTGAGGCTCAGCGTGCACAGAACTGGCCCCACCGTTTCAGTCCTGAGGTTCATCTGCTGCGGCCAAGCGAGCTTGGACAGTGCCAGTGAAGTCCTCAGAACTAGAACCTACAGCACCCGGCATTTCCCAGGAGGTCTCCCATCCAAGTACTAATCCAGGGCTGACCCTGCTCAGCTTCCGAGATCTGATGGGATCGGATGTCAGGGAGGCATTTAACTGCCTCTCACCTTAACTATGACCTTGGAATCTGCACTTCATCCCAGGTATACCAGGGTGATCCTCAGAGAGCTTATTCACATTTTGCATTTATGTCCTTTCCTTTTGTAAAGCTTGATATTATTTGCATAGCTGACAAAAGCTTAAAAACAATCATAGCTGTTCAGTTAAATACATTACCCCCCACACAGATGCATTGGTTTGCAAATTTCTCCTACAGCTACTTATCACTTTGATGTCTTACAATACCTTCACTATTAAAAGCATGCAACACTAGAAAGTGCTTCAAGCTTCAGTGAGCTAAATCTCCAATAAACTCAATCACTGGCAGGTGCAAAGAGCAATTTTCAAAAGTCTAAGGAAAAATTCATCAAGATTTTGATATTTTTAAAATGTTTGATCTAATACATCCATACTGAGAACCTCAAAGAAGTCAAAATAATGTCAGCAATTTAAAACAATGAGCCATATTATCAACTCTGAGAGAGGGGACTAAAAAGATGAAGAATTAAAACATAATAATATACTTAGAACATTCTATCCAATTAACTCAACTCACTGGCTCAGTAAGTTACTACTTATCCTCTCAGCCAGATGACCCTGCACACATTCATCTCTTAATTGTATATTAAACTGCATCACCTTATAAAACATTGCACAGCAGATTCTACTTCTGCAACATACTATAAAATTTCCATAGTAACAATTTTACTACTATAATTTCAGAGTGTGCATGGCCAGTTACTACGACTTAGAGACAAGCAGTAAGACAAATGATTGTGGCTACCTGTAAACTCAGGATTATGGTTAAATTTAGAAACTACTAAGATGAAGCTTTTTATGATTTTTCTGTAGACCAAAATGGAGAATTAAAGCCTCTGTTTTTTAAAAAAACATAAATGCCTCAATTATTTCTGAAGTTCTTCTGCAGAGGAACTGGGGGGTCAAACAACTTTGATTTTCCTTTAGGCACCTCTGGGGTAATGACCAGATTGCTCTCCATGTGTGTTTTAACAGCATGTCACTCAGTGTGCTATTTGCTTAGAGGTCAGCTAGGCAGTGACTGTGGGACAGGAGAGAGAACAGGAAGCTGGCAGGCACACACCTCTCCACTTCCTGAAGTAGGCCCTGAGAAGATAAGCTATTCTAAACACCAATGGTGTTATTTTACTGGCTATAAAACAAGGAAAACCAGCCCATTGTCAAAGATGACAGTTGCAAGCACATAATAGCAAAGGCACATTTAATACTTACATCATCAATGTCTTCATCATCATCCCCAATATCATCAAACTGGATTTCATCATCATCTCCAGGACCAAATGTGTCTGTTTCATTGATTTTGGCTAAAAAGGAATTTAGAGAAGTTAAGGAGTGCACTCACACCATGTCAAGATAAACTGAATATTCTTGTCCAATACAATCTTCCAATTTGAAGTGCAAAGATTCTTACCATGTTCTGGAAGCTCCCCATATGCTTTCAGACTTCTGGCTTCATCTGCATTGTACTTTAGAATGACATCAGCCTTGTTATCCTAAATGAGAATTTATTAGAATTCATTAGTCATCTATAAAGGAAAAATAAAACTATTAACCTCAGCAGACTGTGTTATTTACAACAACTACATTATCTACAGAGGAGCAACACCTATATTATTTCTAGAAGAATACCTTGTTCCTCCTCTCCCTCCAGTTCATTTAAATGTTGAATAAAAAATCCTCATTTGTGGAGTATTTTAATTTCTTCTGGGTGATGACTTAATTTTCTCCCATTACAAGTAATTCATATAATCATGGAATGGTTTGGGTTGGAAGGGACCTTATTAAAGATCATCTTGTTCCAACACTCCTGACATGGGCAGGGACACCTCCCTCTAGACCAGGTTGCTCAATGCCCCATCCAATCTGACCTTGAACTGCCAGGGGTGGGGCACTCACATCTTTTCTGGGCAACAAGAAGGGAATCTGAGACAACTGAGAACTTCTGAGAATTTGATGAATTGAAAAGTTCAGTTTCATGCCTATAAAATTAATCTTTCTTTAGAGAAGACACATAGTGAGATGGTTGGTGGTCAATCAGAAAGTGTCAATATGAAAAATTCCTAGTTTGAAGTACTTTAATATATACAGTAAATGACAGTATCTTAGATGTTTTACAACTCTATTGCACATTTCAGAAGCAGACTCTGCCTCAACTGATGACACAAACCCAACATGTATGAAGTGATTTACCTAATGAAAATCTGACAACTGTTTCCCATTACCATTTATATTAGGTAAAATTATGCTACTCTGCTCTTGGAAATGTAGGTACAAATTAATCACTGATCAATTTGCCTCTAAAAGCAAAAGCCTAAACATCAAGGCTCCGAAATTCTGATTATCAAAAAATGCTAATTATCTCAATGAAATGTTTGGTGCTTGACCCAATCTCCCTTTATACCTCAGGATCTAAGCACCAAACTGCTACATCTGGAAAAAAAAGGTCAAGCACGATGACAATAAGCACCTTCGCTCACAAAGTCTCAGGGTGCAATTTATAAGAACAAGTTGAACCAGAATTTGTCTACTCATTACAATCTTTATGTAACACAAGGAAGCTAAAACTCATGATTTAGCATAACTAAATACAAGTTCAAAGTTAGACAGGAACTTCCTCACAGCACCCGGTGCAATTCAACACCAAATAAAGCTGTTTTATAAGATGCTCTTTACTGGCAAATTATACTAAATTTTACCTGGTAGTCTCTTAAGCCAATCAATATGATATCAGATGTATTTATCCAAACCTGAATGAGAAAACATACATTATGTTACAGAATTTCAACTTGTGTTGTGTAACACTAGAAGCAAGCAGTACAGTTAGGTTTCCTGAGAGACATGAAACACATCACTACAGCTGTCACCTTCACTTTCTAACCAGTGAGCTGGAAATACACAATTTCGTATTTTACAGCAAAACTGAGGTTATAAAATACTCATATTTACGTTATTTCACATGTTATGGAGCTATTACAAGGTAAATCCAACTTCTTTGAAGAGCTTCTAGCCAACAGGGTGGTTATTAAGCCTTTTAACTTCTGAGAAAACAGAAACAATGCATCAAGCCACCATTCTGTGAACTGAGGTCCACAAGGGCAAATCAAAACCTGATGAAGGGGGTGATGGACAAGCACAGTGAAGAGCACAAGCAAATGAACAGAGCTGTTTCCAGTAACTTAATCAGAAGTCTGCAAAAGAGGACGAGCCAATTTAAATGCACAAGATGGTTCCATCCCATGTCAGCTTTTGGAGCTGATTTTTTTGGAGATTGACCACATTTTCAATTGAGATTTCCTTTCTTTTAGACATGAGGAATAGGTGATGCTTTCTGCAGGAAGAAATTAATTCTGCAGCACTTAAGTGTTCATTTATGCACACTCTTCACTACCTTCAAGAGTTTATTGCAAGCAGCAATAAATTAATTGCAGGCAGCACTGCTCACACTGATACCAAGGTATGTGCATTATTGATCCCCAAAAACCAGACAGGTAGAACAATCCAGAATGCAGACAGTGAATGTCTGTTTTCACTGGGAATAGACTGTCTGAGAGGACACACCAGCAGAGGACAGGGAGCTGTAACCTCTGACAAGAGCCAGAGGGGACACCATCTGAAGATGGCAAAGCTAAGAATGCAAACACATACACCTGACTTCCCCAGAGGTACAACTTTTGGCTGATCAGCTTTGCACAGAAGTATTTTGGGAGCTGCAGAATGGACAATGAAAAGATGACATCTAAAGTGCCAGCAGAGAGCTATAAAGAAACATTCCCAAACTGCCCTTATGGAACTATTCACAGATAAGTCACCCAGTGAGAAGATGGTAATTATTCAGTTCATCCACAGATCAAACTAAGTGGGGTCTCAAACCCTCTTACTGGTTTTTGGAAACAGCATACAGAAAGAGGTGGCTTTGGTCAACTCTCTTACACCTTTAATTTCTTATGCTGCATGTCAATCTTCATGTTAACAGAAGCTCTCCTGCTAAGTGCTGATCTACTATCAGATATCACATGGTTTTCTAAATAGTCCTCAAGTTCTCCATCTACAATTAGGGAGCTTTTTATTATTTTATATACATATAAATTTCTAAAATATGAAAACTAGTATTTCATAAGCAGCCAAAAGCCCCTCCCCTGAAATACACACATCCAAAGGCAGCTCTTCTACTACGAGCTTCACCAAAAAGCCAAAGACTGACTGTCCTTGTGCTGGCAAGATAAACAGGACAAACTAAGTTTACTATAAAAAAAAAGTTCAAGATATTAAGTGCAGTAAAATATTAACCTTTGTAACGAGCTACATATGTAAGTTTTTACAATTACATATCATGCTGTCACTGTTTTCTATTGCAATGCTTCAGAATTACCTTTTTTCTAAGCTTCCCTCTAATATGACATAACCTCTTCACACCATCAAAACACAGTGCCTCCAGTCTTCCATTGCCTAACATCTTGATCACCTGGGCATATTCTGAAAGAGATGGCAACATATTGAAACACTGAATCATTTAGGTCAGAAATGACCTTTAAGATCAACAAGTTCAACTCTTAACCCAGCACTGCTGAATCCACCACCAAACCCCATCCCAAAGTGCCACAGAGCAAAACTTCTAAACAAATCCAGTTTCATGACACAGCCCAGAACTTTTGTTGCTGTAACCAAAATTTGCTGTAACATTTTGTCAAACATGAACTGCTGAGAGGTGTTTTGAGCAGCCACATAAGCTGCTTAATGTATCACAGATTTTGTATCACCATCAATGTAAATATTTTCAAATACTGCTCGTTCTCAGTTGCATTCATGTTTTTGTTCCCTTTGAAACGCTTATTACAGATCATTTTCAGAGCTACTGAGTCACATTGAGAGTTTGAAAGTTTATGACAGCATCACAGCACCTTTCCTAGCTGACAAAACCTCACTGCTGTCAACTACTAGACTTCAGCTGAAATTTATGAAGAGTCTCTCCAATACCTATCCCCAATCTCTCAGTATTTCATCTCCTCCCTCACCAAGTTCCAGAAATCACTACTGGGGACCTTCACACACATTGTTTAAGTTTGCAGCAGCACCATGTATTACCATTTAACTAAAAGGAATAAAGCTTGTAATAATTACAATATTATTATTATAAATTTTGTAAGTGAGGAAGTTAACTGACCACCCATACTTGCCAGGAAAAAAATTCTCTCAATTAGCCAGAGCTGTATCTCAACATTCTAAGATCTCTCCTCAGCACAAAGGTACATTGTCCAACAAAACATATGAGATTATTCGTGAGAATAAATCATTAAGCAGATTTTGCTTGGGAGTTGAAAAGGATTTTCAGTTCCATAGGTGCATCAAAATCAGCTCCTTTTTTGCTTACAACCACCACAGAATATCAGAAATTAGTTCAGTGGCACTTCTTTTACAGTGATTTCAGTCAGTACCTTTCCCATGTTTCTAACAAACTGACTGAATAAGTGACCACTAGGAAAATACTTGTGCTATGTGAGCAACCACAAGAGTGTGACACAGGGCAAGGCAAAAGGGAGATGAGCTCACTGTCCCCAAAAGGCAGGGCAGAGGGGAATGAAGTCCTCACCCTCCACTCTATGGTTCCTTCACCTGCCAACAGCCCAGCAAGGACCTCCCCTCCTGCTCCTGTTTACTAATTGTTACACTTCCCAGCCCAGGAGCCAAGTGAACCAAACCATGAGGGGACAGCACAGTGAGAGGAATGGTTCTGCTGGGTCAGTGACTTTGGGAAGCTCATCAAAGGATCCAAGAGACATCACAGTCAGTACAAAACAGGAAGTGGGACTGTGCATCCCAGAGACAATTATTGGGAAGACTGAACCACATGTGCTAAGCCAGCTGCTCACAGACCCTCACATAAAGCTACTCAAGGGGTTTCCAGGGAATGTTTATGTGCTGTTTTACACAGAGCATCACGGTAAGGTCAAGGAGAGGAAAGCTTCATTCTTAAGTGGCAAAGCTATTTAAAATTTCCCTTTTCCTACTTTATTCTATACTCAATATGTCATTTAGAATTCAAACGCCACCCCAATAAGTATACCTCTCTTTACTTAATAACAATCATTTCATCTTTCTCAGTCATCCAGATATTTTGTGTATCCACCTCCAACACAGGTCACTTAGAGAATGTGACTGAAAACAATGAAACTGCCATACTATAGTTAAAAACTCACCTTGCCCATCTTCTTTGAACACCAGTTCTCTTTTTTCTGATTCATTCTCATTCTTACCTCGTCGTCTGTTTTTACCTCCTTTGCCTAAATTAAAAGGGGGAGGAGGAAAAAGCACGTGTTACTGTCTCTTAGTACAGTGAATAAATAATCAGACATGCAGATTTCTGTGTTTGGTCTCTACATGGCTGTTTTAAAGTATCCTATCCATATCTAGTTTTTTTTTTACTTACTTTTAACATTTTTAGGTCTAAATTTGTAGCTGAGTAGTTACACAGTAACTAAAATATTACAGGTCTCCACTGTACAAGATGTCCTGGTTGCTCTGGAGTGACAGCAGCCTCCAGCAAGGATTTCCACAAGATGGCCATTTTCAGCTTCTGTGATCCCTGCTACCACATCCCTCATGCACAATGGTGGGATAACCTGACGCAGGCAATCATCAGGGAGCAGATGAATAACTCGAGTTACTGTGGTGCTAACCCCCCACGAACACTCAAGGGGAAGCTTACACTCCAAGTGTAGCTGCCCTTTTTAAAAAGCACACACGTGGCAGCAGCAGGATTAGATGCTCTTCACCAAGACGTGCGACCAGCAGCTCATACTTCCCCACGTTAAAAACCTGCTGCTCCCTTGCCCTCGCGGTTCCTGCGTTCCCTCTCCGCGGTGTGGGCGAAGGGGAGCGGCAGGGCCGGCACTGCCCGGCGAGGCCCATCCGCCTGCCCGGTAGGGCCGGCCCTGACAGCCGAGCTCCGGACGGGCCTCAGCGGCCTCCGACCCGCGCCGGGCCGGGGGAACCCGCCCGGGGCCCGTCCGGGGGGGCGGGGGGTCCGTCCGGCCCTGCCCGGCCTTGCCCGCGGGCTCCGGCACCGGCGGCCCCACGTGAGGGCTCCCCGGGCCTGCCGCGGTCCGGCCCGGCCTGTCCGCGGCGGGCCCGGCGGAGCTCGGGCGCCTCACCTTTATTCTTGGGCATGGCGCCGGGCGCTCCGCCGCGGAGGGGCTGCGGGCGGGGGCTGCGGGCGGGACCGGCGGTGCGGGCGCGGCGATGCGGGCGGGACCGGCGGCGGCTCCGGCGCTGCGCGGGCTCGGGCGCTCCGCTCCGCTCCGGAACAGCCCCCGGCGGGCCCGCAGCGCCCCCGGCGGCTCGGAGGGCTCCGCGCCCCGGCCCTGCGGGGCCGCTCTCGCCGCTGGTCGGGGACGGGCTGTGGGAGCGGCGGGACCTTCCCGCGGCGGGACCGGGAAAGCGGGAGCGAGGGACGGGCCAGGAACACCGCCCGGCCGGGGCGCTCCCGCTGGTCACTGCTCCCAGCTCCCGAAGGGACTGCACAGGGAAGATGGGGCAGGAGTTACCCGAGAATGGACTGGCAGGAGAAGGTGGAACGGATTAAAACTGAAAATGAGTAGGTTTAGGTTAGACAGTAGGAAAAATGTCTTTTCTGCGAGAGTGGTGAGGCACTGGCACATGTGTCCCAGAGATGTGGATACCCATCCCTGGAGGTGTCCAAGGTCAGGCTGGATGGGGCTCTGAACAACCTGGTTAGAGGGAGGTGTCCCTGCCCATGGCAGGGGGTTGCAACTGGGTGGTCTTCAAGGTCCCTCCCGACCCAAACCATTCTGTGATTCTGTAAGCGAGCAGGTATGAAGGGAAGGCTGAAGGCAGGGGAGATAATAACACCTGGATCTGTGTTACATCGGCCCCCCCTTTCTTCCTTTGCAGAGCTTCTCGAGGCTGACAGATTACCCAGTTTACTTGTATATTAACTAAATGTTTTTAGACAGGCAGGGGCAAAACCTTGTGTGAGCAGAGGGCAGCAGATCCCAGCTGTGAATTTCGCCAAGGAAACGATTCTGCCCTCCCTCCTCACCTTCTGTTGTGCCAGTCACCACACTCTCTTCCTGTTCTCTGACACTTTTCTCCTGGTACACACCCAAGAAGGAGGCCTCTGTCTACATTCCTCATAAATCGTCAAAATTACTGTAATTTTATGCAAGCTATGCAAAGTTCCATCTTTTCCAGGCAGCAAGGCTAAAAAGAATTACAGCTCTAAGTAAGCTTCCAAGGATGTGTGAAGTGCTAAGCATGGACCTGTTCATGGAGTGCTTCTGCATGTATTCTCATTTTTAAAATGTTTTAAAAGTTTGTTAATTATGAAATATACCTGTATTTTCAATGTCCAGGGAAATGCAGGCATTGCAAGGATTATGTAGCAGCCTGCCTTTATATGGTACTTTAGGTACTACAGGATCTTTACAGGGTATTAAAATACAATATCCTTGTACTTGTATCCTGTATCAGATCTGTAAGCATCTGCTTAGTATTTTTCCTCTGGCTCTCTACTTACCTGACTCAACATGCAGTAACGTTGTGACATTTTAATTGACAAACACTTATTAAAAAGCCTTTCTGGTTGGCAATGCACACTTGGTCTGCTGCAAAGGTAGTTCAGTCTTAGTGATTGTTATGGGTTTAGCCAGGTGGGCCTGAACTTAGGTTTTAAAGTTCAGCTAGGCCTAGGATTGTCAGCTGATTTAAGCTGGGCTGAGCTGAGAGCTGACTTCTTCCAGCCAATAATATTGTATTCCATACCATACTACATCATCTCAAAGGGGGTAAAATCCAGTGTGTGGGAGTGGCTTAGTTAGTTCCATCATGGCTGCACTAAGAGGAAGACATCTAGCAGCTCCTCTACTATGCTAAGCCCTGCTCCTGTTGCCTCTGCTTGCATTTTGTTTGCATTCAGGGAAGTAGAAACATTTTTGTTGTTACTCTTTCTGTTTCATGCTATGTGTCTCTCAGAGTACTTACAGATCTAGTGTAATAGACTTTGCTTTGTATTAATTGGGGAGTGGGAAGTTATTCCTTGTTATATATATGTAACTTGTGTAAGTGTGTGTTACATTGTAGTTTCCTCTTAATTTTCTCTTTTCTGTATAAATACATGTAGGTAGTTTCAGCATAGACCTGGCTTTGGAAGTTTTTTTTTTCCTCTCTCCCTCTTCTTTTTCCCTTGGCTGGTTGGGGGAGGAGGAACCCTTTTAACTCTGTCCTGGACAGTTGGCGTTTTGCCAGCTCAACCCGGGACAGTGATGAACAAACAGTGGCTCTTAAAACTGGGCAGAATAAACAAAACAGCACTTTAAGATGTTTGAAAGTTTATTCATAGTAGAAATTTCAATTTCTTTTGAAGACTACAAAACCTGCCATTAGACAGGAGAACAAGCAATGATAACTTTCCAGAACTGTTCATAGTTACATCTGGAACGGTTTTAATTACACATTAACAGCATGATTGGACTCTAGATCAGACTCTGAATAAAACAATCATTTAAAGTATTCAGTACATTTTTTTATTTTTTTAAACTAGCATTTCAGTTCTATGACAGCAGTGCCAAGCATCTAACAGATGCTATTGTAATGGTCAGAATAAGGTACATTACCACTGATTTCCTGGAGTAGTACCTTAGACTCACATGCCATGCTGAGAAAACTGGTATAAAGTATGATTGTATAGAATCGTAGAAAAATATTTTATCTGTGATTTTGTAATTTTTTAAAAACAGTTTAAGTAGACTTCCCCCCCAACTAGGTTGCAAAATAATTACATCCCTCATAAGTACACCTTCCCTTTGATTAGGTCAAGAGTATCAAGATAAAGCTAATCATTTACATAATTTTCATAAGTGAAAATTCATCTATGAACCATTGCTGCTTACTAAGGGCCAGCACACTTTGAATCCTTTCCTTCCAATAATAGAAAAGCACAGCTTTAGTTGGTACACCACATTTACAAAAGCAAAACACACACACACACACAAATCCCAGACACGCCACTCCATTTTCTTATGGTTTTGCCTCTCTAAAAAAAAAGTTTTAAATACTTCCTTGAAAAACTCCTTGTAAATTTCATTCAATGTTATAGTGACTATGAATACAGAACTTTGCCCTGACTGGATATAGATGGCATTTTATGAGTATTGCAACTACACTCTTCCCCCTCCATTCCCTCATGCTCTCAAGCACAATAAATGGTAATTTCACACTTAAAAAAATTAAAAATACCCATGACTGACATATATAAAATTCACCTGTATCTGCAGTTCTCCTTTTTTCATTTTGTATGACTCTGTATCCTTGAGTCACTTGCTACGCCTTGCAGACCAAGCAGCAGTCCAGCAATGAATGCACACAGTGTGTCATTTCCTCACATTCTAATAGAAAGGTGCTGGGATTCAAAGAAACATTAAGTGGATTTCTCTATAGGTTCTAACAACTGCAGCTACAGAACCATAAAAATAAATGTGAAAGTTGTGAACATGGAAGTAAGGTACATAAACCCATGTCTAGCCTGTAAAATAGGCAGACCCTTTACACCTTGGTTTAGAAAGCAACCTAAAAATATAGTGACTCCAGACTTTAATACAGTCAAGTTAGGGTGTACTAAAGCCCTGTTTTGCTACAATTTAAGATGGTCATCCTCTGCTGCTGTATATATGACATAATAGCAACATCTGCAAAGTCTAGACTAAATTTTAAGATCTCATTTGAGAATGTAGATACATAAAATGTAGAAGTTAAATTTGCTTCACTATTTGGCTAATCATCAATGAGCTTGAGGACAACAAAATACGGCTACAATAAAACCACTGAAAGTACTTTTATATTATTTTAACATGGATATTGCCAATAGTGAGGCAGTTTAACACTTCCTTTTTTTGGTCTGTTTTTTTGTCAGGTACCTACAGATACACCCTGAACAGAGGAGAAACTCCCTCCTAAACTGAAGTGTTTTTATTGACACACTGGCAAGTACTGCCATCCCTTTATTTCAACAGTATCAGTTTTAAATCTTGTTTGTTGACTAGGTATGTCAATCTGCTGATTAACACCTTTAAAAGCCACCAGAAGGTACAGTTTCTAGACTTTGAGAAGCCCGACTTAAAACTGCTCACAGAGCTGAAAATACGTTTTCTGAAAGATAGGGTTGTGCTAAATTCCTCTGGAATTGCTAACACTGTGAAAAAAAAATGCCCTTTTTCTGCCTCTAGTTAAAGATGTTTCTTGGAGAAAGGGTAGATGCATCTGTACACCTCAGGCAAACTTCAATGCTAAATCCCCAAGTAAAGGAAAAATACTAATTGCTTGGAAGAGCTGTGTATTCAGATTTCTGAGATCTATGCTGATTTAAGAATCCTTGTTTATAAAACCAATTCCTTCAAAATTATATCATGGATTAAATATTTAGCAGATTTTTAAGGGCAATAAAAGTGGGATCCTTTGCAAGTCTAACAAAGGTTCCCATAGGAACTCAGAAATTCTGGCAGAAGAAACACTCCCGTTCATTTAGAGCAAATCTGTGGTGCCACAAAGGTGATTCTCCTTTTCAACAAACCCTTGATGATTTCAGGGAAACGAGCCAATTAATCACCATAAAAGAAATCTAATACCACTTGCATAAGAAGGTATTTTCTTGGTTTAAACACAAAACCACACTTTTTAGTTTTTAAATTGCATTGCTCACATACAGCTGTTCACCCAGATCCATATTTTATTAAAGCTGGAATTCCCAAAAGCCATTTTCATATCTGAAAGGAGCTAATGTAGCACGTAATTTTGGTGGAGGGAAACACTCACTAAATACAAACACCTTCCAGTGCTCCTTCTCATGTGGGCAATTTGATCTTTCAAGACCAGCCATAGAGATGCACCTTTAATTACTTTACACACCAAGAAGCCAAGGCTGTTAAAAGTTTGTATTAGTATTTAAAGTGAGTTTTTCACCCTCATTAAGAAGTTGCTTCCATCTGCAGAAAATTGAGAATGTTCACTCCAAACAGCTTTATCTTACCTGACTGGGACAATACTATTTTCATGGTAAATTAGAATGACCCTTTTCCAACTTGATAGATCTGAATGACTCTGCTCTCATTTTGCTTTTAATGTCAATTAGAGTGAGCAGAAAATAACTGAAAGAACATTAGATCCATCAGTTTTGCAACTGCAATGAATGCAGTTTAAAACTACTTTTTGCAGGCTTCTGTTTATTATTGGACAATATGTTTTGTTTTCTCTTCAGTGTTGCCTTTCTTCTGTAATGCCAACATTCATTCACTGAACAAGTCCTTTGTAGCTTAAACAAAAGTCATAGAGATAAAATATTAACAATGGATTATAATAAACAATATAGAAATGTCCTCTATCAGAAAGTATTTAGCATTGATTCCTGAGTCCAGAGATTAGATGGGAGAGACTAAACAGGAGGGGAACAAAAGACGTAGCAAGTTATCTTTTCTCTGGGTTATATTACCAATTGTGTATCTAGTATGGTGAGAGACCCACTGTTTAAATTTTCAGTACTATAAACAGTATCCTGATTTTCATAACATGACATGTGGTGTCAAAAACACAAAAATGTAGAAAAGACAGGCGAGGAAAACTATTCATAGTATTACATTCAATAGCTGTTTAACAGTCAGGCTTCTTTTAGAGCTGTCCAACAATACTGATTAATCCAGGTGAACTGTTTAATCAGACTTAATTGTCAAAATGATTAATAATATCTAAGTAAAACAAGGCATGTATACATTAAAGAAAACAGCACTGAAATGTACTGTTTGTGAACTGTTTACAAAAACATACAAAATGTTGGATGGCACAAAGTATATAGTGCTAATATAAACAGATTGTTTAAGCTAAGTGCTTAACATAAACTGTCCATTTCTACCTGTAACAAAGAATATTTTAGGGGACAAAAAATATTCCTTATAAAAATAATGCTATGTGGTGCAGAGTGCTTTATTCAGTGTATTTTTGACAGAGGTGGCATTTGTAATTCTTCTGGTTTATTCAGTCGTGAACATGATCATTTTCATTGTCTCCACTTGTCGCTCCATTTGCGGCTCCAGTGAGATCAGTAACTTGCCAACAACAGTTTAAAGCGAGAGTAGATGAAAGCAGTAGCAGCAGCAGGAGCAGCAGCATTATAGGTACCAGCTGGGACAGAGTGTGCTTGCAGGTATCTGTCAGATATGTGCTACCTGTCGCCATGATTTGTGCTATCATCTTATACCATGGTACCAAGTATCTGGTTGAGGTCATTTCACAGGGCTGTTGAGGGAATATTTTTTATACCTCTCCTCTGAGCAAGAGTAGAACGACCAACTGGCTCCAAAACTGGTGACTGATTACGATTCAAAGCAGAGTAAGTTGCTGCCATTGCACCCTGTGGGGTAGAGGATAAAAAACATTAAGACTATGTTGAGATTGATGCACACACACAGACCACACAGTGCTAAATGCCAGAGATTCTGAACAAGTTTTAACTTCCAGTCTATTTTCATCTACAAAGCAGAAACACATTACTGCTTTACTCCAGTACTGGCAGCATTAGCAGTGAGTGTTTTTTAGGGTAATAAGGAGTTCTACATTGCTTAAGAATTCAAACCCAAAAATTAAGTTCTCTTTCTATGCTGTGTGAGATAGTTGGGAAATGAAATCCCATTGGTAGGCTGTATCTGCTTATTATTTATATAATCATTTCAGTTTCCAACAAAATATATTACTCAGAACACAAAGATTTATTTAAAAAAAGTCAGACAGTTGCAAGGCATGGGATCAGAACACCTCTCATATTCCACTTGTGTTCTTGGAGGCCAGAAATTTCTAATAGCTGACTCTGAGAGTGTGTTAATCATATTCTTCAGATCCCTTTTATGTCGCACAAGAGATTCTTGAATGTTGGACTAAAACCAGGGTGGAATACAGAGTAGAATTCGATTATTTTTGATTTTCCTCTGCTTGTTCAAAGTGAAAAAATTTCAGGGTCAAACCAGATCTTGTTTCAGATAGGGTGCAGAACAGTATGATACCACAGTAAATAACACTGCCCTTCTGACTTCTCTTTAGCTTCTACTGTGATCACAAAGTATATTATTTTATTTTAGTTACTGACAATTACCCTCCTCTCAAACTGTACAATTAGCTAAACTACTTTTCAGCTCCCCTACAGTCACCTGACAACTTTTATCATGATCAGAAGAATGGTTTCTTTATGCTTCCTAGCACTTAAGCCTTCTAGTGTAAGTCAGTCCAACAGATTTCAAATACAAGAAAATGAAAGTCTTTTAAAAATATATTAGATTTACTCCCTGTGAGTAAAATCTCATTAATTCTTATTACGTTTTACAAGTTCACTTTAGGGGCTTTGTGCAACAATCAGTCATAACGACTTTTAAATCATAGAGGAAACACGTGCCACCCTAACTGTAAAATCAAAACAACCCCTTTTTGTTTACACTGTTTTTGGCTAAATGACAAGCTGAACAAATATCCACTTACCTTCACTAAATGGGGAGCTTCTTGCCTGTTCAGCTGGTATTGAGGCAATTGGTCACAGTGAACTATCCAGGGGTGACTAAGAACTTGGGCTGCAGTCAGTCTTTGATGAGGGTCAACATGAAGCATTTTTGAAACAAGGTCCTGTCAATAATATATGAAGGGTCAATGCAAATAACAGTAAAACTTCAGCTTTAAAACAGATTATTGTTCCAAACTGAAGATTTTGGAGGTCTAAAAATATGTTCATATCTCTGTTTAAAACAAATGAAAAAACACCCTGCAATGCTAACAGTGTATCTTTCAATTGTGTGACTTAATTGAATTTTAGTAACACATAAGGAAGGTACCCAATTAAACAAGGAAACTTTAGCACGTTAAGCATCTACATAGAAGAGGCATAAAGGATCTTGCACACTGAAGTTTAAGTTCTATGTGCTGCATTTGACATACTTCTCAAAAAAGTTGTCCAATTATTTTTACTTCGTACAAATGCAATAACGTGTAAGACTTCAGTCATTTTCATTGTCATGATTCAGACTACCTATGATTTTTGGATGTCATGCTTCCACATGAAGCTTTATTAGTGCTTAATTACGCATGTGTGTCAATACTGATAAAATACATTGTATTTCTAAGGTCAGCTGTTAACTATTACAGTGCAGGGCACACCTGGTTTTCCTCCAAGTGACTGTTAAAACATGAAGGATCGAAAATAGGAAACAAAATTCCAGATACATAAGGGATGAGATCAGTATTTTAAAATAACAATGGGTGAAACTTACCCAATCATATGTAACATATACATTAAAAGCAACATGCTACATTGTAATTCATTCCTGATCCCCCAAAGGACAAAGGAAATATACTTGCCTTAGCTGTGTCTGAAACAGTATTCCAATAACCACCACTGAGAGAGAACTTTCCACTACCTATTCGGGCCAAAATCTCCTCTGGGGTGTCATCAGGACCATTTGCAAAAGGAGTGTAGCTGTTTAACCAAACAATTTCAATGTTAGTAACTTCCATAACCTGGACCTCAATAGGAATTATAATCTGATTGTAAAATTCAGCAAAATCAGCGTAATTATAGGCAACAGACAGTCAAACAGTTGTAAAAGGAAATTATTCTTTACACATGAAAGTACATGGCACTGACTACAGATCTGTTCTTCCTTCATGTATTCCCTCTCTCCTGGGTCTGAAAAGCAGATTTTTTTCTATAGCAGTCTAAATACTGATGGTTCCTGAATTTCAGAACGTCTTCCTTAAACTTTCATATTCCAGTGAAGTAATAAACTGATCTGTTATAAAACTAAATGTGAAGACTTTATTATTAGTCTGAAAGAGAATAAATGCAGTTTTGAAACCAGAGGAAAAAAGGTGCAGCAATTCTCCTTGCTTCACTCAACACTTTCTTGCTACTACAACCACACCAACCAAAAAAAGAGAGATATTTGAAAACAAATATTTGTCACTTACTTATTTTAAAATGCAAAAATGCTTTGATGATGTTAACTCTTAACCAAAGCAGCAACCTCAGTAATCCAGCATAAAGAGGTAAATCTAGTTGCTATTGCATCTACCAAACATCTTTTGAACTTGTGGTACTATAGTTGAGTTTATTATTTATCATCTTTTATACAATTCATTTCTGTTGCATACACAAATGCTTTTCCATCACACTGATTATATCCTAACGGCATCACTTCAAACCATTCAGTGGCTGAATTTTGCACAGGATCATGGCTTTATTAATGCATTGCAATTGCATTTGCAACATACATTTTCTCCAGCAGATATGCTGCTTAATCATTTAGTTTTCACAAGATAATAAATTCTGAGTCCTAAATAACCCTTAAGCAGAAATTAAACAACTAAAATAGACGAGACATTCAAAGCAAAGAATTTTTCAGATTGGTCTCTGCAAACCTGGATTCTACTAAAGGCAATGCATATTCTCAACCCCAAAGTTGAGATCAATCAGTGCTTTGACAGAAGCATCTGCAACAGTGGGCCTACATCTATTTTTGTTTATACTGGTTTGCTATTCGCAAACAGAAATTACTCTTACCCAGTAAGCATGGTATAAAGCAGAACACCAAGGCTCCATATGTCACATGCAGCATCATAGCCTTGCCTCTTTAAAACCTGAGGGAGACAAATATTTTTTCTGAAAAAACTGCTTATAAATGCTTTGATTGTGCCATAAAAATACTAAGATTTCAAAATTTTACTAAGTGATTCCATTTGTTAGGCTACAATGAAAAAAAATCTAACTAGCAAAAAAACCCCATTAAAATAAATCAAGGCATATCCTGGTTTTTACCTCTGGTGCAACAAAATTTGCTGTGTAACATGGAGTCATCAGAAGACCATTTTCCGCTCGCAGTTGTTTCGCAAAGCCAAAATCACAAATGCGAATTGATTCTGGATTACCAGATTCATCAACATAAAGAATATTGCTGGGCTTCAGGTCTCTATGAACAACCTAAAAAAAAACAAAACAAACCACTAAATACAATAAGCTAAACACATGAAAAGCTTTCTATTATAATTAGCAATTCTGCTGCTTAATTTCAGATCTCCCATTAACGATCAGTTTCCAGAGTTCCAGCTTCTACCATCAGCTGCAGTGTTCTGATGCTCAGTGGTGTCTGGAGTACTACAATTCTAACTTGGAAACTCTACAACTCCCTCTAGACATCCCATACCCCCTGATTGATTTGCACAGACAGTTCCAGATGTCTTGTTCTAATGGCTGAATCATGTAATTCCTTTTTAACATGCATTCCCACAAGGCTCTTTGAATCAGAACCTTTGCCGAGTCACATCTTTTGGAGTCGTGGGTGTCGTAATGACCTGTTGAATTGCCTTCACAAGACACATTAGCCTGAAGCCAAAGAGTCTTTGCTCTCTGTAGAGGAAAGGGTGTATACAGCTGTGAGACAGTAGGGTGGATCCAAATGTCCTCCTTTAAATATTTAAATAGAACATAAAATCCTTTATCTTCCTGATTGTTCTATGTGCTTTATTAATAATAAACAGTTTTTCATGGTTAAATCTGAACAGAAAAGACTGGTGAAATATTTCAAGAAGGTAATCACATTAGAATGAGAAGACACCCCCAAACTCCTGCAAGTAAGTAATGTGCAGAAACCAGAAGTTCTACACGCTCCTCCCAAGCAGCAGCTGGTCAGGGGAGTAACACAAGGCTAACAAATAAAGGAGTGCAGAGGGTCTCACACATTGCAAAGCAATTTAACATGAGTCTATTTAGTAGAGACTTCCAGCATGCAAATACTTTGCAATTCTCAGATTTAACAAAACAAATGCTTAAAATTATGGTAACAAGCACAGTGTAAGCCAAAATATACAAATGATATTAAAGCATTTGACTTGGAAGAGTAATGTCAAGGGGAAATCCTGGTTTCAGATGTCAGTGTATGAGAGAACCAGCCCTTGTTTCTTGGCATTCAGATAGGTTAGAAGCCTTTATCTCTAAGTAATGAGTAAAACATCCTTTACTGCTCTGAGAGGCAGAAGAAAAAGAAAAATCTCAATTGTTTTTTTGAAATCGATTCTAGAAGGGGTAGAAAGGAAAAAGTGGTCAATAGAAGCAGCACTGAGCCAGGGATTTGGCAGTTCCTAGAATCAGTCTGCTTGAGTTGTATGCTTTTTTTGGAAGAAGGAAAAGCAATTCTCAAGTAGGAGGAAGAATAAGCATAACAATCTAGTTCAAACGCAAATGCTAATTCCCAAGCAATCAAAATGTTTATGTCAAATAACAACTAAAATACCTTCCTATATTAAGCTGTTTTCTCAAAGGTAAATTTTGAAAATATTTAAAAATATAAAATTTAAAAAAAATTTGTCAAATTAAGTTATATTGATATTTTGTACAGAAATAAATTTTACTTTAGAGCAACAGATGAGAGCAAAACAATATGCAAGGCCTTTCAGTTCTTTATTTCTTAGCATAATGTTTTTTAGCAGTCTCATTTATCTACCAGCATGCAGAATTTTGCTGCTCCAAGATGATGTGGTACTTCTTGTTTATCTTTATGATGGTATCTATTGTGCCAATCTTTAATTGCTGTATACTTTGAGAATGCCTTGGGTGAGAACTGGAATTACTGCTTACCCTGAAGAGGAAGATTTCATCCCCACTTTGCTAATTTTTCAGTTTAAAAGTATCCTATGAATGTGCATGATTTGGGAAGGGTTGTGGAGACTGCACAGATTCAGTCTGTCAAACCAGGTATTACCTAATATCGTATTCAAGTGAGCTCCTCCCCAGTGTCCAAAACAAGAAAATGCACTGAATACAGGAAGGACTCTTCCAGACAAAAATTAGACTACTGAAGTGCTCACTCTTTACATATATGGCCATCTTTCATATGGAGATGCACTTAACATACAACCTGAAAATTTCCAAAAGGGAAAGTTCCAAAGTGCAAGTGGTCTAATACAAGTTAAAATGCCAATACTTACAGAGATCTACAGCAGAGAAACAAAGGCCCCTAAAGTCCTTACATGATGCAAGGACACTGCACTTCTTTTGGCCGTGTGAGGCAAGAACAAACCAAGTTATGATTTGTTAATCTATTATCTGTATTTCCATACAGAAGGTATCAAGGTTTGTTTGTGACTCCCACGGATGCTGCTGGCCAAGGATTCTAGTCCTGTGCACATGGGCTCAAATGAAAACAAGTAGACGAGCAAGTGATTGAAGAAAGTGATGAATCACAGAATAAGATACTAGATAGCTCTGATTGTAAGTTTTCTGAAGTAACAGCTTCCAGAAATGAGAGTGTGTGCTGAATTGTTATTTGTTACTTAAAATAATTTGAGTACTATGTGTTCCAAAGTGTCTTTTCTTGGGTAACAATGTCACGTATTAGCAACTTGACTTTTTCCTTGCACCCATACTTTCTGCTTTTTCTCTATTCCCTTTCCCTTGTTTCTTTAAAATGCAACACTTACTCTTGCCATGCAATTGTCACACTGGCCTTCTCCGTCTCCAAATTAACTGCCCAAAGTGTTAATTTTCTGTCTCCTAACAGTGTACTACAACTTCCTGACCCTATAGAACAGGAATTACAAGTCATAAACTATGTTCTTCAAAATGAAGAAGTAAAAAAAATTACAAGTGTAATAGGCGGAAAATAAATTTTGAGGTTTTATGACAGGACAAGACTGGCATTATACTGAGTCCCATGGCTAAGCAACAGCACTGGTCTTAGCACCTCTTCCTGGACTTTCTTCCTCTCACATCCTCTCTGTTAGCCATTATCTGCATATTCCACAGAACTGCTGACAGACTGCATGAAGAACAACAGGAACAGTTGCATCATCTCAGTTATCTGAACACATACACATGTGATAAGGAACGTTTTGATTTCAACACAAATTCCTGCTACAAGGAATACAAAAAATTACTCAATTACCACACAGAAGAATGTATAAAGATAGGAGTTTACGCTTCTGAAAGAGAAGAATATTAACAGCTATAAACATTTTGTCCATGATGAAAACTTACCCCTTGTGCATGGAGATATTCAACTGTTTTTGTTATTGTGAACAGAACAGCACTGGCTTCTCGTTCAGAGAAAAACTTCTGCCTAAGAATCTTATCCAGCAGTTCTCCTCCTTTCATGAGTTCTGTTACTACATATACGTATTTTCCATCATCATACACCTGCAAAAAGTACATAAACGGGTAACTTCAAAATATTTATTCTCTGCTGTCTTCCTGTGAAATGCACAGAGATAGTGCAAATGTGTCCACAAGCTGTTTTCTTCAATTATTTTCCCCACATTTCTCAACCCACACACTATCCAAATGTGGTTCACCTTCAGAAATGAACACAAAACCTTCTATAAAAGGGCAGTACAGTAACGAAATAACATAAAGTGTTAAGTGTTTAAAGACAAAAAGGATGAATAACCTGTAGTTTCCCCTGAAGAGTTTTACTGAAACAAAATTAAACTAGGCATGGGGGAAATTAAGTAGTAAAAAATGGAAACTGGCCTAATTAAGGCAAAACCAAAGCTAATTCTAGAGCTATTATTGCACCAATTTACAAATATGAACAGAGATCTTTCCAACTGAACAGCGAGACAAAAGAAATCGAAAAAAACGAAAGTTTACCTCAAATAGCCTCCAGGAACACTTAAGTGAATGTATTTAAAGTTGCTGTGATAAAAGCCACAAACTTATAAATCACTCTACACATAAAGCCTATACCAAAGTCTAAAATTTATGAAGTATGCATATTTTAGCCCTTACTTCTAGTTATGGAAAACAGCTTGATTTTTGCATGGCTTCCAGGAAAGCAGCAGTGGGGAATTATTTATATTATCACCAGGGGGCACTACAGACTGAGCCATACCAAAACACGTTTGAAGGTTACACTGAACATTTCACTTCAGTTGCAATTCCACAGAATGGTTTGCCTTGGAAGGGACCTTAAAGATCATTTTGTTCCAATCCCCCTGCCATGGGCAGGGATACTTTTCACTACACGAGCCTGCTCAGAGGCCCATCCAGCCTGGCCTTGGCTCAGCTCAAACCCCCCACCCAGAAGGGGTTCCTGCTTTGGCAAACCTTTTACAGACTGTTCCCTGTTATTGTTTCAGCCTATTTTTAATAGTGATGTTGCAAATATTTTCTTCAGTAAAACATATGAAAAAAGAACTAGTTTGTGTTTAAGTAGAAACAATTATCCAAGTTGTAGTAAAATAAATTCAGGAATAGACAGCAGGTAAATAATAGAAAAGAGGAAAAAAAAGAAAAGTTTTTCATCTCAATTTCCTTGTCTTAAGCTACCTGCTACTACAGTTCTAAGCCTCAAAATTTTTGTGCTCTCAACTATATTAAAAGGTTTTATTTTCTCACCAAATTAAAAAAAAAGAATAATTTTGCAGGCTTTAGAAGCTTATGATCTTAAGGAGAGGAAGATATGATGGGTTTCTGTATTCTCATTTAATAGAAATTTTCCCCCATGAAATACAAATGACTGATCATCTGAATGTGTTTGAATTAAGTCTTTAAATATTAGACAGTATTGAAAAGCAGAGTTATTTAATTCTAGATACTAAACTGGATTTTCTTGTTTTCAATAGGCACACCTCCTCTAATACTAATATAACATAAGGAAATAAAGCTTATTTCATGACACAACAGAACACACACATCTCAGTACTGCAGAAGGTATTCAAGCAAAATTTGCACTTGGTTACTATTTTATCTGCTGGTCCTGTCTGCAGATAAAGCCCACAAATAACTCAACCTGCCAAAAAAGCCCACACATAACAGCCCAAACAATCCCCCTCACCCCCATTCCCCTAATGGTATTATCAACTTAGCTGTGTGCACAGAATAAACACTGTTGAAGTCTTCATCACAGTCAGGTGCACAGTATTATGCTAAAATCATAAATGTGATGCTACTTTTTTAAATTAACTCTGGGCACAAACCAAAGATCAGCTGATATGTCTTCTGTACCAGGCAAAGTGAAAGAAACAAATGTAGGCACATGAAAAAATTTAATAGAGAAAGAAAAGTTTTCTGCAAAGTGAAATAAGATTTTACATACATGTCATGAGAGTTTTTTTAAACTTGTATATAAGCACTTGGACAGGGAGACTGGATAAATTGTATTCAAGTTTCCCAAATGATTCTTCAAGCAATGCTTTAAATAACTCAAAACATGTACAAAAGTTCTGCTACAGAACAGTAACTAATACATTAAGAGTGTTAAAATACATATAATGGTCTGGTACAGGAAGTTTCTAGGTAATGTTTTGTTGGAAGCTGTGTGCTTCCTCCATTCTTACACTGTTTCCTAGGTATCCACTAATGGCCTCTGTCAGAGGCAGGATATTGGCTAAGAAGGACATCTGATTTAGCACAATATAGCTCCTTCTTTTGTTTATATACAGTGGAACTGAAAACGACCACTGATAACAATCAGAAGGAAAACCACAAGAGGACTGTGCACTACAGAAATAAATTGGTCTTCTGAATATCCATTGTTTCAATCCAAACACCTTAGGAATTAAATAACATAAAAAAGCTGAACAAGAATGAAAATTTCAATCTTAAGATAAATTACTGCATTTCTTCTTAAAATAGAAGAGAAAAATTATTTCTTGCAGAATGATAATTTCCACACTTAAATACTGAAATGCTTTATTTTAGCATTTCAGATTAGAAACACTGAAGTTTTGATGTGGAATTGAATGAAAAACTGAGCAAATCAAGGATGAATTTTATTTGTATAATCATACATGGTGCTCTTAAGTTTGAGACCTGAAGGCAAGACACCCCCTTATTGTCTCTGAAAGCTGCAATCTGCCCCAGGGATCTGTATTAGGACAATGAAAACTTAACATTAAATTCTTACAGTATTGGATGTCATATGAGTTTCTATTACATATGAATCCTAAAGCTCTTTCCTTACACTGGACATCCATAATTGCTGCTTGGGGAACTGATCTGAAACAGAAGTGAGTGAGAATTACAGCCTGCTGCATTTCCTTCTATGTGGGCTAAAGGCTTTTTGTTTGTTTGTTTGTTTTCTTTTGTAGTCTCCTATTTGCCTATTGCTGTTGCTGTGCATGAAAGATGGTTCCTGCTGGAAGATGACTGATGATGATAAAAAATTAATTACAAAGTAAAATAATTCAGCATATATGGCAACTGCTCAAGGCTGCCTGGATGTCTCTGTTCTCAATATAAAATATTCATAAGGCTAAAGTTCAGGTAAGTGCCCACTTTCTGTTTGTCTTCCCACTACAATAACATAACCTCTAGTATGAATTAAAGTCACACAGAAGCCAACATGCAGCACTAAAAGCAACATGATTGCTGATGCAGGGTCTGTTTAGCACAGTTGCTTTCAGGTAGCTTTACTGCCCAATTGCATGAAGGAGAGCAGAAAGTGGGATTGTAATTATAATTATGTTATCTAGCTTGCAGTGAGATAAGCTCCATGGTGGGCTCCCCCTGTGTATCTGCCTTATTTTGTTTGTCCAGGAAAGGGCCAAACTATATGATAGTGGTAAGGTGAAGACAGAGCATAGACAAAAGAACTTCATGCACTCATCTCCACAGTATTTATGAGCTATTGCTTTAATGACTTCAAAATGTCTGACAGTCTCCCTTCAGCTGAGCTCAGCTTCCTGAAAATGGTTTGCTGTTTTGCTTGAGGTTTGGTTTGGGGGACCACAATATTTTCCTGCAGTCTATGAAAGTCATTAAGCATATGCCTTTTAAATTTTTAATCCTCTTTAATGCATAATCAAAGAGAGAAAGACAATTTTCCTTGTCTCTTAGATCATCAGAATCTACTGTTTGCTATGAAAAACCTCTACTTCCCAACTTATGTTATTCCTTGCTTTTTATGGTTCAAAGCATTTCCATGGTCAGAGCAAATAATAAAAAAAATAGTTAGATAGTGTTCCATTCAAAGATCAGATAAAGATACTGGGTAAAAAAGAGTGACAACCATGGATACAGAAAGATTTTGTCTACTACTGAGTAATACTCACTACTGTCCATGAAAATTACTTTGGGTTATACAATAATGTACATTACAATTGCTTTTGATTAATGTAGACAAAAACACATTCAAAGTTATTTAAGCAATCAAAGAACTTTCTTGTTCCTTTAAATACACAGCCAATGTCCCATGAATTATTCTTGTCCTAGGATTTATAAGGGATGAATTATTTGACTCCTTAAGATTATCTTGTACCAAAATATGAGCACCTTTGAAAGAAAACATCTCTGTAAAAAACTGGACACTGATGAATAAATTGAATTGGAACATTGTTTTATTTTTAAATACTGAGAAACATGAACACAAATCTTAAACAGTCTGTCATCTCTCAAATTAGAAAGTGACACACAACTATAACACACTAAAGGATGCCTTTAAAACACTACTTACATCTTTTAGGGTAATAATATTTGGATGCTGTCCATAGCGCAGCAGGATTTCAATCTCCTCTGTTGGATCTCTTTTACTCTTGTCAATGATCTGTAAGAGCAAAAAGACACAGAGGCAAAATTCTTTCTGTAAGTATTATAAAGTGTAACACTTTGATGTGCTAACTGGTATAAACAGTTAAACAATATTTATTGTTGTAAAGGGGATGGATCATAACCAAAACTATGTTTTTTAAATTGGAACAGTAAAGCGGAGCAAAAAATGTTGGAAAGAATGAAAAAAACTTCTGTGGAAAATGATTTTGGAAGATAAGTGATCTGATCCCTTTGGCTGTGATAAATAATGCAAGGCTGTTTAGTAGATAAGACTTCAGTCATAGATTATGTAACAAAATAGGAAGTACCTAATTTGACATGAGATACTGGTTGATGATGTTAATTAACTGATTTTGTCAATGCTCATCTCAAACAAATATTTGGTGCAGCAAAAGATAAAGCAGGAGAATAAGAGAGTAAAAAAATTAGAAAAAGTAAGGAATTCTCAGAGTTAATTTAAAGAAGCATTCATTATTAAAGTTCACTTGAATCTCTGGAGACTTGCTAAAAGGCTCTGGAGTTCTCCCTGTATAAATAAGCAAAATATTACTTTGCCCTATTTAGAAAGTATTCTTCCAATTTTTTTCCTCTCCTGAACTGCAGAATTTCCTGTAATGTCTTCTCCATCTCTGTCTTACCCCTTCATCCTTATGCCCATACTGCTACCAGCCCCATCCTAACATATCACACACTGACAACCTTATTCCTTTTTTCATGATTCCTTGAGGGGAAAAATGCAGAAAAAAGCAACAGAAATTGAGGCAATCTTCACAATAAATATTGAGGAAATTAACAGCTATGTCAGTACTTTCTTCCAGTTTCAAAAAATTACTTCGAATTGAAAGCAGAGAATTCAAATCTTCTGGCCAGAACCAGAATAAAGGTAAGTATTTAAATACCAAATTGAAATTGGAATGGCTCCAGTAAGCAATCTACATACAAGGATACAGCAAAACATACTTAATTCATCTTTGTATTTTAAATAACTAAGAAGTAAGCTGTTCAGCAATTCAAAAAGAGAACTGCCTAATAGTACAGGATTTAAAGACCACTTAGAAAGTCTGCTAATCCATACTCCTGCTTTCATAGCAACCATTCAGTCTCACAATGTTACACAGAAAGACAAAAAACCTTATGATTGCAGTTCTGGGAAATCTACTGATTCCAACTAAGAATTTGGTGCCTTCAAAGAAGTGTTAGAAAGCCTGAGAGAATAACATCAAAGCAACATTAAGAATCTTGTTGAAAACTAGGAAGTATCAACAAAGAGCTGAAGTTTATTCTGGTAGTTATATCAGGCTTAAAACTGTTGAGAATGCCTTACCCACCCATTTGAGAATTTATGAATTTACTCTGGAAGCAAAAAACCCATAGATGACTTTATTTGACTAAAAGTAATCAAACACATTTATAAAAAATGATAAAAAGTCATGTAAGCT
The DNA here is from genome assembly GCF_047495875.1 of Pithys albifrons albifrons. Taxonomy (NCBI): domain Eukaryota; kingdom Metazoa; phylum Chordata; class Aves; order Passeriformes; family Thamnophilidae; genus Pithys; species Pithys albifrons. Next base: position 7,370,427 of record NC_092458.1, on the reverse strand, counting down.
TTTCATAGTACATTTCCTCCCAGAAGCAGTCTTGAACTCCCACCAGTTGCCATAATTCTATAGGTGATTCAAAGGCTGAAGGTGGCTTTTCATGACCCAAACCACCATAGAAATTGCATATGAATATCTTCCAGTATATATTCTATTTGGTTGACTAGTATAGTTCACAGCTGTAGATAATATATTTTTAGATTAGGAAATAATCTTTATGTTCACTATGGTAAATAAATTAAAAATGCGCAATGCTAAAATATGAAAAGTGTGGTTTACAACAAAGTAATTACCTTTACAGCATATTCCATGTTTGAAGCTTTATGAATACATCTCTTGCAGATAGAGTAAGACCCAACTCCAATATCTTCCTTTACTTCATATCCATCAGTAAACTGAATGCTGTTCCTGTGCAACTGCTACCAAAATAATATTATCAATTGATGAATACTCTTAATATGTAACTGATATTTTTATTAAAATATATTTTATAAAATTCCCATTGATTTGCTTCAAATTTTAAACCGATGACTGTACAAGGTCAAAGTGTTCTAAAACAGCCACTACCTTCTGTTCAAAATTAGCATGAGATAATTATAAATTAGATTTATTTTAAGTAATGCACATTGTTTTTCGAAATTGACATTGTTTTTCTGATTACTGACCTATTACTTTAAAGATAGAATCACCAAACCAAAGAAAAACAGAAGACTTCACGATACAATAGTGAAACAACAAGGTAAAGAAGTATCATCACTGTTTCCATTATCCAAACAGCCAGACGAATGCCAGCTGGAGAATTCAGACATACTGCACAGAATCAGATCAAATGGAATTGCATGGAATGGCAGTCAAAAATCATTTCACAGAAATAAAAAGCTGAAAGAAGGACAAGTGTTCACTCTTATAAGGGAAGGAAATGGTGTTCCAGTGTAAGGAGTTTGTGCAAAGGATGCAAAGCATTTGCAGGAAACCATCTGGGTATCCTGCAGCACAGAAAAGAGGAAATAGGAGTGAGGAAACGGTTGAGGGGCACAGAGGAAAGGCTTCAGAGAAACAGACCTTTACAAGAGAAGGAAACCATATACAAAGAGAAGTAACTTCATCCACAGAATTATACGGGAAAGAAGCAGCACAGAAAAGGGTGCAGGAACTTTTAGCAAGATATCAGGACCAGAAATAATGCTGCTGCATATATCAAATCAGACAGTTTCTGGAGAATAAAAATGGATCTAAATATGTATTTTCAAAATTTTTATTACATGTAAAAGTAATCTTTAGAAAAAAGCACGTTGGCCCTATTCTAGACATAATGAGAGTATTAAGGAAATACAAAAGCTATTCATGTCCTGAATAAATTGTGTTTTTTTTTATTTTTGAGACATTTTCAAAATATCTGTGCACTGAAAAATATAAATAAACCAATCATACAGCACACCTGTTAATTCCTACTTATACTTTAAGAAATTTTCAACCCCATTTAGATCACCAGTTGGTTTTCATGACTCAGTAATTCAAATTATTAAAAGCAGAAACAGGAGGTCGAGACATCTTCCAGTTTTCTCCCCTGTACAAGCATCTGCTTTTTCCCCTACCAGTTGTGTATTCCTCAGTGCTGCAGAAAGACCTCAGTCCCATAAGGAGGCAAGGCAAGCCTCTCCCCATTCCAGCAGGAGGCCCACCTTTCTTGTCTCACAGAAAACTGCACCTTAGGTCTGTTATCCAAAACCAAACTGGCAGTAACAGAATATATAAGAACAGCAACCGCATTGAGCTGTTAGGAGTGACCACCTCACAATTATTAATATGGGACTCTGTATTGGAGTCATCCTGATACTTCAAAGCCAAAGCCTGAGTGTGTACTGTAACACTGACTTGTATGATACACTGACATCAGTCACAAAATAGTACAGATTAGCAAATTAACCTAAAGTGAGTGGTTTGGAAGGGAGAGATTATGTCCTGAGTCATGATTCCAAGATGCACAGCAGTCCAGAACATCCAGATACAATCCACAATTGTACTCCACTGCATCCTAATACTGCATTGCAGGAATCAACGGACAGTTGATTGCATGGGGGAAAAACGTCAAAACACCTGTTATTCCCCTCCATCTTATTATGGCTTGATATTAAAGAGTTAGTTCAGTACAGATGGTAAAATATCTTCATTTACGGGTTGAAGCCTATTCACACCTGTAGCTGCTCAGTAATAAAGCAGGTCCTGCACCTTCAGAGATTTTCTTTGGATAAAATAATCTGATCTTTACTTGTCTTGTATAAAAGCTGATAATGACTTTGTGATGATACTTTATTCTGTGAGGAAGGAAACAATTCCTCCACCAAGAGACAGCTTTGATTTTTTTTAAAATTAACTGAGCTAATGATTTGTTTTTAAAGCAAATGTACTCACCTGGACAATCGAATGCACTCCAACTGTCTGCATTGCTTGGCTTTCATCATCAGATGCAATAGCTACAAAACTAAATCCCCGAAAAAGCTGATGTGCATTAGCACTGGGTGGGATACCTGGTGAATCTGAAAAACACATCACCTACTTACATGGAGAGTTTTTAAAACATGAGATTGTGTCTACACTGAGGAGCAAACCACAACTATTGTTTACAGAGACTGGAATTTTCAGACAGTGTTTCTAAGGACGAAAATGCAAATAATTAATAAACTATTTTGCGTATGTCATTTGGAAAAACATCTGATAATCACACATTTTTCTTACACAAAACCCAGTACTTTGCAAAAATATTTACATACGGCAGCATATCTACAGTATGTTTTTGGAAGAGAAGTCCTGAAATTTTGGTAACACCTTAAATTTTTAAAGACAATTTCTATCAAACTTTGAATGGATCATTGCAAAATTGATCCATTCAAATGCTGCTTTTAAATATGTAAATTGTTTCATTCTTATCTGTTTACCTTTTGGAGTTTTTGCTGTAAACTCAGGGTCAAAATAAAATGTATCTTCAGGTCTGCCAGTTGCAGGTTTAAAAGGGGGATGAATTTCTCTCCTGTATAATTTCTGGAGAGAAGGAACACACGGTGAATAGAGAAGTTATATGACACCAAAGATTTAACCAAGAAATTTACTGAATTAATTTTTAACTAGATACTCACATTCCAATCTATTTTGGAAAAGAATGCATGCCTCTTAATTTCTTCTACTCCATCTGGACCTGCTCCTTTTATAAGGAAGAAAAAAGTCTGTTAACTATTTTCTTCTTGGTCAAAGGAATGGCCAGCAAAATTATATTTATTTCTTCTGCATTAATTCTAGATGTATGACTAAAATGATAGTCCTTTGCTGAACACTGGAAGAGCAAATAGGCAAACTACATTCTTACTTTAAAGCCTATTTTACACAAGAAACAAAATTTATCATTGATGTTATGAATATTATGATCAAAATTTAAATATTTTTTCTGAAGATTTTACCTAATCTATTTGCTGGGTTTCTTTTGAAGAGCATTCGCAGAAGACTCTGTGCTTCAGGACTCAAGAACTGGGGCATTCCAAGTTTGGCCCTACAGAATAAAAATAATTAATAGTATACAAAAATATTTAGGTGGGAATTAACTCTGCATTCTCCCTGTCCTTTGTCATTCAAAAAATCTAAACCAAAGAAGCATCACTGAGAAATTGCCTTCAGACATCCAAAGCAGAGCAAAAGTGCTGTCAGTCATGTAAACATGTTTGGGATTTTTTTTTGAGTAGTACAGTATTTTCAGTAATGACTCAGGAACTTAAGTAAAAGAACAAGTAGCAAAACATGTAGAGAAGAATAGCTACAGGATAACACTTTACAAACTTGTGAATTTTTGTAATATGCTTTGATTAGCTTACAGGTCCAGTTACAACCAAATGACACCAAGCAAACCATTCTGATAATTCATACAAAATAGAGTTTAGAAGAAGTAAGAAAACTACCACAGTATGACATACACCAAGAGCATCCAGGAGAACCAACAGGAAACTTAAGGCAGATGACAGCAACTGAATTAAGGTAGAACAGATTTTAAAATATTAGCAGGTAAAACAAAAAAAGTGAAAAAAATCACTCCTTATTTTTTGCTCCCCTCTCCAATCTATTTCAAGTATTATCTTTCTAACTTGCCAGTCTTCAATATTTAGATTAAAATTTTTGTAGTCTTGTTAGTTTTGTTTTGTAATCCTTGCCATTTCTCTATTCCACTTAACATTGAGCCTCCATTCTCTCACTGTTACTAGGGCTCATTTTTTTCTTGTAACAATGATTATGGTAAGGATGGATATAGTCCCCTCCTTTCTATCACTAATTTAACCTGTAGCTTGTATTTTTCTGTAATAGTCCATAACACAAGCTCTCTGCATGTTGCAATCAGAAGACACAGTTCACCTTGTATTCCAGGTATTGTAGATGTCCATCCCTGTGTCATTTCAGCAAGTGCACGTATGTTGCCACTGGTTCACTGTTCATTACTTTAAAACTGGAATTTAGTCAATTTTCCGTTCCTTTCAGCATTAAAAAGCCAGGGGCAGGAAGAAGGAAGTCTGAAAAACTTTGCCTTCTTTGAGCTCTTCAGTAACACAGTCCAGGCAAATCAAGGCCACCAGTGCAGTGGAACAATGGGCAGTGGGCTACCCAATGCTTCCCGGTTGGAATGCACTACTGGCAGCTGAATTCTTACTCATGCACTTCATATTTTGTGATTTCATTGCATGTTCCCTTGATGTAATTTCTGCTCACAGTCAAGTATCACAGAGCACACTGAAAGCAGAAGCACGGAGCACATTGTGAAAGCACAGTGCTAACACCTACAATGTTACTGAGGGACAGAGAACAGACAAGTGTGATAGGACTGTGCTGGACTGGGTGGGAATCTTTGTCCCATTATAATCCAAACCAGCTCCAACACCAGGGTGCAGCCCTGGAGCTTCAGCAAAAGAAGTCAACTGGCTAGAAAAATCTAAAACCAGGCCAAAAAAAAATCAGCAATTAATCTTCTGGAGAAGTGACTCAATAGACAAAAAACACTGGTATGTACCACAGTCCCCAGTGGAGGGAATTAGAGGCCCTTGTGCAAACCACAGAGATTGACTCTCATTGCTCCTTCTCCACCACGAGGAGCACCTTTCACAAAAGCCTGTTTTGGACACATGACAAAGTGAGGAAAAGGCAATTGCCAGGCCCTCAGAGTTTCTGTGTTATGCAACTACATGAGTGACAGCAATTTTTTTCTGACATTCCTGATGGGCAACAACAAAATTTTATATGAAGGCATATAAAGAGAAAAGATGTTTTAAAAATTTAACTTTATTGCTGCAACCTATGACTTCTTCAAACTGCAGAGTTTTAGGTAAAACACACAAGAATAAATAAAAACTTGTCTTGCTAATGTTGTGAGAAATAAAGAACCCAAAAAACCACGTACTGTAAGAAGAATGCATTTTCTGTGGATTTTCAGGAACAGAAGGCAAGAAAAGCAATATATCTTAAATGATAAACTATGAAAGTATCAGTTCATATGCACACCTGACCATTTAAAAGTTTTATGAAAAATTTGAGGAAAAATATTCTGGTATGAAGAAAATAAAAACAAAACATAGCCAGAAAAAACAAGTCTGAACTTATCAGAAAACACTTTTAAAATATCTTCTGGTTTTCAGCTGTTTATAGTACCAACAGCAAAATACTTCTATAAAATATGTAATATTCATAAGTGTACAAAACATTCAAAGAGGGTGAAATTTCTTTACATCGTAACACAATTTCTGTGCAGCTATTTGAAACTAATAACAATTACAAAGACTAGAAGGTGAAAAAATAGAGAAGTTGGCAAGGGAATTAAAGAGATACATGCTCAAAGAAATCCAAGTAATTACAGAATCATAAAATTCTATCATGGTTTAGGTTGGAAAGAACCCCTTTAATATCATCAGATCCAAGCATTAACTCAGCACTGCCAAGTCCACCACTAAGGCATGTCTCTAAGTGCCACATGCATGTATTTTTTTAAAAACCTCCAGGGATGGTGGCTCCATCACATCCCCAGGCAGCCTGTTCCAATGCTTGGCAACTCCATTCTGTGAAGAAATTTTCCTAATATCCAAGGTAAACCTCCCCATGCACAACTTGAGTTCCTCTCATCCTGTTGCTTCCAACCCTCACCTCACTACAAACTCCTTTCAAGTAGTTGTAGAGAGCAAAACGGTTTTTCCTGAACCCCCTTTTCTCCAGGATGAACAATCCCAGTTTCTTCAGCTGCTCCTTGTAAGACTTTTGCCCCATACTATTCACCAGCTTCAGTGCCCTTCTCTGGACTCACTCCAACACTTCAATGTCTTTATTGTAGTGAGGAGCCCAAAACTGGGCACAGGATTCCTGGTGTGGTCTGACCAGTGTCAAGTAAAGGGGGACAATCACTGCCCTGGTCCTGCTGGCCACCCGATTTCAGATACAGGCCAGGATGCCACTGGCCTTCTTGGCCACCTGGGCACATGCTGGCTCATATTCAGCCACTGCTGATCAACATCCCCAGGTCCTTTTCCCCTGCACAGCTTTACAACCACTCTTCCCCAAGCCTGGAGCGTTGCATGGGGTTGTTGTGATCCAAGTGCAGGACTCAGCACGTGGCCTCACTGAACCTCATACAATTGGTCTCAGCCCATGGATCCAGCCTGTCCAGATCCCTCTGCAGAGCCTTCCTACCCTCCAGCAGATTAACACTCCCTCTCACCCAACTTGGGGTCACCTGCAAACCAGCTGAGGTGCCCTTGATTCCCTTGTCCAGATTGTTGATACAGATGTTAAACAGGACTGGCCCCAATACCCAATCCTGGGGAACTCCCCTTGTGACCAGCCACCAGCTGGATATAACTCCATTCATCACCACTCTCTGGGCTATGAAAGACTATGAATATCAACTAACCAGGGAGATGCAAGGACAATATTCTAAATGGCAGCTGAATACAGAAGATATTCATAGCAACAGTGAAAAGACCGCTGAGGAACAGAGCGGATCACATGCAGGCAAAGGGAAGAAGAGAAAGATGTGACTCATGAGACATGGATAGAAAAAAACCCAGCGTGGCTCCTGAAACAAGTGAGAGTGCAGTGGAACTATCTCAGACTAGCTTCTTGTAAATAGGAGGTGGTAAGAAGGAGTTTACACTTGCTGCGAATAGGAAGAACTTTTTATTTAAAGACATTGAATAATCACAACATGAAGCTTTGAACTGGCAGGGTGCTGAGCCAGAAGGCAGCATCACTAAATATATTTGCAAATAAGATGAGGAAGAAAAAGGGCAAAGAAAAACATAATGTATGCATTATGAAAGCAAAAGCAAGGAAAACAAAGAGTTTGTTTTCTAGCGGTTTTTGTATTCTAATTACTTTGAAAAAATATGAAAGAATTTCATATATTTACTTTTCAAAACAGGTGGTTGGCAGAGAAGAAATGCCAGCTTTGATATATGGATAGACAAGTGGTAACAGGACTAAGAACAATGATAAACAATAAAGCAGAAAACAAATGAGAAAATTAAAATAGTCTTATGAGTTTTCATGGAAAAAAATGTTATTAGTTAAAAAGGGATGGAAATAGAGAAGTGAAGCTATGATATGAGGAAACAGATTTGTTTGCACAGTGTTTGGCTACAGTCCTGAAAGTGGGGCAGTTATGCCATAGGTTGTATTAGTTTAGAAAATAGGTGGAGAATCAGCAAGGGAGGAAAAAGCAGACCTTCATTAGCAAAACAAGAACGTTAACTGTATGAAGGAAAGCAATTTCCACAATATAGCTAATGCGAAATCTATACTGAAAATAGCAAAAGGGAAAATTGGAGCTTGGACAAGTCATAGGGGAGTAGAGAAGGGAGGATGCACTTTAGCAAATAGGGAAGGTATTGGGGAAGCAAGTTGTTGGTAGCACCATTAATATAAAGAAGTAGGGTGAGGAGCTGGTAAGATAGAGGATAAGGAGAGAAAACACTTTCTCAAAAAAACCCCAGAACCTAAAACAAAGAAAAGAAAAACAACAAAGAAAAAATGCACAGGTTATCAAAAAGGATAAGAAAGTTAAAAAATACTATGGAAATTTGATGCGAAAGATCATATGGTTGAAGTTATTACTACAGATTAAAGAGCTGCTATGAAATTCTTTGTACCTGGTATGGGGGAGGAATAGAAAAGCAAATTAGATAGGCAGCAAAGGGAATTAATAATATGGAATAGGGAGTGAGGATTTACCAGTACCTTTGAAAATGAGGGAAGAGTAGAAATTAGATATTGCAGCCCGGAGGGCATCCCTGTAGAATACCTGATGAGATATATAAATAAGAGTGTACTCACTTGAGAATCATAGTCATGGTTTCTTTTCTGTCTTTCCCTTGGAAAGGTAGAGTACCAGTGAGCATTTCAAACTGTATAGAGTAAAACTTTCATCAATTATATTACCTGGACAAAACCTAATTTTTGACAAAACTACTTAGCATCTTAACCTTCCAAAATTCATGCATTTTAACAACCAAGTCTGTGCAAAACAACTTCATTGTACAGTTTAAATTGCTATTAACACTGAGCAGCCTTTGCCATTTTTAAAGCTGCAAAATATTTTCATATATTGACACCTCACATAACATGCTTTTATCTGAATAATTTAGGCTATAAAATTCTGTGCTTCATTTCTGCCTAAAAAGTTCATTCTTGTAAGACTTGATCTACACAACCATACTTTTAGTTTTCAACTAAGAGGGGGGTAGGGAAAAAGATTCCCTGTTCAAAAGTTAGTTATGATTTCTCCTCATGCAGAGATTTTTAAAAGGGTCGAAATTTTAAAAATTGGCATGTATATATATAGCCTTCATTGGAATGGGGAAAGGTTAGTTGATTGACAAAGACATGCATGATGAAAAGTGGTTACTATATGCATACAGTGGAAATAAAGCCTGAAGGAACACGTAAGAGCTACACAGTATGTGCATGCACATTCTACAGTGCCTTGTAATAAGCAACAGATACTGTTAAAATACTGATTTGTTCTGAAAGTGACTGAGTAAAAATAGATAAAGGCACTTCTGTTGGGCTGCAGTATAAGGCAGGGGGATCAGATCTAAGTGAGGCAGTGAAAGCAGTCTGGCAGCAGTCATGGCAGCCAACACACTTGGGCAGAAATCATGATTTTTTTGGTTTAAGAATTGCAAAATAGTTCAATGAAATTTCATGGCATACAGTTAAAGACATCAAAATTAAAATAATTATAAAGGAACCCTCTGAAGTTTCTGCAAACTTAAGTAATCCTGAGTACAAGGTATCCTATTTCCCTCTTTTCTGGCATGACTCAGACATGCAGCCCTCTCAACATTAAAACTGTACATGGATAACTTTAATCAATAACGTGTGACTGTAGCGTTCTGAGATTTACAATAATAGCATGAAGTCACAGTAACAATATTCTTTGAAACATCCATTTATTAAAATATTTTTTTATTTCTTATTGCTATCTCTTCACTACTACTAGATATTTTATATTCTAAATAGTATCTTTCCCATATATTTAAGAATTTTAAATTTAATAATAATGCCAACATAAAAAACCTACTTTAAGAGTTAATACAATTGTCAGGAAGATGTGTGAGGTATAAGCCAAAACTACAGGCAATAAAAAATTTGTGTTTGTAGTTTAGAATGATCTTCACAAGTTGCACTTGAAAAAACCTACTTTTTAAAAGGTAAATTTGTAGTGCTGCACATTTTGAAATATGAAATTCTTTACAAAGCTCCTAATTTGTCACAAGAATACACATTTGCATTAACAGCTCAGCATCTGTATTCTTTGTTGCCCCTCTCAAATACTATATCCCAACATAAATGGGCCAATAGTACTTCAAAAATAACATTGGCCAGCATTGGCCTTCCCTAGTTACAATGTTTTATTTCAGCAGGAGAGTACCACACTGCTTCTGAAAACTTTAAATGAATGCTTTTAGATGTATGGCATCCCTTGAAACTGTCACCATCTTAAAGGACAAATTGGCTTAAACATTTCTGTCTAGCAGCACAAGAAAAGAGGTCAAATGACTTGCTGAAATATCTTTAGTCTCCTTTTCTATGCTATAATTTCTGTTCAATCCAGATACTGTGTGCTTGTACCACACCAACCATCACTTAAAGTTTTGACCAATACAGAAAGTAATTAAGAATGATTTAAAACTGGGTACATGCAGATTGCCTATGCAAATTACAAACTAGAAATGCAAATAACAAAAACATCTTAGAGAAAACTGCACTGTATTCCATATACTAATTTGGAGAATTTGGTTTTTAAGGTCCTATTTTTGTATTCAAAGTAGAAACCAAAGTGTTTAACATGCAGTGCACTATGAAAGCTACACCAGTCACAACCAACATCTTTCAGCCATTTTCAATATTATCATATGCACTCGATAAACACAAAATTATGTTTCCAGATTCATAAAGTCAAGCTGAAGTTTAATTATGTTTGTATTATCAACAACAAATATTCTGCAACTACACTGTAATTATCTTTTAATTGACTGTTCTTATTGATAAAATGTGCAGCTGTGAGGAGTGTGTGCACTTGTCTGGAGACAGTTTAGTTATGAGGTGCTACTTTTACATAGTCAGTTTTCAGATCACAACAGCATTCTAAGTGATTAAAAAGTGATAGGATGACCTATTTTCAGACACAAAAATCCTTCTAGTATTATAAAGCACACAGATTAGTTGCACTGTTACATATGTAGCAGAAGCAATAAGAAATAAAAACACTTTCTTTAAAAGTACAATTATTTAATATCTACGTCAAAAATACACACAAATATTTTAAACATTAAAAGCTCTTCAGCACTCCTTAAATACCAAACATGATCTAGTAATTATTCTTTTCCAAATTCATATTCCATATACATATTGTTTCCCCCCATCCTGCAACTTCATAGTAATTAACCCTTGCAGAAACAACATAAGCAGCTCAGCAACCATATCCCAGGTCAGCTCAGTGGCCTTTAGATTATTTTGATTTGTAAGAACAACAGTTGTCATTATTCCACTAAGTTGTAATTACACTGCAGACTATAATTAGAAACTTCTTAGGATCTTCTTTTTCCTTTTGAAAGTAAATTCAAATTCAAAATTTGGATCTAAATGTCTTCCCCTGCTTTGGAATTGACAGTATTTTTTCTGTATAGTTTAGTGTTCCTCTTGGTCTCCGTAACATTCAAACTACTGCAGATGCAAATATATAAATATATATATGCAAAATATTTTAATTAAACAATAATAAAAAATGGCATGTTGTATCCTAGCCCATGTTCTTGATCCAAACCCTGTGGAATTATTACTTTCATATAATTTAGACTTCCTTTGCAGTTAGAGTTTATGTAAAGCTCACCTTAGAGGTTAGTGTTTTGTTTCAGCAAACCTTGCAAAGTACAGTTTTGTTGTTATTTACATTTACCAGAAACCTACCATTAACACACCAAAAGACCACCAGTCTGCACTCTGTGTGTGGCCTCGTCTGTTAACAACTTCTGGTGCCATGTATTCAACTGTTCCACAGAAAGAGTAGGCTTTTTTCTCATGATCAATTGACTCCTTACTTAAGCCAAAATCTGAAAGAAAAAAAATAGTTCCAAATGTAATTAAAAGAAAAAAAAATTCAGTCATGTAGTTGATACTTTGACCAAAATGTGCAATGTTGTGCTTATATCATGTGTATATATAACCAGGCACTAATATGGGAATTACAGAATTACTCCCCTCTCTGCATCACCATTGGTCCATAACATCAGATATACTTGCAGAGCAGATCTCATTGAAATACGTATATATTTATTTCCAGCTACTTACACTATTTGCTCCACAGCTAAATTACCTATCAGTTAAAATTAATTACTTACTTATTTTTATTTATTTTACCACATCAGTTTGCCAAAAGAGAAGATGCAAAGATTTTACTATGAAAAGATCCAGGTATTACAATTTCCCTTGGTTTACCTGTCAATTTGATATGTCCTTCCTCATCAAGTAGGATGCTAAAAAACAATAAAAAGAATATAAAAAAATTAAGGTATCTTTTAACTAGTTTTTTCACACAATGTACTGACAACACTTAGGAATAAACAAAACAGAATACACAAAGACAAGCAGAATTGAATGTGAATGAAAATGAATTATTAGAAGATACTTTTAGACAATACTTTTTCTTTTCCTTTCACTCTTTCTTTTTATAGATCATGAAACAATCAGCTTATCAGAGTTTTATTTAACTATTTTGTTTAATTCAGTATGCAGTAACATTTATCTTGAACTTTCAGTTTTGGCCATTTGCAGCACATGAAGCTTTATCACAGCTGGTAAAAACAGAGGAATAGTTTTGTTTCTCTTAGACAAGGTATGTTTTTACATGTATACAGAACAGTTATTAATTTGTAATCACCATTTTGAAGGGTATTGATAAATAATCTCATGTTATACCAAAGGACAGGACCCACAGGCCCTGTACTTTCAGCAAGCCTCGTGCTTCCACCTTTTCACTTCAAACACACGGAAGACCACACTTCTCAAAGATGCCAACTATCCTTAGCCACACTAAATACAATCACATTTCAAATCATGCAAAGTATTCAAGAACTGGATTTCATAACACAGTGGACTTCCTTTCTCCAGCTTCACCTGTGAGGAGCTGTGCTGTGTCCTGGGGATGACATGTGACCCAGGCACACCCTGCTCATCCATTTCCCCATCCCTTCCCTTTTCCTCTTTGTGGTTTCCATGGTGGGAAACAGCCCTACACTATAGACACAGCCTGTAGGAATTACTCTCAATACTCCCTTATCCATAATTTACAAGCAATTTCGACATTTATATATTTTTTTAATTGAATGCACACAAGGCCTAAACCCAAGGCTAGGTATAGACAGATAGTATTTAAAAAACAAAATCAAGAAGAAACATAGTCTAAATGTTTAAGGCAGTAGCTATTTAGTCTTCTGTCTGTTACTATTTCATCCTATTCCTCTTGGAAGTTAATTTTAGCAAAATAATTGAAGTTCCCTCACTTTGCTTTCTAAAGATCTTTTTCCACATGTTAAGCTTATTTTTCCTTACTTCAGAATCACTTAAAGGAACACTCCCAAAGTTTAAATATAATTCATTCCCTGTTCATTTGTAAGTGCAACCCCATGCCAAAACTCTCCAATTTCCTGATCTGAGCAGGAATCTTTCCATTCTTGTCAGGCAGGGCTAAACAGTTTTATATTTTCTCCTTTACATCTTCTAGAACACACACACACACAATAAAAAAAAAAGAGAACAAAACCAGGAGGAAAGGCATAAACAGGAGATAAGTGTTCAGTCATTTGAATGGAGCATGGATGACTAACATAACAAGACCACCACATTGAAATTGTCCTTTTAAGCTTATTTTAAGTTTTCACTGTAATTATGTGATTGTCAATACACTAAATAAAGCCTATGACTTACTATTTTCATATTTTACTTTAAACTCTGTTCTGGTCTTACTTACAGTGCATTTTAAAAATCAGCATTGGAAAAAAATGTTTGCTGTCAGTCTTCAAGTGCAAAGATATAACCTTCAAGTGCAACTTTGTATCATGCATTTGTTCTAAGTTTATCTCTAATCCAGAAACCTCACAAGAACAATTAAAAACGAAAGGCCAAAATGACCTTTTCTCCACTGTACACATTAAAACACCTGAAAAATGAAAGGCAGGAATATCTCAGTATATGCTTTGCTTCAAGTAACAGGGATTATATAACACTTGGCATACTACTCTGAAGTGAGATGCTCACAGAATCATAGAATAGTTAAGGTTGGAAAAGGCCTTTAAGATCAAGTCCAACCACCAACCAAGCACCACCATGTTCAACATTAAACCATGTCCTCAAGCACCATATGCATATGTTTTATGAATAATCTGAGGGATGGTGACTCCACCACTTCCCCAGGCAGCTTGTTCTATTGACTGACAACCCTTTCAGTGAAGAAACACCTAATCTAAACCTCCCCTGATTCAACTTAAAAACATTTCCCCTTGTCCTGCAACTTCTTACTTGGGAAAAGAGGCCAATCCCCACTATAAACACCTTTCAGGTAGTTGTAAAGATCCTCCTTTTCCCTAGAATGCAAAACTCCCTTTCCCTCAGCCACTCCTCGTAAGACCAGTACTCTAGACCCTGCACCAGCTCCGCTGCCCTTCTCTGGACTCACTCCAACACTTGAATGTCTATCACAGTGAGGAGCCCAGAACTGGACACAGGATTCAGAGTGCAGCCTCACCACTGCCCTGGTCCTGCTGGTCACCTGATTTCAGACACAGGCCAGGATGTCATTGGCCTTCTTGGCCACCTGGGCACATGCTGGCTCATGTTCAGCCACTGCTGATCAACATCTCCAGGTCCTTTTCCTCTGCACAGCTTTCCAACCACTCTTCCCTAAGCCTGGAGTGTTGCATGGGGTTGTTGTGATCCAAGTGCAGGTCTCATCATGTGGCCTCACTGAACCTCATACAATTGGTCTCAGCCCATGGATCCAGCCTGTCCAGATCCCTCTGCAGAGCCTTCCTACCCTCCAGCAGATTAACACTCCCACCCAACCTGGTATTGTCTGTGAACCTGCTTAGGGTGCACTCAATCCCCTTGTCCAGGTCATCAAAAAGATGTTAAACAGGACTGGCCCCATCATTGAGCCCGGGGGAACAACCCTTGTGACTGGCCACCAGCTGGATTTAACTCCATTCACCACCACTCTCTGGGCCCAGCCATCCAGCCAGTTTTTTACCCAGCGAAGAATGTATCTGTCCACACCATGGCAAGCCAGTTTCTCCAGCAGTGTGCTGTGGAAAACGGTGTCAAAGGCTTTACTGAAGTCTATGTAGACCACATTCACAGCCTTTCTCTCACACCCACAAAGTTGGTCACTTTGTCATAGAAGGAGATCAAGTTGGTCAAGCAGCACCTGACTTTCATAAACCCCTGACAGCCTGACCTAATTCTGATTGTCCTGTAGATGTTGCATGATGATACTCAAGATGATCTGCTCCACGACCTTGCCTGGCACCGAGGCCAGGCTGACATGCCTGTAGTTTCCTGGATTCATCTCCCACCCCTGCTTATAGATGGGTGTCATGTTTTCAAACTTCCAGACACCTGCAAACTCCCCAGCTGACCTGGACGGCTGGTAAATAATTTAAAGTGGCTTGGTGAGCTCTTTCATCAGGCCTCTCAGTACTCTTGGGTGAACCCCACCTGGTCATATGGAGTTTTGAGTGTCTAAGGTGCATAGCAGTTCACTGACAATTCCCTCCTGGATTTGGGGGGCTTCATTCTGCCCCAGTCTCTGTCTTCCAGATCAGGGTGCTGAGTACCTAGACAACAACTGGCCCTGTTATTAAAGATTCATGTAAATAAGGCATTAAGTACCTCAGCCTTTTCCTCATCCTTTGTCACTGTCTTTCCCACCACATCCAACAAAATATGGAGATTCTCCCTGGCCTTCCTTTTGTTGCTGATCTATTTGTAGAAAGTTTTTGTTGTTTTTTACAGCAGTGGCCAGATAAGTTCTAGATGGGCTTTGGTCCTTCTGATTTTCTCCCTGCATAACCTCATGACATCCTAGTAGTCTTCCTGAGCTACTCTTTTCCAGAGGGAATACACTCTCCTTTCTCCCAAGTTCCTACTGAAGCTCTTTGTTCAGCAAGGCTGGTAGTTCTCCCCACTGGCTTGTCTTTCAGCACGTGAGGATGGCCTGCTCCTGCACCTTCTTAAATATACTCCCAATCATACAGGTCTATCCCACTGCCTCTCCTTTCTTGCTGGTTTCTTCTGAACAGTTTGTAGCCATCCATTGCAACATTCCAATCGTGTGAGTCATCCCACCAGTCTCCATGATGGCTATTACATCAGTTTTCCTGCTGCACAATGGCTTGCAACTCCTGCTGTTTGCTGCCTCTGCTGCTGGGCTAATAGCCCTGATGGCTTTATACAGGGAAAAGCCCTAATTCCTGTGACCATTCTCAGGTGCTCCCAGGATTTCTAACATATCAGTAATTCTTGCATCCCTCCACACCTCCACTGACATGGCAGATGGAAGGACCTTGGTAGCATGCTGTTCCTCACAGAGTGGTGTGCCACCCCCAGGCTTGTCTCTAGCTTTGTCCCTGTCCCCCTTTGAACACAGTTTAAAGCTCTGACAAGGAGCCCTGAGCTAAGATCCTTTTTCCACTTTGAGACAGGTGAAATCCAACCTTTTAAGTGAACATAGCCCACAACCCTTCCCCACCTCCTTTTGTTCAATTTATACAGTAAATTACTTAAGCTTAGCAACTGAGAAAAACTGCACAGGTAGAAGTGCTGTAGAAATTAAATTAATGCACTGCATTTTCCACAGAGCAGCCTTACTTTTCTGGTTTTAGGTCCCGGTATATTATTCCAAGACTATGCAGATGGTCTAATGCAAGTGCTAATTCTGCCAGGTAAAATTTAACATCGTCTTCTGTGAACATCACCTGAAAAAGCAACACAATGGATTTTATATATGAAATCTGTAAAGCTTACCCCAGCACCAACAAAACAATAGTGGTTTTTCAGAAGGGTTCTTCCGAATACTTGAATTCCTTTCTATACAGAATATTAGAAATTCAAATTTTTTCGTTACACAAAAACTAGGATCTTATAACCCATACTATTTCATACTTGAAATACTTGGACATACTTGAATAATAACTTTTGAAGCCAATATATTATTCTTTCTGCAAAACAGGAGGTTAGTTGTTTCCGATTGTTCAAGAGAACAAACAGACATTGTAATGGGAATGAAAAATTTCGGAAGCACTTAAAGAATGTGACTACATCTTTTCTGGATGTGACCATTTCATTACCAGACAACAAGGGCACCAAAGAAGTCCAAATACCTGAATTTTGTCTACAAAGTCAGAAAGACAAGAAAAACATATGGATCTTGGTTTTTAAAAGATTGCCTGTAAGTACTTTGAGAGAGAAGTTACAGCAGCCCGAGATATAACTGCAAAAAAGGTGGATCAAAGAATCAACTAAGGAGAGTCTATGTAAGAGCACAGGTAAGATCCAGGTAGCAATCCCACTTTTTTGGTTAGGAAGATAAATTAATTCCTGTTTACATTCATTGAAATGAACATGTTGTCCCAATTATATCAACTGTTGTGATCCCTGACAGAAAGAATTAAAATTCAACTTTTCTGAGACTGCCGAAAAAGATAAAAATAAAAAAAGATCCTGAATGATTTAATTCTATTTCAGTTACTACTCAGATATTTTGTTTTCTTAGTTAGTTTTTAGAATTTAAGACTAATACCTTCAGATAAAGCATAAAAACATGGAAAAAAATGGCAATACGGAGCAAAGATGAACTTTATTTTAAACAACACTTAAGAATGAACAATACAATGTATTTTCCCCTTAGTAAAGAGAAAAAGTGATACCAAAGCTGGTACAAAACAGTGTTGCTAATCTTCTACAAAAGAGCCAATATTTAGTACAGGCACATTCAAGAAGGGGAATTTCTATAAGAAATGCTTAAAAGCTCCAATAATAAGAACCCATGAGGATGATGATACACCCACACTATGTTCTTTAAAAACATTGCATAGAATTCTTCTCCTCTAACCTTAAACATCTGCAGTGTAGACATCTAGCTTCAAATTAATCACTTTTCCCTTTGTAGTCAATAGGGAAAAAGCAGCACCTTTCAGTTCATCTGATCTATTTTTAAAATCACATGAACTGATATGATGACATTAACTGCATCCAGCATGCCCATTTCACTCATCACTTATGGATACTTCGCTTAGATTCAGGTACCTGTGATGAGTATTTCTTATCTGGCCATACTAAATTTTATAAAATTTAAGTGGCTCAAGATTAAAAATCAACAGCTGAAAACCAAGAATCAAGGATGAATGAGGGATTTTAAGAGAAAAGTATCTCAGTTTTAGAACAGATAATTTTTTACTTACCTGTGGCAAAACAAACTACAAGAAGCAACTTGAAACAGATGGCTTCACCAAAAGAAATGTAATAACTTATGTGGTCAGCACAGATATATCTATACACAAAATGCCTTGCATTCTATTCTGCTCCTAATAACCCTCCAGCTTTGCAGGGATCACCTCAGCCGACTGTCCCAGATACATTTGTAGCATGGGAAAATGGAAAGCAGCTACAATTAAAACTCAAGGTTACCAGATATCACACACTCACAGACTATTCTGAGTTGGAAGGGACCCACAGGATCATCGAGTCCAACTCTTAAGTCACTGGCCCACACAGGGGATTGAACCCATGACCTTGGCATTATTAAAACCAAGTTTTAACCAACTGAGCTCATCTATACATTGGATAAATTTATATCTCTATCCTAACATATATTTGTTTCAAGTTTTCGCACATGAGTGATGGCCAAAAAAACTTTTAATAGTTTTAAATGTTAACATTTCTTGGGAATTACAATTGAGGTAATGAAACTCTTCAAAGTTATTATTTCCCCTATCTACACAGACATATCACCATCATGACAGAGGCAAAATGTTTATTTTTTGAAGATTACTGAAGTAAATGGAATATAATTATTACTTTTTTAATATTTATAAACAATGTAAATTTTCATTTGTATGTAAATTTAAAAAAATCTTAATTGACATTGAATTCTGGATATTAAGCCAAGACATGAATCAGCTAATTTGAATAGTTACTTTATATAAAACTGTGCTCTGAGTCTTGTATTTCAACACGGTAGCAGCACAAGAAGAGAATTTTGCCAGGTATAAAAAGCAGTACAGAAAGACTGCTTGTCTAAGCCTTTTTTCAGAATCAACATAGATTACCTTTTCATGAAGTAACTACTTTGTGCAAAAACCCCAAAACAAACAAAACCATAGCTGGTTAAAAAGAGATTAAAATTTCACTCAATGAAAATCAAATTTAAAAAGTAAAGTCTCCTAATATAGACAATTTATAGCTGAATTTTATCAATACATGATTTCTCAAATTAAAAAAGTTTACCTCTTTGGATAAACGTGTAAACAAGTCTCCTCCCCTGAGAAAATCCAAAATAAGATATAGCTTCCCTTCTGTTTGAAAAGCTGAAAAGATCAATTAAAAAAAATTAAACATTATCTAATTTTATCCATGATCAGATAAATAACATACCAAATAATTCTCCCTTATTTTCATTATCACAGTGAATTCTTATTTCTCCTTTGGGAAAAAAATGTATTTAATGAAAAATGTATTTAAATTAATTAAATAACTGATCCTCTATCATGGACCAAGAAATCCCCATGCCTTGTAGAAGTAAAAGAAATCACCAAAGAAATTTCCAAAAAAATAAAAACTTAATTTAGTCAGCATTTATTCCAGATTTTGAAGTAACAAGCCAGATTTAAAAGGGCAAAGTAGTAACTCATGCACGTATTTTAAAAACTGTGGAAACTCAGTTTAACAGATTGAGTCTGGTTTGCAAAAGAACAAAATAGTGAAAGGTACATTATTTAAGCCACATGAGAGGGGGAGACATGAGGTTTGAACTACAGGAAAAAAAGGATCCTAAAAGACAAATATGAAGTGAAAAAAAACCAAACCAAATGAAAACAGAAACTCTTTCATCCTTTATTTCACATTACTTTCTGCATGACACAGTAAGAGTACTGGTATCCTCCTCTCTTCCACATAAGTACTTTTTTACAGTTGCCCATAATAGTAACATTAAAAGGCACATTTCCATCAATTTTGATGCAACTGGCAGTAATGCCATTGCATCTGATTTTTATTGAGTAAGCAAAGCAACTATAAGAAATAGCTTAAAATGCATGTCATACAAAAGATCAGTGGTTTTGGAAAATAATGACTAGTTATTACTAATAATTACTTTTTAAATACACAAAGGGCTACAGACTGTCAGTCCTATAAGGATTTAACACCGCAGGAAGTCAGCTATGTGCTTACTTTGCATGAGGATCACTACACAGCCAGTCTGCAAAATCAGGACTTAGCACACTAATGTACTGTGATTCTCAGAATCACAAAGCAAGTATTAGGTATTATCTTCAGAAACACTAATTTTTATGCTATAAAAATGAATTTTTCTGCAACTCACCATAATGTAACTTGACAATGAAAGGATGGTTGACTTCTACTAGGATATCTCGTTCCATTTTTGTCCGAACCCGATCTCGAACTACAACAGAATATGAGTAGGCAGCATTAAAAAAAA
This sequence comes from Pithys albifrons albifrons, assembly GCF_047495875.1. Taxonomy (NCBI): domain Eukaryota; kingdom Metazoa; phylum Chordata; class Aves; order Passeriformes; family Thamnophilidae; genus Pithys; species Pithys albifrons. The sequence goes on along the minus strand of NC_092458.1, from coordinate 7,350,152 downwards.
AGATATTTACATTATGAATCAATAATTCTCCTCTGTTTCCTGATGTACTTCACATTGTATCCTGTAATATTACAACTGCCTGTACATCAATATACCTTACAGAGAAAGGAATTGAGAGAGAAGAATTCATTCCACAGTTCAGAGTTCTCTGATAAACATGGATTTCAATTTGCTTCAATTTCTGCTACTGACAGAACCTGACACTGGGCAAATAAATTCAACAAAATCACATGAGAACATAACCACCCTTCAGTCTGCTCTACACTTTTAAACATTAGAGCAAAACTGCCACAGCTATGTATAGAAAACATAGCCATTTTCTCTACTTTTAAAAACCACAGAGAATTAAAGGCATAGCAAAACAAACTGATAATATAAATAAATTATACTGTCAAAGATGTTTATAGTGGTTTAACTCATTCAAATAACTTGCACAATTAAGTATCTTTAGAATTTGGAAGGGAAAATTTTTTACATTTTCTTTCTCATTATGTCTGTATGGCCAAACTTTGCAAACGCAGATGTGGGAAGGGCTCTCCCCACGTGCCCTTCCAGCCTGTGCAGTGGATTTTTTAGGTGAGGCTCAGCGTGCACAGAACTGGCCCCACTGTTTAAGTCCTGAGGTCCATCTGCCACGACCGAGCGAGCTTGGACAGTGACAGTGAAGTCCTCAGGACTGTCACAGCACCTGGTACTAACTGGGGCTGACCCTGCTGAGTATCCAAGATCTGACGGGATGGGATGGCAGGGAGGCTTTGAACTGCCAGAGGACGGTCCCACTGAGACTCGAACTCAGGTCCTTGGGATTCAGAGTCCAGAGTGCTCTCCTTTACACCATGGGACGGCCCTTTCTCATTATGAACTTACAATAAAAGTACTACTGATTAAATGCAGTGTATACTTCCAACAATCTTTCTGATTTTAAGAGCATTTGAGAGTAAATGTGTGTGTGAGAGTGTATCAGGCACCAGAAGCAGTTTCTGCCCAAGCTGCCTGTCCCACCATGGTGGCTCAGACATATAAGTGCTCCTGTGCCATGACAGATTAAACTCAAAAGAGCACCACATGCAGATGCCCATGGCACAGTGCTGGCAGTGCATGAGCATGGGGAGGATGGTCAGCTGAGCACAGCACCTGCTTCAGCTGTTCTCCACAACGTCCCTGCCACTCCAGACTGGGCTTGGTTCCCACCTCAAGTTTCGCATCAGCCAGGACAGAGACAAAATTCAGAACCCTTGACAGGAGAGAGCTACCAAAGTTTGCTCTCAGTGGTTTAAGACACTATTTCTCTTCCTTTCCCTTATTCTACATTTTGTTACTGCTCCTTTCACAAATGTTCCATCTTCCTGAAGGGAGCACTCCAGAGCAGCAAAGTCCAGTCCAAAGTTTAAGTTGCCAGCATTTCTTGTACAATTAACAGGCAAGACTTCTCACATATTAAACATAACAAGGCAGGAAAGAGATAAGAAGCTAAAGGGTCGTTTAGCAAGCTTATCCATCTCTTCCCAGAAACAGGCATCTACAATAATACAGGTACTTGTGAAAAAGTTATACAGGTACATTTTCATGAATCTAAAAAGCTATCAAGTTCCCATCTCCCTGTAGGACAGATTATTAAAAATTAAGGACATGAAATAAGCACTCATCAAACACAGAGCAAACATCACATTTAAATTTTGACCTTTGCATGTAAAGTCAGAGACATGTCACAAGACATTTGTGTGGTTTCACTGTTTCAGTGGTTCACAGAATATTCTTTTTTTTAAGGAAGGTTCAGTTGAGAAAAAAATTCAAAGACTAAGTGCCAGCAGCTACGCAACAGTTACATGGATAACAAGCCATGCCTTATTTCTGGAAAGCCAGAAAAAGTACAGACTTACAAAATTTCAAGCAAAAAAAGTGTAAAAGAACTGAGCTCATTTCAGACATTAGTATCAATCATTATTTCACTTGACATCTGATTTTTGTTTGACTATAGTTCCCATACTCATCCTATGGGACCTAGACTCTCCAGCAATGACCTGTCCCTGTTTCTCTCTCTCCCGGTCACAAAGGGGCACTGAAAGATGATCCCTTCTATCACAGGGTATTAATAAACTGGTCTCTGCAGCAAACAAAGTTGTATGTGTATACCCTTAGGTTTGCTTTAAACATTAAGAAGTTGGACTGTGTAGTTAGATCAATGTGTTCTGGCTAATACAGTTGCATTCCTATGAAAATATTCTCTCTAAATTTGACTTGTGAATCATGCACGCTGCTTTCGAGTGTGGTCTTAAAGGGCATGTTTACTTTTAGAACACAAAAATTAATTTATGAAATAGATTTGAAAGAGCTAAAGAACCACAGACAAATCCAGTAATACACTGTATAATTTAAAAATATAGTATTAGATATCTAAAAATGCTGCAATTATGAAAACCAGAATTAATTCCAGGTAATTTCATATTGGGTTTCAACAGTAACCCTAATTTGCTTGCAACTCTGCTCTTCCTAAAACATGAATCACAACCAAGCAGTACATAAAAGCATCTGAGAATTCGGACACACAGAGAGCTGTGGCATCATTGAATTCTTAGTGCCTCAAAGAGTCTTCTTTTTCAATTACAAGTCAAGCTGCCAATTTCAGTATTTATCATCCTCTGCCATCTGTAGGCAAACAAGATCCACAGCTTGGACTGTAATTTTCACACATAAGGCTAAACTGCAATCAAAAGGTGATGAAGAGAAGCCCTCAAACATCTTAAAAAAGCAACTGCTGAATGACCTTTAACCCATCCTGAGCTATTAACAGGCTGGAGAATGCAAGGCTGTAGAGGAGATTAATGTACCTTAAATGAGTGGAAACCAATTTCAGAAAAATAGGAAGTAAATAATGAGAACAACACGTGCCACAAACCACAAAGGAATCAAAATGTGGGAAACTGTTCAAAAACATATCCTCTGTAATAGTTTTAAGTGTGATACATAATGAGATCTGTGAGACAGATATTCAGCATTAGGTCCTAAGTAAAAATTCAGGTTCAACATTTTAGCAGACATTCACAATTCAGTGTGAGTTCTTGTTCCCTCCATTGTTCTATAAACTGTATGTTAAAACTGAAATCCAATATAATAATCAATAACAAAGGCAAAGCACTACAAGTTGTTGGAACCAACCCAAAACTACTGCAATTTCAGTGCTATCATGAATTAAACTTCAAATAGACAGAAGTACTAAACAATGGCATAAAAGAACAAGCAAACATTCTGTTTAAGGTCTTAGTGTGAAAGATGACTTTCACTTTAATCTACAGTAAAAAAAAACATTCTTTCTTTTTTCTTAAAGAATTCTCCAAGATAGAATTGAGATTGTTGAGGCTTAAACTTATGTTGCTACTGATACCATTCAAGGTCAAACCCATGCAAGAAAAAGACAAATTTACAACACAATTTTGGTCAAGTAACTTAGAGGATTAATTTAAGTTTTTATAAAATATATTCTACATCCAGAATAAACACGAAAAGTTTTGGGCAAATGTACTGTGTATGTCTGTTTTAAACACAGACTTGAACTCCTGTGCTTAGAACTTTTAGAACAGCTGATACAATGCACTTTTAAATATCATGCCCTAATTATAAACTGAGCAAAAGGCATTAACTGTATCCTTGGTGATACACAGCAGAGGAAAAACGGAAGGATATTGAGTTTCAAACGAGAGCTCAGGAGCAAGTCAGGTGGCAGATGTAACACAACTACTCTCTTAAACCTCCATCACCTGACAAACACAGGGAAAGGAACCTGCTTTCCTCTGTAACTACCAACACAGTCCTGCTCTTACCTGAACCCTTCCAGGTTTACAACACAAAGCAGTGTATTCTGCTGTTTGCTACCTGATAGAAAAAAGCTGTAAGACAATCTGTAGAACACCATCTGTGTAAAGATTAGGTTTTGGTATAATGTCCCCTCTTTATTTCCTTTTTTCCCCCTTCTAAACAATGCTTACCTTTCAAGGTGGCCTTTTTCAATACCTTCATTGCATAAAGCTGTCTAGCATCTGATCCTGAGATTTTTTTGACAAGGAAGACCTGCATTGAAAAACAGGAAGAATTCTTAAAAGAAAGCAGAAGCAATTCAGGTTAATGTATTTTGCTATGAAATTCAAGGAGTCAGTATGACTACAACAAAACTCAATTTGACAGTTTTAGAGTCTGCAAACCCAAACAAAAGGTTCCTTTTGTTTTTTCCTACTATTTCTTCATTTCATAATCTAAAATGGTCATTCAAGACAGCTTGTCAAATTAATTTTCATTTAACTTAATTGATTTCAGTGAGTAAAAAAACCCCAAAAGGATGAATTTGGATTCTCTCAGAAGTTCAAGAAAATCTGAAACACAAAATTCAGCTTTTTAGAAGTTAAACTCTAGTTTTATCTTACTGAAATTAATAAGATGGCACAGCAAATGTGCTAGTAAAATACTTGTCAGGTATGACAAATGTGTGAACAAAATTTGATCCAGAAACCTGAATCAATTTATAACTAAATAGCTTTGAAAACATAACCTATAAATATAAGATTGACCTCTTGTCTCACAAAAGCATTTTTATTACATTCTTTGGATGAGTGTTGACTGTTAGCAACAAAGGACAACCAGCCACAATTAAAGTGTGTTTCATTTCCTTCTTCAGTATAATGGGATTTCTTGAGTGAGATTGTTTTAATATCCTTAACACAAAATTAATTCCAGCAGAGCCAAATTTTAGATTTAGAAATGAAAAAGAAAAAAAATACATCTGCCACAGGTTCTCTGGCTATTGAAAAAAAATTATAGAGACATGTTGTGGTATATGAGAAAGATAAACATTATATGAAATCAGTTTTATGTCTGTTTTTGTACCCAAATCTCACTTGTTAACAGCCCTTTGCATTATCCAGAGATTATCACAACATCATCAAGAGAGCTTGAAAAGCATGCAGATTTACTGTTTTTAAACTAAATGGGAAATGGTGACACCTTCACAAAATATTTGAATAAAGGGATTATGAATTTTTTAATAGTAACAATTTTTGCTAAAAGGTTAAGACAACTGTGGACAAGTGTAGGGGTGAGTGCAAGTGCATCCCTTAAGGAAAGCTGTTTGGAGGTTCTACCTTAAAGAGAGCAGAGCTACTTGGAGTATTTGTGGTGGCTTGTAACCAATGAGAGGCTGTGGTGTGTGCAAGGTGAATTGGTTAACCAATAATGTAGTAGCATGTTAGATGTGAGAGTGCATAAAAGGTGTGGATATTACTGTGTGAGAGTCAGTCAGATGTAGATCTACTGATGTAACAGGAACTTCTGGGAACTAACTACTTCTACTATGAGCTGTGAAGAGCTGTCTGTTAATCTATCTTGAATAAACTCTCAAAGATGTGAGCCTTCTGATGAAGCCTTCTGATGTCTGCTGTGCCTGAGCTCTTCTGACCGTCAGTCCCCAGCCCAGCTCGGTATAAGGGGCTCCCCCCTATAGACAAGATTGGCATTTTTGCAAAACTTTGAGTCAGCTACATAGTTAATCACTTTTTGCTTTTTCAAAACTCACAGCCCTCTCCCCCCATCCCTGTTACAGTACTGAATTTAGTAACATCAATAATAATGATCGTTTATTAGCTTACATTTCCTTGCCCTTGAATGATTTACTTCTCCTGATCTCAAGATTTCCAAATGAAAACTTTGTTACGATTCTGGATAAATCAAACCTTTGGAATCAGGTTTCTCAGTCAATTCTTACCAGTTTGAGTACAAAATTTTATAGTTTCTAAGCATCTACTTTTCCAAACTTAACTGGAACAATAATGTGATCTACCATCAAAGGAGAAATGGATTTATTATTCTAATTTTCCATCGTATCCAAGATGGATTTGGCTTTATACATTAGAACTTAACATCACATACAGTATGGGAATTAGGGCTCAAAGTTCATGTAAAGGCTCTGTTGTCTTCCACTACATATTCCATTCAGTCTTGATCTGTCTTGCCACATGAAGTTAATGTTTTGTTTTCAAGTTGGGATTGGACAACTAAAAATATAAATCATGTGGCCTAGTGAGATCTCAGTGTGGACAGTACTTACCAAATGCTAGAAAAACTGAGTCTGAAACAGATGTACAGATAAAAATCAAGGTACATTGCACCTTAACCAAATTATCACAGATAACACCAGCATGAACATGACTAGGGTGTATCACGTTTATTCAGCACCCATTATTGCCTGGAATTTGTTTGTTGCAACAATCTGCTACAAAAATAAATTCTGCCTACGGCTTCTGTACTAATGATGACCACCACTATCAAGTTAGTAACTAGGAATACTTAACAAGAAAGCTTTCAACCCTTGCCCCCTTAAACACAGAGAGCAGTCAGAAAAATGACATTCCATTTTAACAGTGAATACCCAATTATTTCATATCAAGCCAATTTTTCTATCAAACTTTGAAATCTACATATCATGCAAAATAGAAAAAAAATACTGCTTCAAAAATATCTGCCACAATTACAGTGCCTTGTTAGCACTAATTTAGAGCAGTTTTCACTTGCAACATTGCCTTAATGGGAGACTGGTTGTTCTAAGTATTTCACTCCCAAAATTCAGTGCCATATTCCTGAGCAAGTGGCTCCACAAGAGTTCAGTTACCAACCTTTCCAAAGGATCCTTGTCCTAGTACTTTCAGAAGTTCAAACTGTGAAGGGTCTGCTTTCTCATGTCCTTCCTTTACATGGTGAGTTATTGCAATTTCTTTGATACTTCCTTCTTCCTGACAGAGGAAAACAGAGGAATAAATTTACATTAATGGTGCATCTTCCTATGTTCATAAATTCACAGTATGTTGAAAAATATCAGTGCCACTGAACCCAATGAACCAGGCACTCCCAAATATAGCCAAAACCTCTGAGTAATGCTCTTTGCATAATTAGGGCACACATGCAGCTTTAGTTCAGCAACAACATGGTTTACACTTTTAGGGGTGCATCAGACTCCAGACAATCAGAGTAGACAAAACAAGTCAGTAATTCTCAAGCTTTTTTTGCTTAGGCCTGTATTATTTGGTTTGTATTGCTGTTCCAGATTCACAACCCAGTAATGGAAACCAAACTTCTCAGGAGTTTAGACCTCTTACAGCACACCCAGAGTGCATCAAAGGGACCAGACATGTTTGGAAAGCCCTCCTTTGTAGCACTGGAATGGGGACCACTGTGCTGCAGTGATGCTAATGGTCACCTTTGTAAGTGCAAGACCCAAAACATTTCCACACAAAGCAGCACACCCTCCATTCCCCCTTCAGCAGCAATAAATTCTCAACCTTCCATTGAGAACATTCTGTTGAGGAAAGGAATCTAGCTGCCACTCTTCTCAAGGAGATCCTATCTGCCCAGTCCTCAGCATTTCCTCTTCTGTGAGAAACTGGTCACCAGAAACCTCGAAGCAGCAGGGAACCTTCCAGTCTTCTTGTGCTCTGCACTTAACTCAGTGTTTTCTGCATTGAATTTGAAAGTCCCCTGAAGTAACACTCCTTATCACACAGGAAATGAATTTCAGAACTTATCAGCAATTGTTCAAAAGTAAGTAGAGTAAGCATTCTTAATCATGTCACCTGTAGATCTATCTAGGAATTATATTAACACACATAATGCAACCAACTTAGTCAAAGTACAGAGAGCAATATACTAACTACAATTTCAACTTTTGTGCATTCTCTTCCTATTTGTTCTATGGGTTATAGTAAATAAAATAAATCTCAGAATACCCTTCCTTTATTTAACGAGGAACTCTTAGACCTATTTCATGTAATTGCAGACAGGTTGATGTTGAAAAGCACCTCTGGAGATGATCTCATCTAACCCTCTGCTCAAGCAGGGCCACCGAGAGCCAGTTGTCCAGGACCAGATCCAGGCAGCTTCTGAATCTCTCCAAGGATGGTGACAACCTCCCTGGACAACCTGTGCCAGGGCTTGGTCATCCTCATGGTGAAAAAGCGTTTCCTGCTGTTCAGACTGAACCTTCTGCGTCTCTGTTTTTGCCCATCACCTCAATCCCTCCCTGCAGGCTCACCAAGCATTTCACCATTGTGAATCCATGATGAATAACCCCAGCTACCTTTCTGTTCTTCATGTAAATGGTTTCCAGGATTAGTTTTTTGATGCTCCTCCTGTGGACTAAGGTGTGGCCGATCAACCTGCAGTTCCTTGGATCCTCCTTCTTGCCCTTTTTTAGGATAGGGGTTGACATGTACTTTCCTTCAGTCCTCAGTCAACCCTCCCAGTCACCATGATAATTAGAAAATAGTCAGGAATGGCCTTGCAGTGGCAGCTACCAGGTCCCTCAGTACTCATGTGCATCCTGTCAGGGCCCACAGTCTGTACATCCAGTTTGCTTAAGTATTCCCTAACCTGGACAGTGACAGGACCCGAAGGGAATGGCCTGAAGTTGTGTGAGGGGACGTTCAGGCTGGATATTAGGAAAAGGTTCTTCATCCAGAGGGTTGTTGAGCACTGGAACAGGCTCCCCTGGGAAGGGGTCATGGCATCAAGCCTGACAGAGTTCAGGAAGCATTTGGACAACACTCTCAGGCACATGGTGTGATCTTGGGGTTGTCCTGTGTAGGACAGGAGCTGAACTTCAATGACTCTGATGGGTCTCTTCCACCTCAGGATATTCTAAGATTTTCCTCCAAGGGTATGTCTTCCTTGCTCCAGACTTCATCTACATGCACCAAAATGTGCACCAATTAGTTACAGTGTTGGGTTACTACAGGCAGAATTCTAAAGCTGTGTTTCTGAAGCACTAATTCATAAATTTTTTAAGTATTCTGCAAAATTTATGTGTATGAATTAATGCTGAAAGTATCCTTTTGCATCTGATCATTTCAGTACTGTGTATAAAAGCAAAGCAACTGTCCAACCATGTCAGTATATCCAACACATCCTTCTCCCAGGCTGACAATTCTTTTTCACAAGATTACAGCCAAAGTGGTAAACAAGCTGCACATAAGAAATCCTGAGCATGTATGTTTAAGAGCATATAAGTATATAAAAAAATCCAGCATGTGATTTGGAATAAGGCACAGAACATCCTGGCAAGTTTTAAAATCAGGAAGTGAAAAAGGTATTTTAATGTGAAGAACTTAGTTTCAGTACACCCAAGACAAACTGAAGATGACCAACATGTTTAGGTGCCAGTTTCCAATGTAAGACAACTAAAATGCTGCCCATACGTGCACACAGGCATGCTGAGTACTCCACCTTAATAAACCTAAACTTCTTTTTTCTTTCAGGAGAAAACACTACCATCACTGACTCAAGGCTGAATCTTCATGGTGTCTGAAAGAAATATTGTTTCCTTTAACTTGTCAAAGGAATGATTTGCTGGCGGACATTTGCAGTTTTATCTTTTAAATTAGTATATGATCAGTTGAATTACATACTACTTGAACCACCTACTGCAATCTTAGAGAATCCCAAGGGATGAATAAAACAGCACAGCAAAACAGACTGCCAAGTGCACTTCAGATACTTGGATCCATTTCTGCTTTGCTGTTTTACGTATTTGCTCGCTGGCAATCTTGGGAAAGTAAAAAACATGTGAATCAGAACTTCCTAAAAACTCCTTCAGGAAGGCAAAGCAAGGTGGACATGAGGAAGACATGGAACTGTTGGAGCAAGCCCAGAGGAAGGCCACGAAGCCGGTGACTGGAGCACCTCCGCTATGATATGGAGACAGGCTGAAAGTTGGGGCTGTTCAGCCTGGAGAAGAGGAGGTTGTGTGGAGACCTCATAACAACCAACCTTCCACTACGTGAAGGGACCTACAGGGAAGGCCCAGGGGGACTCTTCATCAGGAACTGTAGAGACAGGACAAGGAGTAATGGCTACAAACTGAAAGAGGGGAAATTTAGGTCAGGTATTAGGAAGAAATTCTTTCCTGTGAGGATGGTGAGATACTGGGACAGGTTGCTTGGTGAGGTTGTGGAGGCCTCATCCAAGGATGTGTTCAAGGCCAGGTTGGATGGGGCTCTGAGCAATCTGGTCTAATGGAAGGTGTCCCTGCCCATGGCAGAGAGGTTGGAAGGAGATGACCCTTTAAGGTCCATTCCAACAAAACTCAACAAGAAATGAAAAAGAAAATTTATTAACTTGCTCTCTATACACAAACAAAAATTATTATTTTTGAATGCAATGCAATTATTATGCAACCAACTTTCCAGTGGTTATTTTGGGCACTCTCTAAAAAACAAAACAAACCCCAAACCACCACTGCACATTCCTGATACTAAGAGAATATTCCCAGACTTTGCAGTTTCTCAGGGTTCAGATACTCCTCTGTCCATAAAAGGCAGACCTAACACAACTCTGTCTGAAACAAAACGGAACTCGAACAATATCCCACTTTAGTAGCTTGCCCATAAAACATGTTTGGGAGCAAGATTTATGACAAGTAGTTGCCCACAAATTTGCAGCTTCCTTTTCTAACTTAACTGCTGAGTGTTTGTTATTTTAACCTAAACAACTGTTTTGCAAATTCAGTTAAAAATACAAAAGCTGCCTTTTATAGAAAAGCAAATTATAAGCAGAAGTAATCAACCCTCACTGTAACCACTACCTGCCTGAATTAAAATATATACATTACAGAAAGAGATCTCTATTTCTCAGCCAACTGCACTAATTAGATCAGATGATGGATGCCATCCTACAGTAAGCTGGCCAGCCATCCTGTCTGGTACTGAATTTGTCTTAAGGTCCATCTCTGATCATTCCCCGATAAATGGTAAAAACATTTGTCCCATGTGATGAATGCAGAATAAGTGAGATGACACATGCAGTGCTGAAATACTTGGGGCCTCCTCTCCTTTCTTCTGTTCCCTGGTAGCTTTCACATGAGTACAGACACTCACAACCCAGTGATCTGGATGTTGCAATGGTGGGATCTTCCTTTCAGTTATAACTGTACCCTACTGCCTACATTTTATTTCTCTTATTTGTAAGCTTGGAAAGCCCCGTTTTGTCAAGTGTTATATGGCACCAACATCTAAATAAAAGTCTCAAGACATAATTTCCTCTTCTAGACACACAGCTCTCTCAAGGCCTTCTTCACACTAGAAAGTAAAACTCTCAGAGAAAGCCATTTAAAAAAAAAGAAAACATGTTAGTCAACTTAAAGTGGTTGCTACTGGCTACCCATTATAGTGAAACTAAATATAGAAGACAAGGAAACAAACAGAAGGTAACATTACCCTGAGTTTCCTTAACAATGTAATAGCATTAAATCAACACTAGCCTAGAAGGGAAGTGGCTGACAAACAAGTCTGAGTGTGACTTTAAACCACCACTATTTCAGAATAATTTCCTGTACTGATACAGTCAGAACCATTCTGGGCAGTATCTCAGTGTAAGTAAGCTCCTTGTAATGTCCTGACAATAGATATCTCTGTACAGGAAAGAACATTGAATTGACTCAATTCCACAGACAAATAAAATCTGACACAGAAAAGCTTAAAAAAAAGGAATCCTGCAGCACCAAGCAAATCTGAACAGGAAACATGCTTGTCAGTGAAAAAAACAGAAGTACAGACACCCTCTGGGCAAGCAGTGAAAAAATATTTAACCATTATTAAGTTATGAAAATAACAACCTAATCATGTTGCTGGAAAAAAACAAAATCAGTATTTAGGTGGGTAATGAACATTAAACACTTAGTTGGCTTCTAATGATCGAATTCATGTAATTTTTTTTTACCCGTCCCTTTTTAATTCAAGACTAAACAACCTCTGCAAAATAGAGTACTTGTACTTGTTTCTGAGATCTCATTACAGGAACAACTATTAGACAGCATGTTAAAAGGAAACTGGACTTTAATCCCTAAAGGAAATAGAAGCAGAAAAGTCTTACTAGGTTTTCTCAGTAGTACTGAAGAAGCATAGAAAAACAAGAGAAAAATGTCAGTTTATCTATAGACTGTTCTGTAATTTACCCTTCAGATTTCTGGATTTCCAGTAGGAGATTTGAAAATTGTTCTGTGTAAAGAAGTGCCCCAAGCAGAGCTGAGTGGCACAAACTCACCTGTGTAGAACAAGCAGTGTGTGATCTGCAGAGCTTTTCCTGAGCAGTGTGTTCCAGGGACAATGGAAAAGCTGATCCAGGACTAGAAAACTGGGCTCCAGGTAACCAGGAGAACCACCAGTATCACCCACAATACCAACCGCTGTTTGCTATCACGGGCTTGTAATTTCCACTTTTTTATTACTCCCAGTAATGCCAATCTTTTAACAGATTGATTGTTTTATAATCATGACTACAGCAGCAAAAAGGCTATATAACCCTTTTATCTCTAACTTCCAGTTACTGAAGATAATGTGACAGTAGGGCCTGTAAGAACATTCTGGAGGCTGAGCTTAAACCACTTGTAGACACTTCAAGAGAGTTGCAAGACATGCACTTACAGCAACCAGTACTGAGTGCTGTATGAGATCTGCTTTTATGACACAACCTAAACCTGATAAAATTAAAAAAAAACACAATAAACACTCATTAGAATTTAAATAACACCTCAAAAAATAGAAGCATTCTTAGTCTACAGATTTCATATAGAAAGGAGAGGAAAACAACCGAGTAATTAAAAAAAACATTTCAACATATGCTCTGACACTGGCAAAATAATCCACAAGGAAATAGCTCCGAATCATCTTAATGGTCAGCACAGGATCAGATCTGGGCTCTTACTTGTAGCACAAAGAGGAAGGCTGTTCAGAGTAAGGAATATTAGCACATCCAAACACCACAGGAGTCTCACTGCACCTGAAATACCCAGTTTCAGATTCCTGAATAAACACACAAGTGAAGTGCCAACACCCACAAGTGTTTGAGAAAGTAACTCTAAAACACTGGGACAGAAATGAGAAATGGGAGTCACTTTCAGCAAGAAATTGATTTTACTCTTACAGATGTGTAAGGATTAGATGTGAATTAACTTAAACAGGAATCAAAGGATAAACTGGTACGTCATGTATGGAATGTTTACTTGGGAAAGATATTCCTAGAAGACAGATTTCTCCTTTTCTAGATAGTCAAAATTATGTATGAGTAGAAATATTTAAACATTTAACTCTCTATGATAGTCTATTTTACATGAGTTATTAAAAAATTATTAGCTCATCACCTTCACAATGACTGACAAATATTTGACTATATACTCCTCAATATACTGAAAGCATAAATTGAAATTATGATATGCAAAGATTACTCCAAAAGGAAAAACCAGCAGCTATCTAAAAAAATGTAGTTTTACTGTAATAATAATAATAATGGAATGGTATATTTAAATTGTCCCTACATGCAGATGACTTTCAATGGGTGTAAAGTCATGAAGTGACACAGAATTGGAAAGGTAAGAAAAAAAGTGCAAGGAAATATTTGCAGTTTAAGACATCCAAAGCATTCTGGTTAAATGCAATGTGACTCTAAGGGTGAACTGGACCCATCCTGAACAGAAAGCCTGACTACACAGTCTCAGCTTCAGTGCAATTCAACTGAAATCAGATTAAACAGAAAGTTAACCAAAAGCAAGATATCCCAGGGTAACATCTCTTACAGGGAAATGCATGAACAACAGGATTTGGGGCTGGAAAAGACCAGAAAGATTTATTTGATCATAATAGTGTGGGGTTTAAAAAAAATGTCTTTCTGGTTAACTATGCAGACAATAAGAAAATACACCAGATAATTTTTTATAACAGCAAGAGCAAAGAAAAGTATGTGCAGTACATGCTGTGAGTACCTATAGGTTAAGGCTTTTTGAAAGAACATTCTATTTGTTTTTAATATGCTGAAATACTTGAAAAGGTTTGGCATTACCTTTTTGATTACTCTGATGGCCATTAGTGTGGAAAATGGATGTTCCTATTTGATGACAAAAAAAAAGAGTAACAGGAGCAAAAGGCTAAACAAAATAAATGACTCCTTTGTCATTACCTGAATTCCACCAAGCTTGTAACAAACTCAGAAGCAGATTTCTGACAAAGTTCTCTTCACACAAAAATTCCTATGTGGGTTTAGAAAATCCCAGAAGACATTATTGCGTGAGATGAGATGCACAACCATCCTGAGTCCTTTGCCTCAGGAAGGGGATATTGGAGATAACACACAACATCCGTGTACTGTTACTAAAAGGGACAGAAGGGACTGCAGAGCAGGGCTGCATGTTCACTTTCCCACCAAGTGAATACTGCCAAGATGCAGGTGGAAATCCCATCAGAAGGGCAGTGAATTTCAGCTGACAGATTCCTAAGTTCTGATCAAAACCTCTCCCTCTGCACACTTGTTTGCACTCAGAAATATCGCAAGAAATACTAAATATGGTGTTGTCAAATCTGTAACATCTGAACAAAAGGTTTCCCAGTTAAAGAAAGTAAAACCTTTTTTACATCTAACAGAGGTGGAAGTTATGAAATAAAGGATATATTAAAGAAACAAGGATGAAACATTAACCCTCACACTTGTTTTAAATAAAATCTCTGGATTTTATGACAATTTCTGGGCAAAAAAACCCCTCACACAATATCTCTGCTTTGAGAAGTAACTTGACACTCAGTATGGCTTTTAAATAAACTGCAATTTTCTAGTAAGATGCACAGATGACCAGGACAGAGGTGGCAATACACACTCAAGTTCATCAAAACCAGGAGGGAAATCTGACACATGCAACAAAGTCCTTGGACAGGTTCAGTATTCAAAAAAGTTCTTCCTGGACAGCAAATTCAGTTGACACACTGATCAAAAACTGTAAAAATTCGGTGAAGGCTTTGACTTAAGGTAAATATAACCTAAACAGATTAATAAATTTTCATTTCAATGAAGAATTAATACATTTCATAATAGCTAAGCCAGTTTAAGTAACTGCTGGAGATATCAACTTAAGTACTGATAACCCCCATTCCAGCATTACCCAGGTTTCACCTTCACCTGTTAATTCTGCACTGCTCTTAACAGAGTTAAGAAGGTACAGAACAGAACTGCCTTTGATATACAGTTATCTACTGACTTGGTTTATAACTTAATTTGCCCCCTGAGAGTTTGTTCAGATTTTTCATTTTAAACTGATTTTCCAGCTCCTAGTCTTGTCATGTCTTCTCTGAATAATTTTTTATTTTTCCCACTCGATTTTTCATGTTATTATGGAAACCTTTGCTCCAGTGATTTGATTCTGCACATGAAGCAACAGCCCCACACTCCCAGCCATCTGCCCTGCAGTGCCCTCGGCTGTGACGGGACCAACTGAGCATCCTCTGGAACTGCTCCTTCCACAGTCACTGCCTGACAAAGGCAAGTCACTCATACAGACTGTGCAAGGTTCTTTTTTCCTAATTCACATTTTAGCACTTAACTGTACCACCATTAATGGTTTTCATACTCCATTTGAATGGACACCAGTAGTACACTTCAAAATGTTGGTGGGATCCCATCAGAAACTCTCCAGGGAACTGTTTCATTAATACTTTCTCTTTAAAATGATATGGTAAGATGGTTTTAATATTTATTTAGGGTAGGGATAATTTACACATGAGAAACAGTCAGAATCACCAATAGAAAATGTCACAGTTCTGGAATTTCAACTTCTACACAATCATAACGAGAGGAAAAAACCCAAATTCTTTATGACAACAGCTCAGTCAGACCTATATTGCCCAGATGGGTGAATACCCCCTCAAACATGAGCCATCTCTCAAGATAAGACACAGCCCTACAATCAGTTTATGCTGTTGACAATGCAATTTTCAAAAAAGCAAATCCAATGAATGAAGAGCTAATTGCAATCTCATTCTTCACTTGAAAGTTGAGCAGCAGTAAAGGTACTGCTTTTATCATTTTTCATTTGTTAGTATTGGGAATGCAGCAGCTACATAGATTTTTCCATTTTCATTACAGAAGTAGCAGCTTTGTTTTCACCCCTCACAGTATCTTTTTCAGGAATGCTTTACTTCCTTTAGACAAATGCACATTCTTGAGGCACATGAACATTCAGCACAAGCAAAGATAAGGCTGAAAACAGAAAAATGGAATCCCCAGCAACTGATTTAACACTGCTCCAACTGCAGCTGCAGGTTTCCTTTTACTACTTTGTTACCCCTCACTGTACTGATAAGAGCTCTGCTGGACATTGCTGTACTTGGCAAAGCACTTTTCTGGCTGTCACAGGCATAATAATGTTGATCACTGTAATCGAATAAACCCTTTCTGAAGTATTGACTGTGATATCAAACCTTGGTGGTGAAGTTACATAAAGCAGTTATGTCCTGTAAGGACAGTAAGCTTATTGGATATCAGGTGATTCTGAAAGGATGACTCAATGTTGGCACAGTTCCCCAGCTCATATACATAATTTCCTTTTCCTCCCCTCCCTTGAGTCAGGAAGTCTCTTAGATGCATTTTTACTTTCCCAGCTTGTTACGAACGTAGGATGAATTTCCACATGACCCAAAGAAATGAAACCCTTTTGCTTTTTGAAGTAAAAAAGAGTCAAACAGAAAACCAACCACTTTCAGCTCCTGTATTAGGGCTTACAGAAATCCTCAAGAAGGTAAAAGTGGGAGGTAAAAATGTGAGGAGTGCACCACTCTAGGTATTTCTCAATATCTCAGACACATTCTATATACATACATATATTTTATACTTTTTATTTTCCTACCTATAAATTCAAAACTATCTTAAAAATAAAATTCACTGCCCAGCAAGCACTTCATAATCTTTGGCAAGCAATGGTAGTGAGCTAACTCTTGGAATAAAAGCCATTCCTTGTATCTGTGACTAATATTCAACCTGAGTCACCTAACAGAACTAACAATTACTTACATGCTCATACACAAACAATCGTTTTAAAAAGCTGATTAAAAATTCTGCTTTTGAACTAGCAATTATTCTAATAGAACAAAAATCAAAGCACTACCATGCACAAATTAAGTCAAGCTGACTTAAGGATATTCTGTGTATGTTGTGTGTTTTGCACTACTACCAAAGAAAAGCAAGAGTAGAGCAGAACTACTAATTAACATGGGCATTTGAAGCCAGAAATACAGACTGCCACAATTTATGTCTTTGCTTCTTTTCAAAAGATGAAAAAACTCGAAATTTCAACAGACATCAAATCACTTGTTGCACACAGCATCTACTGTTTTACCTGACAGAAAAGAGGATTTCCTAAAAGCAAACTTTATTTCCAAATAAAGTTTCAGGGTCTGGATTTTTTTTTAGTTCTTAAATTTTTAAGTCTGTAAGAGAAAATCAATTCGAAGAGACAATAAAGGAAAAAAATGACTGTATTTTTGTATTTATTCCTTGCTCTCTAACTGGCTACTCTTTTTCATTTCTGGCTTTCTACTGCAACAGTTTTGAGACCCAGAAGGATGCCCATGTCTGTGTCTGTTCCATGCAGCCACCCCCCTCCCATGATGGAGGCTGCAGGCCTGTTACTGGGACTGAACTCCTCCCACTCTGTGGGGTTAGAGATGAAGCAAGACAGGACTTTGCAGAATGAGTCCTGCCCCAGAGCAATAAGCCAAAGGACAGGTGAGGCCCTTTGGATAAACATGGCTGGCTGGACTGGGAGGGTAATTCTGACATGCCTTCTTTCCTTGGAATGAAAACACAAAGGCTGGGACAAGTAGGACACGACTCCCTCCTTCCCAAAGGAAGGATGAGCAGTGGGTTGTCTGGCAGGTAAGCTGAGGAATTCCTGTAAGCATTTTGAAAGCTCAGTGTTGGTCACCAAAAGCAGCTCTGCAATGCAGTTCTCTTTTGATCAGGCACCACAAAATTCTCATGAACTGAAATGTGCTTGTCAGCATTGGAAAAAAATACTCACTGGGTGGAACTTTCATTTCCCACTAACTCTGATAAAAGTTTTGTTCCTACTTTGCAAGCACTGACATTTCAGACCATTGCAGTTAAAAAAATAATTCAAAGTTAAAGATAAGGAAACTATTTAAAAGGAAAAATAATCCAGGATCATATGCAGCACAATCTATGAAATCCTGTTCTATTGAGATAATATCCTACATATTTTCTAAAATTGATATCAGCTGGAAACCTTTAGTTTGGTCTATACCTACCATTATATAAAATCAACAGAATGTTAAAGACAACATAGTCAAGCTGCTGTAGGCAGACAAAACAATGGGTTTCTTAAATCAGATTTTTCAGAATTATCTGTCATGTTGCCTGTGGAAAAGAACTATAATTCAGGACTATGAGTTGATAAATATTTATTTTACAAGGTTTACGTTAAAAAAAATTGATTATAATGCAGCCTATGTTTTACATACATGTCTTGTTACAGTGTTTCAGTTACAGCAAGAAAGTTCAATTTCATTTTCTAATACACATTGCAAAGTTTAAACCACTACACAGGCTAGGAGGTGTAAAATTAGTATCCCCTTTACAAGTTAATAGACCCTCATTTATGATGTTAAGACATTACAGAAGAAGGTTGTGGGGTTTGTATTTTTACCCCCTCATTGAAAAGTATTTGCAGACTTACAGGAGGAAAAACATGAAAAGTGATTTGACTTTCAATGATAAAATGTTTTGCCACATTCCTCTTTACATGTGTTGTTAAATAGTTCTGAAACTGCTTCAGATGATGCAGTACTCCACTAGTGATTTTTCTCAACTTCAAACAAACTTCTTAATGTTTAAATATATGCCCAACAAGACAAATTATACAAATTAAACATTTGCTACGACTAAATTCTAAGTTAAAAGTTGAAATAATCACAACACTTATGCAAACAACTATTCTTAATACCATTTCAGAAATAAATTTAAAAATTAGTAAGCCTGAGTTAACTGTCATCCCACACAGCCATATTTTACAGTTTAACATACTACATGAAGGTGTAATTATTAAAATAACCACTAAGTATTAAAAATACAAAAATTTTTTAATAAAACTTGACTCTCAGTGAGAAAACAAACAGCTAAACTCACAGCCCGCCCTGAAATGTAAGCCTTACATTATTTACATTACAGGTAACAATTTCCCAAAAAGCCTAAATTATCAGCAGGTATCTTAGAACCTTCTACAAAATACAAGCATATCACAGACTTATTTTGTACAAGAAAATACAAAAGGCTTTTTTGTGTCCAAACAGCACCAATCCCTAAGCAGGAAAAACTAACACTGCTCTCAAATTAGAAGCTTAATTAAAATAAAACTACCCCCTTATTCCCTTAAACAGAAAACTAAGCTCACCCGAATAGAACGACCACGTAGAGCCAGAAACTTAAACATGACTAAGAAACCATGTTTAGATTTTCTGACTGAGCGATCACAAGTCTAGCAGGGAAGACCAACCCTGGTGTTTTTGCTGTGACCAGCTGTTCCGGCAATTAGAAAATTTCCTGTCAGGCAAGTCAGACACAGTCAGGGGGTGGGGAGAGAGAAGGGGGAAAAAAAGGTCAAAAAAAAAAAAAAAAGGACATTGATTCTGCACATACACACACCATGTGGCAAGGAAAAACTGGGCACCATGGGTGCCCATGTTCCTGATGCCTGCAGAGATCAGCACAGGAAACCTGAGCAGATTGCCTGATAGCAACATGCAGATGTTGCTGATTCCTGGTTCCCAGAAAACAAACAAGAGATCAAGATCTATTTCAGAAATGCCACTGTGCAACACTTCACTAGTTAAGCAGGAAAGCAAGTATTTGAAGTCCTATCTGTGGTGACTATTTTTATGAATTTTAACTTCACAAAACATTGTAGACTTCAATGCAGAGAATGCTTAAAGACTGTTTTTATTTACTAGAGTTTAGTTAGAGGACCAAAACGACCTTGTGCCTGGCCCTTTGAAATCCTGCACATGGCAAATGCTACACAGATGTTCTAGGACAAGGCAGACTGCAGAAATATTTCAGTTGGATTGCCCACCTCAAATGACTGACTTATGCACCAATATTATAGTGCTCTGTAGAGAGTGAAAAATTTCTGAGAGTAATTAAAAATAACTAAGCTTTCTTTCAATGTCTTTAAAAAACATTTCAAATGTTTTTAAGAACTAGAATTCAATCTAATTACATCAAGTAGCTAGAGATGAAGTTTTGAATTTGATCTCTAGATTTAGTATGAACATTATTTTTCTGAATAACAAAATTATCTTTTTCGATATTTATTAAAAACAATTCCACAATACATGGTCAATTAGTGGAACAAGGCTGTTTTTCAAGTAATAAATAGACAAAGGCAAGTAACAACCTTTAGTCAAAGGCATGTACACTCAGCCCTAAACAGATCCAGGTGGTTCCATTTAGTGACCCTGTACCAAAGGAAATACACAGCAAAATACTGTACTCCTGCTTGCACAAGATACTAAAACAAACCCACCTTCCAAACTGCTTCCCTTGATTGGGTTCTAACAAATACCTGGACTATTGCATTTTTTTTTGTTATATTTTAGTTCCTCTTCAGAAGACAAAGCCAGTAATTTACTAAAGTGACAGAATACATTGCTTCTATCTCTATACCACGTCCTGGCTGTCTACACTATCTCTAACTTTTCCTTTATACCTGAAGAGATGATACAGAGGCTCTGGATTTATCAGGATCTCACAAGCAAACTCGTGCCCTTTTTGTGTTCTCTTGTACTCCTCTGGGTCTTTATTTATGTCACATCTGCAAGGACAATCTTTCAATTCTGTGTACTGAATATACAGAATTATTACTATAGATTATACAGGCACCTGGGAGCTACTACGGCACAAGGGAGGACTTTGTGACTCAACTGAGGGCTCAAAAGGCCTCAATAACAATGTACTTTTTACAGTCCGGTATGTTACAGCCTTTATGGAGAAAACAATCTCTACTACAACAGCAGTAACACAGAATGAAAAATTATTTATTATTTTTTTCAGGATAAACAAAGCTCCTCAAACAGAAGGAGCTTCACACAACACAAGGATTTCAAGTATTTCACAAATAGTCCAAAAAATTACTCGAAGCTTTCCTCTTCAATTATTTAAAACTTCCATCTACTTTCCCCTTCAAAACTGAAATATCTCAAGAATTGCAGTTTAACAGCAATAGAGCTGTTTACACTTCAAAGACATAAAAGAAATTTACATGAATAAGTGGGAGACCATTCAGGCTCTCTGTCTTACCTTGTCTAAGAAAGAGGAATACACTAAAAGCAGAGTGAGCAGGAATCTTCAAATCAATGAATTAACTGCTATGGTAGCAAGGACATAAAAGGAGAAAGGGAGAGTAAATAGTAAGAGCTACTGTAACTACAATGTTGCCTTAAAGATGAAAAGCTACTGTAGGTAAACAATCACAACCTTATGGTTCTGCTGTGAGGGCATGAGCCCTTTCTGCTGTAGACACGCTGTATCTGCTGAGGGTGACAGGAATCAGGCATTTCAACTGCAACACTCGTACAATTACTGACTACTGCTCTCCCAAACCTTTCCTGTGACCTCCCAGTGCAGTACAAAGCCCGTGCTCAGGGGTCAGTCAGCGGGGTTACTGCACAACAATAGCTCTGCTACAACTGACATGGGGCTGCGGCAGGTGGGAGGAATTCCTTGTGTTCTGGGAGAACACAGCCTGCACGGTTCCCAAAGAGCACCACCAGCCAACCAGAAACATTAAGATATATGCCACACAACTCATTTTGAGAATCTTTCAGAAGAAAGCTTCCCCTTTTTAATATTCCTCTGCATAAGAAGGAGAGAGGTTAGAGGGCAGCAGTCCCCAACAGGGAAGTCTGTGATAACAAGGACAAATTGCTCCAGCAAGTTGCTCCTCTTACCTTGAGGTCTTTGATAAGGATTTGTATGATACAAGTTTATCATGAAACACAACTGTCTCCAAAACAAAAGGCACCTGCTATGCCTGTCAGTGACAGTTCTGTCAAATGCTGAACTCCACTTGCACAATGCATTTCCTCCTCCTCCACTGCAGAAATATAAAGTGAGTTCATCTCTCATCTGCCCCTCCTCATCTTTTAAATTGGATGCTCTGAATTTACAAAAATGAAGACAAAGTGTCATCAAACGTTCAAGAGAATGGGGCTCACAGCCACTACAGAGAGGAGGAGAAGTGAAAAACGCTGAAGGAACTCTCAAAGTGGTACAGAGCGTGTGGGAACACAGGGGCATTACTGAATAAAATGTGCACACCAAGGTGGGATCCTCACTCACTTTTACACACAACCAGAAAATGTTGAAACACTTAACCTAAGTGTAGTTCATTAGGTAGACTGACAATCTCCTATACCCTCAGTTTGAGAAGTGTAATAATGCCAAGTAAGTCTTTATGCTGTTAAACAAGCAAGGCTCTGTAGCACAGATTGCTTTCATTTATCTGAAAAAAACCCTGAAGAAGGAGCACACATAAGGAATAAAAAGCCCTTGTTTGATAAGGGTCAACCGTGGAGCTACAGAGCGCTAATTTTTTGAGTTTTCAGAAGCTGAATACTATACTTTTCCTCATAATAAATGTTTGCATAGCCAAAGCAGCAACATTCTATTAATCAGGGGGTGTGGCAGCTTCCATCTGTTAGTTTACAGGCCTTGCAAGGCTACCATCTGTTTTCTCTCCATGTAACAAGTAAGCAGCTTGACTTCAAATGTTGCTTACACTCCCAAATTATTCAGTTTTCTGACCAAGATCCAGAAAGAACCCTGTACCTGAGACACGGAGTACAAAATGAGCTACTCAGAAAATCCATTAGAATACGCCAGTGAAAGTTTTGCTGTGACCTTTCCTCAACACTTGATGACATCTTGAGTGGAAAAAAGTGTTCCAAGGCTTCTTTCTATGGGTTTCATATCTCAGAGTTAACAACTCAGACCAGACACCCCACACAGTTCACAAAGATGCTGTAACTTCTTGCACAAGGACCTCTGAGTCAATTCTTAGAGATAAGATGCTGGCACATCTCTAAAATGCTAAAAAATTTTATCCAAGTTGCAGCAGAGTGCAGTGCTTTGGAAGATAATGAACTCTCAGTTTCATTATATTACAGGAAAAATGGTATTCTGCCTTGTAAAAAGCAAAATCTGGGCATGGAGAAGGGAGTAACTGGATTTAAGTTTTAGAAATGGTTTTGCCTGGAAAACTTGTTTGTTCAAGAATCAAGTTATTGAATTCCAAAATAGCATTAAATACTCATGTACATTTATTTAAGTACATGCAGTAAAATACACTAAAAGGAATGTAGGAATTATGGAATATCTTGAAGTCCAAGTTTAATATTCGTAAGCCAGACTGTTTCCTTCACTCCATTACACAGTGGACATTCATTGCATGGCCAGCCTATTGACTGGTGCCAACAGAAACTACAACTTACTTCAGTATTATACTGAGTTATGGAATATTATTGTTTCAAACAATTCCATTACTGTGGCTGTAACAAAATCTTCCTCACTCTGATTTCTAAACAGGCAATAATTAAACATTCAAGAACATGTAAGCAATAAGAAAGGATAACTTGACTGTGTACCTCATCCTTCAGTAAATTGCAAAAATATTAAGCTATCACTGTTTTACTGCTGCGAGGCTACACAAGTGGCTGTTTCAGCTAAAAATAAGTATCAGTCTGTAAAAAAATGAGAAATCCAGAACTCAGCAGGCTATGAACACTTGTGAATCCAAACATTCCCTTAGTGTTTAAGAAATTGTAGTACAGACTCAACACACAGCCAAGAATTTTCATCAAAAAACTGACAATACACACATGGAAAACTGAAATGTAAAGGTTATACCAGCAAAATTAAAATAATCCTATCAAAAACAATCATCAGAAATACAGTCTTTGTCATGTTAACACACATGACTATTCTTGGAATGGGAAACTGCTACTGAGCAGGGATATCCAACAGAAGTTCAGAGCAGTCCTGAAATGGTGCTTCAACCTGCCAAAATGCAAAGAGTTCTCACTAGTACAATATTGTAATATTAAAACTTGAGGTGAAACTAAAAATCCATTAAAGTCTCTGTCAAATGTTTTAAAGTCTAAAAAACCTGTGAGTTTGATTATGCTTTTTTTCCAAATGACTTCATTTTGCCATTCTTATCTTTCATTATTTTAATGGATGGTGACACAATAAATGAGATTACCCCAGATTACTCTGGGTTTGGTATTAGTGCTGGAGTGATGGGGCCCGTTTTGCTCGTGGCTGTAACTGGTGAATGATCTCCCTCTCCTTATCTCCACATCCCCCTCGGTCCCACTGACCAATGTTGTAAAGCTTCATGGTAAATTGTATGGTAATTGTGCATGTAAAATACAGAATATCACATTATTACTATGTATAATTGACTGATCAAATTTAGTACTTCAGCAAAAGACTACATTGTCACATACTTCAGGTTATTTTTCCAATGTATCTTGAAGCCTTTTCTGAGATCACACTGCCCTTATAAACTCTTCTATTAAAGTAGTGATTGGCAAGACAAAGGTCTTAATTTTCATCTCTCCTGACTGCAAACAAATGTTTTATTTAAATTCTACTATAGAAAATAAATGAAACCCACCTTTTTAACTACTGACTTTTCTTTGCAAGCCTTTCTTGCACTACCTTTTGACTACCCACTGACAAGAGTCACTTTTACCTTAGTTATATATTTTTAGTAAGAGGATGACAGCTACAGAGATTTAGGTTTTTATCACTCAGATCAGCATAGTTTAATATGCTGCATTATGATTTAGTTCTAGCCAGTTCTATGTATGCTTTAATTCTGCTTATTTAAAAGTGGAGTTTTGTTTAAAGTTTTACCAAAGCACACAAGAAATGTTTTATTACCCCACCACCTCCACTGAGGAGATGCTACTTGCAGGTTTGAGCCTGAATAGATTCCACTCCTAAAAAACCACTACCTTGAAGGTTACCAAAAAACAAATATACCTGAACTTTTCTGTAACTGACAAAGTACTGTTGAAAAAAAAAATTTTCACAAATTCTTGGAACCTATTATTTTTTTGTAGGCTTGATAATTATGCTTAAGCTAATAAAGTGCCTTGGTAATACACCAGTGGCACTGAGTGACCCATCAGCTAAATTGAGTCAGATAAAGAACATAACAAAGAACACAGCACGTGCACAACATGCTCCTCACATACACACAAAATGGGAAGCTACTTGCTAGAAGAGCTGCAGTTTCTGGTTAGCTTTAACCAGAAACAGAGCAAGCAGCACAACTGTAACAGCTCAAAACAATTGATTTGTTCAGTTAATTTACTCCATCTCTATGGACACAGATACAGAATGCAATGCCAGGCAGCAGAAGAGTGAGAAAGGTGGCAAATAAAAGGCTTTAAATGACTTCCCCTCTTTCAGTAATGTTCACTTAAGCTTTCACATTAGGTCAAACTTCAGCCAGCTGTTGTTACATTTATTTCCTGCTGGTCCCAGATCATTTATGAGACCAATCAGATAAAAAATATTGACAAGCTATAAAGTCAGATATAACCAGCACACTTACTGTAATAAAACCAGACTGCTGAATGATTCCCCTTCTAAGACAAGCAAAACTCTGAACCATACAGCATCTTGGACCCCTCAGAAACAGGTATTGTTATAGGTCCTGCTTTTCTTAAAACAAACCACCAAATCTGAAGCAAAACTATGCAATGCAACTCAGGCTCTCCTGTTAATTAACTTCACTTTTGAACCAAAAGAACAGGGACATAATGAAACAAAATTTACCTTCTGACAGACAAGACAGTAGAGGGAGTTCCAGTGTAGACAGATCAGTGTTAGGCTTTAATATTTACTTTAAATTTCTTATCTGGTTTGCAGTAAAACATTTATAACACAGCAAAAGGATGCAGTACTTCAAGTTTTCACCTTCTATCTCCACAGGACTATAACAACTCTCTACCCTGAGCTTGCACACTTTACACATCTACCAAAATATGTTGTCCTCTTACCTGACATGCTAATACACCCTAGGCCTGCTCATTCTACTGTCCTCAGTTACAGCTGACAAATTTCATAAATTGTCAGCAAACATGTAAGTGTTCCAAGTCCACTGCAGTGCAAAGTCAAACAGAACTTAAATGAGTTTCAGTGGTATTTTAAAATTCAGCTTTTATCTTGTGCCAAAACAGATATGAGGCACTGACAGAATATGCCATCCCAGCTGAAGCAGGATTGTTTCAGATGACTGACAGCACAGGTTAGCTTCCAGCTATAGGTGACTGAGCAGCTGGAGTAACTTCTTGTTTAAAAGGCCCTAGATTATTTTACATCACTATTGGCAACCTTTTACTCAGCACAGCCTAGAAATAAATGTAAAATATGTTCTTAAAATACTGGTCTGAGGCATTAAAAAGCTAAAACAATCTTAACCAAGTAGTTCAAGCTTGACAGAAAGAGTATTAGAGAAATATTTTAATTTTTTGCTGGTCATACTGCATTAAAATTGGTTGCTCACCGAAAAAATCAGCTGCTTGTAAATGTCTGAAGGAAGTAGAGGAAAACACTTGTAAGTAATCCTGCAGTTAGAATCATAGAATCATAGAATCAATTGGGTTGGAAAAGATCTCCAAGATCATCGAGTCCAACCCTTGGTCCAACTCCACTCCATTTACCAGATCATGGCACTCAGTGCCACGGCCAATCTGCGTTTAAAAATCTCCAGGGATGGTGAATCCACCCCCTCTCCGGGCAGCCCATTCCAATGCCTGATTACTCTCTCTGGAAAGAATTTTTTTCTGATCTCCAACATAAATTTCCCCTGGCAGAGCCTAAGCCCGTGCCCCCTTGTCCTATTGCTGAGTGCCTGGGAGAAGAGACCAGCCCCCACCTGGCCAGAACTTCCCTTCAGGTAGTTCTAGACAGTGATGAGGTCACCTCTGAGCCTCCTCTTCTCCAGGCTAAACAACCCTAGCACCCTCAGCCTCTTCCCATAGGACTTATGCTCCAGTCCCTTCACCAGCCTTGTTGCTCTTCTCTGGACTTGCTCCAGCACCTCAATATCCTTTCTGAACTGAGGGGCCCAGAACTGAACACAGTACTCAAGTTATCAAATATTGAAAGAGAAATTTGATAGCTGTGAGGGGTTAACCTTGGCTGGCTGCCAGACCCCTATCCAGCCACTCTCTTAATCTCCCTCCTCACCAAGATATGTAGAAAGAATGAGGGGAAGAAAAGCTCATGGGTCCAGATAAGAACAGGAACATCGCTCACCAAGTACCATCATCAGCAAAACAGCATCAACTTGGGAAACATCAATTTAACTTATTGCTAATTGGAGCAGGATAGTGAGAAACAAAGCTAAAAACACTTTTCTCCCCACTCTCCCCTTCTTCTCAGGCTGAATTTCACTCTAATTCTTCACTCTTCTACCTCCTCCCTCTGGAGCAGTGCAGTGCAACGGGAATTGCAGTCAGTTTGTAAGGCTCTCTCTTGCTGCTTCTTCCTCAGTTTGCCCCTGCTCCAGCATGAAGTCCTTCTGATGAGCTACAGCTGTTCAAGCACTGCTCCAGCATGGGTCCATTCCATGGAGTCCAGTTCTTCAGGAATGGGCTGCTCCAGCATGAGCCCCCCACAGGCAGCACTTCCTCCTCCAGAAAACCTGCTCCTCTCCATGGCTGCAGTTCCTGCCGGGAGCCTGTTACAGAGTGGGCTCTCCACAGGGTGCAGCTTCCTTCAGAGCACATCCACCTGCTCCAGCATAGAGTCCCCCACAGCCTGCAGGATGGATTTCTTCTCCACTGTAATCCTCCAAGAAGCTGCAGAAGCACAGCCTGCCTCACCACAGCCTTTCCCAGGGCTGCAGTCTGTATTATACAGAATAATAGAACCAATTATCTCCTCCTAGTGTTGCCTTATAAACCCACAAATACCGTTCCTTTCTTACTCTTTAACACTGCACTGACTTCAGGGTCATCTGTCAGCACTTGCCTTGTTTCTTCACCTTTTGTTATTTTGTTAAAGACAGCAGAGCTTTGTTGCTACGAGGAGGAACCAAGAGCAGTCACAGTGCAGGCTTTCAGTGACCTAATTTTCCTATCAGCTTAAGAGCTAAATCTATTACTGGTTTGTTTGAAGACCGAAGTGGAAAAAGCTCTGTCCACAACTTCAGCAGGGAGAGAAAGTGCCATGGTGCTGCAATTACATCCATGCTGCACAGATCACACCTGCACAATAAGCAATATTAGCACATCAATCTCAAATTCAACCAAATATGAACTTCTAAAAGCTGTGTTTTATTGGTGAGGCCATTTATCACCAGATTTAACAGTCACTTGTACTCTCTAACACAAAACTACAGGCAAACTTCATGTATGACAAAAGTCACAGGCACCGCAACAAGGAAACTGCACTCGGTGGTACTTTCACACTATGAAATTTTGTAAGCTGGAACTTTGACATGGAGATAATGAACTTGAAAAAACCATCACATTCAGGAAGGTTCATTGACCTTCTCTTTAGTAACAATCTCTATTCTCAAGAAGTATAGGTTAAGAATTCTTTTCACAAATGCCTCTCAATAACAAACACAATGGAAACTACTTCCAGAGTTCTTCCTCACCCTTGACCTTCCCCTGAAAGACTCCTGCAAGCTGAAGGTAGAAAGGAATATGAGATATGAGCTCTTCAAACAAACAGCAGGATACCAAACCAGACTAGAGAGTCAGTGAGAAAGTACATCTCACAAAAATATTAGGATCCTACATTGCACCCACGGTCAGTAAACCTCAACAACACAACATCAGTGGAAACTGCCTGTAAATTAAGTGACATCAGTGTGCTCTATCTTTACTAAAACCATCTTTACTCACAGTTTGTGGATTGATATCATCTTCTCCCATAGGTTCATCCACAATTTGCTGTCCATTCTGTAAAGAAACAAGATACAGCAAGTTAGAAGAAATGCAGAATCCAACTACAGAAATAAACATTTTGCAGATGTGCTTTCATAGCATGTTGCTGTCAAGTGTTTTCTTCTTAATATTCTATAAAAACAGAAAGTAAAACACAAAACTAAACATGAAAAACTGCATATTACTGGAATGTAGTGCCACTCTTGCCTTGATCCTCATGTATTATCCAACTGGATGAAGTCACAGTAAGAAATACATAAAACCACCAGAATTTGAAGCCTCACTACTACACAGCTGGACATCACTTTCCATTAGTACAACTTCTGCAAGACAGTTAAACCTGATAAAGCCAGAGCAGCAAAAAGCCACAACAAAGAACAGTTAAACAGGTTCTTTCTAAGAGTGAGACCACAGCAAGTCAGCCTTTACCTTGAAGAAAATGTGTAACTGTAGTATAGCCTTAGAAAAATTATGAATGCAATCTAATTTTATTGGCCAGCGTTTCCTATTTTCTGTACTTTGCTAAGGACCAGTCCAACAAGGCATACAGAAATAGGCTTCTGAATTTGAGGTTCAGCCATAAATATTTTTTAAAAATCTTAAATACCTTGTTGGTCAACAAATCCTTTCTTTTTTTTTTTGACAGTGACACTGTATTTGGAGAATCTCTCAGATATTTTTCTCTGAAAGACTTTGGGTGGCTTTGCTTACACAACAAACATGAGTATTAGCAAGTTGTAAGCAAAACCATCTATTTCTTAAGTGCAGGGGTATTAAGTCTTAGTTTGCTCCAAAAGTTTAACAGCAATTCAGTATGATTTTAGAAAGAAATGAAAAACTATTACAAATGGTTAAGTTTTCCATTACCACTGGAGGCAGAATTTAAGTTCATTTGCGCATTAGAGAACACAAAGTCTATTCTATTTTTTCAAAACTTAATTCATTTAAGAGTTACATATGTGTATAGACAGATATTTTCTAGACATTAGAAAGTTAAAAGCTGCTCAAAGATTCAGAGATTTCAGCTTAATTCTACACCTTCCTTCCCGCTGCTGTTTTTCAGCAGACTTCTTGTTCAGAACCTTCCCAGCATTCTTCTGTAACAGCTTCTAATCAATACAGTCTTCCAGCTTTCATATGGCTGGAGGAGAGTCTTGTCTATGTTCCAGATTAAAGCCTAACCACTTATGAAGTCTAATTTTCAAACACTGCAAGCACACTGGATGTTTCATCAGATGATTACCAGCTCTCTAGCAGGTTTTCTCCTGAGCCCTTTTTTTTCCTAGAAGATGCAGCTGGATAAAACTAAATTATAAGAATTAAGGATTTCCTAAATATGATACAGGTGTTTGGGATTTTTTATTTGTTTAAGGGGTTTTTTTGGGTGGTGTTTCTTTGGCTTTTTTATTGTTATTTTTGTTTGTTTTGTTTAGGGTGTGGGGAGAGGAAGAAGGTTGGGCTTCTGATTGTTGTTCCAGTGCAGAGATCTGGCACATGGGGTAGCAGTTTTATTTTCTCATCTTTCTTGGCTTCAGGAAGATACTAGAGACTTCTAGCATGACTCCAGTCTACTCTAGAAGTCATCTTTCCATGACAGAGGACAAAAAATCATTTTCACATGCTATAGGTTACTACAGCAATAAATACAATCTTTGAAAGCTGTCTCAGTTAGGGCAGTCAGTACAAACTTCTTGTTGTCCAGGTCAGGGTCATTTGATGAGATGAAGCTCCAAAAAGTCCACATTCCCCCCACTGTGGCATCTTCTACTTACAGTGTACAGACAGTGAATATTGTACTATCTTTCCTAAATACACATAAAACTTTGCAATTATCAAGTAGAAGACCAGAAAAGTGCCAGCCTAGCTAACAGAAATGAGTGTTTCTAATAAAGCTTGTTTACAGGGAAGCCTATTTTCTATACATCTACCATTGTCAAGGCCACAGGTCCCACACTTCCCCTCTTCTCAAATCTATGGCATGTCTTTAAGTTACCATTTGTATTTTAGCTACACATCTCCATAGTCTGTTCATGCTACAAGAAAGTTTCCCAAGTATCTTGTCAATCAAAAAAAAGCCTGAGAAGAAAACCAGGAGAACAAACAAGACAATTGACTTTAGCTGGAAAGGAGGAGTCTATAATGTCCTAACAACTAATGATGGCTAAACTCTGGGGCCCAAAACAGGGCAATTTGTGTATCAAAACCATATGCTCTAAACTGACTCCACATGCAGAGTTTCAGAAACAGTGATTCCTGCTACAACAATCATTCTGTTGAATAATAATGTACATAAACTGCAGGTTAAATAAGAATTTACCACACAACAAGCTTAAAGTTTTCACATTTACTATTTCGAGAGAACTGAAACTACCTGAAAGTGAAACCCCCATCAGAAACTTGAGACAAGTCTCCCTTCAAAGACAAAAAGGTGAGATCAACCCCTGCTTTTAAAAAGGCTCAAATCTTCAACCTCACTGACTTTTTCAAGAGTCAACCAGAAAAACCACAGCAAACTTGTGCAAAACAAATGAACCGTTTTGCACAATCTGGTTTCCTGTTTAATCCTGCATTGCTTTCAGTTACTTTCCAGTTGAATTCAAGCAGTGCATTCGAAACACTAAGAACTGGAACTAAGAACAAACTCAAGAAATCAGCATGTGTTCCGTGCAGTCATGTCTGAGCCAGATCACTGGATTAGCAAGATCTTTTTAAATAGGTCTACCCAAGCAATGATTATGCTACTGGAATCACTGGATGGTAGAACCAGTTTTTCTCAGAACAGTCTGAGCCATGTAAGGTAAAGAAGAATATGTATATAAGATTTATGGTTTGCTGGTATATGATACTATTAAATGGAAAGCAGCTGTGTCTTCAGAAAGTCTACAAAGCATATTGCCCTTCTTATGAGTCAAAATGTAAAGCCAAAAGGTTCCTATCAGAAACATTTAAACCCCTGTGGAGTGAGGAGATCAGCAGCGAGGTGAGCCCATGAAACACTTCGGTTTGCAGGGCGTCGACTCCCTGTAGTATTTAACCAGAACCAAGGGCATGTCTCGATGACGTAATAGATTGGGAGCAGATATAACAGTCTGATGAATGCAGAATAAGAGAAGGCTGAATACAACTCTCACATTCTCAGATTAGTCTAATTCAAAAGAGAGAGACTCGAGATCCTGACTATTCTTCAGCTGCACTCGTCCCACAGCAGGACACTGAGCAAGCAGAGACTCAAAGATCTGGCTGGTTTTAGTACTATGGTTCCAAAAATAGAACATATTTCAGATGACAGCACAAACATAAGAAAACAGAAAAGGTCCACAGAAAATTTTTACTTACACCTGAACACATCAACAATCAATTCATGCCAACAAAAGGAGGATGCACATCCCCTAGGAAGGCAACCTACATAAAGCTCTTTCAATCCACTGATTCCACTTTCTATTCTTTTTTCAGAAAACAATTTTCATGTTAAGTTAGCTACAAATTTGGCTCCCCAAGCTTTTGAGCCTGTTGCCGTATCTCACTAAATTAGCAGAAATCAATACTTAAACACAGTTGGATTCCAACAGTTTTCCTGAATGCTCAGGAACACAAACAGATCCTACAGGTTCCCTAACCAGGCGTAAAGCAGAGAAACATCAGAATCTGCATCAAGCAGGTGGTCCATGAACATCCACCACACAAATTGACAGAACCTCTGATATGAACATCAATCAACCATCAACATTTCTAACATTCAAAAATTACAGGTTTAAACCCACTGAACTCTTGGGGTATAATCAAGCACGTGATTTTCCTGGCAGAAAGACAGTTTAAAAAAAGCTTTTTAAAATTCTGATTATTTCACTTCTTGACCAGTTACGCCCACAGAAAACTGCACCACAGGGACCATGAGGCAGCAAGGAGGGGTGTATCTGTAAGGTATTGGTACCGAGAAACTACAATGATACCAAATTCTTCTTAAGAACAAAGTACATCAAGAAATGTAGCCCACATCCCACCCACAATCAATTCACCACATCCTGTGAAGCAGCGAATATCCTGCACTTTACATACTACAGCTATTTATTGATCTGCAAGTCTTAATGTCACTTGGAACCACAATTTAAAAAGTACATTTACTGCTAGAGATGCAATTAATCTCAAAAGTCCTACAAAACTAAACTATCTTGGGCTCTTGCACAATAAACCTAATGCCTTTTCCCACCTACCCTTCTGATTAGCACTGGATCCACATGATGAATTTTGTATATAAAAGGCACTGTCTGTATTGACAAATACAGTTTGCAGTCACCGATCTGGGACAGGATACCTTGATTTAATAGTAATATCAAGCACCCATCACTCCCTTCACACTGTTTTTTTACAGGCATCTAAACCATATTAATTGAAATATTAAGTAGGCAAATCATTGTTTCCTGTAGTACTAATTTTTTCTATTTTCCCACTGTTTTCACCAATAACATCAGAGACAGGATACACCTGAAGTTTTTAGATTTAGTTTAGAATCTCCGTTCTTCCATTCTGTTTGCAAATCAAAGTTCCACTAATTTGGACTTACCTTGCTAAACTTTATGTTCTTTTCTACAGTCTGCAAGATTTTTTTCCTGAAGGACATGAGTTTGTTCCCACAGCTTTTCTGATATTAGACACCACCAAGTATCTTTTTCTACCCCACTCTCCTTTGCATTTAGGCCATTGCTAGAATATTTGGGGATGTTTAAGTATTCTTCCTGCCAAATATTTTAATTTTTGCACCCAACTATGACTGTCAGCTCTTTTAAAACCTCTTATGAAACTGTTACCAGTTATGGCTTTTGGAATAATTCTTCAGCCATTAAACTCAATATTACCTAATTATTAATATTGGACTTGAGCATATAAATTAGTAACCAGTCCTTATACTGGGAACATAGTTTGGAACACTATGTACTACTATGAACACTATTTGCTTTTCCATGTAATTGGTGCCTTTTAGCACAGCCATAAAACCAAATTAAGACATAATTTTAAAAGTTTTACATCCGTAGGTTTAACAAGTGGATAAATCAAAAATTATAAACAGTCTTAGAGCAGCATGATGCTTTGAGTACAAAAATAAGGAAAGAAACCCCCAAATGTCCGAATCAGATCACATAAAAATAGTTATGTTGAAGTTTTAACATGCCAAGAGTAACACAGGCAATCAAGTTTCTCTCAGTTCCTAGTTTTCAGCCACCAGATTTACCCAACAACTTCTAAGCATTGCTGTGAGATTTAAACAAACAAACTTTCAGTATATTTCCTACTTAAGTCATTAAAGTACTGGGCATATATAGATCTGAGCACTTACTCTCTGGTGTTTTCAAGGGACTCTGAACTGACAAACGCAGCTCAAGAACCAGGAGGTTCTTCAGCAGAGAGAAGCTGTAATCATGATGCTCCTGGCTCCTTTCAAGGCTGCTCAGAACGCAGCATTCCCATGAAACATTCACAACAAATGTGCTGTTTGCAACACAAGGCGCCGTGTGGAACTACATTCAGCAAAACCCTTTTGAACTGAACACGCTCAAACCTGCTATTCTAAGCAGCAAAGAGCTCCCTGAGAAAAAATTTGTGGGTCTGCAGAAAAATAGTTGGAAATAGACTGAGAAGGCCTTACGAGGTCATCCAAGAGGTCTCTGTGCACCAAGGCATGATCAGCTGTTTCTACAATGTTGCTCACAAGATGTCTAAGCCCTTCTTAAATCTTCAGTTTTCACAATCTCTTCCAGTGCTTAAATAAAATATAAGGCTTTAATAGGATCTGAATGAATGACTTGTGCCTGAACTCCTGAGCTGTGAAGCCACACAGATCCAAAGCACTTACCTAAATCCTGACCTGATTAAAATTTACTAGATGTAAACAGCAGAAGTGAGTTATCATCTTAGACTTCTTCAGCTGTTCTCTCATAGCATATATTCAATACATTTTGCATATAATGTTAGAAATAGTACATGCAAGTATTAAAAAATCATTAATGCTTTTTTGAAAAATCAAGAAACTAAAACCATGAGTCTTTATTATTATGAAACATAAAATTACTGCAATTATTTATTTTACAAAAATTTTATTATTTCAGGTTCCATGAAGTCCATATAATTTATTCTGACTTTATTGACTAAGGTGACTTTGCTGAGTATTAAACAACAGGATGTTGAAACTTGCCTCTCCATAGACAATCAACCTCAGATAAAAGCCATTAACATGCAGATCACTCAGGTACAAAGCCAAACTTCCTTAAGTGAGGATACTTGGGCAACTTTAACTATGTGATTTCGTAAATCCTATCTACTTTACCACCTTCTTATCTAATATGACTCAAGAGTATAGTTTAACAATAATCAGTCCCCTTTCCTGCACAGCGAGGCTTTCCTTGGCACTGGCATTTGTTCAGCACAGTGCCAAGTCAGGTCAGAAAAGGAATCTAAAAAGCTCTGCAGCTCTCAGGGAGTTTTACTCTGAATTAACTCACCTTGAAGTCAAACAAGTGCCATGACATTATCCAAGATGCTGGACATACACTATCATAAAATCTTTGTCCTGGCCAACCACTTCCTTAGCTAAAACCAGCTCCAAGTCACATGCGCTCAGGAAATCAAAATACAAGAAAAGACAAAAAAAAGGACAGTTAAGTGAAAGTCTCCTTTAGTTCCCCAGCTGTGCGAGCAAATGGGTGGTAAATTATTATACTTCACACATCAATTCAACAGCTGTAGTAAAACAAAAAAGCCCCGTATCACCTTTTCTCTGTCCATCTGCTCCAAAGAGGAAGAAATACAAATGCAGAAATCACTCACTTCAATATATCCAACCATTGCTGCCCATTTGAAAATAAAGAAATTCCTTCTCTGCAGGAACACACAATCTTAAGAGTGACTCCAGCACCTGACAGTGAACACATTCTACCACCAAGACTGTGCTGGCACGAGAGGACACGAGCACCTCTCACCCCTCCTGGCCCCTGCAGTCCAGGCTCACTGACAGCCCCGGGCTCCAGCCGGAGGGACGGAGCACACACGGGAGGATGTGCCAGGCCCTTCCTCTGCCAGGGCAGCCCATGGCACAGCCAGGCTGCAATTCCTCGTGTCCTTGCAGACTCAGGCTCTCAGATACGAGTTGGTTTCTCAGAATATCTTTGCATAATAAATTACAAAGGTTGAAATTTAATACTGAAGTCAACTAAAGCATTATTCTTTTACACTTATTTTAG
This sequence comes from Pithys albifrons albifrons, assembly GCF_047495875.1. Classification (NCBI taxonomy): domain Eukaryota; kingdom Metazoa; phylum Chordata; class Aves; order Passeriformes; family Thamnophilidae; genus Pithys; species Pithys albifrons. Next base: position 7,314,085 of record NC_092458.1, on the reverse strand, counting down.
CATCTATTAATTTAATACATTCTGCTCAGAAGAGAGAATAAGCTACAGAACAACTTTACTATTTTCTAAAATTCAGGATTTCCGAGTTGCCTACATAACAAAAGTCAGCTGCAGGAAGACTGGAGGAGAAAGACTCTCTGTTAAGTTAAAAGCATTGTTTCACATGTAAATCTAAGTTCTAGCAGTAACTAATTTTGGCAAATATGTTATGTAAGGAATAATACAAACAATGTTCGTCATGGTCTCCTACATCCTGAAACCACCACCTTTTGAGTCTGCAGGAAAAGATGAATTTATTTTTCAAAGATATGTATTGTTGGACATTTAATATCACAATAAAATACCGTATCTTATGAATATAGATAAGTATATTTCAATAAATAATTGCTTGAAATTAAATTATTTTCATTTTATTTTAACATTTATTTAATTGAATGGAACCAGAAAAACTGTGTCAGGAAAAAGACCTAGACAAAAAATGTATTTATAAGATACATACTGATTTACAGACAATTGAATGGCTCCACTCAATAAATAAATTAATTAATAATTTTTTAAAATGGCAGGACATTTCCTCCAAAAAGAGTTAAGTGGAGCATTAACCATACCACAGGGGGATCCTTGCATCAAAGGCAACCTATGGTAACTCTAATTGATAAGAGTGAGCTATCAGTAACTTCTGTGGTCAGGTCACTGCAGTAGGTTCCCAGAAATCAGAGTTCACCTCCTAGTTCAAGAACAGACTCCATGAATGATGCTCGATGGGGTCACTGAGCTGCTGAGCCTTATTTTTCCCCTCTGTTACATAGGATTTTTCTCCCCTCTATTTCCAATGGGTGAGGCATTTAATCTTGTTTCAGGGAATAAGGAGAGAATGAGTAGCAGAGTATCACATATTCAAGCATATAGCACAGCAATTGTTGTAATCAACCACTTTAGCTTGTCTAAACTTAGAAATTCCCTGAAGAGATTCTAACTGACCGAGTTTTACTGAATTATTACAGTTTTACTGATTATTCCCTGCTTGAAAGTTACCGGGATAAAAAAAAAAAGGCAATCAGAAGATTTTACTCCTGCCTGAAAAAATGTTTAGAAGTTTCATTACTGGAATATGGCTATGAAGTACACTTGGGGAAAAAAAAACAAAAAAAAAACCCAAAACCAAAACACCTTCCCTGATCAAATGACACAGAAAAAACATGACCCCAAACCAGTTTCCTGAATGAGTTCTCAGAGGTGGTAGATCTGCCAACTGCCACGATCAGTCAACACAAAACTAGTATTTTTGATGTGCAGAAATAATTAAACGCCCACCTCAGTCTATGTATCATTGTGACTCTAAGGCAAGCATTTCAAATGACAAACAACTCCAGTTAGTGTGTCAGACCACAGTCAATGCAAACACAACAGACAAGCCTTTGAAAGTGTCAATCTGCTTTCATCTATTTTGTGTTGGGTGTCCCAGCTGGGGCAAGAAACTTTGCCCACGCTACAACAAACAAAACAACAACAAGATAAGAACTGCTGATGTCATAAGGAAACTAACAGAACAACCGAGGAAGTCAAACCCAACACCTCCACGAGGAAACCAAGAGCTGCAGAGTGCACACAACAGTGTATAAAGGTACTGAATTCAAGAGATTCATCTGCCTGCTCCTACCCCACCCAGCTGAACACAGGACATCAGCACCATGTCACGGAGTAGGACTGTGTTAACCTAAAAACAAAGCAGGTAAAATGATACCAATAAGGACATGAAAAAGCTGAAGAAAAACCACACTCCCCTCCCAAATACTTCATGTAGATAGTATGTTTCTCAGGAATATTTACATATATATAACATCTTTTATCTGTCTATCACGGCAGTTTGTAGAATACAGTGTATACTGCTTATTTAGATGAGAATTCTATTTCCAATTCCTGTTTTTAACCCAGTGGAAGAAAATGTCACCCCACAAACCAGCAAGAAACACATCAGAATGCGCTGCACTGACAGCAGGTATGTAGGAGGGGCGATAGCCAAGTGTTGCAGAGAATTCTGCCTATAGTGGAGAGACAGCAAATAGTCTTCAAAATCCACACAAACCAGTCAGTCTATTTAGGTAATTCCACTTCGGCTTTGAATTATTTACCTGTGTTTGCTATACCAAATGTAAATACAGCCTTTGTTCCTGTGGAACACAAGTACAGCCCTGATTATACACACTAGTACAGAATGTGGAGAGACAATTGCAGCTACAGGCTCATGGCTACAAGTGGCAAGACATCTGATAAATTTCACATTCCAGGCCAGAAGTATATATTGACATAGAGAATGTCACACTGACATCAGAATGAAATTACAAAGCAAAATTTAAACTATACCCGTTTCTTTAAAGCATCAGTATGACTGTTACATGCTCGGGGTTCATCTCACACAAGGTTCAAATAACTCTGCATACAGAATACAAACCAGGAAATCTGTGAAGGGAGATTCATTCATACCACCTATTTAGACACCTAAACAGGTGACCATAAATCCTTTCAAGAGCAGTGGAAAAAAATGAACTTTCTCCACAGCCAATTTAGAGCACCTAAATTAAAACTCCTAAAGATAGCTGTCACAAACACTTCCAAGAAAGTCTAGCAAATGGCATCTCCTTATGATGGCCAGCTCTTTCAGCATAGTGGTGTCCAAAATTTGGCTGCCATAACTGTATTCATTCTACTACAGTTGATGTTAATACACACAGCTGGGAGTATATACAGACCAAATACAAACTCAAATCATCAATGGTTAATTTGCTTGAAAGCAGATAACTTGAAGTAACAGGCATATTCTCACCATGAAAAACAAACCTATGCTTGTTTTGAATCTTGAAGAGACCCAGAGTCAGCAAGAGACAACATCATTTTACAGGCTTTAAAGGTGTTGTGATTTAAAACAGGGAGCTTTAAAATCAAAACCACACATCATACAGACAAAATATTTTAAAAATGGTGTAACAACTAAACACGTTGAAAAAGCTGTCAGAGATGCCATGTGGATCACTGACTTGCACCCGTAGAAACAGAATTATCTCTGAAAACTATAAAGTCGTATTTTATCTAAAAGTGCATTATTTCTTAAGAAAGACCACATTCTACACTTTTGCTGTCTTGCACACCTAAGTTATGGCAGTTGTTTGTGGTTAACTACACTTCCAAAGTAAAGCTACTGAAGGGTATTCCAGCCTTCCTCCTAAACTTGCTCACACAACACAGATCATCATCTCCTTGGTGGTGTAACTATAAATACAGGACTGCACTGGGAAACAAATAAAAAATAAATCCAATTAAAAACTCAATGAGTTGTTAAGACAAGGAAAGCATCTCAGCTGAATTTTAAAGCTCAATAATTTATAATTCCATATGGATAATGCAGTTTTACAAGAAGTGTGTCAGCAAATCTGAGAGGTTAGTGGAAACTTCACTCAGTGTTACAGCTAAAGATCTTATTAGTACCAAACTATAACTGAAATCACAATGAGTTTCCAAATGAAGGTAAAAAGTATTCTTGTCCAAGGATACTCTTGCAGGACAGGGTCTGTAATTAGGATATTGCTATGCTACACATAAACGTGACTCACACAAATAAAAAATCTAAGTTATGTATTTAGGTCGTTTGTTTATGTATTTGGCCTCAATTTACCTATTTTTACTGAAGCAGCTTTTCTTGAAGACTCGTTTCAGGTAAGCAACCTTTCTAAGTCTAACTTTTTCCTTTTGAGCATTATCTGAACAGCTTTTACAGGTGCAGCCTGGTCTTTTAAAGAACTGAGTGTTTATTCTAGACTAGAGTCTTAGAGGGCAAATCTGTCAGCTCATTACCATGTCATGTTTTTTTAGTGGTTCTAGACGGTTTTTTGTGATAAACTACTGTAGATTCATGTCGATTTAAGCGTTTAACTATTTTTTTTAGGAACTGGCAAAAATACACTTGTTTCAAGACGTTCATGACAGCAGTTTAAAAACAAATCACATCTGAAATACGCTAAAACAAGTAACAAAGTATAATAAGACACATACACACATTTCAGACGACAATGTTTTTTGCTACCGATCCAGCACATTTGCTGTTACTGAAGTCACACGGTGTGCATGCATTGATCACGGAGGACTAAAGCAACAGTTAAGATCTTTTCTCTAAATGGTAAGTTTAAGTGATCTCTCCTATCACCTTGTGCCCCACCTTCAAGCATCATAGCACTACTGCAGTTACTCCCTATTTAAAAACAATCATCCAAGATCATCACTTCAGAAGTCAGTGAACAATGAGAAAGAATTTAAAAGTAACTACAGTAATTGGCAAAAATTTAAGACATATCTGCCTGCCAGATCTGAACTGCAGGTTCTTCTGACCTCCCGAGATACAGTCACTTTAAAAAGAAGGATGACAAGACAAACATCAAAAGGACAAATACCGATACTGCAGAAACTCTGCATTGGTCTCTGTTTCCTTCGCTCACTAAGGAAGGAGCGAGTCCTAACCTTGCGACTCATTGTTGTGAGCTGGCCTGAGAACACCGTTCAAGATCAGCATCACTTGAAGCAGCCTGGCTGCGGATCAGCTGGAGCCGATTCAGGTAGAAGCTGCACTGTCAGAGGAAGCCTTTTCTTTCCAGATGGGAGTCTGGTCGCAAACTAGCACACGCCTTGTGGGCTACGAGGAACTCACGGAGCAAGCACAACTGACTGTGTAGGTGTAGTGTTTACATAGATCCGAACCAACACAGTAGTAGGAAAAAAATTAACATAACTGAAGTCTTCTATGGCCTCGGACGCAAGTGGCTCTAATTTCCAGCCGCTCTCATTATCCCAGCCTAGGAAAGCTGACACGCGTCCTGTCTAACAAGAGCAGGCGCTCAACACGAACGCCCCGCTACCGCCAGCGGGAAACCCACACTGCGCGGCACCTCGGGGATGTTCCCAGCAATGCCGCCGAGCACAGAGCTGCACTCGTGCGGAACGTCCTCGCGGTTTCCCAAACGCTTGCGAAAGTGCCGGCAACCCCATCCTGCCGAAATAAGGGGGCAGCGGCACCGGGCGGGGACGGCCCTGCCCGCCGCAGGGGAGCGGCGGCACGGCGGGGACACCGGGCACGGCCCGGGGAGGGGGGGGACGACAGGCATGGCCTGGGGGGCGAAGACACCGGGCACGGCCCCCCAGCCCACCCTGGGCCGCAGAGGCGGCGGGGCCGCCCCAGGAAGGGGAACTCGCCGTGACAGTAACCAGACACCGCTCTGGAACAAAAGCGCCCGAGCCGGCGGCCGCCGCGGAGGCAGGTTACTCCTTCCCGGGAAAGGGGGCGGAAGGGGAGGGAGTGCGCCGGGAGCAGCCCGGTCCCGGGAAAACACGCCCCGAGCCCCGGCGCGGGCGGGCGGGGAGCGCCGGCCAGTGCCGGCCTGAGTCGGTGCCCCGCGGAGGAGAAAGGCGCGCAGGGGCCGTCGCTCGCCCTGCACTGCCCGCCCGGTCCCCCCGCGGCGCCGCTGCCCCCACTGCCCGCCCCGACACCCGCGGGGGGAAATTCTGCCCGAACCCCGAGCGACGGCAGCAGCGGCAGCCCCGGTCCCGTCCCCTCCTCACAACTTTCCCCACAGCACCCCCCCGTACCTCGGTGCAGCTCTCGGCCGCGCTCTCCACAGCCATCTTCTGCCACGGGTCCGGCAGCTGCGCCAGGGGCATCTTCCCCGCCTGGCTCTCGCAGCCTCCGCGCTCCGCGTTCCCGCTCCCCGGCGGGGGCGGCGAGGCAGGCGGCGAGCGCTGCGGCGGTCGTAGCACACCCCAGCTGGCTCCGGCGGCGGCTCCGGCGGCGACTGCTGCTCCTCCTGCCGCCGCCGCGCTGCGATCGGCCCTCCCCGCGCCCTCCCGCCGGGCGGGGCCGCGCCGCCGCCACCGCCCTCCCCCGGCCCCGGCCCCGCCGCCTTCCGCCGCGACATGGCGGCCGCTCGGCCGCGCCTGCGCCCGCCGGTGCTGCCCCACGCGGGGCTCGGCACCGGGACACCCTGGGGGGCTGTGGGCCCAGAGGCGCCGCAGCGAGCGCCGAGCCGGGCTGGGCTGCCGAGAGGGGCTGCGGGAACCACCCCGGGCCGGGCCGCCGAGAGGAGCAGCGAGAATCGCCCCGGGCTGGGCCGGGCTGCCGAGAGGGGCTTGCGGGAACCCCCCGGGCCGGGCCGGTGGGAGCGGGAGACACGGAGGGTCTGTTTGCGTAAACAGAAGTGCGGATAGAAGAAGTCGGGAGGCGGGTGGGATGTGGTGCCCGTGTAGGGAGGGTATCGTTAGGCAACGACGAAAGGGAATTAGGGTGTAGGAATTTGGTTTTGTAGCAATATCACTTAAATGTAGTTTGAGTGCATGAGTAGGAGTTGCCTCAAAGAAGGAAAGTCGTACTTCCACAAGCCAAGAGACATGAAAATAAAGCCGTCAAAAAAACCCCAACCCCACAGGTTCTGAAATCAGCCCTTATTTTACCTTTTGTCCCCAGCTGCTGGCTAGTACACAAACAGCTGACTTACACATATGCTGAGACTGAGAATGTATACGGCGTTACTGGTTCTCTTAAAATGTTAAGCACTGTAATAAACACCCATCCCGTAGCAACATCAGCTGATGCTGAAGAGTCGCTGAAACGTTAGACCAGCAGCCGAAGGTGGGTGGGCGCCGGTGTCAGGCTTCTTGCTCTCGGAGCCAAACTTCCCACAACTGTTTTAGAAGGCCACTTATTTTCCACAGCCCCCACTGTCCCAAAGCATTTCTAGATTTTGACAAGTCACATGCTTCATTCCATCCTTGAAAACAGTTAACATTCTTTAAATATTTGTTGGGTAGGGGTTTTTTTGAGTGGGAGGAATGACAAGAGCACTAGTAATTAAAAATGTGTGCGTGCGTGCACACATCGCTGTGGTGAACATGGGTCACTTCTGTTTCTGCTTTGTAGCATTTTTGATCCTGCTTTATATTCGTGTAAGCATAAATACCTATCTAGTAGTGGATAGGCAGTTGCTCATGATGAATCAGACTTCAGCTGGTCCTACAGAGACTTCCATATCTGCAGTAAAAGGTCATAGTTGATAACTTGAAGCCATCACCACTGCCAGGAGAAGCAGCTGTGCCCCCCCCTTGTTCACTGCAGTTATGTCTGGCCCTTGCATCAGCCTCTCTTTTGAAGTGATGCAATTGCTTGTGCCTCCATGTGGTTAGACCAGGGAATAGATTACATCAAAATTAACCCTACCTTTTTACCTTCTATTGTCCTAAAAAAACCCCTCACCAACCATCCTTATTAAAGGTTGAAGAGCGGTCGGAACTACTTCCTTCAAACAAGATCAAATTGTGGATCTTTGGCTGGTTATTGGTGTGAAATTTAGAACAAGGCAATAGAAAACAGATAACTCAGTGGTGCTTGGCAGCCTTTATGCATAATGTTAATAAAAAGGAATAAGTTTTTGTAGCCTGATCAGCACCAGGTCACTTCAGTCTCAACTTGGCTGCTGGAATGTTGAACAGAAAACTCATTTTTACAGGAGTTGTACATTATGTGTTTGACACACAAATCAGGACATTTAAAAACATTCTTTATGTTAAAATCCATGATGTTAAATAAAAGTTACCTTCCATCGCTCTGGAAATAAGAGTTTCTATTCCCTCACGGGGATAATTTTCTTGACTTTATCAAAGCTCATGCATTTATTCCTGCGTTAACTACGCAGTCAAGTATGTACATCTGAGATGTGTCATTAGCCAGAAGAACCTGAGCAGCTGAAAGGTGGTAATCACAGCAGGAAGACTACTCCAAACTTAACCTTCCATTTTACGTAGTTCAACAAGTTCCTCTTTATAAAAGACTTCCTGCCTCTAAATACAAACCTCCATGATCTCCTCTTTTCCTTTTATAGTTGTCTAGTTCTTTCTTGACATAGGAACATATTCTAAATTAATTGTTTATAATAAAAAAATCTTGTTTAGAAGGAGAGTGGACATCATATTTTGTTAGTGTCTCTAAATTTTTTACGCTGGTCATCTTTTGTCCTTCCCTGTATCCTACAAATCCAGAATAAAGCAAGGGAAAAGATCTTACCCACTAGTGAATAAGAGGGCTGTAAACAATAGGAATCTGACCTTTTCTCAGGCGCTGAGGTACTGAGTGTAGAAGTGTGCCTTTTTATTGTTCAGGGGTTCGAGTATTATCACACCACATATTTTAAGTTTTATATAGGAGAAAGCTGCATCAGGATTTTAATAGGGGCTACTATGCGAGAACAGACTTCAGGGCAAGAAAATCATCTGGAAATTGTCTCCACGGGGAAGACAAACATCAGTTAATCTCTGGGAGATGCAGGGGATTTTGACTTTCAGATTCTGCTAAGCTCAGAGTTGGATCATCCTCCCAGCAAGAGGTAAGATGCTGAAGATATTTTGCCTGAAGACAGTAGCTCCTGTTTTTGATTCCTTTTGTCTCTGGCCAAAGCAAGGTAATGCTTTCACCTGTGGCAGCAGACTCTCTCCTCTTACCCGCTTTCCCTCTAGGCACAGCCATCTCTCCTTCACTGTAGTCACTGCTGATGCCTGTCTGTCACCAGACTCGGTCGTGGGGGTTGATTTCACCTTTGCATAAGTGGTTGAAATCTTATTGTATCCACACAGATGTTTTACATGTTTTGCATGTAAGCCAAAATTTGATCACGTTGGTTAGGAAAAGGGTAGCATCTGGCACTGAAATGGCAGTGCTGTATAAAATCCCATTAACCTGTCATATGAATTAGGTGGGTGTCACATGCTCCACCTTTTTTTTTTTTATTCTTACTTCTAACAAATCTCACTAAAATGTCACCCGATTGCAAGGGAGACATCAATTTAATAGGACTTACCTGTTTTTCCCCACAGAAGGCACCTTGATATGGTGTGGCAGAAATTAGGGGAGGTCCCGTATGGTTGATGGCATCTAATGCTTTGCCTGGCTTTGAAGTAGTACTTACTTACCCTTTGCAGTTAAGGCAAAATAAATCACAGAGTTAGTAAATCACCATAGTCATGCACACAAAAAATCCGTATAAACCAGAATTAGTTTGCTAATATTGCTATCAGAATAGTATTTGGGAACTTGAACTTGCATTTTTAAAATACACAAGAAAGGGGTGAAAAAAACAAAGGAAACCATGGCAACAAAACTCACAATCTCACACTCTTCTAGAAGGTCCAGTAGTATATTAGGTGAGAATTATAATGCTGTATCTTCTGAATAGAATATGAAATAGTAAATGCAGTGCAAAAGTGTGAAATTTCACATCAAGTGTTACAACCATAATACTGAAGTATATCATTTTAATTTAATGCGTAGGAAACTAAATAGAAGGTACTGTCCAAATTTACATGGGAAAACTTCCGAGAAGTTTAAAAAATCAATACAATTTATTTATATAGCTAGTAGACAAAGAGACTCTCTTACTCTCAAGATACCTGGATTCAATTCCTAACAGATCACAAAAGACAGTTGTGCAATTTAGTCAGTCACTTCTTATAGATGAGATTCAACTAAGGATACTTAGTCTTTCTTCCTGATGTTTTCAAAAGTGTGAAGAGGCCTCGACTGGAGAAGTGTAAATACCTCCTGCCAAAATAAAATCTTAGGCTAATTAGAATTGGTTGCTCTGTGCTTTAGTTGCAAACACAAAGAACATCTTAACCTCACTGGGATATTGAAAGGATGGTTTCATTGATGTTTGGAAAGCTGACAAAGACCAGGGAAAGAGAGTCAAAGTGCTGCAAGAAGTTTCCAGATGGTGTGAGTTGTTATAGCAGAGACACCAGAAGGATTTGCTGTATGAGCCAGGGTTGGAGAGAGTTATAATCAATAATTATAAAGGGAAGAACAGAAGTGAATGTCTAGCATGTATTAAGAGTTAACCTGACCTTTCAAACATCTGCTGGAGGGTGCTTTCACCATTACAGGCCCCTGGATGATGGAATCCTACAGGAATGCAAACATTTCCTGTATTTTCCTGTGGCAGGCTCTTCTTTGAAGTTCTAATCCTGCAAGTGTAGTAGTAGATGTGAGAATGACAATAAGAATACTTTTAAATCCTATGAAAATCAGAGATACAGTGTCTGACTCACTACTTACAGCTTTTCTGGATATATGTGTGTTTACCTAAAATTGCACTGAAAGGGTAAAGCACAAGGCATCAAGCTCGATGGTGCTACTTCTCTGAAGTTTTATCTGTGGTCAATATGCTAACAGGAAATAATTGTGCCTGTGGTTTCTACATCCTGAGTGGAAATCTGGAATTCAATAAAATACAGTCTCATTACAGCATACCTGTCTCCAACATATGTTCTGATTTTAGCGTCTCTGTACATACAGATAGCTCAGATTTATCTTCTGAATGACAAAGCTTATCCTGTTCACCACAGAGTATGAGAAACCTTTCACTGAGCTTTGAAATCTTACATGGAAACCTGCTATCAAATACTGAATACAAGATGTTACCCCATTGCAGTGGAACATTGAGAGGCAGGTTAGAATTTCAGACTGGGATATTTTGCGACAAAAAGGAAATAACAGAGTATGAACAAGGATCAGTCTTTGAAGGTTACAGTTCTTCTGGGTTAAATATGATGGAAGATAGCTGTTCACAAAAAAAAAAAGAGAAAAAAAGACACAAAGGTGTTAGAGGTAGAATACGATATTATATTATACAAGGTAATATAGCAATAAAAACTTGTCAGCTTCACAAGTCACTGCTATAAACATACCAGGTCTAGAGGAAGCCATAGAATTACACATACCCTACCTCCCCCAGACATAGGAGTTTAAGGGTCACATACCTTTTTATTGTTATCAAATTAGGTCTGATGTAAAGAGCCTACTGACAAGCAAAGCCTATTTTATCTCACTTTTTCTGGGATTTAACTTTACTATCTAAATTTTCTGATTTTATATCTTCACTATTAAGTAGTTTTAATGTCCTCACCCATCTCTTGATCTCTGAAAGTGATCGGCCCAATCATCTACTCTAACAATCACCTACTCTTCACTTCTTTTTATAGATTATCCAGCATCTTGTAGCCAAGCATCCCTTTTAAATCTAGAAAGCTTTACTTTCTCTTTACTGATCCTTAGTTATACTGAACCGGATTCTCCTGACTGAGCTAACAGTTGCCCTTTATCCTGCTTGACAACTGACCTGATGCTCATTCCCAGCAGTCTGCTGATATTTTCTAAAATACCTGCTGTTCAAATGATCATACCTAAAAATGCAGTTTGATACCTTTATGGGTTTCAAAGATCCACGTGTTCTCTCAAGACAGTTCACTTGCTTTTCCTTCAGCATCTCACATTTGTGCTTTGACTTGTTCCCTACAGACAACGAAGCAGTGTCATTCAGAGAGAGGTCTAGGTATGTGATCATGTCCAAAAATGTTCTCCAGTGATCAATAAAATGTGTTATATCATCAGATGTAAATCAATAAGGATCATAATTGTGCATGTTGTGCAACAGGCTGTATATGTAGTATTTTCCCCAGCTCCCTGTGTGATGTTTGTTGTTCCAGTGCAAGTGGGGAATTCCTGGCGTGAGCCCTGGCCCCCTTCGTAATTCAGTTATGTGATGGATTCACACTCCTATGTGTTGTTGATATAAGAAAAAGGCACTTCACTGATGATTGACTTACCCTGAAGTATTCTTTCAGCACTCAGTATGACCTGGGGGTTAGCAAACTCCAAAGCATACTGGCACCCTTCCTTGTGTCCCACAGGTGAGTTACTGGTGGAAAGGTGCCTACTCTAAATTCAGGTATTTTAGATCCCCAGAATCATTTCAGCATCATGTGATGACAGAGTTCTACAATGAGTGCACATTTCTATCCCCCAAAGTCAGCGCTTACTGAAGGGAAGCATGAATGTGAGGGAAGGCAGCTCATTATCTGGAAGCAGTGAAGAGAAACATGTTAGATAAAGCACATCCAGTCCCCTCATGAGTATCTCACTCTGTCCTGGCTGTGTTGACTGACTTTGTCCTATTTGATGGAGCAAAGACATCCTCAAGGCCTTCCTCCAGAGTCACACCCTTGCCCAAAGGAGTAGCAGGATGAGGAGGCAGCAACATTTATCCAGTATTGCAGAGCAGCTGAAGGCTATGTTAAGATGTGGTCCCATATTTAGAACTTTGGTGTTTCAAAATGTGACAGAAACTGTAAAGTCTGTGCTCTGTGAGCTGTCACAGGTTCTGGGCTGTGGTGTGCTTAAGCTAAGAAGGTGTATGGACTTGACCTACTACTAGATCAGGCAAGATACTGTAGGTCATTCTCCAGTAAGTGCAACGGAAGGTAGTGTAAGATGTAGGATGAAATGAAAAGAGGATGCTGAGAGTAGAAGATGGCTCTTTAAACAAGGAAGAGGAAAAAGAGCAGAACAATTTTAAAGAGCATATAAGCAGCAGTTGTGTCTTGGAAGTGAATAAATAGCCTGTTAATCCTATATAAGAATTTTTGTGTCAATATTTAGTGAATCACAGGAAATGGTAAAGACTGTTGTGTTAACTGTGACAAGCCATAGAGATGCTCTAAACATTTTTAGAAATCTGCCAATATTTTCTTTTTTTAAAGTCACTTGATACAAGATTAATGAAACAAACAACCATTCAATATCTCATTAAATCCATTGCAACTGGATAAAATTTCAAGTGGGTTCAGCTAACTGCTTGCAGTGTGAAATAAATGTTCAGCTCATGGGTGGACCTACAAGTCCGCAGGCAGTAGAAAGGATTAGATAAGTTGTCAGGATCATATTCCTCCTCTACTGATTCACTTTCAGCAAAACTGAAACTTTGTCTGACTTCAAAGAAGCTATTTTAAATATCACAATTTTCAGGAAGGAATGACGTTATTTTGTCTGCTTCACAGAGTCAATGTTCTTCTGCTGCGCACAAACAAGCTGCTTGCCCTAGTTGAACAAAAGCTATCATGAGGGCTTTGATCAGTGTTGACAGGGTTCCTGCAGCATTTCAGCATCTCATTCCTTTTTGCTTTCTAGAACCATTACTAATGATGTTGGTTAAGAGAGAGTGTAACTTGCATTAAGATGATCATCTCCAGAGAGTGCTGAATCTGTCTGTTGCAAGGATTCCTTAATTATTAATTTCATTGCTACAGATTTTTTTGGTTTGCTAGTTTCTCAGGACAAAGAGCTTCTTTATTAGCTCTGTGAAGTACCACTCATCTGTATGACAAAATTTGTGCCCTTTAGTCTATAGAAACATCTTTTACATTAGTGATACATCAATGCTCTTGTTTAAAGGGTGACATTCCACACTGGGTTTATTTTTTCTTGTAGACAAGGAGGAAATATGTCATTAATTTCCTTCCAGCCAGCTCTGACTGCCTTTTTCAGTCCTCTTAAACCTCTGTACGATTCTTCCTCTACATTTTGTCTTCTGAAGACAGACCTGGTTCTCTTTACTTCATTCCTGGGTTTCTTTCAAGGTATTCTTGTGTTTGTTTCAAGGTGTTCTTCATCCTTCTCATGCAGCTTGAAGCTGGCACTTGGCAGAAGATTTCCAGCTTTCCCTGCAATATGTTGAGTGGATCTGAGGTGTCCACCCACCTCATGTACATATATTTCCTCACCACAACTCCTCTTTCCTGACTATTCATCATTATTTAAAATTAATTCTCTATTTTATGCTGTGCATCTAAAACTTTGCTTCCTCTTTTTACACCTAAACCCTTTCTCTTAATAATTTTGCACTTGCCATACAAGAAACCAACCTCTCTAATCCTCCTTGTCAAGTCATCAGCTCCTCATTAAATCAGGTACCTTCAGGAACTGCGTATTTGCAATACAGCATTTCCTTCCTGTCTGTTGCCACTGCCAGGGGTTGCAGTCCCGTCAGTGCAAAGTTCTTATCACCTTGTCTCATCACTCACTGATAAAGCCAGGGTGCTCCCATCTTTCTCGACATTTCCACACTTTCGCTTCTTTCTGCTTCTTAGCCAGGTTCATCTATGTGGCTTAGTGGAACTCTGTCTTGGCTTATTTCACTTTTCTCCTTTTCTCCTTTACCTTGTTCATGGGCCTGTATACTTATGCATCTCCTTTTCTACTGCTTCTCAGCCTCATGCATTTTTTATGTCACTCTGTGCTTCAGGCTTCTCATGAAGAAAGCCTTGCTCTTCCACAAATCCCCTCGAGTCTTCTTGTATCCACCTTAATAGTGTCTCTCAGCCGCTGTCCCAGAAAGTCTTTTTTTTCCAAGTTAGAAAACTCTTCAAAGCACAGTTTTTGTACTGTCAAAAAGTGGAAGCTTTTCCACCTCCACTTTGAAAATAAACAGTGCAGTTAGTTGAGAGGGGCATTTTTGCAGATGTGGAGCCACATTCTATACTGTTCTGTGGGGCTCACAGGTTGGGCATCTGAAGACTGGCAGACTTCATATAAGGACATTTTCAATATTTTGGCAAGTTGTTTAAACTTTAGGTGTAATTCTAAAGTATAAACTCTTTCTTGTTTTATTTAGGTGCAACTCTGAAGTATAAACTCCTCCCTGTTTTATTTAAGTGCAATTCTAAAGTATTTGGAGGACTTGTTACCACTTCATACAAGGCTAAAATTGCTGTTAACCTTATATGTTGGTGCTCCCTAAAGAAAGAAAACAAATTTATTCAGTTATAAGCCTTTGAAAAATACATATATACTTTTAAACACAGAATGACAATAACAAAAAACACCTCATTTGAGGGAGTGGGTGCAAAGAAAATATATTAGGAGTCGGCATGAGTAAAAAGGTAAGCTTCCCTTTCTCTCTTTTATGCTTCTCCTTTACCAGTGCTGTAGAGTCTGAAAATAACTCAGCTCTCAGTGATGTCATCACCATTAGAGGAATGCTGTCAGCTCAATTTGTTTTCTGACTTCAGTAAGGGAAATAGAATCTGACTGCTGACTCACTTGTTAGGTCCGAAGTAAGTAGTTATGCTTATTTCATCTATTTCAGCCATGAGTTTGGGTCTTTAAATATCCACCTCCTTTGTGGCAGGTACGGGTACTCCTATTCTTAAAGGAAAAAGGAAATGAAGAGTCTTTAATAACTCTGCACTTTGTTATCACAGAGATGTTGTCTAAAGTAGGAATATGTAAGATTTTTGAAGAGTTGTCCTGCTGAATAGTTTTCTTCTTCTATACTAGGAAAGTGTTGGTCTAGTTGTTGATTGTCTGGGGTTGTTGAGTTGTTACCTTCACGTCATCCTCAGCAGCTGACACAGTGGTGTCAGCAAGCAATGGTCTGGCTGCAGATCCTCTGTTCAGAGGCTTTTAATTTTTCCTTCCTGGCCTGCTCCATAATGTCTCTGCATCATCATCACCATCCTGGCTAGGCTTTGTGAACGGAGATTTGGGAAGGGCACTACCCACGCTTGCTGCAAGCTGCTGGTGGCTAAAAAGGCCGATATGGGATAGGCAGGTCCGGTCACAAAAGGCACAGTGGAACGTCTCCTTTGGCGATATTGGCGAGGAACGGTTCTTTTTGCGTTGTCTTTTCTCCTTGATGCTGACTGTGTGTGTGTTCTCAAAGGAAGCAGCAGCTTCGTGAATGGTGTGTCTCCGTGAATCCCGATTGGAGGCCAGAGTGGGCCACTGGTGGCCGTCAATATGGCCAAGGCTGAGGTAATGTCTCTGCAAGCTGAAATGAAGAAGTCTTGTAGAAAATCAATGTGCAAATAGACCCTATTTTCCCCATTTTATTATCTTTTGTTTTCCATGAACTCCAAGGTTGGGCAGATTTGCTCTTGCCCACAAAGAATATTTTTTTGATGTCTATGTGACATATTTTATGTACATTTTGAAAAAAAATTAAACTTACACTTTAGTTTAGAGTGGCAAAATACCAGCAAATGGAGGTTTTTCCTAACAGCATACTTTTTTGGCTTTCCTTCTGTATTTAAGTACCCAGGGGCCAGATACTCTGCTGGCAGAACATGAGAGGGGCTCTAGGGTTTTTGACCACTTTGCATCTTCCAGGGATTTAAAGCTTTGGGTGCCACTGGCTCCACTAAGTAAAAGGAAGTAGTGTCCATAATCGAAAGATAAGGTATTTTTGAATGCAATGAATGGCTCTAAATATTCATGGCAAGGAAGAACACAGACATGAAATAAGCAAAAATATACAAATTATTTCAGTTGTGTGGTTTTTCTAAGGATGTTTAAGTAGCATTGCCTTAGTTTCAATTTATTTTTCTATAAATCTTTGAGGTTATTTCATATCAGATGGAATCTGATTTTCTGCCATTAGCTTGTTTGTTTTTACGTCCTCCTTCTAGAGTGTAGGTTGGAACCTACTCCTTGCTGGTTTTTCACCCTTTTGTTAGGATGCAGGAGAAAAACATATTGTCGTATTTCTAAATTCTCATGGACTCAGTGAATCCTTTTTTATTTGTCATATTTTTAATCATGTCTGGGCACTTCTGTAGGAAAAATCAAGGAATTCTATAAATTGATGTCACAGCCACATTAACAGTACAATAGAATCACAGAATCACAGAATGGCTGTGGTTGGAAGGGACAGCAGTGGGGTCACCTGGTCCAACACACCTGCTGAAGCAGGTTCACCCAGAGCTGGCAGCACAGGATTGCACCCAGGCAGGTTTTGAGTATCTGCAGAGCAGGAGACATTCCAGTGCTTTGTCACTCATGGTAAAAGTCAAGGCAGAGAATACACCCTGCTTTTCCCTCATCTACCTGGCTAGTCATGCTCTCATGGAAGGATATCAGTAGTGTGGTCAAGTGTGTTTTCCCCTTGGTGAATCCACCCTTTCATAACTCTTTCCCCAGAGATTAATTTCAATTGTAGGATGCATTTTCTCATAAAGAAAAACTGAAAACCAGTGGCAACATTTAATTTAAATATGAGGTACATGGAAAGATAATCCCTTCCAACTCTGAATATTCTGTGACTGTGATTCTGCAATGTACTAGCACAGAAAAACAATAAGTAGAATTATTTTCCCACTGAAACCATAGACATAATTCAAATAAATATCTGCAGGAGCAAAACTTGAACTAGCTTTTAAATCTTCTTTTAAAATGGCACAGTCCATCCAGTCCTAGAGGATTGCTGCATAGCATCCTTCAATTTAGGAGCTGTCAAAAGAGCTTTCTAGTATAACACCATGCATTTAAAAGACATCTCTATACTCAGAATCAGATGTTGTCTCTAATACTGAAGACTATGGTGGTTTGCTGTAGGAATCCTTCTAGGGTGCACTACGAGCTAAAGTGTTTATATTTTTGGCTTAAATGTGCTACACTAATACACTCAGTTTCTGTGAAAACATTTAAGTATTTATTTTTCAGCCTGTAATAATTAATGAAGATTAATGAATAGTTCCTTTTGCTCATGGACTGGTGAAAAACTTTAACTTAGGGAACCAAAATTTCCATGCTTCAGGGGCTTTGTCTTTAACAAGACCAGCAGGGACTTCATCTTACATTCCCCAGTGGCATCTAAAAGGTTCATGCTTAGTCTTGCTTTTTAACTTTGCATACAGTTTGGTGAACTCTTCACATAAACTGCTCTGCATCCTATAAAATGGCTTATACTTGTGGCTTTAGAAAGGCAAAGACCATTAAAATCTCATGGAAGTTTTATCTGACAAGGAAGAGAATAAACTTCAGATAGATATTTCAGGGTCTGGCTCAGAGAAACCTCGAGTAAATCCTTCTTCACTGTTACTACTGGCAGTTACTGAGCTTGTTAAACAGGGTGAAGGAGATCTTAGCTAAAGAAACAATATCTGGAAAATAAAAAATTATAGAAATAATAAGTAAACAGCATTGCGAGATTTAGGAATTCAGCCTTATTGATTGATAGGTGGGTTTAAATAGTTCAAAACCATAAGCTTTAGCACTTGTCTACCATAACATTTTTCTGTTTTGTGTTTGGTGATGTTTAAAATAGCGTAATAACGGGGTTGAATGTCATGCCTCCATAGGGATGTGTTCAAACTGAGCATCTACGTCTACAGACTGGAGGAACATAAAGGTCACCAAAGCAATTTCGGTGTTTGATATTGTGTTCATTAGCTAATGGGCATGTGGAATACAATGGAAGTGAAGAAACTATGGAAGAAAAATTCTCATTGTCTTATACATGGCGTAATTTTGCCTTAGAAAGCAGAGTAAAGCCCAAATTTTCTGAGGGTAATATCTCAGAGGCCATTAAATAAGCTGTGTATTTGTTTCATCCATTGATTCCTAACACATCTGCCAATTTGTCCTATTGCTTCTGTCTCATGGGTTAACCATTTTTATGAGCAATATACAAAATAGTACCTGGGCAGCAACTGATCTGCAGGCATTATACTTGTCAGCAAAGGAAAAAAATATTACAGAAACCAGCACAAGTTCAGCAAAAGGTAGTTCAGCTTGACTTTTTAGCTGGAGGAAGAAGCCAATACTGGTGTTAATTACACGCCTTTAAAAATGCAAATCTTCATTACAGCTATTGTTGCCAATTCAAAATCAGTTAGATTTACTGTCTATCACAATTCCTAGCTGCAAGTGCCTCTGTACAAAAGGCTGCAATCAAGGACTTGCCAAAATTAAATAGATGTGTGCACTGATGTGCTTATTATAGCATTTATGATGCATTAAGTGCCAGGTGGATGCATGGACTATGAGCACCTATAAAATACTGAGAAATCCCAGCATTATGAGTTTGTATTGTTTTGTGAAACATATCTAATGCCCTGTTTCTCAGAGGCATTAAGACAGCACACTTCCAAAAATTCCTCTAGTATGGAGAGACAGGTTTTATTAACGTTGAAAAATGCTGGTTCTTGTAACGTGTCTGTAGCGCATTTTTATGGTAATGCAACTAAACTTCACTGTCTGAAAATTGTAAAGTAGAATGCAGCAATTATCACTGGCAATTTTGTAATACTGAGATGTGCTGTTAACTCCTAACAGTCTTTAAAACCTTCAAGCCATAGAAAGATGGATACACATGTAGCATATTTGTAGTTGTATAAAGCATCACTGCCTGAAGATGAACTTGAAAATGTGAGGAAAAATGACAGTCACTTGAAATCAAGCTTAGGATTGTATCTGGAAGAGGCTTTTTGCACTCAGACTGCACTTTCTCAAGTGGAAAAATAAATGATTTTTCTTGTGACCAAGCTTCTACCAAGCTTCTTGACCTGCTGAGCAGCCACTGGCAGGGGCCATATCTCAGGCTGCTACTCTCATATACTTCTCACCACACCAATCCCTGTCCCTAGGGCAATGAAGATTTGAGACAAAAGACCCAAGCTGACAGAATTCTCTTTTCTTGCGCAGAATCAGTGTTGTACAAAGCAATTATGCAGTCACTTTAAGGACTTGCTGTGAGTCCTTCAGCATAGTGCCACACAGCTTGACCTCTAATTTTGAACATTTATTGGCCCAAAACGCAAGAGTTGCTCCTCCTTTCTTCACTCAGCCATGCATTAGGTGGCAGGGCAGCATATACCCATCTGCCTTCCAGCACAGCACACCTTAAAGAGAGTCTTGGGTGTCTGGACAGACTTCACAGCAGCTTCAAAGCTGAGATGTAAGAGGAATCCAACCACATCAGGTGAGAGCTGACCCTCACCTGTAGGAGCAGACTGGCGGCGGCACCCGAATAAGATGCACCTTTCAGAATACTGCATGGGAAGCTTCTGCGTGTTGGCTGACAGCTGTGGGCAGTTTGCAGTGTCCTGGTCAACCTTCACTCCTTGGGCTGAAATGTTAAAAACCCAAACAACAAAACAACCCATGAACCAAATAAACTGAAAAAGTGACTACTAGTGCTTCAAAGTGCCAGAAGACCTGCAGTGATAAGAAAAGTAGGGTTGGGTCAGGGCAGAGGCTGGGAATGGGTCTGAGAAGAAAACTTGGAGGAGGACTAGCTGGGCGAACCACAACAATGAGCAGTTTCTCAGATAAGCTGATTCAGACAAAGTCACTGTCTCTTCCTCCCTGGCCCTGGAATAGATGAATGGACCCAGACTTACTTTGTTCACCTGCCTGTCAAATCAGACATGACTGCTGAGCTCCTAAGCCTGATTTTTTTCATGTAGGAAAACAGTGAATTGACTTCCAACCATAATTTTCTTTTAGACAGCAACAACTTTTCCAGAGATAGTGTGGGCTTGCCTCATGTCTGTTTTGGCTTTGCTCATTTCAAACAGTGAGAAAAAGCAGAGAGGTGTAATCAAAGGCTGTCTCCCAAATTTTGCTTCAGTCCTGATTGTCCTTCCCATGCCTCAGGAATCATCTGAGAAACTATCCTGGAAGAAAAGGTCTGTGCTCAGTTCATAGAGAAATGCCTATACACATTTTCCTCCTGTAAGTTTTTGAGTTGAAAAATGTCATGGTAGCGAGTTTTTATTGTTTCTTTGGTATCTAGAGAAAGTAGCTCCCCTTAGCCCTCCTGCAGCCATGGCCAGAGCCTTAGACTGGTTTACCAAACTTTAAAACTGTCTCAGGCTGGGTATGTCAGTACATTTCACGAAACTGAGCAGTAGTCTAGTCCTTCTTTTCTTCCTAATATCCCTTCCAAGCCCTGTTGCTGTCTTCCAGTTAATTGTTCTCAATCCCAGTGTAACATCAGAAACAACTTAAACTAAGTGGTGTCTGTGAAAACACATCTCATGTATCTCTTTGGTGTTGAGTAATTCAAGGCTGAGGGATTCAGGATTTACACCGAGGGGATAAACCTGATTGTCACTTGTTTGGGCTGGCCAGGGATGATGTAAAGTCAGAGAAATCTGGTGAGACTGTGGACAGAAGTGGGACTTATAGAGATAGTATGTGACAAAATGGCCCCAAGGTCTTAGATAAGAGCTGAATATTCCACAGGACATGCTGAGTTGGAAGGAACCCACAAGGATTATTGAGTTTGACTTCTGGCCCTGTGCAGGACCATCCCCAAGAATCACACCATGTGCCTGAGAGTGATGTCCAAGCATTTCTTGAACTCTGTCAGGCTTGGTGCTGTGACCACTTTCCTGGGGAGCCTCTTCCAGTGCCCAACCACTCTCTGGGGGAATATGACTCCTATGTCCCAGAATCTGCGTGACTTTAGGTTTTAGATATCAAGTTAGTACCAGAAAATTATTGGAGATAGAGACAGAGTGGGATTTATATACCTAAATTGCCTTGGACAGCTGCTTTAAAGTTGATGGGCTTGACCGCTAACATTTAAATGGTTAAAATTTTATGAATGGAACCATTCCCTGCAGAAATATCCTGGAGAAAGTGTTGTGAGAGTGCCAGGTGGGAAGGATGGAAGGCATAAAGTGTTTTGGGGTGTATTAACTGATCAGAATCAGACTATGAGGCACTAATGATAAGCCTCCTTGAAGTGAAGTGCTTAGATTTGTCAATTGAAGTAACTGTAGGCAAAAAAGAGACATATTCATGCAGGTGTGAGTGACTCTGCCAAAACCTTATCTGGTGTATTATGTGCTCTTCTGAGCATCAGTGACTGAGAGAAAGGGAATTCAGACTGGAACAGGTGTGGAGAATTGATGACAGTAATGGAAGGTGGTTTAGAGAAGAGAGCTTGCTCAGCTTAGACAAACAAAGGCTGAAAGAAGGCATGGTTACTCTCTGTGAATGTTAAACAAGCAAAATACCTGGAAGGGAAGGAGCCACTTATGCTCAAGAACAATACTGGCACAGGGATGAATGAGTATACATTGCCCATGAATATATGTAGATTGGAAGTTGGGATGGCTTATAACCATCAGAGCAATAAAGTTTTGATTGCTTTAAAACAGCAATCGAAATAAGGGATGACAGAATCTACATGGTTCTAAAACAGAAGTTGGTCAGTTCATAAAAAAGAAGATGCAGATTTTTTGCCAGTAATACCAGATAGGTAGAACTTGATACACTGGGAAGTTCCATCCAGTCCATTGTCAGTCTCTAACCTTTATACTTGGGCAGCTATAACAAGTGTCCATAACAGAAAACACTAAAGCTAAACTAAAATTGAAACAGTGGTGTTCTGTGAGAGGGTGGGTAATCATTTAGAAGATAATATGCTCCTGTTCATACTAGAATCAAGTTCCTGCTGGTAGTGTTCAGGTACTTGAGCATGACTGCCAGCATGTAAACCTGATTAGATAAAGAGTAAGGTAGGGAATAAGAAATAATGTTTTGTAAACAGAGATTGCATTACAGAAGTGGCCTAGCAAACACTATTAACCTAGAACCTTGAAAGCAAATGTTGTAGTTTGGGATTATTATGTAAATTCTCTCCCCTGCCACTAACTGCCCATGCCAGCAGTTAACAAAAGAAGTAGTTAACTGCTGATCACTTGGATGGGGGCAGGTTTGTCTCTTTTGTTTTTGGGGACATCTTTCCTTTCTTAGCTCGGCACTCGGGAGCGGTGGCTGCTGAGGAGGGAAGCTGCTCTGCTGGCACTGCTGGGGCTTCTGGCTGAGACGCTGTATTTTCTCCTCACCGCGGCTGTTTCTCCTGGTTCCTGCATCTGGGATCCCGGCCTCTGTTCCAGCCTCACCACTGCCTGCACCGTCACAGCCTGCCCGCCCCGGCTGGGGCAGTGACCCGGGAGAGAGAGATGTGTGCAGCTGCTTTTGAAGGACACGTGGTGGTTCCCCACTTTCAGCTTTCTTTTTCCTTCTTCTGGGAGCTCACCACTCGTCTGTCTCGCTGGAGAGGGACTGGGAACTACTGGGAACTCACTCCGCAGCCAGCCTGGCTGTGACATTGACACTGCTTAAGTATAACTTTCCTCCTGGAGGAAAACCTGCTGGGTTTTGTTGTTGGTTTTTTTTTCTTTCTCTTGTGGTGTTGGGGAAGCGGTTTGCACTAGTCTGTTTATATATAGCAGTTAAGAACAGTTATCCTTCTTGTATTAAATTCCTTTTTTTCCTTAAATTTTATAAAGAGTGGCGTGATTATTGTGGAGAAGGCCCCCTCCCCCGCTTGTGGGTAAACATTTTGGGTTTTTTCCCCTCAAACCAAGACAGCAAAGGAGGAAGACATTAGAGAAAAAAGTATTTTTGTTTCTACATTGTCATTAAAACTCAAGATGCTCAGGGACTGCAGACTTTCACTCTACTGCAGCCAAGGCAGCAAAACGCTACACAACTTCTGCACTTTGAAAGAAAACCTGACTGATGACTGATACATTTGACTGCAATAAGAAATATTGGACTAAATGGGACAAAGTTGTCTGTTTCTAAATTTCTATGATAGCTATCCCTGAGAATTACTGGCATTTTCTATACCATCTTCAGTATGTTCTTCATCCTCAGGATTAAGGATCTCATTTTGTGATCTCTGATGCTAAAATTAGAGTTCCTGGTAGTGAAAATCTGTGGACTGTGAACCTCAAGTATCAAAAAGAATGGTATAGGAAAGAAAGAATATAGATGGTAACATTAAATCCAGCACTCTGCACCTTTATTTTTTAACCCTGCAGACTAAAACTGCATGAAACATGCCTATACCACACTCTGACAGAGCTGATATCTTTTTCTCCTGTAGAAAAAGGAGCCTTAAAGTCTTTTAGATGAGAAGAGTCTTGAAGGTAACCAGTTTTGCATCATATTTCACATTTTTGTATCTGAATTTCAACACTGAAGATTCCAGATGCTATAAAAATAATAATGTCATGCAACGTAGCATTAAGGTCATGTCTCACAGTACTGGTTTAGCCACCCAGCCTGCAAACTGCTGCCAGTGCCAAACCAATATACCTATTCCCCCCATAATTATACCATTTTTATCCCTGAGTGAGATTTTTCAGTTGTGCTATTGTTGTCAGGGACATAAGAGTCCATTACCACTATGCTGCAAACTCTTCCCTGCCCCCACAATGTATTCAAATCTGTCTTGGCTTTTACTCAGCAGTGGTTTCATAACCACAGATTGAACAAAGTGTAGTTGTGCCTAATAGAAGTGGTATACTACAGACATGGTCATTTTCTTAATTAACTCTAAAAAAATTATCTCTGTACAATGCTATTTTGGTTTTTTAACCACCAGAATCCTGTTCCAGAGGGGACCCAGATGCTGGATCAAAATTTTCAAAAAGAAGTCTTTGACTGGAGCAGGGTAGGTCATGTGAGTGTCATACCAGAAAATAATTAAAAATTAAAACAAACTGAAATGCTGTATTTCACATAAAACATCTTCTAATTACATCAGCAATTGATTAGCAGTAATTTGAGTTGATTTCCTGTTATTTTCAGAAAAGAGTTCAAAAGCCCAGATTTTTAAAGAAACATAATTTTCATTGTTTTAAGCCTCACTGTAATTGATAGAAAAGCTCTCACTGGTCTAAT
Organism: Pithys albifrons albifrons; assembly: GCF_047495875.1. Taxonomy (NCBI): domain Eukaryota; kingdom Metazoa; phylum Chordata; class Aves; order Passeriformes; family Thamnophilidae; genus Pithys; species Pithys albifrons. The sequence continues at coordinate 7,289,736 of NC_092458.1, read as the reverse complement.
AATAGAAGACCAGCTAATCTCTTCAATGGTAAACTATCATGGACCAGTCTCATGAAGTTAATAGTGGCTGTGGCTGCCAGTGCCTGGTGGTACAGACAGACACCACTTTCCCCCAGCTGAGGTGCTTGCTCCTTGGGAACAGGCACAAGCTCCAAACTAGCACCATGCTCCTGCTTGCAGGCTCTGCTCCTTGGAGCAGGAGTTGGACTGATCAGAGATCTGTTGGGACCACAACACCAGTACCTGGCAGGAAACACAGGAGGCTCCTGGTCTGTGTAAGTTATGAGTCCCCATGGAAATGGCAGATTAGCTGAACAGTGTCTGTGATTGACCCAACTTGCTCCTCACAAGAAGGGAAGAGCTGGTGGCAGCTCTAGTCACACAGAGCAGCCCAGGCTGCAGCAACCACAATATGCTGGAAGTCGGGGCCCAGGGGAAGGCAGAGGACCCTCGTCTTTGGGGAAGCAAACAGGGGCTTGCTCAGGGGTTGCCTAGTATGCTCCCTTAGGGAGCTGCTGTGAAGGAGGAGGGAGCCCAGGAAAGCTGACTGGTTTCTAAATGCAACTTACTGAGAGCTCAGGAATGAACCATGGTGTCCTATGGGAAGACTCAATTTCTGGACGTTTGCATGGCTAGTTGGGTAGCTTCTCACTGAACTAGCACACAAAAACAAAATGTAGAGGTAGAAACAAGGACAGGCAGTATAGAGCAGTGTTAGGAACTTAGTGTCAAAACTGGAAAGGCCAAAGCCCAGCTGGAGCTGAAACTGCTGAGGGCCCCTGACACTGTGGAAATGTTAATTTCAAGGTCACTTCAGGAAAAGCATGGACCCAGTGATGGGTGAAGGAGAAACGCTCATTACAATGGAGCAAAATAGATTGAAGTATTCAGTGACTTTTTTCACCTCATGATTCACAAGCAAAAGCTGCTTTGATATTGGCATTATGTGGGGTGGGAAGGGGTAGCCCTTCCTCAGGGGGGAGATCAAACAAGTTAGAGACCTGAAAGAAGCTGGATGTACTCAATACCATGGGGTAAGGCTGGGTAAGATTTATCTGAAGATGCTGGATGAGCTGGCCAATGTGATTGTGGGATCAATATATGGGCAAAACAATTTTAAATCAAGGTTTTTTAAATAGCAAAGCTTCTGTGAAGAGGAAAATGGAACAGGCACGTGAACAATTTTATCTGTAGCTGAGCTGTGTTAGCTGCACTGGCTATTATAATGAAAGAAATTCCCACAACAGAGTGGGCCATGGGGTTTGATTTTCGTATCTGTTGTCCTACTTTTATAAGACAGTACATATAGCAGCTTTCATTAAGACCTGGGATTTGGTATACCATATTTCTGAAAGAAAAATGAAAGGTTTGTTGACTTTATCACTGAAGGAAGAGGGAAAAATCCAACACCAGGTGAAATGGTACTCTTAGAAGCTGAACTTGATATGAGCTTTCACAGCTGGCCTGGGTGAGACAAGCTGGTACCCTGGTGAAATACTCATTTGACATCTGAGGAGGAAATGCTGTGAGGAAGTGAGCTATTACTGCCAGTGGGCTCAGTCCTGAAGTTTATGCTTAGTTTTACCTCAGGCAAATGCTTGTCTGACTCACGTGGATTCCTCTTAAGAACATAGATATTCACAAGAGCTGCAAGTCATGATCAGAGTGCTTTCCCTCTTAAAAAAATAAAATTTCAGAACATTCAGTTTGTAAGCTGTCATATATGAATATTAATTTCTAGTTTCGCATCTAATCTGCCTAAGGCTCCTATCACACTCATCCTGGCTCATCTTTCTCTGTGCTCTTTAATACCCAGCTACCAACCTTGCTATCCATACTTCCCAGATTTTGCCTTAGCAAGAGGAATTGCACACTGGCAAAATGGGAGCAAGTAACCAGCCATCTCACACTACCACCTTTCTCCTGCTGGAGTGACTGATCTGACTGTCTCTTTTCTGCTGTTTCCCCAGAATGCATAGAAATATAATCTTTGAGATCAGTAGCTCTCTCAAGTTAAAGTATGTTTAGCCAGAAGGTTCAAAAGTGAAGGTGAGCAGACAGACAATGTGGTCAGATAATCCCCAGAAACCAAAGTAAATGTGTAGTGAATCTAAGAAGGAAGAGAAAAAAGGAAACTGAGGCTGGGAGTGGGAGATACAACAGTGTCTCATCTTCCCTTTCATTTGCGTCATTAGGAATTCTGCTAATTGGCTTGAATAGGAACTAAGCTGGACTCTAATTCATTTATGCATATTTCAAATTAAAACATTTAATTTGGGAGGTAATTATCAAAGCAGTAATTTAAAAACAGGAAAAAGGAGACAATATAAAATAAGCAATGATACTTGTTCCTTTTAAAAAAATTTCTGTTTGATATTAATGTCTGGATGTCTATTGAAACACTAAAAACTGGTTTAAAGAACAATTAAAGAAAAAGGGCTGCTCTGGGGCTAGGTGATGATATACAATAAATGACTTGATACGCTGGAATAAATAGAGATGGAGAGAAATGTTGTATTACTAGGTAAAAAACAGCAAAAGGGACTCAAGACTGAATGCATAAACTCAGCATTACTATTTTCTGTCTTGCTTTGCTTAGGCAATTTACATATTCTTTAAATGTATGTGCCTTTAATGAAGATCCAGGTGTTACAGTGTCAGAGTATATACTGAAATCAATTCACTTTCACCTGGGCTATCAGCTGCACATTCTGAATGACTGTAATGAAATGTAGTTATTAAAGAGTTTTGGTCTCCTAGTTTTTTAAGTCTAAAGTTTTGTTAGCATCTTTTATAGAAGCGTCATCCATGTTAACAAATTTTCAACTTGCTTCTTCAGGTTCAGCACAGGATGAGCACTTGCTTTGTTAGTCTGACCACACAGTTTCATAATCAATGAGCACTGGGCTTGTTAGTCCTCACGGACTTCATTTGGCAGGGTATGAGCTAAGCAGTGGCTAAAGATTTAATCTGGGGAATAGCTTAAGCGTATGTTTAAAGTCATGTGAATTCGGCTGGGGAAACATTTTCCTCCTCGGGGTTGTGCCTAGGGATGCCATGATTCATCACTCATATTCTGGCACAAGGTAGAAAAGGTGAAGAGAGAAGGGGAGAAGCTTTTCTGAGACAAACACATCTTCCCAAGACCCTGTAAATGGCTCTGGGCACCTGCCATGTGCAACCTCCAGATGTTTGGAAGTGAACCCGGCAGGAACAGGCTCTGCAACTTAGTTTCTTGAGGAGCCAGAGAAAACATGGGCTTGCTAAATAAGAATCCATGGATGTTTTCTGCTAGAGGATTATTGTGCTTAAATTTGAAGGCTATAATTTAAAAAAAAACAGACTAGGTGTCCTCTGGCAGGAGGCTGTCTACTGTCTGACAATCTTTGCTCTTGCTTTAAATTCCTCCTGTATTTTTTTTCCAAATGGCACTTCTGTGTTATTCTCTCTAGGTGTCTTTGTCAGGGCTCAGCGTCTTCTTATGACATAATTTATTGCTTGGTTGTCACTGACCTTGGTTATTCAGAGCTGAAAACTGGTTTGCCCTGGGCAAGAGTGGAGGGTGTCGAGGAGTGGCACATGGAAGTGGCCGGTCAGGCTTCAGTGTTCCACTTCACCCAGTGCTCGAGGCAAGAACTGGCCTCCTGTAGGCTCTGTGTCAGCTGTGAGGGTAAACGAAACAGAGGAGGCAAAAGACACCCACACTCCATTTGTTTTAAGCAGGTGCCTGATAAGATTTAAAAGCCAAAAGGATATTTCACAGATGTCTGCAGTAGCCAGAGCTGGTTGTTGGGCAGCTGTACCCCACACAACTTCCAGTCCTAGGCAGTAAGCTGTCGAATCAGCTGAAGCACAACATGATTTATAGGGAACATTCACTGTATAGGATGAATAACTGTATATGGTAGAACTTTATAAATGCTTCCAAAGGCTGATCTTGGTTATGCAGAAAGAGAATGGCTGGGATTTGAAACGGAACTGCTAAAAATGCTGCCTTCTCATCTGATTTATAAATTCCAGTTTGGGGCTGTACTTGGAGCTGTAATCAGTGTTTTGAAAGAAGTTATTCTCAGAGCTTGAGGAGTGACTAATACTATTATTCTTCTTTCAGATTGCTTGCACAGATCTTCTCTTTCTGATTAGCAAGAATTCTTTACTCAAAAGTCTCATCTACTTGCAGCCTCTGTATTCCTAGTCAAGGATTACTTTAATTTAAGAAATTACTTGGATAATTTTCAAAATCTGCTCAACATTTTCCTTTCCCATCTTCCATTTCTTCTCTTGCCCATGTTATTCTCTGGCTTGCACTTCACTGAGTGCTATCCAGAATGGAAAAATGTTGCTATGATCTTGCCTCTTTTGCTGCAATTGTTTGGAAAATTTAGTGTAGAGATAGTGAGTCTCAAAATTACCCCATTTGTGAGCTTCCAGCTCCATTTCCCTTCTTTAATGAAAGGGACACCCTTTATTAAAGAGGCTGTTACCTCCATAGTCTAGAACTCAGCAATTCAAAAGCAAATGAAAAAAATCTGAGCTCTTCTGCTGTTTAGGAGTTTTGCGTTAGCTTAAACAAAGCTAACAGTCAAAATGATGGACAGGCAGAAAGCACATCCACACATCCAAATCCAGTTGAGACACCAGTGCTTCAGAAAAGGGGAAAGTCTTCCTTGTCTTGCTTCTTTCCAATATATTACCTGGCCTGCTTTTAATTAGCTCCCTGTTTCTTGCAAGGTAGCACCGTTAGCAGTGGCTTAAAGCTTCAGCAGTTTGTTGCTGCTGCTCTTCTTTTACTTCCCAGTTTCAGAAGTGATCACTGCATTGGGTTTGAACTTCCCTCCCAGATGGTTGTCTCAGTTTCCCAACAAGTCACTCCAGCTATGTCATATCACTTTCTCTTCCTAAAGAGACTTGCACAGAAAAGCCTCTGGCTTTTGCAGTTCTGCTCTGGGGCTGTTGCAACCTGTCAGGGCAAGGCAGAGTTTTTGGGAGGGCAAGGGAGTAAAGCTTATCCTCAGAAATGTATCTCAACCCAAATATAATGTTTCTCAATCATGATAATCGTTTCTGGAGTGAAATATTCCCATCTCCGACCTGTACTTAATAACTGCTGTGAACTTAATCTTCACTTGTTCTTTATCAACTTTACATTATAAATTTGCTGGGAATTACAAAGGTTTGATGTAGAACATACTTAGCCACAGCAGTCTTTTTATAGATTTCGAAGAGTTCTTTATTATTTGATAATTCTCATTCAGTAGGAGGTAGACGTTTCTGGCTCACAAACTGGTAACATTATTTTGCTTTTCTTTCATAAGTGATGCTTAACTACTGTTTCTAATAATATTGCAGCTAAACAGTTTCTAAATATGACAAAGTGTTGAAAACACTGATGTGCAGGGGAAGTTGCATAATTGAATAAAATCTTCACTTCTTGTGCCCAACACTTTAATCTAATCCATCCATTCAAAGCCTAGAGGTTTCTTGGTCTTTCAGCTGCACTTATCTGACAAATGAGCTTTTAAAAATAGAGATGGCAGTAAATTCAAAAGGAGTACTCAAACCTCTAAGTACTGGGAGGACATAGATAAACTGAGCTTATATTACAAGCAGCTGCTGTGCTAACAGTCTACAAAACTGAAAATAAGTCTGAAGTTGAATCATTTATTGAAATATCATAGTATTTGGTTATGGTTTAATCCGGTTCCCCATGTGTTATTCTACCAAACAAAACCCTATTCCAATTTAAGATCAGTGTCATTATCTTCTGGAAGGCATATGCTGTGACTTGTATCTGCTGACGAGCTGCACATACGTGTGCTAGGAACCGGCTGTGGCTTTGACAGCTGGTCCTAACTAATTGCCTCCAGCAAGATAAACATGGTCCTGGAGCTTGAGCAACCACTTTTTAGGATAAGAGACCAATGGAAAGGAGCTATGCACTGTGAGAATCCAGGAGATTAAAAGGAGAAAGATTGACACAGTGAAACTATTTCTGTATCAAGGCAAAAAAACCCCACTCATATATTTTATGCTTATAAGATATGTTCTATACAAGCAATTTAGAACAATCTGTGATTTTACCTTTGCTGCATTCCACGAAGAATGTATTTCCTTTCCTGCAGTCCCATTTTATTCAGTAATTGTCCCAAGCCATTAGACTTCCCACACAATTCACAGTCATAAATGTTGAGTGTGAAGGGAAATGCATTGCTTCATTTTGTGGAAGAATATGTACCCCACTACCACTTGGCAGGAAATTTTGATCTGATTTATTTGCCAGTGCCCATGTAACCTACTCTTATTATTTAGCTTTCCACATCAACTTGTGTCTTCAAGAAAAATTTGCCTAATTTTTTATACTGCTGTTGCACAGGTACAGGCTTGACAGATGCACCTCTCCCTTCTCATGCACCCAGGTGTCTAGAGGAATAACATAAAGAATGCTGAAATTTGTTGTGAGCTAGATCTGGGTTTGTATTTTGTATTTTGTGGCATGCACTAAATTAATATTCTGTTAAGACAAAGAAGAAAATTCTGTTTTCCCTGTCAATTTGTTTCAGTCACATGCAAATTTCTGGCTGATGAGACTTTTCAACATGTAGAAGGAATAGAATTATCTTCTCACCAGAAAGTACTTTGAGAAGAGGAAGCTCAGAGAAGCCAACAAATTTAATTTCAATGTCACCTGAATTTGAGAGAATTAATGTTGCTGCTTGCCAACTATCTTGTGGTAGTTCCACTTTTAGCTGCCTTCCATGAAAACCCAGAATGTTTTCTCCCTAAAACATGGGCTGAAACTTCCCCAGGTGTTAATAAACAAGCTGAAACATCCCCAGTTTGGCACAGCACTGAAGGGGTAAGACCAGGCTTAGAAAAGCACGAATGCAAAGTACGTGAGTGCATTTGCTGTACAATTACTCTGTTTGTGCCGTCAGTTGCAGTAATTGGATAATTGGGTCCACAACTGCCTAACTACATTGGTAACTACTCATTACTAAATTATATGTGAGCAATGTATAAAAAGCCCCAGTGTCTGAAAGCCTTTGTTACAGAAACTTTCATTTCATGAAGGCTCATCCTACTTGAAAAAAAAAACATTCCTATGCACCATGATCTCTTTTTTGTTCATTCCTTTTGAACCAGGACAGGTCTGACTGTAGATAGAAAAACAAACACAACTGAAAGGGAAAAGAGGTTGTTGTGAACACAGGCTCCTGCTTTTCTTTCCTGTTGATCCATAGAGCTTTTCAAGGAACGTCATGGGGAGTTAAATAAGGAGGTTTTAAATGTCCAACCTTTGAAAGGAGCATTTTGACATGGTCTTTCAGTGGCAGGTTGTTATGGGTTTTTTCTTCTCCTGGTCTTTTCAAACTTCTCATTTTAGTTAATTTTATAGGAATAAAGAATGACTTCAAAATAACCAAACCTGAAGCAGTTTTGGAGAACTGAGCCCTGGCAATGACAAACCAGTGAAAAGTCAGATTGTCCTAAGTGGCCACTGCAGGATAAGTTAACAGAGGGTTTCCAGCAGGACTATATTTTTCACCAGAGAGCTCTAAATGAATGTAGATGAACTACTAGTTTAGTGTTCAGCCACTTATTTCTCACCTGCAAACAATAACCTGGAATCCAGAGGGATGGAAATGTAGCAAATGCTGCTGCCTGCTGTTGAAAAGAGTTGCAGAGATTTTAGAAGCTTACAGATTGGTGCTGGACATTGACAAAAGAGCAGAATTACTGAAAATGTAGTCAAATATTTTACACTGAGAAAAATTCTTTGTGGTTTTTTACAGGTGCATTCCTCATAAATCTGAGTTCTCTGAAGGAGTGAACAAGGATGCTGATATGAGAGATACAGTTCAGATGATCTCCATGGATTCCTGAAAGGTGTTTGACAAGATCATTCACCAAAGGGTCCTAAAGAAATTGTGACTGGGACAGATGGGCGGTGCTGACATGGATAGGCAGCCAAAGAAAAAAGTAAGTAGTTACTTTGCTCACCAGAGGAAACTTAGCACTGTGGTCCCAATGGACATATCTGGTAAACCTTGCTCTTTATTACATTCATAAATGAATGGAAAAGGGGTGAAAAATGAAGAAACAAAGTTCAGTGACTGTTCTGAACTCTTCTTTGTGGAAAAAACAAAAGCTAGGAAAGCGTGAATAGTTGCTGTAGCATCTTGTGATACTGAGTAACATGGCAGGGTCGGGGAAGAGAATGTGTGAAAATATAAAAAGAGTTCACAAGAGAAATCCTAATTTAGTATATGCAGTTGCAGACTCTAAAGAAGCTATTATCAAGTAGTACAAAGATTCTGAAGTTATAATGGCAAATTCTGTAGGAACATCAGCACAATGCTGAATTGACAGTCAGGTTGAAGCAAATTACTAGGGAAGGGAGGGAGAACGACCCATAAACCAGTATTAGGCTATAATATTTTGAATGTTGTGAACACTTTTTAGCCTCCATATCAGTACATTATCTATCTATCTATCTATCTATCTATCTATCTATCTATCTATCTATCTATCTATCTATCTAAAATATGTATTTGAGATGTATATTAAAAAAATGGGACCTAAAAAGAAGCACAGTAGAATAGCAAGGACAATCATGTGTGTGAAATGGGCTCAATATAAAAAAAATCAAACATACAAGGGCTTTAGCTATGAAAAAAGTTGACTCAAAAGAAATATGAAAGACAGCTATAAAATCATATATGGATTGCAGGTCAATAAGGAAGGATCCTTTTGATCTTCTAAAATAAGAGGGAGCATCCAAGGAAATCACCAGGCAGCAGCTCAGCTGTAGAACCCAGAACTGGGGATATTTGAAGTACTAAAAATTTACATTGATTCAAAAAGTGATTAGACAAATCATGAAAAAAAAAACCAATGAAGCAGTAAGCAAAAGCCTAGTTAGTGCTGAGATAAAGTAGGAGACATCTCATTAGGAGACTTTGGCTATGCAAATAAGCAATGCCTCTTTCAGCAGTCCTTTATGACGACTCTAACTTTTTAACAAGTGTTACACATTAATAGTGTTTACCTTCTCTTTGGCACATAGTCACCATGGAAATAAACAGTACTTTGGCACTGATTGCTTGGAGATCAGTGATTGCTCCAGATCAGTGAGTGTCAGGGACATTTCATGAATGAATTTCATCTTGCAACCTGCACACACAATTCTTGAGCTGACAGGAGAATAGTTTTAGGGTAACTAATACATGTCAAAACCAGTCACTGTGTATGGGAGGTTTTCAGTTTACCTGTTGCATTATCATTGAAAAGCAAGCAAGTGTCCCAGAAGAGAAGATAGACGGAAAAAGAAGACAAACCTAAGTGGTTTGCAGCTTATTTTTGAAATAAAATAATTGCCAACTTTTGCAAATGCTGATTCATAAAAGGACCTTTTTTTTTTAATGTGTGCAAGCAATTTTTGTCTTTCTTGTTCTGGCTTCTAGATTTTATCTCTATTTATTTGCTTTTGTACTATAATGCCAGGATTTTCTTGATCTGGATTTTAACAGTTGTTTCCTCCTTTGCATCTGCTTGAAGTACTTACTGATTTTTTTTATATCTGAAACATTATCCTTGTCCTATTTCCTTCTGAAAGCCCTCAAAAAGTCACATTCACACACTCATGTTGGATGCACTGGCTCAGAGAAATGGCAGCTTCCCTTCAGATTGCCATCTCAGTGACTCAGCAAGCTTCTGAAGATGATCAAAATGAAGATGGCACAACTCAGGGTCTTTATGAAGTGCTGGAAATTTTGCAGACTTTGAAAGTTATTAAATGAGTTTTAAAACTCAAAACAGTTAAGTGATAATTACTAGTAGATGAAGCTGCAGACAAAAAAATTGTTTGTTCCTTTTTCTTGGGGGAATTATCTTTTTTGTGGCTATGCTGCTGAAAGTGCTGCAGTTCTGCCCAACAGCTCTGGCTTATGACTGTGTCACGCAAGTGCCCTGACCACTCTGCCTGCCAGCCAGACTGCTGGGTGGAAAGATATTGTCTTGCAATACCTGAAAAGCTGGGGTCTTCAGAAGTCAAGTAATTCTTGTGTGTTCACCTCTTAAATGCACATCAAATCCATGCAGCTCCCCTTGTCAGAGCTCCTAGGATATCCTCCACAGCTTTCTGAAAGCATGAACACTTGGGGATATGCTGTAGTCACATACATAGAAAAAGGAAATGAGAATGATAAAGTTTTGGATTGAGCTAATGAAATCTATGGTCACCAGTAGAATTTAGGTACCACCCATACACAGCTGCAGATGTTACATGGAGTTAATATGCATCGACACTTTAGAGTACAAATGAAGAATTGGCATCCTGGCCTATGGCCTACCAAGACTGATGCTCCTTGCACCTTTTACACCCCAAAGATAATGCATATTGCCATTGCTGTTAATATTAAGATATAAAAGGTGTAACTTCTTAAGTTGTGCCCATGGCCTGTGAGGGGCAAAGCTAGGAGTGGAGCTGGCAGTCGGGTGCTGGTGTTTTTGATGCCCTGGCCTGTGTCTGCTGGCTGTACCTAACTTGAAGCAAGTCTTGGTCTCTAGCAATTATAGATATGACCTAAAATGCTGAAGGAAGTGACCTGACACAAGCTACACCTTTTGGTCAAGTGTGGCTGCAGGGAAACAATACTGGTGTGGTTGGTATGGGGTGCAGGATGTTTGTTGCTGCTTGGGATGCAGTGGTACAGTCAATCAGCAAAACCCTCTTCATTGCTCTGTCCCCCCAATGCCCTCACCATCCCTTGTGCTGTCCCAGCAGCCTTGAACAGTTTCATTTCACTAAACAAGGGTTTCACAGATAAACTTTTGCAAGTAACCCAAAACCAAAATATCTCACTGACTTAAACTCTTCTTTATCCTCCAGGTATCCTTACATTTTAAATGTAAAATACAAATGCCTTTTTAGTTCTAGTTTTCTGTGTGTCAGTTTCCTCAGTTTGCTCAAAAAGCATCCAGGAAATCACACAGTAAACAATACAAATATGTCAGCAGATTCAGGATCATGAAGCAGTATTTGCCAGAGTACTTTAACTTAGAATAGGAGCCAAGCAGCATGACTTCTCTTTGCACTAATCTTGGAGAAACAGCCCTGCACAATAATTAGGCTCATGTACTCAGGCCTCTATTCTTGATTAGCATTAGATTCTGCTGAAAATCTGTTGTGAGCTGAGTTTCCTTCTAAGTTTTAAGTAAGGGAGAAGAAGTAATTAGTTTCTGTTTTTAATTCATGCAGACAACACCAGTCTCAGCAACTGCAGAGCAGTTATCAAAACAGGTCAGTGTTTTCAGATGTCAGACTTGTGGCTTTCATGGGTATCATCTCATCTCTGAAGCATTCAGCATGGCACCGTAGTGTCCTGTGCCTTGGCGGGGTGGAGTGGAAATTACTTGGACTAAAAGCCCTTTAACAATGTCTGTCACATATAATATCTATGTGTCATGTGCAATCTCTATGAAAATTCAAATTAATGGTAGAGACTGTTTGATGACACATACTTAGTAGGAATATGTATAACTAAAATGTAATTACTAGCATACAGGATCAGACTTATAAATGTTGTAACAACAAGGAAGTGCTTTGAACTCTTGAGATAACTCTCAACCCAAGATAAATCATGAATACTTCACCTGTACCTGGCCAGATCTCTAGTAGTTGATCATGATACACATGAATAATTTCCCATCTGAATTAGGGAACTAGTGGAAGGAATCATTAGCTCAAAGAAGATCAATGCCAAAGCAAGCTTAAGTATTAGAGGCAACAATTTCCAGGTAAAGCCTGAATACTTAATTTGTACTGAGAAAGGAAAACTGAAAGAGTGTATTGGTAAAGCTAGGAGACACTGGCATTCAGCTCTTGGGGTGTTGCTGGGCTAGTTGAGTGCTGCACTTCTACTGACCAAGGCCTGACTTAGGAATTGTAGATGCAGGACATGAAAATAACCTTGAAGTGATCTGTTGGTGAGCAGACTGAGCCGGGCTAGAACCAGGCTTCATTCCTCTGCTCTGTCTCTAGGAGATTCATCTCCAGTTTTGAAACAAAGACATCAACCTGTAGCTCTTTCAGAACAGTCCTTTCTATTGGCACTTGAAAATCGGCGAGTCCAGAGTAAAGCCAGTAGGTTTGGTTTGTACTCTCTTTCTGGAGACAGTAAAGCCACACCAGCCAGCCAGGAACTTCTACCCAGAGACATGTTCAGTGGAGTCAGATGTCAAAACACCAGCACTGATCTGGGCTGGGAACAAATTTCCATGCAGCAAGGAGTGAGCCTTTGAAAGACACTTTGCAGCTTCAGGCAGGCCCTAACCCACCACGTTGATATCTCTATTCGTTAGTAGGAATAATTACTTTCCTTTAAGCATTCAGTGTTTGCAAGTTTTCAATTATAGCCTGAATGCTGTGGGGGTTTTATTACAAACTCCACTGCTAACAGTTCAAGTGATGCTTGCCTGGCTGAAAGACCTCACTGATCTGTTAGCAGACTACAGTTGTTGGACAAAGCTGCTGGATCTCTCAGGAAACTCCAGCTCTGTACCTGTAGCAGAGGAAGGCCCTTCTGTGTGCAGGAGCTCACTGTCTCCGGGACTGGCCACAGGATACAGGCTCTAACTCTTCATGCTGTCCCTGTAGTTTAAACGTCTCCTTTTCCAGAAAAACAATAGCAGTGTGAGCTTCTGACTTGCATCTGAACTCCACAGGAGCCACAAAACAGATGTAGACATGCTTTGCAGAAAACTTACACTCCTTCTAGTACTGGACCTAAGATGAACCTCAAAGGCTTACACAAAGCACAGGCTTATTCACCCCCTGTGGGGCAGCTGAAGAGAGTCTTTGCCCATCCCACATAGTGAGGTAGAATTGTAGTTTCTTTTCCAGCTACTATAAACTTCCACAGGAACAGATTGTGTATAGTTGCCATGACCTCTCCCTTGCTGTTCAAATGTGGTTCCCAGAAATGGGTAGATTTAGATTTGTATGTGGTCTTGTCACAAAATGATTAGCTCACTGCTTTTAATTTTACTGGTTTATTGGTAAATAATGAGATTTTTTTTAGAATCACTTTGATAATGTAGTTATAAAACTATAATGCAGTTTGGCTTTTTACTGGCATCTCACTGGTTTCCTAAGAACAGTAACAGCCACAATGAATACCTTAAAGATGAAAATGCAGCCTGCCCTTTGGGTTGTGTTCCGTTAGTGGTGTTACAGCTTCATACCTTCAAACCCCTCTGAATGTTTGATGGATTTGCTTAGTGAAGACAGCTCACTGCAACAGTTCTCACCTTAGGTGAGCTTCATTAGCCCTTCCCAAAATAAAGCAATAAATTAAATAAAGCTGATTAATGCTCAGCACAGCTCAGAAAGTCCAGCTGCAGTGGTTTATCAAGCAAAGCTTTTCCTGTTCCCTCAGGAAGACTCACCTCTCATGAATGTTTCAGCCTAGATGAGGGCCTGTCCCCGCTAGGGAAAGATGATGTTTCATGAGTATGAGTGAATGTGTGCTGAAATCCTCAGGGATTCCTGGCCTCTTGGTGCCAGTGGCAAGATTTTAATGAGGGAGGATCCAGTCCCTTCTGTGGAGGAAGGAATTTGAGCTGTAACAGATATTAGCTGCTCATGGGTTAACGCGAGGGAGTTCTTTCCCACTGTTTAGATTACAGCACAAATTAGCTGAATTTGTCAAAATGCTTCAGTTTTACCCTAGTATAGAAATGGTCTTAGCTTGAAACCCTCAGTGTAATTTCCTTTTATGCAAGTTGGGACATGCTTGGCCCAGACAGCAGACAAACTGCTGCAATTCAGTTATGCTAAAGCTAAGCAGCAATAAAATGCCAAGCGTTTCATAAGCCAGGGGACCACACACACGCTCTTCCTCCTCAGTGGAACAAACCCAGCAGAAAAGGGGCATTTTGCTAGTCCCCAGCAAAGCCTCCCAGGAGCAGAGAGGGCAGGGGTAGTCCACAGAGCTGCTGGCCCCAACTGGCATGACCCCCTCCCTGTGCCCGGGTAAAGCGTGCCCCAACTCCATGCCCTCAGCAGAGCTGTCTCCCTGAGGGGATGAGACACTTGGTTTCTTATTGTACCAGTTCCTGCCTCTCTCCTGTGCTGCCTCTCCTCTTGCTAACCCAGTTTGAGTGCCTTTTGTGGGCAGGCCTGCATTCAGACTTGGGAAAGTTGGCAAGTGACAGCAATCGAGATTCCTGTCATTCCCTGCTGACAGTCCTTCCTTGTCCCCCCATCAGGTCTGATGGTGAAGCCAATAAACTGCAGCTAGGGACCATCACACTCACTGCAAAGTCATAGCAGTGTCATGTAAAGCTTTCCCCTCCTTCCCCCAATCAGAATTTGGTTAATTTGGTTAATTATGGCCTTGAAGAGATCATGTAAGTTGTATAGCAGCATTTAGGCTCTAATTATTTCTCTAGGTGCCTGATGCAATAACACTAAATCACCCCTCTTAAGATGCTGTTAAGTAGGACAGGTATTTTTTGTAGTTTCATTATGATAGTAAAGGCTGAAAAAGGAGCAAAATCACTGTTGCTTATATGTGCCCTTCCCATAACAGTGTAGAAATACTTGTGCAACCTTCAGATGGTCTGAGATGAAAATTTTAAAGCTGTTTTCCTTTCCTCTGGTAAGGAAATTTCAAAAGAGTTACAAATGGATGACTGCTTCTCTCAGGTCTCAGACTCACCCCAGGTCTCTTTTAAGGCTCCTCTTCAATAGGGAAGGTCTCCCAGGCCTTTTCTGCAGCTGTCATCATGTTGGCAATGGTGGTGATGGCATTTGCCAGAAACGTATTACAAAGTCACCAAGGTCCCCACAGTGGCATAGGGACTGTCCACGAGGAATCCCTGCTGCTGGTAATCAAAAAGGAAACAGCACTGTGTGCATCCCTTCTGGGGTCAGAGGCACAGCATGGCCAGTGACACCACGTGTGAACACACCCTGCTGTGACTGTGCCCTGAGCTTGGTGGATACAGGGCAGTGGTCATGACTGCCATGCCCCTCCTCACTTCTCTGTTTGCAAAGTCCACGGGTGACCAAACCTGGGGGAAGGTTTCTCTCAGTTAGTCAGTCCTCTTAACAAGTTCTTCCTCAGGATGTCCTCTTTCCTTCATGAGAACACTGATGTTCCATTCATGTGACTTTTAAGATCAGAAATACTTTGGTTTAACTCCTTTTTGTTGGTACAATGTGACCCAGAAGTAAATTGCGTTGCAAAATTTATTCAACAGCTAACTGGTGAAGTGAGGAAAAAACCAGACAGTGCTTCTGAGTGGCAGCTTGATGTTGTTTTGTTTCTGAAAGGTAAATTGATGAAGATTTACACCAGCTTTTTGTTTGAGGAACTATAAGGCAATGTGAGTTACAATCATAATCCTCAAAGCCATTCAATTTTCAAATGATAAATGTAATCATGGAAGGAAAATTTCACTTTGCAATATTCAATTACTGTTATATCATACGTGTGTATAAATGCCTGGATCAAGCATCTTTTTGTAGAATTGATCTGGCAGACAAAGTAGGAAATGCAGTGCAAAACAACTGTCACCAGTCCTTTTGTAGATGTAACAATGTATTTTAGGTGTTCAAGCATAGGAAAGTCTGTTATCATGAAAGCATTGATGAATGCATTGCTTTTTGGTCATGTGGATTAAAGTGCTTCCTGAAGTGTAGCATCTGGCAAAGCTTCCCTGTTTTTTTCCTTGAATAATTCTTCACGTGCGTATTCTTGGCATGTTACTCCTACTTTGAAAAATGCAAAAGTAAGATGTCTTGTGCTTATTCCATTGTTGGGATTAATGCTCTCATGTGACAAAGTGAAGATGATGGTCACTTTTATGAGTTTACAAGAAGATATGAGAATTCTGCAGAAAAGCCCATTTGCACCCATGGGACTGTGCATCCTCCCTTCCTCCCCTGCAGAGGAATTTCAATGTTTCCTTTCCCTCCAAATCTCTCTCTCTTTATGGGGATGGAATAAGACCTTGTGTGTGGGTACCCCCTATGCCCTGCTGAAGGAGAGCTCAAACACCTGGGTGACCCACACACCCAGATGGTCCATGGAGTGATTTAAGATGTAGGCTCCTCCACTGGACCCTGCAGGGCTGTGCTCTGCTCCTCTGACGTTGTTGTGTTTCAGGCATCCTTGCAGCTGCAGATTTCTTCAGATGTGTTTAGCTTACACAGGCGTGTAAATAAGTGGTCAAGGACATGTTAGAAGCATGGACAAGGACACTATTTGAAGGCCCCAGCTATGCCTGCCTTCCTGCAGCCTTTGTCTCGGCACACGATGTACTTATTAGTTTGCAAGAGGATATCTCATTCTCTTGTTCTTACGTAAGTCACGTTGCTCCTCCTGTCAAAGAAAGCAATTGCATTCATGTCCAAAGCACTTGGACATACCAGGCACAATTAATGCCTGCTGTATATCCTCTTTTATCAGGGAAGACCGAGCAAGGATAAGTTTGGCCAGGGCTGAAACCTCCATTCAGTGTTGTGCTCCTCATGCAGGAATGTCATTGCAGCATTTAAGGAACTACAACTTGCTGACAAAGTTGCTACCAATAACAGGGCATTAGTCAGTAATGCATCCACAGAGGGTACTGGCCAGCTCTGTCTAGCAGCTGCCAAGGGTTACACTTGTGAATGCCAGAGAAAATTTCTTTGATTTTCCTGCCTGGATACAGATGTTGGACCTGAATTACCCCTCAGCACGAGGTTCCTCATTCTCTCCCAAAATATCTCCTAGTCACTTAATTCTGTCAGGTCACCCTCTGTACCTGACCTTTAGCTAGCACATCCCAACCTGCTTTTCCCAGTGGGGGCAATGCTGCCTTTGAACAAGGATTGTGTCAAAGTTGGCACCAAGATGGCAGTGCATGCACACCAGTGCAGGGTGCCTGTTATACAGAAAAAATTACAATGTGAGGGTTGGGACAACTACAGGAAGGATTATTTGGGTGTATTTCTAATGTGAATTTGTCACAGGCTGGCTGAGCCATCCTCTGAGGATTCTCTAGGCTAAATCCAGTGTCTGCATCCAAAATGAGACTGTTTGGGTCTGAGTGGCTTAGCCTGTTCTGAGTGCACAAGGAGCTGTCCTGGGAGAGGCTCTTTTCTGGGTTTCCTCTCTTCTGTGTGTTTTGGTTCGACCCTTGAGGGGATGCAGTGGTTGAAATAAAAACCCTGAGCTTTGGCAGAGCAGTTTTTGAACTCCAGTGGGATCTGTGGTACATGCTGTGAGCACAGCAGCATCAGTATACCAGTTTCTTACTCAGTTTTCTCACTACAGCCAGGGATCTGTGGAGGTTTCTCAACGCCTGCAATCAGGCACAAATGTATGCCCATTCAGTGAGTCATTTTGACCTTCAGTGACTAAGCTATCCAACCAGCAGGAGAGAAGGAAATTATAATAATAATAATAACAAGTTTGTATTACCCCTGGAGGATTTCAAAGTGCTTTCTCAGCAGTTTTCCTTTTCAGGGTTTCTCTGAGAGATGGCAAACATGCAACTGATACTCCATGGCCATTTTTGTCTCGTACCTTTTTAAACAGCTCATTGCTTTCTGTTGCTGAGCCCACAATGCTTTTGAAACCCTTGCATGGAACAGCAGAATACGTCAGGTTGTGAGGGACCACAGTTGGTTCTGCGGTCCAACCTCCCTGCTCAAGCAGGGTCATCCCAGAGCACATGGCACAGAATTGCACCCAGATGGTTTTTGAACATCTCCAGTGAGGGAGACTTCACAGCCTCACAGGGCAATTTGTTCTGGTATGTGGTCACCTGCACAGTGAAGTTCTTCCTCATGTTTAGGTGGAACTTCCTTTGCATCAATTTCTGGCTGTTGCCTCATGTCCTGTTGCTTGATCCCACCAAGAAGAGCCCAGCTCCATCCTCTTGACACTCTCCCTTTGGATACTTATAGACATTGATGAGGTCTCCTTCTGGTTGTATCTTCTGCCAATTCCTCCTTTTCCCTGGCTGTAATCAATCATCATTTCCAGTTTGGAGAACAATACAGTGAGCCGCACTGCAGTGAAAGCAAAACTGGAGGCATAAAACACCCATCTGTTTTTTTAACACAACCTGCCAATTTTAAAAACATTAGCTGTTGCAATGACTGCAATTTAATCAGCTGTCAGGGAAGGCATAGGAGCCAATTCCACCTCTTTATGCCCTTGGGACTGCTCAGGTACACCTTTAACAGAAAATGAGACACAGTTCACAGGGAGGCAGATGCTGCTATAGCTTTACATTTTATTAATATTAATTTGAAGACTTCTTGAGTAAGTTTTTCTCCTGGCTCTTCAGCTGTTCTCTCCCCAGTGCCTTGTGTACACTAAGAATGTATATAGGAGCGTCTAATCGAGAAGTTATACTAATCATAAATAGATTCTTGTTTGAATTGGGAGACATAATGGATCAAAATAAGCTGTTTGGCTGAATGCTTGGGTTGTGTTTTCATTCTGTAAATGCAGAAAAATGGCAAAAGGATTGTTCTTCCTGGCAAAAAACACCCCACAATTTTTCTTGCTGTAGAGATTGAGTCAGTAACCACTGAGCATTGTACTGAGGTATGCCTAAAGGAAACTTGTCTGCTCAGCCCCTTTCGCTCTGTATTTTAACAGCTAATTTCCCTTGCTTGTGTCTTCTACTAATTTTTGTGAAATTGACTCAAGTTGTACAATACACATGAAACAACTTACATTTTGCTTGCTGGTTTTCAGGTATCAGCAACTTAGTGTGAGGAATCCAGAATTAGTGCAGCTTGGTTGGGATCAACACATGGTTACTGTTCCCTAACTCTTCCCCTGCCCCTCAGTCCCTAATAAATCAAATTCACAATAAAGAGAACAAATCAACTCTCCGCAGTGAAGTATTGTTTAAATAATGACTCAGTCATATTAGAGGATACTTTATTTATTTTAACATTAAGAAAGAAATTTTACAGAAAGCACAAAAATAGTCTGACAGCTGAATTCTGTCTCAGACATTGTAAATGGGAAGCAATCAAATAAAATGTGTACAGGTGTACTTATACACAAACACACTCTTTTGTATATAAGATATATAAATATATACTTTCTTTATAAAGCTATTACAGTTACAAAAAAATCCCTAGTGCTGATGATGTCTCTGTACATGTTATTTGCAGAAATATCAAAAAGTGTAAACTGTAGGTTTTGCTAAATGTAAGATATATTATCCCAGATGGCAGGGGGCAGTTCCTTCTCTTGAGGGATCAACTATCTATAAATATTTATAAAATGGGTCTTGTCATATTTTATGGCTTTCATGTTATAAAAAGCTGATAGAGCACCCAGATAATAAGGAGTTATGGATGGCTAATTGATCCATTTGTTTTTTAACCCAGTGATATTTCTTACATGATGTCAGACTCCCAGAATATGTAAAGGATGTTTTATACTCCTTCAGTAACATACACTACAACTGGATGAATTAGCAATGACTGATCCTGTTGGCTCATCACTTTTACCTGCACGTTAATGAAACTACTAAAAATTTTTTTTCAGGGTCACTGAAATCTTTGGTTTAAGAAGTTTTGAAAATTTTATTTCATGCTTTTTCTGGACAATGATCTGTAAGAATCAGAGAATTGACTGTTAGGAGCTAGACTTATATTAAGCCTAAATATTATTTGCCAGGTTGTATTAGCTTCTTAAGCATATTTCTATGTACTATTTAGCATATCTATGTTCCCTTCCTGGACTGTAGTCCTTTTCTCTTCATAGTCTTCACAAGTTTACTTTTTAGAGCTTATTTTCCCTCTGACATCCAGTCTGTCTATATGCCTGACTTTAGTCATATTAGTTGTGCTGACCTGTGCAATAAGGTACCAAAAATTTAATGCCATTTTGCAGCTTGGTTGGCGAGACCCACAGAGTTGCTATTCCCTGCCTGGAGAGTAACATAGGGAGCATATTTGCCTGTTTTACTGCTTTCAGATTTTGGACTCTCAGACATTTTATCCCTTTTGGTAACACACATCAGATACTTCTATTACTGTTGCCTTTTAGTGCTGGGAGTTAAGAGTCTCAGATTTTATTCTAGTTTTCGAGGGCAGGGCTCAGTGGGACACCCTAAGCTGCACAGTTGCTGCAATGATTTCATCTGTACAGCTGCAGATAAAGATCAAGGTGCACCTAAACTTGTTGTGCCTCCTAGTTTAGCTTACTGCTTTGCAGGGAGGGAGTTAGGATCTACAGAAAAAGTGAAACAGAGCATAATCAAAGTCCACACCTGATTACCTTCAGCTAGACTGTCCAGTTCATTACTGACTCACATTCTGCCCACTACCCCCTGGCTCAGGCAGTTGAGCTCACTGCTTTCTACCAATCTCGTGTCCCCCACTACTGATACTTACATATTTCATGTCAGAGCAGAGGGCTGCACTTGTCATTGCAGGAATACAGAAAAAAATGTGAAAGATGAATTTAAGTGACTTATCTGCAGCAGCACTAATATACACTTGACAAATACTGAGATACATGGGAACACCAGAAGAACCATTTAAAGCTAATCCTATGATCTGCCTTCTATCCCCTTATTTGATGAAACCTGGATTTTTCAGCTGTTAGCTGTCAGATGATCAATCAGCTGGGTATGTTGGTAGTAGAAACATAAGTGCAACAGGAGATTTGTAGCAAATTGGTAGTGTTGAAATCTTCCTATGGCAACGGCAGTGTATCTATATCTCTCCATATATCACTGGATTATCAAAGATGAAATGTAATAAAACAAGAGTGTCTAATATATATTAGTTGGTTTCTTCATTTATTTCTTTTTAAAATATCCCAGCAACTTGGAAAATACATAAAACTTTCTTAATAGCATCACATAGAGTTAAAATTTAAAAATGATTGGAAGAAGATCTCTCTTCCCCTTAAAACTATGGACAAAGATACTGATTCTATTGTGTGACTCTGCAAAGTCATCAAACTGGGTTTTCATAACTGTTCTCTTTTATGGGGAAGTCTTGCCCATGCTGGAAACAATAGCAAAGTATTCATTAACTTTAGTGGAAACAGGATTTCCCTCTTACTTTTGTTATTTGGTTGTGGGGCTTTTTATGTACAGGCTCTTGGAAATAATATGAATTGAGTTGGACATATATAGTGCTGAATGGTCTATCAAAATAGACATATAGTACCTGTGCATAGACAGTAAAAGTAATTATTGTCAGAAAGAAAATACTATCTGATTACAATAGAAGCTGTAAATTCGGTAAGAGAGTCCTCAATACACTAATAAATTCTTCAGAATAGACAGTCCCCAATGCTGCAGAATACGTACAGTCTACAAGATTTTAATGTAGCTCTGTGGACCTCCCTATCCAGTTCTTGGCTTTTTTCTTTGAGTCCTGATTTACTTTCTCTATTCTAGACTACAATCTTTTCTCATTTGGAAGGAGAAAATCAGTTTTGCTGACTAAAGTAAACAATCTTCTGTGGAGGGAAAGGACTTCACCCAACAAGTCTATGAGGTTTACGGTGAAGACATTTTATTACACACTGCACACGGTTTTTATAGGGTTAAAGCTACATTCTCTTGGCTAAATCGAACCTCACACCATCAAGCCACAAACTTTAATTGGTTATAATCCATATCTCACAAGTCCAATGTTTATATGAACTTATCCTAGATGTTTTCAGGTGCATCTCCGAAGTCCTGTGTGAAAGTCAAAGTGTTCTCATGAGAAACCTCTGGGGAGTCACTGAGAACTCCTAGGGAGTGATTTCTCCTTTGATGATCAACAGCAGCTGTGACCTTGCTGCTTCTCAGCTGATATCTGCTCCAGTCTCAGGGAGTTGATGCAGGCTGGATTGCTTACATGCCCATTTTCTGAAAGAAACCCTTCAAGAGCTGACTTCACTTAAACCATCACCATTGGATGTGTCCACCCCTAAAAAAAGTACTACCATTTACAAATCATAAAAATAAACATATATTCACTGAGCAATTTTCCATAATACTTTAATAATACTTCTGTTTTAAAGCTAACATAATATAATTTCACCTGAACAGAAGTAGTATTGGACAAGGTGATTTAGGGTCTTAATGTGGGTCTTCAGACACCTTAGGTTGAAGAGGCTTCCATCGGTACGATATCGGATGTAGATGCCGTTTTCTTCATCGAGGTCTGCTGTGGCTCTTTGGAGCATCATGCTGAAGAGGATGGTGAATAGAGTTGGTGCAAGAACGCAACCTTGTTTCACACCATTGGTTATTGAAAAGGGCTCAGAGAGTGCATCGCCATATCTGACTTGTCCACGCTGATCCTCATGTAGCAGGATGATCATTTTGAGGAACTTGGGGGGACATCCTAAACGTTCCAAGATCTGCCACAGGCCTTTTCTGCTTACAGTGTCAAACGCTTTGTTGAGGTCAGCGAAGGTTACATAGAGACCTTTGTTCTGTTCCCTGCACTTCTCTTGCAGTTATCTGAGAACAAACACCATGTCTGTGATACTCTTATTGTCTCTGAAACCACACTGGCTTTCAGGTAGAAGTTATGCAATAGCGGGTACTAATCTGTTCAGAAGTATTCTTGCAAGGATTTTACCAGCAATGGAGAGCAAAGTAATACCTTGGTAGTTTGAGCAGTCTGATTTTCCTCCTTTCTTCTTATACGGGATGATGATGACTGTGTCACAGAGATCTGATGGTAGTTCCCCTTGTTCCCAGCTACGCACAACAAGCTTGTGAAATTTAGTATGGAGTGCTTGACCTCCATGCTTCCAGATTTCAGGTGGAATTCCATCAACCCCAGCTGCCTTGCCAGTTTTCACCTGTTGTATGGCCTTAAGTGTCTCTCCCATAGTAGGGGCTGCATCCACTTCATTTTTCACTGGTTGTTGTGTAATGTGCTGAATTGCTGAGCCTTGGACTACACAGTTGACACTGAAGAGAGTCTGAAAGTACTCAGACCATCGGTTCAGGATGGAGGTTTTATCTGTGAGAAGCATTTGACCATCTGCACTGAGTAGGGGGCTTTGAACCTGGTGTGTGGATCCGTACACTGCTTTCAGGGCCTCATAGAATCCTCTTTGGTCACCCAAATCTATGCATAGTTGAGTCTTTTCTGCTGGGTTTAGCCACCATTTGTTCTGGATGTCTGGAAGTTTCTGTTGGAGCTCACTGCATGCAAGACGAAAAGTGGCTTTTCTTATATGGCAAGATGGCTGAGCAAGGTGTGCTTGGTGAGCAATTCTCTTCTTCAGCAATTCCTGAATCTCTTGATTGTTCTCATCAAACCAGTCTTTGTTTTTCTTGGAGGAGAACCCTAGGGACTCTTCAGAGGACTGCAGGATGCAATTTTTAATGTGTTGCCAAAGTGCTTCAGGAGAGGGATCTATGGGATTATCTTTAAGTCTAGTTTGAAGGTTTCCCTGAAAGCTGTCTCTCACTGTGGCTGTTTGAAGATTGCTGACTAGGAGTCTCCTCCTTGGAATGCCGCCTCTCTTAGGTTTGGGCTTGAAGTGGAGGTTAAGTTTGCAGCGCACAAGGCTGTGGTCTGTTTGACATTCTGCACTCGGCATCACTCGAGTATGACGGACATCGCTGACATTTCTCTGTTGTACTAAGATAAAGTCAATGAGGTGCCAGTGCTTGGATCGAGGATGCATCCAGGTTGTCTTCAGGCTGTCTTTCTGTTGAAAGACAGTGTTGGTGATGGTGAGCTGCTGTTCTGCACAAAACTCTAGCAGGAGGTGTCCATTGTCGTTGCAGTTTCCAACGCCATGCTTGCCCAGGACTCCTTTCCAGGCTTCAGAGTTCTTACCTACTCTGGCGTTGAAGTCACCAAGGATTATGATCTTATCATCTGCAGGAACCTTTTGGGTGAGGTGGTGCAGGTTGGTGTAGAATTTGTCTTTTTCTTCTGGGTCAACTTGGAGAGTTGGGGCATATACACTAAAAAGAACAACATGTTGCTTGTTGTGTAGAGGGAGGCGTAAGGACATAATGCGATCGGAGTGACCTGTCGGCAGATTTTCAAGTTTGGAGGTGATGGAGTTTTTAATCATGAAGCCAACTCCTGAAAGGTGTCTTTTGGTTTTGGGTTTGCCTGACCAGTAGAGTGCGTAGCCAGCAACATGTTCTTTAAGGCTGCCTTCCTCATGAAGACGAACTTCACTGAGAGCAGCAATGTCGATGTTGAGCCGTGACAGTTTGTGGGCAATTAGAGCAGAATGACACTCAGGACATTCACTATCTACAGTATCAAGCATGGATCTGATGTTCCAACATGCGAGTGACAATTTGAACACGCCTTTGGAGGCAGGTGTGTGACTTTGTCTCTTTGTCTTTGACCACATCAGAAGATGCTGGTTGGCCGCGGTTATCCAACTGGGTGTGGAGATGAGCTTTGGTTAGGCCACCTTTCCTAGGCCCCTCTCCATGTGGAGCAAGCAGTGTTGTCCTTAAAAAGGTTGCTTGGTCATTCAGGATGCTGCCTCATGAGACTGTCATCTCCGAGGTCAGTCCTGAATGACCAATATCCTGAACCGCCTGCATGCAGGGTTGGATCTGCAGATTCCAGTGCTTCGTATCACCTGCCATTTTGACCCTCGCCTGTCACTGCAGGGCTCTGCAATGTGGGTGAACCCTTCAGGCCTGCGCAATGGATTTTTTAGGTGAGGCACAGCGTGTGTGGAACTGGCCCCACTCTTCACTCCTAAGGTTCATCTGCCAAGGCCTAACGAGCTTAGACAGTGACAGGGAATACCTCAGGACATAGGTTTGGTTAGAGTATCCTTCTCTTAGATGGATGGCCTTACAGGGCTAAGCAAGCTCCATCTGCCCGGGTTTGGAGTTAGAGTTGTCCTTCTCCTAGGATGGTTGCCAGATGGCTAGCGAGCCCATCCTGCCCGTGGACACACTTTGTCTGACTCTTCAACTGAGACCTGTCTGGCATGGGAGACCCTACTGGAGGCACAAACCCCCACCAACATAGCTCTCAACCTCATGAGGGCACGCAAGCTTCTCCCCCATGACAAGGGGATGTCCCCAGAGAAGACCCAAGAAAATTATCTCAGTGCAAATAATCAACAAACCTCATAATTCTTGATTTGAGTTACAGTAGTGTTCACATGCACAATCTTTCTCCTGTCTTTGAACTTTATAGAACAGTCATCAAAATACCAAAGAACTGAAAAGATTTTAAAAAAAATCTTTCTTCACATGTTTATCTCTCTTAAAACAATGATTGCAATGCCTACCATGGTCAGAGTTTGACAAGTAGATGTCAATTCTATTTCGAAGCTCTGTCACTGTATAGATGAAAACATCCCATCCTTTTTGGTCTTTTGAGAAATACATCTACTGCTGTAGCCTGTTGTGAAATTAATTTTGTAAATTTGTTCCCCGTTCAAAGGCTGGGTGCTTAAGACAGCAGGGGATGTAATTAAAAACCCTTTAAAAAATTCATGGATATAATAAATTTAACCAAGCCACTTCAGAAGCATGGTTAATATAATTGAGAAATAATGAAGTGATGTTTGAAGAGGTCCATGGCTGGCATCTGCTCTGAAGTGCAATAGAGAATGTGCAAAGTTAAGAAAGACAAAGAAATAGGAAGATCCTTGGGAGACAATAAGCATTGAGTCCATCGGATGATTTAGCCAAAGTGCATTATGACTTGAAGGAGAGAGTGAAGAGACTGTTTCAATCGGCATGAAGGAATATAAAGCTCACCCACACCCTCTTTTCTGAAAACAATAGCTCAATAGCTTAAAATGCTTGGCAAGTTAAGCCATGCAGGCAGTAGGAGGTACAGAGATTATGTAATTCTTCAGCTATCTCCCATTTTCATTAAAATGGGTCAGCATAGCTTGTATATAGAGTCTACTACAGGCCATATTTTCAATTTTATCTATAATTGCTTTGCCCTCCTATTCTCAATACTGCTCTCCCACTGTTTTTTATAGACTTGGCTTCCCATAAGAGAAAAGATTGGAAGAGGCTTAATGCTTCCAGAGCATGACTGTCAAGGTGGCTGAAAATAGTGCTAAAGGGAGTCAGATATGAAATGAAAACTTCTCATGAAGAACTTGTTCCTGGACACATCCAAAGGAAGTGCAGGCTGAGTAGCTTGGTTTTCCAGAAAGATTGAATCAGTGCATGGTGGGGAGTGCTGTGGGGTTGGTACAGCCACCTGCTTGGTTTACATGGACCAGGAGAGCACAGATTATGGGGCTTGCATTTTGCTGAGTTTGTGTTTTCTCCGGATATGTAATTTTCTGTTCTTTTCAAAGTCAACTTTAAATAGAAGTGAAAGCTACCTTAAAGCCATATTGTCCTCTGCATTTATATTCTTGTATTGCTCTGAACACAGAGATGAAATAAAACAGAATCAGGCTCATATCTTTTTCTCTCCTTATCACCCTTGCTCTTTTGTATATCCCAAATATGTGTTCATTTGCGACCCACTTATATAGAGGAATTTTCCTGGGTTTAAGATCTGATAGCTTCTTAGAAATGACAGCTGACTGTTTTCCAAATCTCTTGTGTAGGATTTCTTTGTATAAAGATTTCCTTCATGAGATTGTTTTCCTGTTTCCTTTAAAGTCCTTAAAAATTAAGTGTATCCATATGCCAATTACTCCACTGTCCATCTCCTCCTGATTTTTTAAGAGAACTGGCTGCATACAAGAGATTTCAACTAAGTTCTCTACTACATACTGACCTTTATCTTTGATACAGCCATGAAATAATTTTTAAAGGAAATATATTCTTCAGGGGTTTAATTAGTTGTGATTATGCCTGTTCTTTCAGAAATGAACATCTGATAAATTCACTGGAGCAGACATTCACAGAGAGCAAAACAATACGTTATAACTTTAGCCACAAAGTGCAATCTAAAAATATTTCTACTTTGCTCCGGGGACGTGTGTGCATTGATTATTTTTCTCCTTCAGAGGTGATTTAAGCTATTAAAAAGTAGGATGAGTCCAAGAAAGGGAAATGTGATTAGATCAGGTGCATTTTATCTTTATGAGCTTCCGGCTTTCTTGTAAGAATTGTTAGTTTTAACTT
This sequence comes from Pithys albifrons albifrons, assembly GCF_047495875.1. NCBI lineage: Eukaryota > Metazoa > Chordata > Aves > Passeriformes > Thamnophilidae > Pithys > Pithys albifrons. The sequence goes on along the minus strand of NC_092458.1, from coordinate 7,262,643 downwards.
TGAAATAAATCACTTATCACTTGCATACTTAAATAAGGCTTTAGTTTTGGCAAACAACTAATGTTGAAGTGTTAACGTGGAGGAGTGGAAATGAAAAACGTGACTATCAGGTAACTTTAGCTAATTTTATTCAAGATGGAGCTGTACGTGTTTAATGCTTAATGTTTAATTGCTCATTTTCTTCATTTTTGGTGTTGAAAATAAAACACATTTCACTCAGTTGCTACGGTCTGCAGCCAAAAAATGATGACCTAATAAAATATCTTTAGGAGATGAAGTTTAGATCCATATTTTGTGCACAGCATGAACCCCCAAGGGAACAAAAAGAAGTGGACAGGCTGTTTGCTGAGCTGCCGGACTTTGCCGAAGCCCAGCATGTTCCCGGTAGTCTGTCAGGCTCCGGTGATGGGCAGGGAGAGCGGGGATTGAGGGATCTGCTCGCCGGGGCTCCGTCTCCCTTGCCAATCAGTGCCTGAGATGCCTCAGCCGTGCTCGCCTCTGCCCGACCTCTGCCTTCCTGCTGCGCGCCCCTTCTGCAGGTTTTTTTTTCACAAAGGACAGTCATTTACACCCTGTTAAACTCCTCTCCTGTTCACCTTCAGTAAAGCTTCTTAAATAACTGCTATTTGCCCTTGTCTCTTCCCTGTATACAAATACCCGAGAATGCCAGTGTCTCAGCTGGCCTTCTGTCAAGTCTTGGAAGCAAATGAGATTGTAATTACCTGCATGATCTGTGGATTAAGAACTGCAGAAATCTGGCAACAACATGAACTGCATTTTATTTTTTTTATTTATTTAAAATTAAATTCAAACAAGAAAAATATTGCTATTTGCACAGTGGATACTCTGTCATGGTTTGAATACTGAATACATATAGTAATTTAAAAACACAGTATAGTCCATGATTTAAGATTTTTTTAATGCTGTTCCACAGTTTCAATCTTTAGTGTTTCTTAAATTCCCTTGAAGACAGTCCTAACTTGGTTGATGAAATTTCCAAAGGTGGACAACGGTTTTTGGCCGCTGGCTAGAAAGCATCTAAAATATTTGATATGGGGGATTTTTTGAAAATGACCAAATTCCAAAATCATTTGAAAGTTCATTAGCATCAGTAAGTAGAATGTGAAAAAAGTATACATATAAATTGTCAGGCTTCCTGTAGTATGACTTTAAAATATTCTATGTGCTTGAAGATTTCTTCACAACCACCAACACTGTAAGCATGATTATACTATATTTCAGGATTGTGAAATAAGTCTGAAATAATTCGTCATGAGGGATAAGAGGGTGGTAACAAACCAGGGAATGCACATGGCCTTTTTTCACCAACAGTGATTCATGTTTGGAATAGACCCAGAGGCTACATCTAACTAGAAGACCTGGAACCACTGACATACTTATGGGTGAAGAAAATTACTGCAACCATCTCCAGAGGAGATACAAATTGCTGACAGCGCTCCCACCTGTTTCCTGCTTCCACAGAAAATGGGGTGGGTGAAGCACATTTAGTTCCCCAGTTTGTACAGTCTAGTGATCAGGTGCAGAGTGTAAATAAAACAGAACAGTACAATTCCCATGGATGTTTATAATTCTTGTAATTTCCTCTAACTGCTGAGTTATACTCAGAGATTTAATAAAAATATATGTGTCTGTTTTATTGTACTGGCTGGAAACCAATGGAAGATGATCAGCAGCAAAAATGTCCATTAGTACTGGCATGTCATACAAGGAAGCTTTCACTAGTTGTAATGCAAACCTAGTTTTCCCTTCTGAAGAGCACCCGAGGTATTTGAGCTGGATGTTTCTGTATCAGTTGCAGTATTACTCCAATCCCAGAATTTAAGGGAAGCAAAAATCACGGGTTGTCATGGTTGTCTCTTGAACAGGAAGTTATCTTGAAGGAGACTGGCAACAAGAGTTATGAACTCAGCTGCTGTGTTAGGGCTGCTTTGTGAGGAAACTTATAAACTAAAATTGTGACTAAACTCTTTACAAGTGAATGAGTACTGATATAGCTGGAAACTAGAATGAATTCTCACTACAAAACTATATTGTACATGAATATTTTCTTCTACAGTAGAGGAAGGAATGGATTTTTAAATTTTTATCCTGCTGTCTGGGATGGGGATTCTGAACTTCTCCATGTTTAAGGGAAGGCTTTTATTTCTTAAGTTATACTATACAACTGGCACACATGGACATGCTTTGGGGAATTTTCATTGTTCTATTAAAACCTAATTTCTGCATGTAGGACAATTTGAGGGACCATTTAGGAAACTGAAGGGTTTCTGTGAGTTTTATATTCTCAATCTTAACTCTAATTGCAGATCCTTCCCCTGTACTCTGCGTTGGTGCGGCCACACCTTGAGTACTGTGTTCAGTTCTGGGTCCCTCAGTTCAGAAAGGATATTGAGGTGCTGGAGCGAGTCCAGAGAAGAGCAACAAGGCTGCTGAAGGGACTGGAGCACAAGCCCTATGGGGAGAGGCTGAGGGAGCTGGGGTTGTTTAGCCTGGAGAAGAGGAGGCTCAGAGGTGACCTCATCACTGTCTAGAACTACCTGAAGGGAAGTTATAGCCAGGTGGGGGCTGGTCTCTTCTCTCAGACACTCAGCAATAGGACAAGGGGGCACAGGCTTAAGCTCTGCCAGGGGAAATATAAGTTGGATATCAGAAAAAAATTCTTTCCAGAGAGAGTAATCAGGCATTGGAATGGGCTGCCCAGAGAGGTGGTGGATTCACCATCCCTAGAGATTTTTAAACGCAGATTGGACGTGGTGCTGAGTGCCATGATCTAGTAAATGGACTAGAGTTGGACCAAGGGTTGGACTCGATGATCTTGGAGATCTTTTCCAACCCAATCGATTCTATGATTCTATGATTCTATGGAATTTCCTGTGCATTTCTCCACATGCCAAATGCTCATGTTCACTGTTTCTTCTTGCTTGTGATGTCACATTTTCAACGAGATAAAGAGTAAAGGAAAAACAGCCACATTTCCAAGGAGACCAGCCAACATTTCATACCAAGTAAAACTTGAAGATATTTATTATTCTTTCTCAGTTTCATCCTGATAAGTTTACTTGTGTTTCATGAAGTGTTTTTCATCAGTGAGGATGCAGGTGCCCACTGTCCCACGAGTGTGGTGCCCCAGAAAGGTGGGGCTGTATGGGGAGGACTGAATCCACCGCCATCTCTCATGTCCCTTTGCTTTTCTGCGTGCCATTAAGCTCAGAGTGCTAATGCTGGTGATGGTACACTTGTTTTTCCTGCTGAGTGAACACAAGATGACCTAAAAAAAGGGAATCTTTCAGCATAATGACATTATCAGGCAGGATGATTTACTACTGGGGAAAGAGCCCATTGCATCCTGATCATGTTTCAAGGTTTTGCCTCTTTTCTTTCCCAACCTCCCAATAGCAATGATGTAATATATTAAATTAAGTGGTAACGATGTATGAAGCTGTGGTTATCATTAAATATTTACGCTCCCTGAGTGTTGTAAACACACAGTGGAGCCCTAATTAACCATAGGTAGTCTACAATTATTCCATGGTAATTACCCTAATTGGAATTGGCTCATTATGGGGACTAGAATAGAATTTGTTTTGTGTTTTGTACTGGAAAATAGAGTTGGCAATTAACTAAAAGCACAAGCCGTTTCATCTGACTTAAAAAAAATTAAATTGCCCTCTTAGAACCTGTCACTGTTCCCACAATCAGAGCAGTTTTACAAACAAAACCAATACTGAGATCTGGTTTCCAAAGCTTACATACTTTCATAACCTTGCCTCTTTGTCAGCATTGATTGATAACTGTGATGTGCAGAGGTCCATAAAAAGCCAGAAGGGCTATCTGAAGCACTTGGAGACACACAAATCATTTGCTCTGTGAGGGTATTAGAGGAGTTGTGGGAGCAGAGAGAGCATGCTCTTCCTTTTGCTATGGGAGTTATTCAGCAGAGGAGGTGGAGAGACTCTTTGCCTTGTTAAAGCACAACAAACGATATTTCTGATTAGTCCTCTCCTCCCCTGGCCCCCGGGAAACCTTACAAGTGTAAGACAAGAAGATCCCAGGCTATTTGCAAGGGAGCAACCCCAATCTGGTGGCGTTGTCCCATGCCCGGGGCACTTGGCAGTCACCCCAAATACTCATTCCCAGGCTCCTGCCAACAATAGTGTGCAACACCCATGTGCAGGACACTGCAGGTGTATCCAAATGCTGGAAGCAGTCAGGCATGTTTTCATCAGGCATCTAAAACTAGTGCTTCTTCTCCACCTAGAATGGCAGAGGAGCACAGGAAGTCACCTGCTGTTGGATACCATCCTGAACCAAAGAAGACATGGGATCTCTGGACTAGACTGATCCCTGTTGGCCAAGGATGCAGCCAGGCATGCAGCTCTGCTGATACTCAGCTGAGTAAGGGTGGTGTTGTCCCCAGATGCTCATCTCTACCCTTCTTCCCCACCAGAGAGCCCTGATCCCTTACACCCACCAACATCAGGGTGCTGGGAATATGGCCAGCTCTACCTGGAACTGCTACTGGCAGAAGAGGATCTGTAAATGAAGCCTGAGGATCGAGGACAGAATGCTGCCACTGTGAGGAATCTACTCTTTCTAATTTTATTTTCCTATCTGCTCATAAATGTAATGAAAAATTAAATAAAAAGTGTAGGGTTTTACAAAGTTCTGTCTTAGAAATGTCTCTTCTAAGTCATAAATTAATGGTTTGTTGTCTCCACCTGGCTTGCCTGATACAAACAGGAACAGTCTGCTTTTGCTGATAGTTAAACTGTCTCTTCTGAAAGGATCTTGTGGAAATAGGAATATACAAAAAACATTCAAGTAGCCTGTAGAAGCCTGCACACTGCTACAAACAGAAGGTAAGTTCACAAAAGGAAATATGATTTGGAAGGCTGCTCCCTATCCTGTGCTGTGTCCTCAGCTATAGGTGTGCAGTATTGGTTTTTCAGAACTAATGAAAACTCACCTTTTATTTTTTTTTTACTTTACTTCTAAAATTATGACCAGGTTACCTTCTTATCATGTCTATGACTTTCAGTGTTATTGGGACTTTGGGCCATTCTTTCCAGCACTGTTTTCATGTTTGCAGCAATTACGTTAGCTGCCATCTCCAAAGGGGAAACCAGTTTTGCCATTAATGAATGAAGTTAACTGTGAAAAGTGAGAAAAGAAAGATGCTGAAAATGTCCCTGAGCAGTATTTCTATAGCACTTCCAAAAGGTAATATAACCTTATGCTTTGGAGGCAGTGAACAACGTGGGCTTAGGTCAGACTGAATAAGGTATGTATTGTACATCTAGTTAAATGATTTATTTATTTATTTATTGAGGAAAATAAATCTATCTAAATCACTTTTCTCTGTTTTTTTCAAATATCTTGAAGTTGGATCCTAGCAAAAATTTGTGGCAAGACAGTAGTTATTTGCCTGTGGTTATGCCTGGGGCAAGGAGGTGGGGCTGCTGCACAGGGAGGTGGTGGGTGAGGTTTTCTACATTTGCATGGTGGCTTTCAGAAGACCTCAGGAGCAGCAGGGGGGAAATACGTTGGTCTCATTAGGAGAATTCGCCTTGAGTCTTACCATGATTTTTGCTCCTCCTCCATCCTCTAATCAGGGATTTCAGTTTTTGGGGCTGAGGCAAGTGGAGGCATAATAGAGAGAGAGAGATGAAATTGTAGACGACAGTCTTTTTGTTTGTTAGGCTCTCAGGAGGAAGATAACAGAGGCAACACCTAACTGGAGAAAGAGTAAGAAAGGGAAAATCTCTGTGCAAAGACCATTTATGGTGTACATTGAAAAATGATGGCTGTGTTTCACAGAATATTATAAAAATTGTATTAAAAAAGAAATGCACGTGTCAAATTTACCTTTTCATTTTTCTCCCTTGATTCATCCATGTATTCCTACCGTTCATATTTTCCCTTGTATAAAGCAGCTTCATTTCAACAGTCTTTTCTCTGTCAAACTCTTCTTTTACTCCTAAGCATCTTCTAAGCAGACCTCAACACAGTGTGATTGGCACTCAGCATCCTGCTCAGGCTTCCCAAGGGATGAAGACCCTGGCCAGGGAGCTTCGTTACCAAGGAGAGCTGCAAAGAAATCACTCAAAGCAATCCCCTCCTGTTGTGTTGTCCAAGATGTTTATGTTGTTATGAAGGAGCTGGTTCTCTTAGTCTCTATTTTTAGGTTTGTGCCAGCAGCCTCCAAGAATTAACATTGAAGATGGAGGTGAAAGGACATCTGTCAAGGTAAAGGAATGCATAGACAATTGCAGTTTTGGATTTAAATGAGTTTACTGGCCAGTACTCCCATAGGGACTGCAGACACGGATTCTTTGAGTGGTGCAGATTATCACAAGAACCTAAATACATTCACTTGATACTTTTCTATTTTCTTGTTTTGTAAATACCCCAGTTTTTTAGCTTGAGCAAGCATCAGTTGCATATTACGAACTTGTTCCCCCTCCAGCTCTCAATCATGTATACAGAGGAATATAAAAGCAATGAGGGAAAACCAAACCCAATGTCTAGAAGACTGCTTGCAAACGAGAAGGAGGTTTAGATAAAGTATCTAGGTGAATTTAGCCTCCTTCAGGACTACAAAGGGCATTGCCATGCAGAAAATTTGGCAATATTAGGTTTGGCTCTGCAAGCTAATTTTGATTCTAAAGGGATCTGGCCATTACAGTATGACCCTGCTTTGGTTCACTACCCTTCCTAAGCAGCAGCAGGTTTTATTTGCATTGAATGTCTCCTTGTTCACTTGGCTATGCCCTTCTCCACCATTCAGTGTTAAGGGCATCTTTACATGATACTGCATCATGTTGTGTAAGCATAACTTCTAAATTTTATTTTCTCTTCTAAAATAAATGTAACTATTTAATAATTGCCAAAATGACATTTAGGTTTTGCTTTTTGTTTTGGCGTATAAATGCATGTTTCAGTGCTCTAGTCTAGTAAAAAAATATGCTATTTTAATGGGCTCAGACACATCAATAAAACATTTTAGATATTACCACCATGTTTCCTTAAGTTATTCATTTGTTCCAGCGCTCCTTCTTTTGGCAAGAAACTCACTTGCATAAGCTGTTGGATCAGCTTTTCACTGATTTTGAACTCACTGATTTTTTGCTTCAGCAAAAAGAAAGAGCTGATTAAAAGGATTTTTAGTTCAGAAATATTTCTACTCCTTCAGGAATTTGAGTGTCCATTAACTCCAGCAGGAATGAAGATGCTTAGCACTTTGCAGCATTGACTTGCTAAACCAGAGATGCTCCTGTCACCTTGTCCAGCTTCCAAGGAGCTGTGCTGCTGCAGTGTCATTCCCACTTGTCTTGTTTCTCACCCTGTGCTTTTCTGACTTTTTTTTTAAGCGAAGGCATTGGTTTTCTTGGAAAGATTTGCAAACCCTCCTCCTCCCTCTGCCACAAATGTCCTGAAAGATGTAATATAGCTAATTTCTCAGAAGTGTGCTTTTTCTTTTTAGTGGGCAAGTAAAGTACTGCTAATCATTAGTGCGTGTCAAAGGTAAATGAAAGCCAACCTGATGAGTGAGTGGTGCCTGGCAGGTAAATTCGTTGATTCTTTCAGTTGTTGTTGTTAGTTGACATTGCTTGCAGCAACTCCTTCCTTGCTTTGATTGCATAGAGTACTAGGGAAACAAGGAAAATATTTATTAAAATGGTAATACCACAGCACCTTAAGAAATTTCTATCTTGTTGGGATTCACTCTAAAGCAGTACTCACAATGGAAAATGCAGTCCTCTGCAACAGGCACTGCAGCAAAGCAAACCTTGAAGTGCTCTTGAAAGCTCTCAGTGGTTCCTCTTATGGAAGGTGTTGAATGTAGCAACTGTGATAAGTGATTCACATTGCTCAGTCTCACAGGTATCAAACTTAGCAGCACAGCTGGCTCTGTGGGGTTTTGGAACGATTCTGTTCACCTTGGTAGAGCCAGGTTTCAGAAGGAAAATTAAAATATATTAGAGAGTCCATGTGAAAACCTTGTGTTCCTGAAGCCAGGCTGAGCTGTGTTCCCAAATTTTCAGGGAACAATTGTTTTATGTTTTTACCTTCTGGAGATTTCAGTCTTAAGGTGAACTTGGCTCCTGGCTTTAAACAGCCTTTAGAAGGATCCAGCCTATGAGACAGGAGGTTAAAATTTATATTTCATCCATTCTTGGCCAACAGCTCACTGTTGATGGCTGTTGAAGATGGTCAGTTGGAGCCAACCCTGTGTCAAAAGGTCACTGTTGACAGTTGGTAGGAGCTGTGAAAGCAAAAGAAGGCAAATACAGCTTAAGACACATTACTTACAGCCTAAGCCTCCATTGCTGACACTGTTTGGGACAGTCTCCTGAGTTAAGTGGCTCCTTGCTATAACACAGTGGGACTATTCCTCTGTACTTCCTTTAGTAAACAAATCAACTTCTGTTCACCTCCAATTCCAGATCTAGAAAATGCGATAATGCCTCACCTTAACTGTGTGCATAAGACAGTCAAATAGGGGTAGACTTCCAAAAAAATTCAGGCATCTGAAGATGCAAAGTATCACATAATAGGGTTTTCAAAATACCGTAGGTATCTAACTTCTCCTGGAGTGAATCACTTTGAGCACTTGCTGCTCAAATGGGGCTCAGCTCCTGAAGGCTGTGTGAAAGGAGCTTGCATGAAGTTTTGACTCTTCTTGCAAATATAGGTATGATCTTTTTTTGTTGTTTCATTTTCCTTAAAAAAATGAGACTACTTTAGTACAAGTTTTCCACTGAAATGGAGAGTTACATGCACAAGTTCAAGTAACATCTTTTCAGCTGCCTACCATTGCTTCATACAGTTAGCTGACTTTTCAAGAGGTTTAAAGATTTACTTTAGTTTACAACTCCCTTTCTTTGTCAAGTCTTGGTCACAAATGCAGCTTTATAAAGGCATCTGGTTGATATGATTCAGAATACATTTCACAAAACCACTTGGCTCTGTGGAGAGACTTGATTTCTTTGTCAGCAAGAGTGATTGACAGCGAAAACCCACATAATCTAAAAGGAGACGCAGAGACAGGATCTGACAGTCCAACATAACAGACCTCTCAAGTTAGCAAAGCCCTGGGCAGGAATCCTGCTCTAGGCTCAGTGGTGGGGGCAGGCACTTCCTCAGGTGATGAAGGCACGTGATGAGTGTGCCAGACAACGTGAGGAAGACGGCACGGGGAAGCCGGTGTCGTGGAAGCGTCTGCTGCTCCCGCATCTGTCTCTGAGCGGTGCTTGTCCCGGCTGTGGCGCAGCTGCCCATGCCCAGGGAAGCCTGGCACCAGGCACAGCTGGGGGGCGTGAGGGGGAGTACAGAGAGAACTCTTGTGATCATGTGTGGGACTTGATGGGTCTGGCACTGCATCAAGCAGATGTTTTCGGTCCCTGCTTCAGTAGGCTGAGCTGGAAAACAGCACCAAGTCTCAGCTCAGTAAGTGTCTCCAAGCTGTACTGTGAGTGTGGCCAAGTACAGTGGAAGTGGATTCACAGTGAATTCACAGAGAATCTTTGATGCAGCTTCATCTCGGACAACTATTCAGAAACCTGGATGAATCATGTTACCAGTGCTAAGTACTGAATCATGCACCTACCAAGTCTGTCAGCAGCAAATTTATAGGTAAAAAATAAGTCGGTAACATCTTTAAAATGTTGGCAGCATTTTATCAGGATAAGTATTTGGATCTTATAACCATATGAGCTTTCCAAAGTATTAACTTAATTGCACAGCCACCTTCTTATCTTATTTGCCCCTAGCCAGATCTTGAAAATTATTTAAACTTCAAAGACCACAGTAATTCCATATGCACAAAGACACTTGGAAAAACTATTTCTTTGAAATGTAACTGATTACAAACTAGTGTTGATTCCCTGTGCTTTCCTTGCAGCATTAGCTTTTCTGTGGGCATGGAGTGGTCTTGCAATTTGACAACCACTGCCACTATTTAGGATCAGTTAAGCTTTCTCACATTAATTAAAAGCTGTAATTAAATAACCAGAAAGTCCCTCACTATGACTCAGTCTCAGAGTGTGCATCTGGCCCTTGTTTGCGATGGGGGAAAAAAAAAGTGAAGTTATGTCAGAAATTTCCGGGATGTTTTCTTTTGATTACCTCATAAAGGCACTTTGCTGAAATGGTAATGGCTGGGAAATAAAGGAGAGACACAGACATCTTTTATTGCAGTGGAAAGGACTGTGGGACATCCTTCTACTTATGTTACATTTTGATCTCAGAATGCAGTACAGGACTAACAGATCATGAACAGAAGTTGCAAAATGAATATTCTTTTAAAATATCTTTTAATTATAGCCCTGTAAACATCTCAGTGAACTTCATTAAAAAATATTCCTCCCCCTGAGAGGAATTCCACTCCACTCTTACCCTTCCATATTGACAAAAGAGGGGAAGATAAGCATTAAGTAAGCAGATTTACACTTGCATGTGGTCACTACTGCATATAACTGTATTTTATGCATTTTAAAAGATTAAGGCATGGTTTCTGAGTACATTTGGGGAAGAAAGAAGAGCTCGGGGCATAAGCTCTTTTGTGTTGTTTTAGTGATCACATGAAACAGACAGGGTAATATACCTCAACTTCTGTCTCTTGATGGAGATGACCTACAAGTTATATCTAAAGCTTTCTAGCAATTAAACTGTCCTGATTGTAACATAAAGACAAGACATAACTCCCCATCTAGATTTCATCAGAACTGTTTGAAAACATTTGTTAAACAGCTGTCTCTAGAAAGAAGAGTGTACTGGTGCAATGTATTCCTTATGTTGGTACAGATTTTGGTGGATTGCTGTTTGGAGATCCTTTTGGAGAAAAAAAAATTTCAGAGCAAAAAAGTTTTCACTTCAAAATGCACCTCTTTTTCTACAAAAATGAGATTCAAAATGGTATTTATTGAGCTGAAAGTTTGGTGTTACATAAAGTAGTTTTTTGAAGGTGGGAATAATGTATGATGACTGCTACCTTTAGAGCTAAATTCAGTTTGAAAGAAAAAAGGGTGATCTCTTCCATGACAGAAATCCCCTTTTTATCATTTCCAGATTGTTATTTCTGTCATGGTGGATGGCAAAATGGTAATTGCTTTGCTTATTTACCTTTCATTTATTTCGATGCTGTAAAAATGTCCAAGTGAAAAGCATAGCTTCTGTATCAGGAGACTGTGATCTCACTTGTGAAACCATAGAATCATAACACCACAGCATGGCTTGGGTTGGATGTGACCTTTACAGATCATCTAACCTATCTCCCCATATTCCACTAGACCAGGTTGCTCTGAGCCCCAGCCAACCTGGCCTTGAGCACTTCAAGGGTTGGGGCATCCGCAGCTTCCCAAGGCAACCTGTTCCAGTGTTCCACCACATTCACAGCAAAGAATTTCTTCCTAATATCTAATCTAAACCCAGTGTCTTTCAGTTTAAAACCCTTATGCCTTCTCCTGTCACTACAGGCCTTGGCAGAAAGTCCCTCTCCAGCTCTCTTATAAGTTCACTTTTATATACTGAAAGGCCACAATGAGATCACCCTGGACACTTCTCTTCTCCAGGCTGAACAACCCCAGCTCTCTCAGCCTGTCTTGATGGGAGAGGTGCTCCAGCCTTCTCATCACCTTGGTGTCCCTCACCTGGACTTGCTCCTGCAAGTCCGTGTTCTCCTTGCACTGGGGGCTCCAGAGCTGGAGGCAGCACTGCAGTTATCTTGAGAAAGCCAGAATACATCAGCATTGTTGGCCTCTTCTCCAAGAATGCTGACAATGACAACCTACCTATGCAACGTTGGGGGAAAAGGAAACAGTTCCTGCCTGTCCTCCAGAGCCGAGGAGTGCTGAGACAGAGGTCTGCTCAGTCCAGGGGCAAGTGGTGAAAACGTGTTTATGGTGAAATCACATGGCTTTTATGGGGTCCTGAGGGGAAGATACTGGAACTGGGAAAGGATTGGGCAAGGGCTCCAGAAGGGGAAGTGACTGCTGTGCTCGGTTAGCAAATGGGAAAACGGGAGGATCAAAGCCAATAGAAAAGTAGGGATTGGGGATAGATGGGTGAGATAACCAATAGGGTTAGGTCAGGGGTGGAAGTCGGCAGGAGCGATGGCCATGCAGCCGTGGGCTGGCCTTTGGACACGAGGCAGGGGGGTCCTGGGGATGGTGCAGCCTGTTCTTGGACTAGTGGGCTCAGCCCCAGCCCATTCCAGTGGCTGCCGCCGTGGCAGTGATGGGCAGGGGACACCCCCGGGTGGGAACATCCCAGTCCTGGGTAGAGACAATGCCTGTGCTTAATGGGTGTGTGATGACTCATTGTAGAGCCAGGGGTGGTCCTGTGGTGTAATGGAGAGCACTCCGGACTCGCACTCGGACTTGGACTCCCAAGGTTGTGAAATTGAATCTCAGTAGGGACTGTCCCCTGGAAGTTGAATGCCTGCCTGTCATCCCATCCTGTCAGATCTTGGATGCTGAGCAGGGTCAGCCTTGGTTAGTACCGGGTGCTGTGACAGTCCCGAGGACTTCACTGTCACTGTCCAAGCTCGCTCGACTGTGGCAGATGGACCTCAGGACTTAAACGGTGGGGCCAGTTCTGTGCACGCTGTGCCTCACCTAAAAAATCCACTGCACAGGCTGGAAGGGCACACCCATGTGGGGAGAGCCCTTCCCAAATCTGTGTTCGCTAAGTTTGACCATACAGAACAAAAGCCTCTAGGGAAGACAGGGAAGGAGAGGGGAAGGGTGGTGACAACACTGCAGGAAGGTGGTAACAACGCAGGGAGAGAGAGACAGAAAATTTTCTGAACTAAAACCTAGTACAAATAAAACATGTAATTTCAGAACTCCAACAACACGTCTCATGTATGCAACTGGTCAGGTCTGCTCTGCTTCCCAGCACTGTCCTCCTCAGGGGTGCATTTTAGCATTTTCTCACACCTATCCTCCCCTGACAGATATAGCCTGGTGGCTTTTTGGCAAAACCTCTCTCAGGCACTTGAGAGGCTTGATCATGGCTAGAAACTCAGCTCCTCAGCAGTCCTAGGTCACAGTCAGACAAGACAACATGGTGAAATAAGTTGAATACTTGATAGCAATCCCAGCTGTGCAGTCAGACACTGGTCTTCCAGTGGGAGTCTTCTTCTTTCAGGGCCTCCCCCCGTGACTGTAAAGATTAACAAGAATATCACCTGGGCTCCTGATTCCCTCAACCTTCCTCCTGAGGTTTAATGGTCATCTTTAATCTGCTCAGGGTTTTCTGTGGCCATATCACTGCTACCACTGTGGATATGCAATAAAGCGGAGCAATCAGACATCTGCCTGGGCTTCGTCATCTCTCTACAGTATTATGGATCTGAGCTCCAGTTAAAGGCTGCTGGAATAATAGGTCTGGCTAGCAAAGGAATGCTACTCCTTCCTACAGAAGGAAGTCAGTCGACACTAACACTTGAAAAAGTATTCTGATAGTGTTGCTCCTCATCTGAGCTTCTCCGTTAACACTGAAGGCATTGAACGGAAAGGTCGAATTTGTTCTAAGATTGTCACATGTAGCCATTTGTCGATCATTTCCAGCAAACAGAAATAACTGCACTTGGACAGGAAGGCAAAATCATGATCCAAAAGCAAAGAAGGGCATTTTGGTAGTAGTGTGAAGTACTTCTATAGAATGTATTTTACAAGAGATTTGTTTTAAGAAATGGGATTTCTGTTTTCATATTATGAAAGCCATAAGCAGTTATTGGAAAATGCAAAGCTGTTTACAGCAGCTTCAGAGGTACTGTGGTTAATTTATGTGTCTATATGGGGAAAGTGGATCTGTCTTATCCTCCCAATCAGTAATTTCGTGACAGGCCAGTCCCTTCTGGGGCAGACGACATACTACTTAATCACCTGAAGGTTTCCTGTGACAAGGGCAAGAGTTAAAGCCAAAACTTGATAAAGCACCTGCATCCTAGTGACACCACAGTGGTCTGAGAAGTCTCTGCCCAGTGCACATGTCTTTGCTTCTGAAATGGAGGAGCAGGTGGGCCATGACGTGTCCTCCCAAATTAAGAAACCTGGGCCACACTGAAATGAACAGCTACATCCAAATCATGCAACATGGTGTCACATGGAGTTATCTCTTCATGCCAACATAATCTGTCCAAATGAAAAGACATCTACTCTCCATTTTTGAGCTTGATTGGCTCAAGCATGATACAGGGGCAACATATACCACCAGAGGTTTACGTTAAGTTGGGCCAAATCTCTCTGTTAGGCCTTTTTGCAGTATGAAGACATATCCTATAATTTTTTGTGTATATATCTCTGGTAGCATTCATTGAAACCACCCATGTCAGTCTCCTGGTAAAACAGCAGTTTCACATTTTAGGTGAAAATCAGAATGTGGAATAAAAGGAAGCTGTAAATAGGCAGGGTAGGGACTTTCTTATGAGCAGCCCATGCAGTTTGTTGACTGCTTTGGGCTCTTTTAATTTTTTCTAGGCATATCTCCAGGTTTTTGTTTGCTTACCTCTCAAAATCCCCACACTAAATGGAACCAGCCCACTGATGTTCCAGTTGTTCAGTGTGTATCTGTGCTGACCACCCCTGCAGCTAAATTAAATGTTTGCCAAAATCTCCTCACTTGTGTACTGAAAAATACCTCTTCTGAAAACCCTTCAAAACTCGTAGTCAGTCCAAACCACTTTCTAAATTGGACAGATGAGACACAGAAAACCCTATAATGGTCATTTTACAAGTCTATGAAGCCTCTTTACAAACCTTGGTTCTACTTTACTCTCAATGAAAAATTAATAGCAATAGTTTTAATTAAGATATTCTGCACTAACATTTTAGTAGACATAAAAAAGAAAACATGTCTCTTTCTCAATGGAAAAATACTGTAAGAAATAAAATCCTGTTTCATTCTGTTTCCTTACTTGTTTCCTTACAAGTAAGACTACTGACATTTGATCATCTCAAATATTTGTATCAAAAAAAGGGTTTCAAATTTCTCCCAGAGCTCTGCTTGAAGTTTATTTGGATAACTTGTTAAGTTTTCCTGTTGATGGCTATGCTGTGACTGACTGTCACTGATCTGGCTGACTAACCATGCACATTTTTGAACAGAGAGCTGTGTGGAAACCCTTAGGAGTGGAAAGGACAGATCGAGAGAGATTCAAACATACATATCTGTATTTCATACATCTTATCAAGACCCTTGGGAAGCAATGGACACTCTGATTCACATGGCACAGGGTGAAAGAGATTGTGGTCTAGAAACACCCTGTGCTGTGCAGATACAGACATCTGCATTTGATGAGAGGAGTACCAACCTTGGCAATCATGGCAACCAAAGTCACCAAAAGACTTTGGTCCCGTTTTCTCTACTGACGTGAAACAGAAGGAGGGCCTTTGCAGCAGAAGATATATTCTGCTTGTCATTAGTGGTTAGACCTGTGTACGGAGGTGTGTGCTTGGAGGGTGTCAGATATTAATCAAGTACCCAAATTACAAACAAAACCAATGAATGATGCTTCCAGGGTCTGAATATCCAGGAAGGCTTGAGATGAGACTACAGATGCTTCCTGCTTTGCCCCTGGTGACTGCCACAGCTTAGGAGTTGTTAGGATTTGCAGAAATCTGTAAGGGCCAGTGTGGCTGATTAGTTTTTGGGTTTTTGTTTCCTTTTTTCCCTAGGACTGTGAAGCATCATTTTGCCCTTAGTACTGAGTTCAGTCAAGTACCTGTGTGAGTCAAGTCAGAGGGGAGGTTGCCATTGCAAATGCACGGCTACAGGCAGAGCAATGGGCAAGGGTGACACACGTGTTGTGTTCAAGAGCTTCCGCTGTGGGTGTGGAAAGGCTGGGGGAGCTGCTTTGGCATTCAGGAAGCAGTAATGGTTGCCTGCTTGCCAGTACATGCTCCTTCTTGCCCCAGATCCAGAGCATTTGGCTCCTGGGCTGAGAAGATTAGTATTTGAATGAGGAATTTTTCTGCTGGTTACTCAGTCCCAAAACTCCCAATGTCTGAGAGCAGTTATTTTTAATTTTTGTTTTAAAAACCAAAGTTTTCCCCTGTTTCTCAGAAAAGCAGGAGATGATTTCATCTTATCATAATTGCTAAATTTATTTTTAGGATGGGATAGTGTCAAAAGCTGTAATCTTGTGCATCTCCTTTAATACGTAGCATCCTGATTGTAGTGGCCTGAAAAATTAACAAGTATTCAGCTAACCCTAACAGAAAAGGATGCGAGACCACCATTATCCACTACATGACTCATTAAAGTAAAGGGTGAAGAGCACAGCAGAGTGGAATTAATCACTCAGTTCTGCTACAGGAAGAAAAGCATTTGTGTGATACTTTATTTACAACACACCATACGCAGAATTAGCTGATGGTCTCACAAAGACTCTAGGGATGCTGATGACAAAGGAGCATCCCACTTCTAAACAATTTTGGGAGCGTACTTAGTTAAATTTCATTTCAGCCTTTGCATTTTGCTTGATAATAGTACAGAAAAGACTTGAAGATTTTTGCTTTTTTGATGAAAAGGAAAAGCTTCATTTCTTGTTTAATGGCTTCTTCCCTTTTAGACTTTAGAATATGATAAAAACTCATATAAGTCTGAAAAGATAATTTCAAGACTAGATTTTCTAAGACCAAAAGAGAAAAAAAACCCCTAAATGTATGAAAAGGCTGAAGGCATCTTTTTGAAAGCAAGTTTTGGATGAGTTACCTTGAATATCCTTATAGAAGAGTCATATGGTATTAGCTTAGTTCTCATACCACAGGTGGCTGTACTATTAGAAAAAGAAAAACAAATGGGTAAAGTAAAACTCTGGATGCTTAGACTTTCCAAAGAATACCTGGGATCAGAAAAAAAGAAAAGAAAAAGCAATCTGAATGGAGAAACAGAGCAGAGGAGTATTGGTGGCATTGTTCTGAATGACAGGTGGTACTGGTGTATTTGGTGTTTTATTGAATCTGGGCATGACTGGTTTGCAGCTGGTAAGTCAATCTTGTGACTGGGCTGGGGGGTCCAAGTTGTATTTACACCAGATGGTAAAAATGTTCTTGAATGGGAAATTTCACCAGCATCGAGAGCAATGTGACAGGATTCTACTGACAGGTATAAATGTTATAAATTAGCATTAGGAAAAATGTACCTGGTTGAGAATAAGACTTATTGGTTGTAGTCATTGTACATTTACAAGGATGTCAAAGAAGATGGTTAGAGCCCTGGACTGTGTTAGGCAAAGATTCATGTTGCACAGAATCAAGTGAGACAGCAGACAGAGAAAAATCTCAGATGTGGTTGATACTACAAAATCCAAAACACAGAAGAAAAGAAACTTGGTGAATGAAGAAGTGACAAATTCAAAGTTGACGGTACAAAAAACAACATATGGAGCTTCATATGCTCTGGCAAACACCATAAACTGAGGATTGGGCTGGCATTTGGAAAAATTTTAATATTGTTTGATTATTGTTGTTGTTGTTTTTGACTGGGGAGCTGTTTGAGAGCTCCGTCCGGGAGCCAGCTGGGACTGGTTATTGTCGGATCAGTGCACATTCAGTAGCACAGAGCAGCCCGACCCAAACCACTCATGGAGCAAACCTCTGCCAGGGCCCCCAGCGTGGAGGGGCTGCTGGATTTCCTGTGGGAGAAATCACAGAAGGATTCCCAGTCTGAAAGTGCTGTAGCTTGCCTGGAGAATGTTCAGATTTGTCCACACACTACTGTTCTCACCTTCAATAAATCACTCCAAAGAAATGTTTTAAGGTCCGACAGTGTATTCTTGTCGATGCAGTCCATGGCTTCCTGTTGGTGCAGACAACAAGCTTTTCAATCACCTTCAGTTGAGGTAGGGAGGGCCTGTGATATTGACAGAAGATTTTTGATTATAATTTTAGCTTCTAATGTGCTTTGATTTAAAATTAACTCAAACATTTCTGAACTCGCTGAATTATAAAAAGTCTAGATTTTTATACAGTCTTCAAAATTTGCAGTACTACAACACATGCTAAGCATATAACTCATCCAGTGATATCAATAGGATTGCTCTTATGCTAAGAGATATGCACATCTGCAAGGTCAAGACTTTGTTCTGTATTGTCATAACTGTGGAATAACATATAGGTTTGTGCTTGGACTGATTTCACTAATAAGTGGAAAATATTTTCCTTTGATTGGTCTGGTTCAAAAATTAATGAAAAATCCAGTCATCATATTTCCTGGGTCAGCTGAGCCAGTCTGAACCCAGGATCTGTATTAAAGCTTGACAGCATTTTCCTCCTTGTAATGATGGATATATCAGAAAAAAAAATCAATGCCAATGCCTTCCCTTGTAAAGTAGTAATTGTCATGCTGAGCTAAACATATTCTTCAGATTACGATTAGTTTTTTGCTTTCTGACCCATGGGAGATAATCACCATCTGTGTCCATAATCACATCCTACCTTTATTGCCTGCAACTTTTTCTCTCAGATCTTACTATTCAACAGTCAATTTAAACTCAGAATCTTGTTCTGTATTTGTGTTTACCTTTGCAAAATGCTTCTGCTGTTTCAGATCTGTACAAGTATTTGTGTGCCTGAAAGGTGGGGGCTGGTCTCTTCTCCCAGGCACTCAGCAATAGGACAAGGGGGCACGATGGGCTTAAGCTCTGCCAGGGGAAATTTAAGTTGGAGATCAGAAAAAAATTCTTTCCAGAGAGAGTAATCAGGCATTGGAATGGGCTGCCCAGAGAGGTGGTGGATTCACCATCTCTAGAGATTTTTAAACACAGATTGGACGTGGCACTGGGTGCCATGATCTAGTAAATGGACTGGAGTTGGACCAAGGGTTGGACTCGATGATCTTGGAGGTCTTTTCCAACCCAATCGATTCTATGATTCTATTCTATGATTCTATGATTCTAAGCTTGTTTTCTTAGTGATGCAAATTGGCCTAATAAAGAGGTTGCCTGGCTTTGCAAACTGGGTCTTTTCAGCAAGACAGCATCTTTGGCCAATTCACCTGAACTGCTCTGAATTTTATAATGTATTCCAAACTTCCATATTTTTAACACACACACACACACACACACACACACACACACACACACACACACACACACAAACAAAAAAACCCCAAACAAACAAACAAACATAAAACCCAAACCAACCAACCAAAAAAAAAAAAACTAGAGTGAATTTTATATGATCATTATGGGGTAATTTTCCCCCTATCATGCTGAATTATTGAAGCTCAGAAATATGTGTGCACAGTACATTTTCCCTGATTTTAGGACTGGTAAATTATTTTGGTCACTTAGATTTCTGTTTCAAGAAGTTAAGTTCCTCTTGAGGAAAGAACATCTTTGTTAACAGAATTATTGACCCAAACCCAAGATGTTGAATGAAGTATGATTGGATGAAACTGACATCTTAACATTTCTCTGTCCCTAAACACAACCTTCAGTAAATCTGAGCTGCCACACTGAAATAGTGTATATACACTAGTTTCATGCTATCTGTGAATTAGCTAAAACAAAACTTTGTGTATCTTACTAAGAAATTCTGATTTTTTGGTCCCATTTTCTTAGACAAAATGTCTGTGGCACAGTTTCCCTGTTGTATTTAAAACTGCAACATTAAATCTCTTTCAAGCTCTGTGAAATAAATAACCTATCAAGAAGTCAAATATCTGTATCTCCTTCATCTACACGCCCTGTGAGAGTGCTCCTATTGACTTCCTACATTGCCACGGGGAAGTATTTATTTGCCTTCTTAGTCATGGTACAAACATGACTTATAATGAACACAAGGGCAGTGGGAAATAATGTCAACAAAAGGTACCCAAAAGATTTACATAAACTGTCATGTGAGCTTCTGCAACCTGCAGATGTAACTGCTGTGGGTAATAGAAATACCTGTCATTTCAGCTGTCAACCTATCTTGACAATTTTACCCAGTTGCCCTTTGGGTGCTCCTTTTGCTTCAGTTCTTCGACTGGTCTTGCCCTACTACCTTTCACAGGCAAAATTAATGGCTGTGATCATTCCTTTCTACTCACTTCACATATTCATTCTGACTCAACCTTTTCTCTGACTCACAATCTGTTTTTATTTCCATAATCATGAGTGCATGTGAAATATCCCAGGCTAATGCAAAATGGCACAGACATCAAAATGTGTTATTCATACTTATGTGAGTAATAGGCACTCATTCTTTGGTACATGTGTATTGACTTGATAGCACCTTCGTTTCCTGCCTTTTTCCATTTATTCAATCACTTGGGCAACCTTCTTCTACAGTAAAAGAGATTAATAGTCTTGTTCTTATGTCAGAATGGAACTGCCTTAACATACCAGGATTACATCTTCAGCCAACTTAAAAGAAATCCAGAAAAGGAGAGAAAAAATAAAAGTTCAGGAGTTCTGATAGACTGGCTGTGCTCTTGTTAAATCAAGATCAGTAGCTGACATGTAGGTATTCCAATTGCTTCAGATATTGGGGCTTTCTGGTGAAAAGTCTACACGTGAAAAAGTATGTGTGAAATCTACAGGTAGTTGTCCTCATGGATCTGTCTTATTATGTGCTATGTAAGATGTAAAATTACAGGGCCACATTTGAGTAAATGGTATGAAACTCCTGGGATATGTCCAAAATCCATAAAATGAACAGAAAGTGTTAGAAGAAGGAATATGCTTTTCTATACCAATATCTGTGAGCAAAGGAGACCAGGAAAGAGATCTACAAAATAATTATGGGATTATCTATTACTTTAAACATGACATTCAAGCAACAAGTTGGTTAATTTTTTTTGATTGTTTGTTTTATTCTTTGGGGCTTTTTTTCTGGAATAATATTACATATAGATTAGAAAAACCTGGAGATTTCAATTTTTCAGAATACTCTACTAAACCTACCTTTGTAGATAGATTCTAGCTGATGAGAGTAACTTTTCAGATATCTTATAAGAGGTCAGGACTTGGTGATTATTATAGAACTTCAGAATTAAATCTTCCTGGAGCTCCTAGGGGGTATCCAGAAATGTGGCAATAGCTCTAGTTCAATTGTTTGATATTTAAAGAAGAATATTGGTAGTATGTGCTGTGTTGATACACACAAATTAACTTCATCACACACAGTAACTCACTTTCCTACCACTGATGATATCCAGGTGGAACAAAGAAATCCTGACATGCATAAAAGATATGATGTTCAGCTTGCCTTGAAAATGGTATAGTCTGTCTCTGAAACTTCTGATGGAGGGGGAAGGAAATCTTAAAATGTAGTTTTAAATATCCACTTAGAATTAGAGGAAAATCCAGAGCTGGAGGGCATAAGGACAGATGATTTATTATTTCATTGTTTTAGCTCTGCATTATGTTGCCAGGGATGAATACATCATAAGTTTGGAAGAGGTTTCCCTGTAGTCACTGAAGCATCATAGTGAGCACAGACTCCACAGGCCTTGCTCATGGGAGGGTTGAGTCCATTTGGAAATGCTGGAGATGACACATCTGGTAAATAGGTATGATGCTCTGGTTTTCCAGCTCCAAGTGGGTGGATCACAGGGTGTCATTCTTGGGTATAGCAGTAGAGGCAGGGAATGAAGGCCAAAAAGAACTTGACTGAGCCAGGGTTGAAACCTCATTTCTTCGCTGTAATGTTGAAAAATGACATTGAAGTGCAAATATGACAGCAGGATGTGATTTATGATTTGGCTTGCTTATTTCCATCCTCCATCATTTTATTGTGAAACATTTATGTTCTGGAAATTTTTGATGTTTGATTTATTTACTTTTTTGTTTGTTTGTTTGTTTTAGGTTTTTTTTTCCTTAACACTGTTGTTGCTATTAACAGTAATTACCTTCCACTGCAGTAGAGTATTTTGTCTTGCAAAATTATTATTAAGCAAGAATACTGTCTTTCTATCTCCATTTTTTCCTAGTGGCATGCCCCTTCCAATCTGCCATTTGCTCAACCTACTCTCTTTTACAACAGCAGCACAATATCTACAGGCAGCAATTTTTGTTTTAAGACTGCTGTTCTTTTAAGCTGGCCATCACTAATACCTGACAGCAGATTGCCTCCTCGGAAAATACTTTAAATAGCAGGAAGCAGTAAACATAGAGGCAGTTAGTGCTTCAGTATAGTGAACACCTATCACACTTCTGAGTAATTTTCTGGATTATCTGAACAACCTGGAGGTCAAAGTTTAAAAGTTGGTGTTTTTTTCATGCAGGATATTACATTCTGTAGGAGAACAAGGCAAGATATGAATTGCTTATTCTGGTAACTAAAGAGACATGAAGCACTTGAATATTCCAATTATCTTCTGACTCACTGAAATTTGTATACTCTCTGTGGACCTCCTAAACACTCCAGTAAAAAGAGTAGAAGTTATAGATATCTGGGTAATTGAACTGAACTCAAATACTTCATCTGGTTTCAGTAACATTTCTTGTATTTCTCACTCTGGAGTTTTAATTTCTTGCTGTGAAATCATCTTGCTGAAAAAAAACCCTACAAACAAACCAAAAGCCAAAACAAAGTGTGAGGATCAGACAAAGAAAAATTCTCCAAATTGTGATTTTTGCTGTGTATTAAACTTGGTATTTGAGTGCACAAAGCAACACAAATTGGAGGGAGATGCAGTTGAAGCTTGTGCAACCCTCACACCCTTTCCCCAGGATACCCCATGCAGAAGTTGGCATCTGCTCCTTCACTCATGGCCTTGGTGGCAGTGGTCTTTGGCCACCCTCCATGTTGCTGGCCCACAGCCTCTCTCTGTGCTGCCTGGACCCTTGTACTCCCTTCTGAGGCCTCAGAGATGCTGCTGGGAGTTGTGGTGCTCAGCTATTCTGTGGGACACTTATAGCTCTGCTGCCTGGAGTAAAGCTTTCCATCCTGCTGGGGCTCTTTGCTCACACATCCCTTTCAGGAGGCAGGTGCAGGAGAGTGACAGTCTTTCTGAGGGGTCTTTTTATAACATTTAGTGCAGGATTTATATTACTGTAATCTGCTTTCCGACTCTGGGGTCCAGGGATCTTCAGTAAGTTTAAACTAGTGTTTTGTGCTGCATGTGGAGTGAAGCCTGTCTCCCAGGAGAAGCTCTACTCAGGCTCTGGCAGCGAGAAGTGGGCTGATTCCTGACATGAACCAAGGTATTGGTCCTTCCTCCTTCTTTCAATATTTTCTTTAATGTTTGATAACATGAAATAGAGTGCAGAAGACACTTAAGTGAGACCAGTGACTTTGCACAGGAGTCTGGTAGCCAGTTTGCAGAGGGACTTAATCTCTGCTCTTTGCTCAGTGATGATTGAGCTTGAGTGACTGCAGGAGCTGTAAATTTAAACCCCAGAGTCCTCTTACTGTAGTTTTAATGTCTTTATTCTTCTGGCTTGAAAGATTATGGAGGAGGTCACTGACAAATTCACTGCTTTAAAAGGGCCGAAGTAATGTTGTTTGCTATAAACATGTTGTTAAACTGTGACATCAGTATTTGGGAGGATAGTGATTATAGAAGGTCTCTGTGAGAAATTATCTCAGTCAATGGAAAACAGCTCAGAAAATGACTAAATTTTTTTGGCTGTAATTTAAGACAAAACTTATACCTGTGCCAGTTTACAAAAATGTAAAAAACCTGACAGTGGCAGAAATTGTACATTGAAACAGAAAAAAATATCCTTCAAAATACTTGTTGTCATACTGAAATTCCTAAGTAAGCTGGGGATTATTAGGAAGGATTCCTGGACATAGCTCAAGTCTTTGCAGTTAGATGCTATCAGTCATTAAAGAAAAATGTAGCTGCTCTAAAAGAGCCGAATGTCATTTTTGATTGAAAATGCCATTATAGCAGAAGCTTGCATGGCTTCCAGCCTCCTTTGCTCTGTATTCACTGAGGTCATGCATTTAAACATACTTAGCTTTAGAAACTATGAACATTGCACAAGGTACATTACAGCTTTCCTGCTCAAATGAACCACTTGAAAAGTATGTTTCATCTTCTGGAAAAAGTCATCTCATGCTATCATTGCCTACATTTGGCAATAGGTTTTGGAAGATGCTCTCTGACTATCCTGTTATGTGGGTTTCTCAGGCTCAGAACATATTTGTAACTAGACATCTCTGTCTCAAGGAGACAGTGGCTTGCTTTTCATAATTTCACTTCTGTTTGTTGTAGTCTTACCACTTCCAACAAAATCATTAATCAAGTGAAGAGAGAGTTCATTAGTTTAGGAACTTGTTTATGGGGAAGCATGCTCTTGTAAGCTCTAAAATTGCTCAGTGTAGTAGACTCTCAAGAAAATATACCCAAGCAAGAAATCAGAGACCTGTCATAGTGTATCTCTGACTGCATTTAAAATTTCCTCATTTGAGAGAGCATGTGAGAGATGTATGATTTATAAAGAGTACACTTATAAATCTGACCAGTCCTTTGGGCTATGGATTCCTTATTGTATGGCTTGTATATTCCAGTGAAGCATTTGTATTCCTGGTACGCTTTTTTGCTTTTTAATATTCTTTTAAATTCTTCTTCCTCCTCTTTCACTTCACCTCTGCCCATGTCCCTTGAGACAGCAGCAGTCACATCACATATGCATGTATTCCTGTACCTTTTCCTTCACTACACCTTTCCATTCATGGCAGACATTCAGTCTCAGGAGAGTGGCTGGAATCACTTTTGTGTTTTGAATAGCTTGAAAGAAGCAATGCCTGAAAGGAGAAGGGTCAACAAGGTAGATTCACAATGATAAACAGACTGTTTTGTGGCATGCTTGAGGATTTTTTTGGGGGCATTTTTTACATTTTTCCTCTCTCTGGTGCTTCTTCATTTAATACAGAAGCTTGATAGAGGCTTTAGTATTAATGAGAATCATATACAGAATCTATTTGGCAAAAACACGGTGTGGTTGTGCCACGTCTGTTATGTGCAGTAAGAACTGAAGTCAGAATTTTAATAGAGAGAATGTGAATATTTTTGAATCTACAGAATAGCCTGTCAGTTTTCAGTGCAGCTGAATCAAAGTTACTCTGCTGCCTACACTGACTGATGGTCAGACTGCATGGTCTACTTTCTGTATTTGGCTGTTAATGTCCATGGAAAGCAGCTGCCAGCCAATACAGAAAAATAAGTATTACCTTGTAATCTTGAGGCTGATGTAGGTTTGGTGCAAAATAATTGGCTTTGTGTATGCTGGAGTGGAAATAATCAACAGCAGGGTAGTATTTATCAGCTAATATTTAGTGTCAAACACAGGAACTCCTATGGTAAAATGTGTATTTACAAAGGAGGAAGAGAAGTATAAACCAGACAGTCATAGGAAGGAAGACTACTGCACAGAAAAAGAAAACAGTTTGGATGGAAAGGATGTGAGTAGAGGCACAGATCTTCCTCAGTCTGTAGTCTGCAATGTAGGCAGAAATCACATATTGATGGAAGACCCACTATCTAATCAGGCAACCTCTTACAAAAGTGAAGCAAAGAACCATCACCCACTCTGGAGATGCTCTTGGTGAGCACTTTTTTTTGGATAAGAACACCACTGCCCATACTCAGTTTACTTCCTGGTTTTAGTATTTGAATTTTGAAGAACTGGAGCTGAAAAGAAATTACCCCTGGTTATGAAATAAAATGAGCCTTGGTAACATGTTTCTAAGTTATAAATGAAAATTTTCATCAGACCAGTGAAAAAAGCCATTGATCAAAGTATTTGACATAATGTATTAGCATTTTCTATGATCCTGTCTCAGAATTATCCATGGACCTTGCACACAACTGAATGTAGACTATTGCATAGTTTTGCTTCTCTAGTGAAGAAGCAAAAGAAAAAAAATAGAAAAAGATGTTTTTTCCTAGAATACACTGAAGTTATTTTGTCCAATCAAACATTTCTCAAACAGGCTTTTGAAAAATGAACAGAGAAGTGTCACCACTTTGCTTCAGTTGCATGCAACAGAGAACTGAGTTTCTGAAGTGAAGTCTGCAGGAGAATTGTCTTGAAAGCAGCCGCCAGACTTTGAAAATTTAGTTTATAAGAGCCTACCAATACAACGAGAAATAATACTGTGGTGCCCTGAACATCTGATCAGTTACCAGCAGAGCTCAAGATAAATTCAGCAGTCTTGATGGAACTTGTACTAATGACAAGTGTGAAAGAAATATTCTGTATAGTGATCCCTCAAGAGCTATTTCTGTTATTCATTAATGTGTTGCTACCCAAACTGAATTTCCTGTCAATGTTTGTGCATTTTTAATCTTGATAGTGTCAGGGTCTTACCTTGACTACTATCTTGTGACCACAAAAGCGTTATGCCAATGAGACAGATCCTTTTTTAATATAAATCAACTTTTGAAAGACACTAAAAAGCCAGAAGACTGCCAAGTGAATTCTCAACTTGTTGAGATTTTAAGGTCTCCTGGAATTGTAGCCCCTCACTGACAGGGAGCTGTGTTGTGTAGCCATTGTTTGGATAAGTTTCTCCAAGCTCTATGCCAAACATGATACTGTTATTTAATTTTAAAGCCAAAAATGCAAATCTCATTGTGTAGACACTCAGATAAAAGCAATGGCAGAGTCCTCAGCAATCTGAGACGCTAATGCTATCTCCAGGAGAAACTGAAACCTGAGAAACTGAACCTGAGGTACTTGGATGAGGAACACAGGTAACCTCTCCATGTAGGTGGTGAGAATCTATTCAATTCTCTCCCCCAGCACTAGCTTCTCTCTCCCAATCATTGCCTCTGCCTTTGCTTAACATTCCTTCGAGGCTGTTGACTGCAGGAGTTGGGAAAACAGTAGCACTTTCTTTCAGAATAAGATTTCCTTTGTGCCACTGGGACACCTCAAGTGCTTTGTATTTGAGATAAACCTAAGGGTTGACAAGAAAAGAGATACTATATTTGTTGTTGGATAATTGCTTTATTCCCTTAACAATCCCAATCTGGGAGTCACCTGGAGCGACAAATTATTGTGTCCATGCAGGGCTTGACTTGGGGCAGAAGGAAACCTGGAAGCCAGAAGATAAAAGAATATGAGCTAAGAAAATTGCTGTCCTGCTCATGATTGTGGTGAAAGGGGGCAGAATTTACCCCATCTCCCACTTTAAGGAAAAGATTTTGCAGCATCATATTTTAGGGCCAGAAGAAACAAACAGAACAAACAGAATAAACAAAAGCAGAAAATGTGTTCTCAGCCATGTCTTACTTGTATTGCTATACATATAAATACAGTAAACCTGTTGGTTTGTATTGCAAATAGAACCTCATTACTCTGAAAGGAGAAAAGAAAAAAAATCAGCCCAAAAGGTCTAACTCCCTGAAAGACAGAGCTAAAGACCCTCCTAGAGAGTAACTGTAAAGGTGTAAGAGTAGACAAGAATATAAATATTCCCCAGTTCTTCAGTAAATGGAGGGGAAAGCATGTGTAAAAAATAATCAAACCAGCCAATATTTCACAGCCACAGTGTCTGTGTTGCACTTTTTTTCTGTATCTAAATTGCAAAGCAGCAGCATCCCTTCTTTGCCTGCACAACACGCTGCTTCCAGATGGGTGACTTATGTAATGCTGTAAGAGACACCAAGTCGAGGTCTCAGGCTTGCAGAGGAAATACAAGAATAAATCGAGACCAAGAGAGGAGAGGAAGTGTGAGGGTAGCCAAGAACATCCGCTCTCTTGCTGCAATACTCAGCCCCTCATTACTTTCTGACCCCTATTAGAACTGAGAGGGGTGGGACACAGGAAAGGGTGATGGACTCCCTCAAAGTTACACATTTCTAACTGCTTTTAAAAAGTGTCTCTTCTTCCTTTGCTAACATCACTGTAATAGTGCAATTCTTCTGCAATATGAGGTATTGTTACTGATATTTTTTGGTTAAGCCTGTTTCTTATTTTCTTTCCTCTTATTCCTGTCCTTTTGCATTCCTCATGATTTCATGTCACTGTTCTTCCTCCCTTTTTCCCTCCCTAGCACCTTTGTCTGTGACTCCACAGTCTCCCCTCAGTTTCTGTCTCCCACTTCTTTGTCTCTGTTGGAAGATTTCAATGCAGGAATGGAAGAACGGACGGATACTGTTGTGAATGTGCCTTCATGTCTTCATTTTTCTTCTCTGTTCTGACAATACTTTTGACTGGGAGCTGCCCAGCTGTGGCAGGTTTGCTGCCTTCTTTATTCAAGGAGGTGATAACTCGTGCAGCTCAGTGGTGGCTGACTGAAATGCTGACTAGATAATGACCAAAAAAAAAAAAAAGAAATGAAACCATTTCTGAATGATTTGCTCTCTTGGTTGTGCTTCTGCACCACTGTTCACCATAGGAAGCACAGTATTTAATGCCTATGATAGGAAAACAGGGAATCCTAAAGAGTGATGATTTCCTTCAGTTTCCTTTTCTTTGCTGACACTTGATCGGGTTGTAACAAATGAAACTGGAACTTTTCACTTACACTGGGAGAGACAAGAAAATACATTTTCTGCATCTTGTATGTTTCCTTGAGCTCTATCCCATCTGTCAATGTCTCTTTGATGTGCAGATACAAGAGCTGGAAATTTTCTTGATCTTGAACAATTATAATACTCTCTTTTCTAACTATTGTAATAGACGTTCCTATTTGCTGATACAAGGAAACACATATTTAGCTGATTACAAGTTGGGACCTCTACAATATTTATAGTGTCCATGCTTTCCAAGATTTAATTCTACATCCTATGAGCATGCCTCAGATTCCACTCAGTGTTTATGAATGTGTTAAAACATATGCTTGTTCAAACAAGTTTATCCTATCAGTCTATTCAAGGTCTGCAGAGACATATTAATTTGTGCAATTGCTACATTGCAGCATTATTTTACCACTATTTATATGAAAAGACTTATATTGCCAACACTTATTTTCCATGCTTTGTCTATTTGCAATATGGTGAATCTTTTTGCCCACTGAAATAATCTATTTATGTAATTCCTGTTCCCCCATCAATATAGTCATCAACTTTTAATTCCCTTAATATGGCAGATTTTACTGGAATTCACGTCTCATGAAATGGAGTTTGTACTCAGGTGTGATCTGTCCACATGTTTTATAATCTTCCTTTTGATATAAATAAAGCCTTATCTCCCAAAACAATCAGTCATGTACTACCAGGCTTTGTCCTATCATCTGGCACCATCATAACTCTGTGCCTTTGACACGAAATAGTTTTACATTTGTGAGTTCCTAAATATATAGGATGAAATCTTTGTCTCAAATCCCTGTACTTATTCCAGAGCAACTTGCCCAGATGAGGACAGACCCTCATCACTCATGTAACCAGTTCCTTTCAAATCAGTCTGACACCCAGGAAAACAAGAAGCTCTGTGAGGATGTCACAGGCTGCAGTCAGCAGTAATAGCAGCTTACTTATTTATAGCACTTTTCATGTAGAAGAACTCTGAATGCAAACATGTAGGCAAAATTAAGAAAGCACAAAGTCTGAGCAAAGCATTGATTGAACAGTGAAGGAGACGCCAGTCTGTGTGTAATGAATAACGGGCAGCACTAATTATAAACGTATTTGCTTTTTTATTGTCATGTTTTAGAAGTTTAATGGTCAACTAATGTATTTTTTATGGGTTCAATATATTTCTTTCAAAACCTCAGGAACATGTGCAGCTGCTTTTAATTTCAATGGGAGTTGTAAAAGCTCATTAGCTTCTAGATTTGTCCTTCAAATGTACTTAATTAAATATATAAAGAAGATAACCAGAAAACCCGAAATGGCTAAGACAGAGTTAGCACCAAACCATTTTTCCTTGTCATTTCATCCTAGGAATAGTCATGAGTTGGGTCAATTATCTCTTTGAATTAAACTAATTGCACAACTTCCTTGGTTTAAGTAGGCTGCAGCATCCTGTGTCCCACTTTTGTGTCTCTGGAAAAGATCCTTTGCCTACACTGTGGTGGAACAGCAACAGCAGTGCTGCAGCTATTTCAGCATTAGCTCATAACAGACAAATGGTAACAGAATGTTTGGGTAGCTTCACAATTTCTTTGAACCACCTTTATCCCAGTACATGAAAATAGCCCAGATTTTCAGCTGACAAACAAAGTACTAATACATTCCGTGACTCAAATTTTAAAGACATTGCATAATTTTCTGGCATCCAGCCACAAAAATTCTCATTTGAAGGAATGCTTTGTGCAATGACAATATTCAGAAGCAGGGCTTGCAGGAGTTGAAGCCTCTCTGGAGACCCCTAATATCACCCCAACAAAAAATGCTGGGATAATTGTTATTTTATAGTCATGGAGAACTTTGTAGGCTTTCTGTAATAGAGATGAAAACATGGCATCCCTGCCCCAAATAACTCACTTCAGTTGCAATGCCACGAAGGAGGAGGTTAACAAACTAGAATAGAACAAGGAGCTTTTGGAAGGAAGCACACACTAGTTTTGACAAAGTTACGCATAAACTGAGGAAGCATAAAGCCATCTTCAGAAGAACATCTGGTCACTTAGCAAAGGCCTGACATTGCAGGGGACAGAGGAAAGGAAAAGATTTTTAGGGAAACTGTAAAAGCAGGAATTTTTCTCCTCGCAATTTTCTTGGGGGCTTGAAAGAGAAGTGGATCAATATGGAAAAAAACATGACTGAACAGAGCAGCACATCACCTTACACAGGATGTTCTGAGCAGAGGGCAGAGCATGGGAGAAGGAGGCTAATGGGGGACCTGCAGCTGCAGGTATGTGTTGGGATCTTGCTGGTGCTGCAGCCTGGGGAGGGCACCTATAGCTCCCAGGGTCTCCAGGATTATCAGGAACAGATGAAATGACACTGCAAAGGGCAAAGAGGTCCTGGGCATTATTACAGTGAGATGTTGGAAGTGGTCACAAGACATGAGGGGTGAAGGGTATTGGTGAAAATAAGGGTTTCACAGTCACATATTACTGATAACATGGTATCTTCCAGGATAATGGGCATCTGGACCTAGCTGTACAAACCTGATCCTGTTTTTCTTCATTTACTTTTTCTGTTTGTGTAGGATTTGCCTTATTCTCTTCCTTCCCATCACCTTTAAAGTACTGCTGCAAGAGGATTTGCCTCCTGCACATGCTGTGAAAGAATTTTTCCTGATTTTCCATTTTCCTGCCTAATTTACTGTCTGCAAACCTCACCTGAAAAATTCTCACTCAGTTCTTTACCCCATCACTTAATTTTTTCTTCCTCTCTTGTTAATTTTATCAACAATATTATGCTGTCAATCTCTATGAAAATCATTTTCAGGAGACAATGCAGAAAATACACCATTTTGTTTCATCTAGTATTTATTCAATGGATTTCCATTTGCCAGGAAGTAGCTGCCTCAGAATACTGTTACTTAATATGTGAAAATCAAATAAAAACACATATTTGGAGTCAGTAAAACAAAAATGTGCATCATACTCAGAATAAATAAAATTTCTCTTCATAAAGCAGTTTTGGCTGTCATCTGTCATCTCTCCTTGAGAGGTGATGTTTTGTTACACATATCCTACTCTGCTCAGTTTCTTGAGCTTGTGATCTTTGTATGCTCTCCTTGGGGTTTTGGTATGAATTCACTTCCAAGTGGAAAGCCTCCTACTTGATTGTGCCATACATGGGTGAAAAATGCAGGAGTTATTTTCAGGGAGATCACAAAGAGTTGTGTAGGTAAAAACACTGTTTTGTGCATTGTAAGGGAGCTTGGATATCCTTTTCAGGATAGAAATGCCAGACAGACATAATTTCCTAAATGTGCTGAGGCTGATAGCGGATTAGCAAGAGACACTTAGAGCTGAACTAGCAATGACATCTTCTCTGGAGTGGCAGAGCTGGCAAGATGTCAAGGCCCATTATCCCCATGGTAAACTACAGGGGGGTACCAAAGCAGACAGACACTCCTGTAATGCCTTGTCTAAACTACATTATTGATCTCTGTCAAAATCCTCTCCCTCCTTCCCTTTTTGTATTGTCTACATGAGGCAAGGTTGCATTGAGCAATCCAAAGCACTCAAATTGCGGGAAGAGCTGTATTGATAAAATAGTCACTTTTGGCTTTTTACCTTAGCTTTAATCATGATAGAAATCCCACAGGTTAGGCTTTAGGTAGATCATGAGTAGACCATTGAAAGCCATAAATTCCTATACATGCAGGCAAATTTTTGAAAGCAGAGTTTGAACTGAGATGCCTCTGCTTTTACTCAGCCTGAGAATCCCATATTCAGACTCAGATTTTTTGCTTCTCTGAGCACTTGAGTCTTCCATTAAACTCTCCCAGAGTCAGGAGCCAGCAGCTGTTCTGAAAATCTAGACCATGGTGAAATCTTGGACCTGCTGTAGTTAAAGGGAACTTTTCCAAGATTTTCTCTTATGTAACTAATTCTGAGCATTCAGAAATTAAGTGCTAAAAATGAGATGAATACATTTCCTGGTGGGAAAAGTCGAGAAAACTTTTAGCCACTTCTGTAAAATAAAATACAATCTGTGAAAAGCATCATCTGTGTGATCAGGAAAAAAAATATTTCCTTTTGCAGTATCAGTGAAATCTTCAAGAACTCAAAATAAAAATTCCTAAAACTGGTTTTATAAGCTTTTACTTTAATTTATGTTGCAGTTACCTCCCTTGAAACAAAAAAGCAGTTGTAAAATCAACTTTTTTTTTCTTTTTTGATATTTACAGAAACGAAAGGGAATAATACCAAATAGATCTGCAAGATCTGTTCTTTTGTCTTCTGTAAGTCTGTCCTGGGTTGGGGCATGTTCACAACACAGTTTCCCTGATGCAGAGAGCCTGCTGTGGCACTGGCTGAAAGCTGAGCGTTGCCACCAATTGCCAAGCCTTGCCTTTGTAAACAGACACAATACCAAACACGAAGTTTGTGACTGCATTTCCATCAACTTCTATCGGTGAATGTTAAAGCTGCTTTGAAATCCTTGAAGTAAGGACCTACACTCCAAGGGGCAAGAACTGCAGCTAACCAGGTGATAAAGCTCTTTTAGGTTTCCTGCCCCTTGAAGCAAGGAAGGCTCTCTTTGCTCCCACCGCGGCACCGCTCCCCAAAGAGATGACACGACACGAGCAGGAGTCCACAAAGAAAACCAAATTTATTGAGGAACATGGGACTTATATAGGGTTAGGGTTGAAAGTTCCAGAAAAGTGGGAGGTGGGACTGGTCAACAATCATGCAAATGAGGGATCATAACAAGGACCAGTGGGAGATGGGGGTTGAGCAATAACCATATATGGGGAAACCACTGCAATGCAGTAAACCGGGGCCAATCAGGGGAAGCTTGGTGGGAAAATGCCGTAGGGGTTTGTGGGAAGAAGAACCTGGATGGGGGATGACTAAGGGGAAAGTGTAGACATGATGACATCTCACATTACATTGACACATCAAACTGGGGTCATATCAATATAAGGAGTAAACGAGGATGAATTCTCATAAATTCTCCGTAACTTTGCAGGATCAACAACTTCAGGCTCCCCAGTCTCACTGTCCTCATCTATCCATCTTTTATAGAAGCGTTGCCACTGTAGGAACTCTGGGTCTGTCCCAACAAACTTCCTATGATAAAAAGTAATTATGGGGGAAGAAGAAGCCCTAGGAACTACTTGTCTACATATCACAGAGGAATCAATTTCAGACAACCAGAAGAGTACTCTATTAGCATTTCTACAGGTCCTAAGCAGTTACACAAGAAGACAGCTCAATGAGATGTTCTGAATGAGTAGATAAATGATAGGGCTCTTGAGATACATCATTTGCATTCACTAATAGCTAGAAAATTCCTTAGTAAAAATGGGCAGTAGGAATCTGGGGATGGGAGTCTGCTCACAAGACAGCATTCTGGACCTGGGGTTTCCACAGCTGTGTCCTAATTTAAGGGTCTAATTTAAGAAGAAATTAATTATACTCCAGAAATACCTTGGTTTTTTACACTGACCAGAAGTGAGCACTCAGATGGAGCATCCACATTGTACCACTGGGCACAGACAAACCTCACTTTCATACTGTAATAGTTTATTATAGCAGACACATGATTTTTCTTTATATACCTCATTATATTAGATTAGCCTCCATCTCCCTGTCATTCATACAGTTTTAGTTATCAGGCATTTGGTTGGGTTTTACATTGAATTGCAGTGCTTTCTGTCTCATTGTTCTGATAGCTTCTGGGAGTATACAAGGGATTTTGCTAAGTTTTTCCCCTTATTTAGGTGGAAAAATGCATAGGATGTTTGTGTTAAGTGCTACATTAACATTTAGATAATTAGGTTAATGATATTTTGTCCCATTCATCACAGAATATTCTTAAATAATCCTTTACTGTCTTTTGTCTTGGTTCAAGCTATCTTTTGGGAGAATAGCTGCACTCCTTTACCATTTCTGGGCTGGTGTTTATCACCACTCTCTGGGCCAGAGTTGCAAGCCAAACACCACATTCAGTGGTTTCTCTCTGGAGAGGACATGGGTATTCCACATCCAGTTATAGTGAAGAAGGTTAAAAAAATTAAATATTAATAAAATTTTGTGCTGTTGCCATCTTCATTATTTCATTTTCTTCTAGGGTAAGCAGTAATATCCTCTATATATTACACTTTATATATCTTGTTGCTTCATTGCTCTCATCTCAGGCAGTATTTAATCCAAGCTAGGGTCAGAAGATTGCCTTGTAGTCTAGTTGGAGATAAAATGAATAATTTTTTAAAAAGACTTTTTATAGGCTGTGTTTTGTGACTATTTCCTTGATAGAGGAAAAAGTATTTTTATAAGCTATGTTTTCAGAGTAGTTCAGTTGCTTAAGGGTATTAGCCAGTGCACATGAATTTGCAGTAACATTTTGAAGATTTAGAACAAGCTGCTCCCTGAGTATTTGTGCCATGGTGAATATTGCATAAAGGAAAAGGAATTAGATTTTTCAGAATATTTTCTTTTTTTGTACATTCTGAGTTCAGCACTTTTCCTACATATTATTGGCTGTAAAACAGGTCTCAGAGGTAACTTTACCAAGTGTCTCAGGATTATAGCAGCTACCTCAGTGGGCTGTTGTGAGAACATTGCTTTTTTAGAAATGAAGCTTTTGTCATTAACTTGTGGAGGGAAGAGTCTTAAAGGTGTAAGAGAATGATCCCCTGCCAGGCATGACTCTTGATTGCTGTGACAAGATTTGGAATGGAAAGGAGGGTGAGGTAGACAGGGCGGAGAAGTTGAAGTACCTGTATTGTAAGCTTGTTCTTTCTGTGGAAGACATGATGCTATCGAAATGATGCAATGATACAAATTAATCTTTCCAAGGAAAGAGCTGAAAGTGAAAACTTTCTGATAGGTGACATGACTGTGTTCTGGAGCTTGGGTAATGCAGGAATGAGGATCAGGGAATGTGAAATATTGGCTGTGCACAGGCATGCTCTCTCTGTTCTGGGAACCCTGCATCCAACTGGACCAGTTCCAGGCTACATTTGGGTCACTTACAGTATGGCATACAGGGCAAAGAAAGCTGCATTTTCCCTGTGTGGCAAATCACAAAGGTGCTGCCCTGTAGACTTCTGCTCAACCCAGTCTTTCCCTACTCCATATTTAAGGTCTTTTTGAAATGGTTCTTGGATTTTTAGTCCACCAGAGAAATTATGGGTCTGCAGCCCAGTGAGATCTGCGGGGGAAAAGCAGGATTCTTCTCACCTAATTTATGATGTCTCTGCCTCTGACGGAGAAAATCTGCATCTGCTCCACTCACTGTGGACTCCCTTTGAGTCAATGAGGAGGAATAAACACTTTGAGGACATGAATCATCTGATGCATTTTAGACATTTACATTGGAGTTGGAACACTTCCACTGTAGCACTGCCTATTTCCTCTCTGTTTGATTATAGAGGGAACTTGGCTCAGAAATAGATGTCACCCTCTAAAGTTAGGTGGAATGAAGCCCACACAGACAGCCTGTTGTAGAGATGTGAAGTGAATGGGGGATTCAGGCAGATCTTTTTTTCATGGTGTTCTGAGGAGGAAGCCTAGAGAAGGACTGAGAAGGGGGCGATGGCCATGTTCTAGAAAAATCTATGTGAGGTACAGAGAATAGAACATATGAAGCTGGAAAGAGCTGGAAAAGGGATAAATACTGCATTGAGATGATTGCATCTGATAACAAATTATTCAGAACAGTCTAATCTACAGCTGACTTCAAAGAGCTATGGAATCTCATAGTACTCTGTAACTAGATAATAAAATGACAAATGAAAATTAATGCTCATAAGTGCAAAGTAATGGAAATGGAATAAAAGTAATTCAAACTATTCATACATATTAACAGGCTCTAAATCAGCTATTACTATCCAAGAATACATTTTGGAGTGGCTGTGGATAGATTTCTGGTAACATCAGATCAATGCTGAGGCCAGGTCAAAAGAGTATATGAACCATCAGGAATTATTGAGGAAAGGATGGAGTAAATCCAGAAAATGTCTGTGTATCACTGCATAAATAAATGATGCACCCACAGCTTGAAGGAGTGAGCAGTTCTTCTGCAGTAGTCTCGAGGCAGGTATAAGAAAGCTAGAGATGAGACAGAGAAGGACTGCAAGTTGATCAAAGACACACAACAGCAAAGACAAACTTCATCTCTCCAGTTTGAAAGAGAGATGTATCAGAAGGTAATATGATAAAAGCCTATAGATTTATAAATGGTTTAGAGAAGGTGAATTGAGAATTATTACATGCAATTTTTTGTCCATGAGGTTGAGGAGTCATCCAATGAAGTTATCAACAGTGAGTTTAACAAAAACACAAAAGGAAGCATTTTTTACAATATTCAAAATTAAATCATAGCACTCCTTGCAAGAGAAGGCTAAAAGGATTAAAAAATAGATATTAAATGAAATAAAAATTACTCAGTTTTGAGTATTAAACACTGTGGTCCAGTAAAAATTCCAAAATATCAGCTCCTAAACAGCTAACTGCTGGAAGAATGGATGTATTTTATCACTGTACACTTCCATTATATCATCAGATACTTCTGTTTCTTCCACACTTTCTTGAAATACTGGCAAATAAGTGCTGTTGAGTCCATGTTCTGGGCTAAACTGACATTTAACCTGATGCAGTGTGGCAGTTCATGTGTTTCTAAGTGTGAGAAGAGTCAGAGGAATAGCCAGAGAGAAACACCTTGAAGGAGGTCCATACCATGGAGGAGGTCTGTACCATGTAGTAGGAAGTCTGAGCTGAGTAGAGGACTGTTGTTGGTTTCCCTGGACATAAGCCTGGCATAATGGATAGCAAAGAACTCCACTGCAAGACCACTAAGATGAAGCTACACAGATTTCTGTCACAGGAAAAGCTGTTTGATTTGCAGAAACAAGTGTAATTTAGTGTACTTTTTAGTTCAACATTAATGTGAAGGAAGAGATCTTAGATTTAGGTGAGGTGTGTTCTGGGTTAGGGGCCCTACTTAGGCATCATATCAAAACCACTGGGCTTGCTTTGTGGTCTGTGATTTTGGCACAAGGAGCTCTGACCAGCAGGGATAGCTGGTGGTGTACCGCTGTTGTGGGTTTAGCCAGGTGGGCCTAAACTTAGGTTTTAAAGTTCAGCTAGGCCTAGGATTGTCAGCTGATTTAAGCTGGGCTGAGCTAGCTCACAGCTGACTTCTTCCAGCCAATAATATTGTATTCCATACCATACTACATCATCTCAAAGGGTGTACAATCCAGTTTGTGGGAGTGGCTTGGTTAGTTCCATCATGGCTGCACTAAGAGGAAGACATCTAGCAGCTCCTCTACTATGCTGGGCCCTGCTTCTGTTGCCTCTGCTTGCATTTTTTTTTGCATTCAGGGAAGTAGAAACATTTTTGTTGTTACTCTTTCTGTTTCTTGCTATGTGTCTCTCAGAGTACTTACAGATCTAGTGTAATAGACTTTGCTTTGTATTAATTGGGGAGTGGGAAGTTATTCCTTGTTATATATATGTAACTTGTGTAAGTGTGTGTTACATTGTAGTTTCCTCTTAATTTTCTCTTTTCTGTATAAATACATGTAGTTAGTTTCAGCATAGACCTGCCTTTGGAAGGTTTTTTTTTATCTCTCCCTCTTCCTTTCCCCTTGGCTGGTTGGGGGGAGGAGGAACCCTTTTAACTCTGTCCTGGACAGTTGGTGATTTGCCAGCTCAACCCGGGACAACTGCAAAGCAACCGGAGGTTCACTTCCCAAGAAGTGCAGGATGACCGTTCCTCTCTCTCCCCTCCCACAGCCACTATGTATAGCCCTGGACATTTAAAGGCTGAAGTAAATGCACCAGATCCAGAATTATTCCTTTCCTACAGGTGTAGTCTGTTAAAAACTAAGTAAGAAACTCTGGAAATCTGAGGACAGAAATACAGGTTTTTAATAGGATAACTGGGCTGTAGATTGATGAGAGCTTCAGGGGAGTTAGGTCCTAATTGTAAGTTTTCTCTCTAATTATGGGTGTAGACAATGGAAAGGCATCAGATCTGACTGTATCCTGAGTTGCTTATTCCATAAATATTGTTTATATTGCAATGATAGGACAGCTTGATGATGTGATTAAAAAATGTAAATTCTTCTTTTGTTTACATTTTTGTCTACACAGCCACAGATTTTTCTTTGCCTGGTATTAATATGCAGAGTTGAAACTAAGTCTTAACTTCTTCTTACTGCATTCAGGAAATCAATTTGTTTTGCTAAAACAACATGGACATTCAGTTTCAAGCAGCTGCAGTCGAGTGTGACTAGCAATAGTCATGACTTTACAAAGGTGTCAAAAAGTGTTCTCACCAGCTGCATTATTCTGAAGGGGATGAAGTAATTTAAAAAGTCTCATACTGAGTCTGAGTTGATGGCAGACTTCAGCAGGGTTTGGGATTGGACCTAAAGGGTCATTCTGTGTTGAACAGTAAGACCAAAAAAAAAAAAAAAAAAAAAAGAGAGAGAGAGAGAGTAAAAACATCCTGATACTTAATCAAAACCCATTTATCTGTTCAGAATCAGATCTGCAGTCTCCAGTGACTACCATCCTTCCACAACAGCTTGGTGTCCTTCCCATTCTACCCTCCCTCATTAACATTCAGAAAAGGAAAGATGGAGGTTCTTTTTCCATTATCTAGTACCCACAGCCCTGTTCACTCAATTCCTATTCCATACCTTTCAAAACCTCTCTTCCTGGTGATGTTGCCAGCCACATGGGCTTTTAGATTCCTGGTGAAGTTTTCAGGACTGGCATAAACTAATTTGATTTTATAATTTCTTTCAAAGTAGGGCAGATTTAGCTTGGCAGTCTGTGGGATGTGATAAACATGGAATTCCAGCAGCAGTAAGTGTCATTTCAAGAAGCAGACAAATAATTTAAAGTTACCCTTTTATTTCAATGTTTTGGTAGATTATAATGGAGTTCTAATCACACTGAATGACAGTTAAGGCCATGTAACTTGGTATCTTTGTCCTGTGGTAAGGTTACAGATTTTATTTTGCAACCCTAACCTAAGAAAAATGAAAGGTGCTTATGGAGTTTTACTTTCACGCTGTAGCTACAGCCATCACACACATCACTGGAACAGGGGTTGAGTCCAATCCATCATCTAGGCAGGACTGGTGGGATGAAGAATATGGAATATAAAGTGAATGGAAGTGACACACATCATTTGAGTGCAAAATCTTTGTGGGGATTGGCATGTTGTCACTTCTTGCCTTCCAGTGTACCATAAGCAAATCTGCATCTGTTATGCAACCATTTTATCAGTATAGCCTTAGCACACAGTATATGTCAAGAAAATGTTAAGACAATAAGAACTTTTCCTTGAGGGTGTCAGTGAACTTTGTTAGAAGCAACAGAGAGTTTTACAGTTGCCTTGCCAGCCTTGATCATGAGAAAGCAAATTTCTGTTGTCTCATCTATGTTCTGGCTTAAGCCCAAAACTCCAGTGCAAACCCCTAAACACTGTGATGCCTTGTCTTCTGGTCTTCATGATTCAACAACATTTATGTATAAAATACTCTGCTGTTTTTAGGATTTTTTCTCATGGCTGGACTAACATTTGAGGAAGCTCAGAAACCCCCCACTGAATTCAGGAGGTATTGCAAGGACATTTCAGATGCTCATGTTAATGCACCTAAAACCAGTTTCTGTGTTTCTACAAAGTGTTACGTGTAAATACAGCATTACAAATGTCCATAATTGTAAATATTTTCATCTTTAAGGTTTAAACTATACTACTAACACAGATACTGTTGGATTCCTAAAAAATGTTTTCATGATCTTTAGTTTGCTTTTAATGAAAAACCAGACACTGCAATCTATGATCCCCTTCTTTGTTTTCCAGTAACTTTACTTTTCAAGACTTATTTTGAATTAAACCTCCTATTTAGGGGCTTTTCCTGCTATTTCCTTGCACATTTCCTTTCCCAGTCGATTTGATTTGGAAGCTGTTCAGGTGTGCTTTCAGCATAGGCAATTTTCTAGAGACAGACAGCTTCAGCACTGTCTTCTGTAGAGGATACATACAGCATTTTCCTGGGTGCTTATCTTCATATGTGTATCAGAGATGGCTTGGTGACAACTTCAAAGTCATTACTAAAAGCCTTGTCTCCTTCCACCTGCCTCCCAAGAAGCAAAGTCATTTCATAGTATTCCGTGGTTGTCTCTTCCCTTGCTGCCAGGCACAGAGAAAATGGTTATTGCTTTTAAAAGAGGAAAGATGAAACTGGCTGGACTTGAAGAGATTGCAGCCTGGATAAATTGCTTTACCACCTGCCAGATCCAATCAATACCCTCTTTTCCTTTTATATGGTTTAAAGTAAAAAAACCCACCACCACCACCAAAAACAATGTTCATGGGTTTAAATTATCAAAGAATGCATTGATATTATCCAGGCATGGCATGTAATGTTTGACTCTCTGGACTGAAATCAGTAACTCCAGATGATGACACATCTTATCCAATGACACATTTTTAAAGGAAACGTACTGCAAA
This sequence comes from Pithys albifrons albifrons, assembly GCF_047495875.1. Lineage (NCBI taxonomy): Eukaryota > Metazoa > Chordata > Aves > Passeriformes > Thamnophilidae > Pithys > Pithys albifrons. The sequence continues at coordinate 7,221,675 of NC_092458.1, read as the reverse complement.
TTTGCATTTGCCTTTGAATGGTACCTTCTGTAATTGAAGACAATTCCTATAGGTCCGAGGACACTTTGGTTAGAGCTTCCTGCAGCTCCTGCAGAAATCCAGGGTACATTCCACCTGCAGTTGTCCAGGGAAGAGTGTTTGCTCCAAATAAAAAGCTGAAACACAGAAACTACAAGAACAAACCTCTGGGCACTTGCAATCAGTCTGTATGAAGAATGACAGCACTGACATTACTGCTGAATCATAGCCAGTAATTCTTCCATTACCTGCAGCTATCAGCTTCGAGGAAATGCCAAGTGTCATCAGCTTGTACTTGGACCTTAAACACAAAATGCCTTCCAGCACAACTCCCAGCTAAACTGAACATAACCGCAGGGTCCCAGCCATGCTCTGTTCAATCCTAGCGTCTGATCCAACTTGTCAATTGGTTTGGATTTCACAGCATAGTTGAGAAAAACAAAAAGCATAGTTTAACTCCTCATTCTTGAGGCTGCTGTGTCTTCTTCGTACCTAGACCCGGGCCCTTCTATTTGCAGACTGTCAAAAACTAAGTAAAGTTATGATTTCAAGGCCACATTCTGCTGCGTGTTTTATTGACTCCAGCAATCACAAGGGCACCTGGAACACAGGGTAGTTAATTCAGTCCAGCAAATTGCTTCACCTCCTCTTCTCATCATCTAAAGTGCTGAAAGTGAAATTTAGAGGTTGGTTACGTATGACACAACCCACTGTGTGGGAACATTGGTGTCTGCTGCTGCTACCTGCTGAATTAATTGCTTATCTAGGGAAAACTGGCAATCCTGTGGGACTTGTGTTCTTACCACAGAAAGACCTGGATTTTCTCTGATCAGGCAATACAGTTAGTACCCTGGGAATTGTAACACAAGTACAGTTACACTTCAAAACAGATGTTCAAATCTATTAGAGACAAGTGCCAAGGCAAGGCACTTCTGAAATTCCTATTTGTATAGAGATATTTTCTATCTATCTCTGTATTGCCCAAATTGCAGTACGAACACAGTGCTAATTGTCCTATGCTCTTCCATAGACAATTTGCTGAAAGCTTAATGCTTTCCAAAAATGGTAGAAGGACTCTATAGCTGAAATTTGATGCACATTTCAGGTACTCAGCATGAAAGGAAACAGTTTCTATCTGCTACCCACTCACTTTTCCCATGCCTGAATGCTTCAGAATTACCTCTTCTCTCTTCTACTGCCCATGTAGATGGGAAGTGAAATACATCAGGAACCTGGTACAACTGCAAAGAGCCAAATTCATTTTGCCAAGTTATTTTTCAGACAGAACAGTTGTCTGTTAAAGTTCAGGGCAAAACCACTTTGCACAAAGATGGAGAGGCGGGTGTGAGGAAGAAGACCTGAAATTGTTTAAACTGCGATAAGTGACAGTTGAATGAGGAACTATAGCTGGAAATCTGTTCCATGTTTTTTCTCTACTTCCCAGCAAATGAATGTTTTGATTGTTGCTGTCCTCCAATCTCCCATAAAAGCAAAATGGGGGACAGAGGACCATAAAAAGGAAGTGATTCATCTCTGCTTCCTGTGGAGATTGGCAATGTTTTTCTGGATGATTTTTTGCTTAGTGTGAGCTTTGTGTGTTGCATTTGCTGAACTGCTGCTCCAGGATGTACAGACTGGTATGAACAGTGATCATTGGGGAGCAGTAGCTGATGCAGGGTCAGGTTCTGCCATGTGGTTTGTTTATCTTTCCTGTGTGGAAGCCCGTGAACATTGGTCCTTTTAGTTTCTGCTGGGGAAGGGTTAACACAGTTGACCAGAACGGCGGAGTGGACCACAGGAAAGGGAGAGCTGCCAAGTTGGGTGTTTGGATTTGTGGGATGTTTCTTGGTAAGTTTTAAATTTTTGTTTTTATTTTCAGAAATCCCCATACAAACACTGAAGGTATGGCATTGTACACAGCAGTCTGGCAGAGAAGTTGCTTCAGCCACCTTAGGCAGCAGCAGGTGCAGTGAAAGTGTCCCTTTCTTCAGGCTGAAGAAGCTTCAGGTTTATTAAATATTGAACACTCAAATCTAGGCAACATAAGAATGAATGTGAAAGACTTCAAAATACAGAAGATTTTCTAAGGGGAGATTGTTAGGTGGTAACTGAGAGTGATTATTTTACATTTATCCAGTACCAATTTAACTCCACTTGATTCTCCTGGTTTTTCTCTTGATTTTGTCATATCTGATTTCCATCTTTATGAAAGAGAATGAGATCAAAGGAATGATGAAATCATGAAGAGTCACTCTGTGATTTATTCTTCTCACTGTCACCAAAGCAGAACAGTTTCATAATCAACACAGATCTCTTTATGGGAGCCCAAGTCTGCTCCTGTTCAGGAAGACATGTCTTGGGCTCACATATCTGAGTACAGATATCTTCCCTTTACTGTATTTAATTTTCTGTGCAGATGTTCATTGTGTGTGTGTGTGTGTGTGTACTCTAGAAACACACATAGGGAAAAAATTGTGCTGTCGAGCAGAACATATAAACAGGTAACTAAGACACTTCTGTTGCTATATAGCTTTTATCTTCACATTTTCTTGGTGCATTTTTAACTAGTTATTTTATTTTTTGGTCACAGCAAAGTTCCTGCTAAATTTACTTCAGCAATTTAATAGATTCTGATTAGAGGAATTTTTATTTTTAGAATCACATAAAAATATATTAAAAAGTAAAAATAAGAAAAATGTCAGTGAATTGCATCTCATCATACATAACACAAAGAAAAAAAAAGGAAAGAAGGACACCAGTGAGGAAATTCATATACAGGTCACACTTCAGAAAAACAGCAGATATAGAGAAGAAATAGCTACATGGAATCATACTATGTTTATCTGAGGTTTTCTCAGTTTATCTGCAACTTCACACACTTGAGATCAACCTCCCTTACATTTCTTAAATGGTTATCCTGGAATAAGATTACAGGAAGAAAAGTGCTCTTATTTTATTCACCTTTTCAGCACCATATAGATAAACCAACCACAAGATGGCAATACACCATGCTGTAAAAAGATAATTACTACATTTTGTCAGATTTTAATCTCTCCATGAACGGCTGAGATGTGCTGCCTTTTTAGCTTTGGGAAACTTAATGAGGAATAGACAGAAAACAATAATTCTAAGAAAAATCCCCCCTAATCTCACTGCTACTATAAACATCTTGTTTCTGATTTATTTTCACTTTTCAATGGTTTCTCTCCACTTACTACTGTTATTGTGTGCAGGGAGTTGTTGCTTTGAGAGAGTGAAATGGTAGGGGGTGCAATATCCATTAGCATCCCTGCAATAAGGGACAGGTCTGTACTTGGGAATGCCACAGAGACTAAAGCTGGTTGCTCCTACAGTCAAAGTGTGGCTCCATCAGTAGTGAGATACAAGCAGGTGCCCTTCTCCTCTGGAATAATAAAAACAGAGACAACATAATGTTATGAAGAGGGATAGAAATGGGAGAGTACAATGTTCAAAGACATGCTCTGAGGGACTTAAAATGGAAACTTCTGCAGTAAACTTTAGACCATAATTGTAAGAGGTGGCAAAAAGACACCTGAAGGTTTTGCCTGAGCATAAAATAGCACTGAGTCACCAGTATGAGGTAGCTGCAAGAATGGCTAATGTAATCATTAAGGCAGCAGGTGAAGCACGTTTTTCAGATGTTCTGGAAGGATGTGGCATTGCTGTTTGTTTGCATTCCATTTGCACTGCAGTAATCTGGTATGTCAGGGCACAGCCGACAGGGCATGGAGGCGGTTCCCCCCATTTTCCCTGGAAATGTAACTCAGCTTTCTGATGTGGTTGCAAGGCAGGATGTTGGGAAGCGTCTAGCTGACGTACTGCATTTATAGGATTAAATTAATCACTAGATCTAAAGGCAGGAGGAATTTTTCCTCAGGTCAGAAGGTCAGAGGTTGTTGGATATGGTTTATGTTTTCCTGGTTAACAGAAGAGTATCAGCTATATCCTGAGGCAACCTTAGAATTTTGTCAATTTTTTGTGGCACGTTGCTGGTGACTTTTGATCTTCTGCTACCACCTTCTGCTTGTGTCATGCTGTGTAGAACAGGTAGATCTGGTGGCCATCTTTGGTAAATGCTTGTTCCATCATGCACTACAATGGAAGGACTCTAGACTAAAACAGCTAAATAGTGTTACTTTTGGTTACATGATCCTATAGAGCAATATTTTATGTGTGTCCCTAAATGTTTGGGTTAGAAATGTTGAAGAAGTTACAAGTTAAAGGAATCACTGATGTAGCTTTAGATTTAGCCATAAATAAACAAAATATAGAACATAGAAACACAGAATCATTTTGGTTGAAAAAGACCTCAAAATCATTGAGTCCGACCATTAACCCAAGCCAAGTCCACCACAAAACCACATCCCTAAGTGCCACATTTACATATCTTTTAAAATATCTCCAGGGATGGTGGCTCAGCCACTTCCCTTGGCAGCCTGTTCCAATGCTTGGCAACCCTTTCAGTGAAGAAATTTTTCCTAATATCTAATATAACCCCCTCCTTGTTCAATTTGAGGTCACTTCCTCTTGTCCTATCGCTTGTTACTTGGGAGAAGAGACCAACCCCCACCTTGCTATAACCTCCTTTCAAGGTTCTATTCCCTGCCCCTCTCACCCCCCCAACCGCCTCAATCCCTGCCTCTGCCTCCTTTTCTCCAGGTGAAACAACCCTGCCTCCCTCAGCTGTTTCTCGTAAGACTTGTGCTGTAGACCTTTGCCCAGCTGTATTGCCCAGGTTTCCAGTACCTCAATGTCTTTATTGTAGTGAGGGTCTCAAAGCTGAACACAGGATTCCAGGTGTGGTCTCACCAGTGCTCAGTACAGGGACACAATCACTGCCCTGGTCCTGCTGGTCACACTATGGCTGGTACAGACCATGATGCCATTGGCCTTCTTGGCCACCTGGCACACTGCTGGCTCAGGTTCAGCTGCTGTCAACCAACATCCTTTTCCACTGGGCAGCTCTCCAGCCACTCTTTCCCCAGCCTGTAGTGCTGCTTGGGGTTGTTGTGACCCAAGTGCAGGACTAAGCACTTTGTTGCACCTCACACAATTGACCTCTGCCCATTGATACAGGCTGTTCAGGTCCTGCTTGAGAACCTTTCTACCTTTTGGCAGATCAACATTCCCAGCCAGCTTGGGGTCATCTGCAAACTGACTGAGGGTGTGCTTGATTCCCTCATCAAGATCATCACTAACTACATTAAACAGAACTGGCCCCAACACTGGGCCCTGGGGAGCACCACTTGTGACCGGCAGGCAGCTGGACTTAGTTCCCTTCTTCACCACTCTCTGGGCCCAGCCATCCAGCCAGTTTTTACCCAGTGAAAGTAAACCCATGCAACCATAAGCAGCCAGTTTCTCCAATCATGTATAGCTTTAAAATTTAACAATGAGTTATATGCAACAACCTAGGAATTTTTATTAGTTTTCTCTGTGTGGTTTTTTTATTACATCCACTAAAGGGTTGATGTATACCCTAATTAACTACTTTGATTCTTTTATTGTAATTGCATTTCAGCTACTTTCTGCTCCTCACTGATGAACACTTTCAATGAAGACAAACATGTTTTTCTTGTAGGAATTGCATTATTACAACATGAAATAGATTGACAGTAGTTTAATGAGTAGTCCAATGTTTTCTTCCAAATACTTTTTATTCTGGGTGATCAGAACAAAGACATCATGGTGCTGATGGTACTGCTTTACAAGACTGTTATCTGCACATGAAATATATTTGAGCTGTAACACATTCATTGTTCACCTTGAAACTAAAAAGGACAGAGACAACTGGCAGTTAAAGGGTCTGTGTCTCTCAAGGACTAGATGGTACCAGTTGATTTTTTTACATTGGTTCCAGGCTTTTTTTTGTCACCATAATCTCTAGTCTGTAGCAATCTGAGTTGCAGTTGTTACCAGACTTTCAAAAGCTTCTTATTGGACATCATTTCACTGGTGCCAGATTTGGAAGGAAAAAAGTAAATTCCACCTCTTCTCCTCTCTCTTTCACATGTGAATGTCCAGGAATATCTTCATGACACCTATTATACAATAAATATGTTGAGGTTCAAAAGGAAAAAAGTGAACATCTGTAGAAAAAAGGTCTGTCTATGGTTTCAAAACAGTGCCTTATTATAGAGTCTGAGGTGTGGAAGAGATTATGACATTATTATGGCTGCTTCAGAATTTTCAGTGACTGTTTTTCTCATTCAAAAATCTGTTTGTTTGTTTTTTTGCTCAGAAAAAGCTTGTTTGTGAGAAAGGTTTAGTCTCCTTTTTTATGTGAACTTTGACATCATGTTTTCATCTTCTGAAAAAAATAAATCTAGTTTCTTTTGACAACTAATTTTTTCTTTATAAAATTAAACCACTTCTGAAAACATGACCTTCAAGATCACCAAAATAGAATTGCTTTGTCTAGACTTTTTTTAAAAAAATTGATTCATTTGTGAATCTTTTTAGATTTTGACTTACTGTGATTTAACAAGGGAAACTGCAAAATCTTACATATTTTCAAAGGAGAGCAACATTGTTTCTCATGTATCTTCACTGATTGTGTCTATGATAATTTTCTTTTTTTAGCTCCACAGTCTACCTCCCATATGTGCAAGATTATTTTCATTTTATTCCTGTGCTCCTCTGTCATAAGTCCTCTATCTTTCAAATTTAAAAAAAAAAAAAAGACTCCCATAGATATAAGTTTGGTTTCCTCCTTACTCACGGCCGCCTTATTGATGCTTTCAAATTGTTCCTTGTTGAGTAGGTACTTGTCTCTATGGCTTCCTATGACCCATTTAATTCTGTGTAGAACAATTACTAGGTATTACTTCTGGTACCTGCAGATGGGGAGTTCTGATTGGATTCTGGTTTTGCACACTTCAGCTGAAATGCACAAAAATGGTGTAAAGAGAAGTCTTAGATCTGTGTGTTACTGCTGGAAAACACGTAGAATTTCAAGGGTTAAAAATCTGACTGCAGTTTTGTAGGAGGGAAAAGAAAAAACTGGAACAAAATCAATGAATTTAGCTGAGAACCCAGCACAGCTGTTTTTGTAAAAGCTATACTATATCAAGGAGCTTAGGTGTGTTTTGGAGCTATTTTCTGTTTGTTTGTTTGTTTTTCCTCTATATCCAAACAAAGTAATTTAGGAGGGACTGAAGGAAAACAGAATTACTTCTTTTCAGTCAGTTAAAATGCACATACCAAACTTTTCAACTCTAAGTGTGCATTTCTATGCATCTAAATGGCTAGGTACACATTAAGATCACTATAAGCCTTTCAGCCAAACTTCTCACAGCTCTTTGTTCTCTCAGTCTTTTCATCCGTATAGATTTTCCTGATATCCTTCCCTTCCTCTGTTTTACTCTGACTCATTGATTACACATCTCTAATGGGTTTTTCTGTGCTTCAGTTCCTCCATTTGTGAAATAAGGAACGTCTATATTTGTTGTTGTGTCAAGGTAATAGATGCATTAGAAATACCTCAGCTAGTAGTTGTTATGTTCCCATTTGGAGGCAGCTCCTTAAATCAAACCACTGAGGTACCACTTCTCTGTGCTCTGAGGCACTGTAATTTGACATGTTCAGGTACTGCTGCTATTCTGGCTAACTTGAAAGAAGGGGAAAATACCTTCCTACCTTACTTTTACAGAAGTAAACTATTCCTTGTGAGAGAGTGGCTGGCTTGTTTGCAAATGGGATATGCAGAATTTAAAATATCTTGAGCTAGTGATTTCTGTCAGAAAGTGAAATTGTACAATATCAGAATTTGGTGGTTGTTGTGGTTTTTCTTTGTGTGTGTGTGTGTGTGTGTGTGTGTGTGCGTGCACTGAATAGAGCTTTCAGTAACTTATGAGAATTAGAGAAGCAATGGAGAAATAAGCCACTGGATTTGGTGCAACAGGAAGAGCATTGACAGCAGGCTGAGGGAGGTGATCTTGCCCCTCTACTCAGCCCTGCTCAGGCCGCATTTGGAGTGCTGTGTCCAGTTCTGGATTCCTTGGTACAAGAGAGACATGGAACTCCTGGAGGAGGTCCAGTGGATGGCAACAAAGATGATTAAGGGAATGGAACATCTCTCTTATGAGGAAAGGCTGAGGCAGCTGGGCCTGTTCAGCCTCAAAAAGAGACAACTGGGAGGAGACCTCTTGAATGTCTGTAAGTATCTGAAGGGAAGGTGCCGAGAGGATGGACCTGAGCTCTTCTTCGTGGTGCTGAGCAACACAAGAGACAGTGGGAAGAGACTGATGCACAGAAAGTTCCACCAGAATATGAGGAAGAACTTCACTGTTTGGGTGACCACACACTGGAACAGATTGCCCAGGGAGGTTGTGGAGTCTCACTGAACTGCCTGGACACAATGCTGTGCCATGTGCTCTAGGATGACTCTGCCTGAGCAGGGAGATTGGACCAGACAACCCCCTGTGGTCCCTTTCCAACCTGATTAATTCTGTGACACTGTGATTCTGTGATTCTGTAATTTGTGCATGATATACAGATTTAAACAGTCCTTCACAGAACACAGACTAGTTGAGGCTGGAAGACACCACTGGAAGTTGTCTAGTCCAGTGTCTCCTGTTCAAATGGAGTCACCTAGAGCTGGTTGTCCAAACACATGTCCAGAGTGCTTCTGAATATTGCCAAGAATGGAGACTTCACAATGACCCTGGACAGCCTGTACCCGAGCTTGGTCACAATGAAAAAGTGTTTCCTGATGTTCTCATGGAGTCTCCTGTGTTTCAGTGTGTGTGCCTATTGCCTCTGGTCTTCTCACTAGCCACCACTGAAAGAACCTGGCTGTGTTCTTGTTGCACCCTCCCTTCAGGTGTTTGTACGCATTCATGAGATCCCTGCCAAGTCTTCTCCAGGATGAACAGTCCCAGCTCCCTCAGCCTGTCCTCACAAGAAAGGATTTTCTAGTCTGTTAATCATCTCAGTGATGCTTTGCTGGAGTCATACAGTATGTACAGGGTTCTTCTGTACTGGGAGTTCAAAGCTGAACACAACACTCCAGGTGCAGCCTCACCATGGCTGAGTAGAGTGGAAAAAATGAAAATTAAAAAAAAAAGTTGTGGCATCTAATATCTGAAAACTCTGGTGTGGATTTAAAAATCCCAACCTCCTATTTCTCAGTAAGCAGTGCTCCCCTCAGCCAAACACAGACTGAACAGCATATGGTTAAACTGAGGCAGAAAATATCTCAACTGCCCCCAAGATTTTTTAATAGTTGAAATCAATAATTATAACTACAAAGAAAAAATATTGTAATACTATGTTTTCCTTGTTTACAAAGAACATTTGAGAACATGTTTAGGAGCTTGGGACAACCTCCATTCACACTTCAGGTGGTAGTGGTAAGATGTGGGGTAGGAGGTGGCATAATGCCATTGATGCATGAGTGTCTTGCTCCTTACAGGTAAGGGTACCACACCACCCTATCAAAGTATGGGCAGGCTACATAGGTGACCTGCACATGGGTGCTTGCTCCTTGTCTGGAATATAAGTCTGGTTTTGAGGGCAGCCTTGGCAAAGGTCTTAAAGTCAATGCTGTTCAGGCTTAGCACTGAAGACTGAGCAAACAAACTCAGAAAACACCCTTTGAACTCAGCCTAGTCCTCTCAAGTGTGTACAGGGAACTACTCTGATATGGTCATTCATCATGACTATTCATGGTCTGTGGCTGTAATATGGCTTCTTTCCTGTACAAACAGAGAAAAAGAAATTCTCAATTAACCACTGCTTCATGGGAACCTTTGGACTTGCTCATTTGGCCAAAGCTGTGTGGAGAATATCTCAAGGAGAGTGTTCTCCTGTCTCCCTCCTGCAAGTGTCTAAAGTCTCTGAAGCACAGTGAGTGTTTCATCTCCTTTGTGAAATGCCTTCAGACTGCTCTTTAGACAGGGCTATTTGCAGCTGAGCCTGTCTGTTCACCAGTGAGTGGATGTTACCCAAATGGTTGTTCAAAATAGGATGAATTAAAGGCATTTCAGTTTCAATTTCAGTCTTTGCTTGTTTTTCTCCAAGCTGCATAATTGAGCTGCCATTTGTAAATCATTGTTCCCAGCTTCTTGTCACTTAACATCTCTAGCATTTCAAGCAGATTAATCTTGAATCCTTTATTGTGTAACCACATTTCAAATGGAAATAGCAGCAAATCTTAGACATTCTGAATCTCATCTCGCATCATCTGTAGCCAGTGTTATTAATGTAAAGTAAAAACCAAGCAAGAATGAGTGTTTAGTGCTCAGTTGCACTGAGTGGATGCAAAAGAAAAAGTGTCTCCTCTGTACATGCTGCTGAGCACGTCTGTCTAGTAAAGCAGTGAGACACGTTGGTAATAATCTGCTGCATGTGGGAGATTTCCTCTTGGAGTTGAAGGGACTCCTGTATGGCTTCTTCCAGATCCTCTGACTACATCAGTCTTTACCTGACTGTTGTTGAAATGAATCTCATTTGCGTGGGAGTCTATGGTTAGTGCATAAATAGAGGAAGTTGGATGAGTTATGGTAAAATTTGGGCTGGCTGTATGAAATATCAAGGAGAAATGTGGGAAAAACAGGCACATAGCATTAAACAGGTGGTTTGGGAGTTTAGTGTATCCACAGGTTACAAAACATGGTATATCTGTACTAAATGGTGAACTTAATTTCCTGTTATAACTTTAGTTTCATTTCTCTTTTTGCTGTTGTTCCATTGCCTCTTGTCTGTTGTTGCAAACAGGGATGTTTTAAAAAACAAAACCCAACAACTAAACGTGACCTGGACATGGCCCGCTCAATACTAGACCCTGTATTACTTGGTAACAACATTGAAGTCACAAAGGGACAGAAACTGAAGAGACTTAGAATCACCCCATAGGATCAGTCCATTTCAGGTAGGAAAAGCACAGGATGAAAAAAGGATCAAAGACCAAATTTTATGAGTGGACTGCTTTGAGCAGGAGAAGCAACCTGTAGACATGTGTAAGATGATATGTGTGAAATAAGAAGTACAGAAAACACCGTAACTTTGACCTGCAGAAACAATAAGGTCAGGCAAAAGGTGCACATGCTCCCACCTTAGAACTATGAGTCCTTAAAGGACAGCACGGGAAAATTCAAAATCCCTTAGGTTTAGAAAACACTTTGCCAAGATTCTGCTTCTATCTTTCATGCAATGTTGCCTGTGAGGAAGTCAGTTAAGGAGTGAAGAAGACACATTAGACTGGCCTCTGATGGAAAATGCAGAAGGAACTATGTGGAACTGAAAAGAGGACCTGGAAATTCACTTCCGTGTTGGGGTGGAATAAGAGCATTCTCAAGGAGGAAGAGATTCTCTCTAAAATGAGATTTGGGGTTTAGGATGGTAGAGAAGAACTGTGATCGTTTAGAAGAGTTTCAGTTTCAGGCTGATGAGGCTTTGGCAAAATGTCATCTGGGAAAGGAAACAGTACATAGAAGAGGAACGACTGTGGGATTTTTTCTTCCCCACCCGCCCTTTCCATCTTCCCTGTGGGACTGACAATGTCTGCCTGCTGCTGTCACAACGCCCTGGCACACACGATCACTTGTGCCCTCCCCATCCCAGTTGTTCCTGCAGCTGATCACTGTTATCCCATCACCCCCCCCCCCCCCCATCACTCCCTGCTCATCTTCCCGCACATTCTGACCACCGACAACGGAGGGAAAAGAAGCAGGGAAAGGTGCAGGGCAGCAGCAGTGTGAGCAGGGCTGTTCCTTTTCTCAGTGCTGTGGAGCCAGGGGTGAGGGTGGCCTCTGCCACCTGTCCGTGCAGGCAGTGCGGAGTGGCTGTGGGGTCCCCCCGTGTCAGGTGAGGGAAACAAGAAACCTCTGCACATACTGGAGAAAATCAAAGTTCAAAGCATGCAGGGTGGAAATGAGAACATCACCCACCCCCCTGCCTGCGACTTTTGTAGAATCATAGAATGTCAGGGGTTGGAAGGGACCTTGAAAACCATCTAGTCCCCATCTCCCCTGCCATGTCCAGGGATGCCTCTGACTAGACCAGGTTGTTCAAGGCCTTATCCAACCTGGCTTTGAGCACTGTCAGTGTTGAGGCTTCCACAACCTTCCTGGGCAACCTGTTCTAGAGCCTCACCACCCTCACAGTAAAGAATTTATTCCTAATGTCTAACCAAAGTTTCCTCTCTTTCAGTTTGTACCCATTACTCCCTGTCCTATTGCTACAGCTCCTGGCAAGAACTTTGTGTCACCTTTGGACGTTTCTGCGTGTCAGGACTGGCTTCAGTTGGGGTTATGCATTGACAGTGCCAAGGAAGTGCAAACCGGTTCTTGCACGTTGGCCTGGATGCTCACATAAAACTGTAGCGGATTCAGGATGGGGCTGAGCTTGTGGAGGGATCCCTGGCAGAGCTGCCCACCTGAACAGTGATTTGATTCACCTGGAGGTGCTTTAATGTGTGTTTTGTTGTGACTGTGCTTGCGAGTGCTTGGTTTTCAGTTTTCCATCTGGCACCAGCTGTGTGCCAAATGGGACTTGGTGTGTATTTACACTGCCACTTTGAGACCTCAGGTGGAAGCTGATCCAGGGTAGGTGAGTTCTGCCGCTGATGATGCTGCAGTTGGGATGCCTCTGTCTGTGACTAGAAGAAGTAGCTGGGAGTTCATATCACTGTGAGCAATAATTCTGCATTGTTTTCAGTTTTCCACTGGCCTTTACAATTTAATTTCTGTTAAGGTACTTGTGGAATAAGCAAATTTCTGGATGCTTTAGTTAAAGTAGCAGTAACACAAGTATCCAGTTTTTGGATAACAGATTCTCAGCAAAGGTGCTTTTTAACCAGCTGTAAATATGCATTCTCATCAGAGAAGTTCTAGTAAAGTTCAAGTTAAACAACCCCCCACAGACCACCAGAAGACCCCTAGAGACCAGATGAGGACTTCCAAAGAATTTCTTAGAACTAATTAACATATGTATGAACTTTATAAAGTATGGAGTGAATATGTAAGACATTTGCTGAATATGTAAAATTATAAGTAAATATTAGCTATGCTGAGCCAAGAACGGGACTCACACATGATTAGAGAAACTATCCTCACCTATGTCCAGTGCTGATAATAAGAGAATGCCTGCCCACCAATGTTCATAAATTGCCAATTTATAGTAACATCAGCACCATGAGGCTTTGCAGCAGCACCCTCTTGATGTCTACATCTGTCTGTCTGTTTGACTGTGTGTCTCTTCTCAGTGGTGAAGTGTGGCCAGGTTGTCCTGGTCAAAGGACATTACTTAAGGTGTTTTAGCCTATTTCTCTCATGACAGTTCAAAAAATACAATATTGGGGGTGGGGGGTTGGGGGTGGGTCTGGGGGAAGGGAAAAGGTAGCTGTTATGGCTACATTATAGAATTATTATTTTTGCTTAAAAATAATTTTTATAAGGCTACTTTAGACTTCTCAGCTGATGTTTACTGTAAGTTAGAGTATTGACCATGGAGTTTAGAGGAAAGAAGTAAGAATTTAGCTACAGTGCAGTATCAGTCCTTACCTTCTCTGTCAGAATCAGAAACACTTTTTTAAGCATGGTAGAGATAGTAGTCTTAGAATTCAACAAGTGTATGCAGCTACAGGACTCTGCTTTCACCCCATTTGGGTGAGTCTGCCTTATAGTGCTACGTCCTAGACTCAAACGATGATTTTCAGGTAGGATTTCAGGAGCAACTGCAACATGAAGGCATCTTTCTACCTGCAGCGTATCAGAGGTGTATCTTCGTGGCAATAAGATCATTAACAAAGCGACTCATGTAATATCAAGATGTTCTTCCCACCTCATTTTTATGTGTTGAAAAATGTTCACCTCCTGATTGAAAAGTCTTTCTCTGTCGCTAGAGGACACTATTAAACAGAAAATGCAGCACTGTAGCTGGAAAATGAGAGGAGAGATCCCCTGCTCCCAGGTGCTGGAAATCTGGAGACAAGTTCAGCTTTCAGCAACTGACTTTAACTCGACTTCTTTTTTTTTTTTTCTTTTCACCTGTGCTGTCACTTTTCTATTCTTACTCTTCTCCATAGGGAAACCCCACTGGAATCATGTCAGCTAAGTATCAGACCTATTTCACTGTTTCTTTAACTGTTTCAAACATTTAAACTATAGTAGGTCATCGTGAAAAAAAGGCAGTGGTGCCAAAAAGGTGTAGGGTATAGAATACTGGGCAAAAGGAATTTTCTCCATAGATATGAAGCTAGCTTTCTTATTTTATTTGTGAATGTTACTAATCTCTTGCTTCAATCCCATTCCTTATCCTTCATTTCAAGATGCAGAGAAAATTAGCAAAACGTTTTCACAGTTTCATCTTGAAACTTATGTCTTTCCTATGGAAAAAAACAACACTCAAGTCAAATAATAAACACAAGAGATGTCTAAACAGTTGTGGAATGAGAACTGCTGAGTACAAGTCTGAAGAACCCTAGAGTTTTGACATATATACAGCAGACTTCTTCATCCCACTGGTATTAACTTGCAGTAAGAAACCCCTTTATTTTGGAAACCATTTTGTGATTTGATATAATTCTCTGCTTATAGAATAGGGGAAAAATTCCACATGCTACACCCTGTAGACTTTTTCTAAGAAATGTCATAATGTCTCCAGATATAGAGAGGTAGACAGGTGATGACCTAAGGCATGTATTGTTGAAAATAAGGATGTGGTTTTTCCAGTACTGTCCATCTGGTGTCTTTCATAACACAATGTTAATATAATTAAGTTTGTAGAAGACCAGAAGCAAAAGCAAATGTGTAAGGGAATGCAATAATGAAACCCTTTCACCAGTTTTGTTCTGAACACAGTAAGATTATAACAGGCAACACTCAGCAGTGTCAAAGAAAGCAAACAGATAAGGAAATAAATAGATTGAGAACCGTGTTTATGAATGCTGATGCTGAGTTCAACAGATTGAGACTGTAAAAGATACAGGTTAAAGGACCATGGAGAACTGCACAGACCTATGCTTTGAAAATTATCTTTCAAACTGCTTGTAAAAAATTTATTTTGGAGTAGTCTGGCTTTCAGTAAAAAGATGGAACAAATCCCTTTGCATATATTTTGGTAGTTTAAAAAGATAAATGCTATATATGCAACAAATTTTTGGAAGTGACTGTGCACACAGTGATTTTTCTTGGAAAGCAGTATGGGTTAACTTTTAATTGAGTGAGGTGGAGTGCCAAGATAAGGTTTGTGATTCCTATTTCAGACACAGGACTGTCTAGTTTCTATGTCTTTTTCCCTTCCAATTCCTCACAGTGTAGCAGGGCCCTATAGAGTAGCAGTCCCCAACATCTGAATTGTGAAGGATGTATTACCCTCAAAACTTCTGAAACAGCTCAAACCCACAGCAAACTGAGTCTATGTGATCTGGCACAGGCAGGACACAAGAACAAGCACAGAATCATGAATTAAACACAAAGAGTAAGTTAATTTTTGCTACCTCCCCTGCCAGGGAATCCCCAAAGCAGCACCTAGGCAGAGGCACACGGGTGGGCATCCAGGCACTGTAGCTCTGTTCATGCTAGAGGATCACCAAACCTGCCATTCTGAATTTACCACTGTGCTTTGATCTCTCCCACGCCAGGGCAGGAATCTCCAGCATGCTTGATAGGGTGCCACTAAGCCTGTCACAGGCCTTTGTTATCTAAACATGAATGTTCTTGTCCAACACACAAGGCCAAACAACAATTAGAACCATATATGAGTTTTTAACAACCCAGCTAGGAGTTACTTTAGTGTGTTTAGAATCCTCCTTGCCAATCTTTCATTACTTTCCTACAAATACTGGAACTGAGGCAGAGGAGGGCACAGGTGGATGTTCCTGCAGTGTGTTGCTTGCTCCACGCTGTGACCTGCACAGCTGCCAGTGTAGAGGGCAGTCTGTGCTCAACTCTGCAGTTCTACACTGCAAAGTGTGGTGAGAACCTGCTCAGGTGGTGTTTTTTCTGTTAGCACAGTTACGTACTGGGCTAGAAGAGGACCCTGAAAGCCCCCACCTGATATTTGAAGGGCCATTTATTGAAACTTAGTATCCAGAACCCCTATCTTCCCATCAGAACTTAGCTGGCTGATTTGTTTGAACTTACTCTTCTGTTTCTCTTGGTGGTATCTGAATCTATGGCTCATAGAAAGAAAGCAAACAATAACTGAGAGGAAAATAGTAAGAGTGAAAGATTATGTGGTTCATAGGACCCTTTCTAAGTGGGCCACCAAATTACAGAAGTAGCACAAGTATATGGTATATTACCTGGCTCTCTTTTTTACTTTATGTACAAGCTTGTTCTAACACTAAGCTGCACTGTGTGGCTCTCTCTGCATATGAGCACTCCTAAGAATGCTCTTGCCTGACCTGTGCATTTTCTGCCCTCCTTTTGCTCAGTTTAGTGGGTGAAGTTTGGGCAGTGTCCCACTGAATAATGCATGTATCTTTTAATAGCATTCATGTGCTGTGGTGCGTAGGCACTGCCAGAAGCCAGCCAGTGCTGAGGCGAGACCTGCACATTTGTGACACTGAGTAGAGACAAGTATGTGGGACTTGACTGCATGCAGGGCTTTGTCAAACTGTTCCTTGTGTGAAGTGCAAATGACACAGCCATCTAAAGGAGTCAGCAATCAGAGAATAATGCCATTCTGCACCTTATTTTAGCTAATAGATGTATATAACAAAGCTGCCAAAATGGGAAAAGAAATAGGTGTTGAGAAAAAACTGAGGGTAATGTGAGACCATCAGTGTATTTGGTTTTTTGGTTTTGACCTATTTTATAGTCCCTGGAGTTAATTTTCCTAGTTGACACCAGTTACCTCTGTTTTCTTTCCAGCCTCTTCACATTTTTTTTTCTTTTCTATTTTTTCTTTCTCTTGAGTCATAATTTATTTGTTAGAAGAGTATTTGGAGATGTTTATGTTTTCTTCTCAGAAATACCACTGGCCTGTAATGACATTAACTGCAGAGAGATGTTAACCTTTGGTTCACAGCCAAATGTTTTCAAAAGGCATGCCCTCCTGCACTCTCAAAGCAGTGCCAGCTCATTTAGCAGCACGGTAGAGCCCATTCCTCACTTGTGCTTGTATATGAGATGAGAAAGAGAGGGATCATCCGCTATTACAAATTTAGCTGTGGGATTAGGAGCTGAGAGGAGAAAAAATTAGATGCCAGGTTTATATAACTGGATGCATGCCACTGCAGTGTCTGCAGCACAGGCCACATGCCAGATCTCTTTCTTAGCTTGGTAAGGCAATTGATTAAATCAAGTTAGCCACTGTATGGTTCTAAACTTTTTTCTTGCTGGCTGCCTTTTATCTAATTTTCTTCTTTCCAGAAGATGCTGCTACAGCTACTCCTAGCATTGCTGACTGTGAAAGTGTCAGAAATAGTATTTTCTTTTTCTTAGAGTGGTATGACAGCAAAGAATATCTGCCTAGGACATTTTCCCCTGACAGAAATTCTATAAAGTTACTGTAGGTTATGTCCTCTCACTCATAGTTCCTCACTGCTGTGTAACAAGGCTCTGCCCTGATCTAAATGGTTGGTGGAGCAAGTGTGTAGTTCTGTAGATGTGGTTGAACACCTGTGTGGTTATGCAGCACCACAGGCAATGCTATAGAAGGAACTCAGGTTCTCCAAGCCTTTTGGTAGGGCTGTGTCTGGTGTTAACTGGAGAGGTTGACCAGTTCTCCAGAACTTCAAGGTGTATTTGCTTAAAACTTTTTCTTATACTGAATACTTAAAGTTCCATAATTAAATTAAAGAGAGAGATGCAAAAAAGGGCCATAATTCAATCTCCTTCTGCCACTGTGCCACTGCAGCTGGATTCTTGTTTCCTTCTGATTTAAGACAGCTCAGTATCTTCCTGGGTTGCAGCAAGTTCTACAAAGTCCTCTCTGATCCATGGAAAGTTTCTTTTCCATTACTTCAGAGTCTGGACCATCAGGTCCTCTGCTTCTCCCAGTAGTCTCTTTGCTTGTTCTGCAAGCACTGAGTTCTTTGCTGAGACTCTTCTCTGCTTATAGCGCCTTGTAGGCTCTGGAGCTTCCTCACACTTGCAGTGTGGTGCCAGGGTAATAGCAGAGGCACAGTAGTAAGTGGAAATACATTAAAACTTATTAATCCTGCATCAAAATTACCTGAATGCTGCAAGGACACCCACTTTGAATTGAAATGAAGTCACTGCTGACTCGTGATGACACTCATGGGTACACTGAATCTCCTTCGTTCTACACAGGAACTCTTGGCATTCTTCCAGGTCATGATCCCAAAATCTGTGGTAGATGGCTCCCCTAAGGCCCATGGCAAGGTTTTTTTAACCTTAGTCTCTCTGTGTAGGACTATTTATGAGTCATTTTTATGAGTCTTCTATTTTCATTTCCTCTCCATTTGAAACTTCTCCTGGTGCTTTCCTTAAGCTACAGGAAGTTGTCCATCATTTTTCCATTCTCCTCTGTGGTTATAGTTATTCCTGCTGCATAGCTCAGTGCTTCCTATCAAATGTTAACTAAGGGTAATATTTTTAGTAGTTACATGGAGTCCACCTACTGCTGTTTGTGTCCCTAAATCTGTTGCAGAAAAGCCTTGGTATTGATTGCAACTATACTAAGAAGAAACTTACTGCTGATGGGAACATTTGCCAAGGGGCTTTTTTAAAATGTCTCTTTTACAGAGAAGATAAGGGTAACCACTTCAAACATGGAATTGTAAACAAAATTAAATATAATTTATCCTTTACTCTTGATATTCTGAGCACAGAAATTTTCAAATGTGTTTCTGGGGCAGTGAACTCAGTCTTGCATCTTGTCCTTTGGAAGAATAATTTGCATCACCAAATATGGTTTCTGAATTCTCCCAAATTAAAATTTCTATTATAAAAAGGGACTACTGAGGCTAAATTTGAGCAATAGAAAACTAGAATGGAGATTTACAAGCTAATCAGTAACTGCCTGACTGGATATACATATGCTGATATTCAAAATTTATCTGGACATAACCTCTGCCACGTAGTCTAGGGGACCCTGCTTGAGGAGGGAGGTTGGACTTGATAATTTCTAGTAGTCCCTTCCAACCTTACCCATTTTTTGATTTTGTGAATTCTAAGAATTCTTTATTCAGCACCTCAACATTTTTGTGGCAGTACAGGCAAGATCACTTCTTATTTTCCTGTTCCTTTTATAGAAGAGATGGTATACAATTGGGGATCTTGTTGACTTTATAAAGGGTGTTGGCCCACTCATGAAATGAATCATCATGTATGCTTGGAGATTTAAGAGCAAATTTTAATCTGAATAACAGTAATTTTCTAAAAAATGCCTAAATCAAAACTTACTGTCAGACCCTGATATGGGCTTCTGTATTTAGTGAAACCCCCAAAAGTTACCCATACCTTCTTTCACATTCCCTAAGGGAACTTCCATTCTAAAAATAATCTCCAAGCTGAATTTGCTTAAGGACAAATGTGGGGATGAATATTTCAGCATTACCTGAATGCTGACCTTTAACTGAACAATACAGAGAAAATTGGCTTAGAAAATGTTTCAAATATAACAAAACATACTGTTTGCATAGCTGTATTGCTTTATTTAAAATTAAAACCTTCTAAGGGAATTTGTATACTTTGTTTCATTTACAGAGAACATTTACCAGTCTTCCTTTAGCTTCATCTCTGGTTGTTTGTTTGGTGAGTTTTTTTCCTTCTTCAAAACAGCTTATGATATTAAATCAGAGAACAAAAGGAATAGTTTTAATGTGTAGCAAGGCCATTTAATTTAGTTTGTGTTTTATTTTTCACTTACTTGCACATTGAAAATGCGAAAGTGTTCAGTTTTACAAAGTAGTTCAAAGCTCAAGCCAAACATGATAACCTCAAATTATGTTCTTTAGTAGGGATTCAGAAAAAAAGATAGTCTGATTGTCAGAGGTGATGTGGACATGTTATTGCACAGATTTTGTCATCCATTTTGTTTAAGATACTCCATGAAGGAGTAGCTGCAGTAGCAGGTGTGGATTGGCCTTTTGGAGAATTCCAGGTCTTTGTCCTCACTTCTCAGGTAGAATCCATCAGCATTCTCCAAGTAAAACCCCACTGTGTAAAGCTCAGAAATCTGCTGAAGTTTATGTTTCAATGAACTTCTTAAACTTTTACACTCAGAAGTCCTATTTGAGGATTTTTGCAAACGGTTTTAGAGTTGTGTGATTTGATCTTGTATTGGTACAATACCCTCTCAATTAATTTTGTTAAGTTTTGCAAAAATCTTTAAAAAAAAATCTTGCAACTCAAACTTTGAGTTTGATCTCACCTAGAGCTTATCTTTGGCTGCTAAATAATAGATGGAACCTATCTCTCATTTAAGATGGAGGTTTTAATAAGTCCTTTTCATTCTGTTCCTTCCTGCATACACACACACATATATATGCTTAAGCTAAACCTGGTAATTATCTCTCTTGGCTGATTATTTTGGGGGTTATGATGCAAGAGTCATAAGCATTCATTTCTGCAGTGTTATCCCACTCCACCTCCTCACCATGTGTTGAATTGCTGTGGTATTTTTGTTTGTCTCTTGTCTAGTCCTCTCCAGCCTTCTTTTTTTCTCACCATGGATTTACAAGCTTATAAGAACTGAATCTTTGTTATTTTCTCCTTTTTTCCCCCTTTTTTCCCTTCTCCCTTCTAGCTGAATGTGTGTTAGTGAAATCAGGAAGAAGAACATTGGTCTGCTTGCTTTGCGTTGGTGTTTACTATGAGTCATAACAACAGCTTGGTGCTCTTGAAAACTTTAGTGGTGGGAGAATAAACAGCATGGATGCAGCAAAAGAAACAGCAGAATGTACTGTACTTGCAGTTCTGTGACTCAAGGACATAATTGTGGGTGATGGGAATGCATCTCAATAGAGGTTTGCACTTACTCATGCCATGGATATATAAAATTTCTGCTAGGGAAGCAAATCTGATTACTCCAAATTTGCCCTGGTTTTGTTGAAACTGGACTTACTGGGAAAGATTTTGGCAATCTCTGAATGTCCATAGAGCTCCCTAAAATAGCCTTGGTGTGAGAAGTAAGTTTAGAAGGATTATTTTTACACTGACAGTGCACAGAAGCTTAACATGAGGTGACGTGTTCATCATACTGCTCTCCAGTTATCAGCCTGGAGTTACCCAGATTCAGACAGTGTAAGAACTATGTCATTCTTCTGCCTGGAATTACCTTGTTCCCAAACTACTTAAAATTTCTTGCAGTTATTTGTCCTCCATTGGTACAGAACTGAGCATATATTAGGATCTAAAATGGCTTGTCATGCACTACATGAATCCTGTGCTGTCTTGATTTCTAGTTGGATGAGCAACTATAAAACACTCTATCCCCCAGTGTGAGACTGAAACAAACAGTAAAAGATGGCTAAGTCTGTGGCTGAAAGTCTGTTTATCATGATAATAAATGAGACTCCAGATCACTTTCTTGATGCAAAGTCTAATGGACAATAATTTCCTGCTTGTCTGTGTTCAAAGCAGTTAAGGCAACTTCCAAGATTGGTTCCAGTTCCAGGACTCAGTGCAGAACATGGGGAAAACAATGAATACTAAGACATAATATTAGGGTATTAGACAAAGGTAGGTAATACAGTAGATGTGAATTGAGACACGAAGAAAACATCAGGATAAAGTGGAAGAAAACAGCCCAGTGATTTCGATTCGTATTCTAACCTGTAGTTTCCTGTGTAAAATTTTTTAAATTATTTGAAGAAATAATAGTGCCCACTCATAGTGGGCAAAAAGGCTCACTAGACAAACAGTTCCAATGTTCAGCTCTGCTGGATGGTCAGTATTTGCCAGTTCCACAAGCCTTTCCATTGTACTGACAGGAATTTTACAAGTGAATAATGATTGTTGCTAGTCAATCTCAGCTGTCCTAATCTACCAGTGGACAGACCAGACAATAAAGTAGGAAGATGGGGGCTACACCTGTCATTATAAAAATACTTTGGAATTGATGGTTGTGCAACCACTTTGCCTTCACACAGAAAATATTAATCAGGAATACCCAGGAGCTGTTACTTTTTTAGAATAATATTGCTTGTGCATCATAGAACTGCACAATTCCACAATTTTCACAGAGCACATGAGAAATGACTGCCTAGCATATTGTGATATTCATGCTACTTATGGATGCAAAAGGAAAATAATTGCACCAACTTGACTGCTAAAAGAATATATGAGATAACAAGCGATTTGTATCAGTACCAGTAGAATAGTTTTGGGTACCCGCCATTGCCAATGATAAGCAAGAAGCAGACTGCAGTACTGGCCTGGAACATGGTGTGGTAGAATTTGTTTTCAGTAATAGGGCTACAGAGAGCTGCAACTGTAAATGTCATTGACTGATTAAAACCCTATGGGCTGTTTATGTTTCACAGCTAGGTGTCACTTTAGAAAATAGGAAAATAGACTGAGAGCTGAGATAAGTATAGTATCAAGTTTTGACAATAAAGGCATTTTACCAATGCCAGAGTCACACCTGAGTATGGCTGATATGAACTGCTTACAGCAGCCAGGCAGAATCAGGGTGCATGCAAGGTTAATGACTGTGCTGAACTGGCTCCCAGATGTTTCAGTGTAGGCTAAATTTTAACAGAAGAAAACAAACGTAAAGGCATGACCTCTGTCAAAACAGTTCACCTCCTCTGAACAGAAGACACTACATATTTTCTTGACTCAGTAGAAAGATTGGTCTGGGGATAAAATTTTGGACTGTGGTAAAATGCTTGTTCTGCCAAAGACCCGAAGTGTGACTTCAGATGCAAAGATATTTAAGGGCAGAAGGGATCATGTACTTTGGCCTCCTCTGTGATCCACTGTTCAAAACCTCATGCAAATCCAGCATCAAGGCTGTCTTTTTTTTTTTTTCTTCATGACATATTGTAGAGAAAAATATCTTGTCTTAATTTACATGAAGTAGATAGTGGCATGCATTTCTAGGAACCTCTACTCAGAAATGTTTTGCCCTTATAGCTGCAATGGTATGTTTTGTTTCTAGTCCAGGTTTCTCTCTCATATTCATTATGCTGAGATTTCTATAGAAGTGTATTCCTGATGGTGGTGTCTCTGTACTCTGATCAAGGCAGCTAATTAAACATTCTCTTGAATAGATTAAGTCACTTAGTCATAGTCACATATTTTATGAACATGTGTCGTTCTTGCAGTTTTTCCTAAGGCACTTCCAATTCTTCACTGGTGATGTGGATGTGGACATTTGTCACAGCTTTGCATTTGGATCTTTGGTTCAGTCAGTAATTTAACTATGATTCCCAGCATCATTCTAAACTTGTGATTAGAGTCCTCCATCCATTATGTGCTTTAGCATATGCTCTTTTTCATTAGACTTGTATTTGGCTGTATTTTAAAATTGATGTTAAGTAAATCAAACTACTTCTCCAAAGCCCGTCAGAATAATCTGTTGCAACAATTAATTTTCACTCTGTTGCCCTTTTGTTGTCTGCAAATGTTGGATCTCTTCTTCTGGGGTGTTCATGAAGACCTGAGTTTGCATGAGGGCTCATGTCAGTTCAGAAGTAGCCCCTGCCATTCTGGGCTAAAAGATGACCAGGGCATAGTGGTCTGATATTTATAGATATTGTTGAGACTTGTCCAACAACCAATCCTCAATCTGTTTAGTGTGGGTATCCATTGTGCTATTATTCCTTTATTATGTGACACAACTAAATTGTTCATCCCAATCTCAGAGAAGTTTTATTAACATACTAACCATTAACTGAGAAACAAATTAACCAAATACATAGTCCCATCAACATTTAAGACCTGTTTCCATAAAACACTGATTGCTATTATGTTGTGGCTGTATTCTACATCAGTCTCTTTCCTGCTTTGCCTGCGATGGTAGTGAACTAATTGACAAAGTGTCAATCAGGTCATTGTCTTTATCATTTTCATATTGCTAGCCCACCTCTTTTCCCAATAATCTGGATAATCTTTAAAAATACTATTTTTATTAGAAATTACTTTTATTGTAATACACGCAAAAAAATACAAGATTCCCATTGTACCAGACAGTGAAGAAACATGAAGTAGCACAAATCACTTGTCCTAAAAAGTTTACCTTATAAGGGAAAGGAAAGAGTAGTACACAGAGTGAACAATGGAGTGGAAATGACCATGTTCATTCCATAGGCAAAGTAAAGCTATTACCTTTTATCACATCAGCTGATATGCATTGGAAAATTGGTTGTTCCAGCTCTGAGACAGAAACAAGAAACTTTAAAATGAAGGAGAAATTTAGAGAAAATAGCTTTCATTTTATGTCTGTTAAAACACAAAAAAGAACTACTACCTGTTAACTTGAAAAGAGAGATATTGATAGAATATAGGGCTTTTTTGTGCCTGGGTGGAGAAAGGCAGTGACATGCAAGGAGTGAGTTGGCTTAAAATGGCAGCCTGTGGACAGCAAGACCCATTTCCAGGAAGAACAGCAGCTGGTACTGACTTCATTGGCCATTGAGAACATATTTCAAGTCTGGGAAACATTTTTGCTTATGTTCTCAAAGGCCTTTTGCAAAAAAATCCCCAAGCAATGTCCTCCCCAAAACAAAGAAAGAAATGTATTCTAATGTTTGTTCAGGATGCTGCAGGAAAGGCTGTTCCTGGAGAGGTCGTGGCTGTTAGGAGAGAATTCAGATGACTGGAAATGCAAACATCACACCTGCTTTAAAAAAAGGCAAGGCAGAAGATCCAGATCAATCTTGTCTCAGATCCTGGAAAAGTTATGGAACAAGGACAAAAAAGGTGGTTGGGAACAGCCAACATGAACTTACAAAGAGCAAATCATATCTACCCAACTTGATATCATCATCTGTGATGATGTGTCTGTCCCTGTATGTAGGGGAGGGCAGCAGATTTTGCATGCTTTGACTTCAGCAAGACCTTTGATACAGTCTCTTTATCAGATTAGTGAGATATGGGCTGGATGAGTGGGCAATAGGGTGAGTAGGAACTGGCTGAACTGCTGGGCTTGAAGAGTCCTGCTTAGTGATGCAAAGTCCATCTGGAGGACACCAGCTGGTAATTACCCTCAAGGATCTGTTACTGGGACCCATCCTGATGCAATTCTCCCTTGATGACAGGACAGAAGCACTTCTGGCAGTTTGCTAGAGACTCCAGTTTGCTGGGACAGGCAAATACTTTGAGGGCAGGGCTACTGCTCAAAGGGACCAGGATGGACCAGAGAAATAGAATCGCAGGAACTTCATGAAGGTCAAGAAATGCTGAGTCTCATGTCTTGAAAGGAATAACCCCATGTGGAAATAAAGGCTGGAGGACAACTGTCCTATACGTATTGGTTGTTAGAGGTAGCCAAGAAGTTGAACATGAGGCAGCTGTGTGCCCTTGCAGCACAGAAGGGTAATAGCATTCTGGGCTGTATTGGCACAGAGCTGTACCAGCCCTGGGCTGTATTAACTCCCCTATATAAAGGAGTCATGAACATATTGGAGCAAATCCAGCAAAAGGCCACAAAGATGAGTAAGGAATTGTAGCATCTGTCATATGAGGAGAGGCTGAGAGAGCTGGGACTGCTATGCATGGTGAAGAGAAAGATCAGGTAGAATGTCATCACAGCTAACAGGTCTAAGTAGCTGGTGGGGGTGAGTTAAGAACATGGAGCCAGATTTCCCAATAGCAGAGTGAGAAGCAATAGGCAGAAATTGAAATATATATAATTGCATGTAAACATGGAAGAAACCTTTTTGCTGCAAATGTGGTCGCTGTCATGAGTAGTCCTGAGATGTTGCAGAGTCTCTACCCTTGAAGGTACTCACACCCTGGCTGGACACAGCCCTGAACAACAAGCTGTAGCTGACCTTGCTTTGAGCAAAGGTTTGGACTGGATGCTTTCCAGAGGTGACCTTCAGTCTCAGCCAGTCTGTTATTCAGTGAACTCTGGAATCCAAAGATGTGGTCTGTACCAGTTATCTCTTTGTTTGGGCTTAGTTCTATTGGGGAATCTCCTCTGAGATAGTGCTTATGTCATTTTTCTTCAAAATTTTTAAAGTCTTTTGTGTCTAATCTCACTGACTTTAAAAATGCTAATTATTCTAGTTGTTGTCTAATGTCTTCAGTAACTTGGGACAGTAAGAATATACTTGCAACCAGAAAACACCTCTTCCCAAGAAGAAAAAAACCCTTTTGTTTTGAATTTACCAATTCTGGTTGGTTTGGGTTTTTTCATAAAGGCCAGTCAACTAGAGACTTATGTAGGTAATAATCTGAGCCTTTTCTTTCACAAAACTGGAAGTATAAACCTCTGTAATATTTTTCCCTATCTGCAGAACTGTATGAACTGGCTCTGGAAGGCTCTGCAGGGTGAGAATTCTTGTTATGCAGATGTTTGAAGGCATTAAGGAAACTGGGAATGTAAAGCAGGAGAAGGCAAGACAAGATTATGTTCCTGTTCCAGGTCACTGTTTCCCTAATTGTAAGATTTTTAATATTTGCAGTGCCAGCTTGGTTACATTTTGTCTCAAATCATCAGATTCCAAAATTGGTGATCTGGAACTGGTCTAATGGATTTATGCATTTGTATGCCAAAAAAGAAGTATAGAATAAACTGATCACTGAGGACTGGAACAATCGCTGTAGGCTGCTAACCATATGTGAGAACAAAGTGCGTGACTTTCATATGATTAGAATGAATCAGAGGTAGCCCACTCTGTATTGCAGTGACACTTTTATTAAACGAATTCATAAAAGCTGAGTGTTTGGAGTGCTTTAGATGGTATGAACCATTGATCTTTCAAACTGAGGGTTGTTTCTCTTTACAACATCTTGTTTAATGTGTAGTATTTGGTCTGTACCTGCAGATTCTTAGTGATTTCTGCTTTTGAATGAGTCCACAAAAGAAAAAAAAAAGATTCAGGTGCTTTCCAAGTATGTATGTATGGCAAGGCCTGGTGAACAAAGATTTGGGAAGGGTTCTCCCCATGTGGGTGTGCCCTTCCAGTCTGCACAGTGGATTTTTTAGGTGAGGAAAAGCGTGTGCAGAACTGGCCCCACCCTTTAACTCCTAAGGTTCATCTACCATGGCCAAGCGGGCTTGGATGGTGACAGTGAAGCCCTCAGGACTAGAACCTTCAGCCTCCAGTATTCCCAGGAGGTCTCCTGTCCAAGGACTAACTGAGGCTGACCCTTCTTGGCTTCTGAG